>NC_088799.1:36771742-37403665 GCF_011386835.1 Chrysemys picta bellii
ATATGAAAAGAAATGTCAACCAATTACTCTTTAATAGACAGTAATGGTTTTTACTGTCTATTAAAGAGTAATTCTTTAACGGCACTTAGAGGAAACAATCAAAATTGACCCTTACTAAAGAATAAGAGGGGCAAATACCATTTAAAAACAGGATATTAGCTACAGGGAAAGCCAGAAAACTACAAGATGTATGTTATTCTAATATATAGAGCTATGTATCTGTTATGAGCTTGCTTTCTGTATACTGCATCTTTACATTTCTAAAAGCTTGCTGTCTCAAGAAACAATAAGCATTTTGTGGAAGAGACAAAGTATTTTACAGAGGACTAACATGCTGTGCCATCTCTGGGGACATTACTTCTGTGCTTTCTTGTTTTGTTGTTTCCTTGAGTGTAAAATACGTCAGTCACACTGAAAGTATATGGTTTGCTCTTTGTGTATGGTAAAATATAATGCTTATGTTTTCTGGAAGCAGTGGAGAAGGGAAAAAATGAAACGATCTGAAAGAGCTTCTTTCTCCCCCTTCACTGCTCTGCAAGAAAACTGTATCTCAAATTTTAATGAAGACTTTTTTTGAATTACAAATAATTTCTGGCTCAAAATTACAAGGAATCTGGCTTCTGATCTATTGATGTATTGAAATTCTAAAGTTATATGAAGACTCACACAATTGCTGCCTTTGCGACTTGTTGGTTTCCTATATCACTGATCAATTTCTGAACTTAGGGTATGTCTACACTACGGGATTAATCTGAATTTACAGAATTTGAATTTTGGAAACAGATTGTATAAAGTCGAATGTATGCGGCCACACTAAGCACATTAATTCAGCGGTGTGCATCCATGTACCGGGGCTAGCATCAATTTCCGGAGCGTTGCACTGTGGGTAGTTTCCCATAGCTATCCCATAGTTCCCGCAGTCTCCCAAGCCCATTGGAATTCTGGGTTGAGATCCCAGTGCCTGATGGGGCAAAAAACGTTGTTGCAGGTGGTTCTGGGTACAGCCTCACCCCTCCCTCCATGAAAGCAATGGCAGACAACCGTTTCGCGCCTTTTTTTCCTGGGTGAACACTGCAGACGCCATACCATGGCAAGCATGGAGCCCGCTCAGCTCAAGACAGCAGTCATGAACATTGTAAACACCTCGCGCATTCTCGTGCAGTTTATGCTGAACCAGGACCAGAAAAACGAGGCGAGGAGGAGGCAGCGACGGCAGCGTGGGAACGAGAGTGATGAGGACATGGACATGGACACAGAATTCTCTCAAACCGCGGGACCCAGCACTTTGGAGATCATGTTGTTAATGGGGCAGGTTCTAGCCATGGAACACCAATTCTGGGCCCGGGAAACAAGCACAGACTGGTGGGACCGCATCATGTTGCAGGTGTGGGAAGATTTCCAGTGGCTGCGAAACTTTCGCATACGTAAGGGCACTTTCATGGAACTTTGTGACTTGCTTTCCCCTGCCCTGACGCACCAGAATACCAAGATGAGAGCAGCCCTCACAGTTGAGAAGCGAGTGGCAATAGCCCTGTGGAAGCTTGCAACGCCAGACAGCTACCAGTCAGTCGGGAATCAATTTGGAGCGGGCAAATCTACTGTGGGGGCTGCTGTGATGCAAGTAGCCAAAGCAATCACTGAGCTGCTGCTACGAAAGGTAGTGACTCTGGGAAATGTGCAGGTCATAGTGGATGGCTTTGCTGCAATGGGATTCTCTAACTGTGGTGGGGTGATAGATGGAACCCACATCCCTATCTTGGCACCGGAGCACCAGGATACCCAGTACATAAACTGCAAGGGGTACTTTTCAATGGTGCTGCAAGCACTGGTGGATCACAAGGGACATTTCACCAACATCAACGTGGGCTGGCCGGGAAGGGTTCATGACGCTCACGTCTCCAGGAACACTACTCTGTTTAAACGGCTGCAGTAAGGGACTTACTTCCCGGACCAGAAAATAACTGTCGGGGATGTTGAGATGCCTATAGTTATCCTTGGGGACCCAGCCTACCCCTTAATGCCATGGCTCATGAAGCCATACACAGGCAGCCTGGACAGGAGTCAGGAGCTGTTCAACTACAGGCTGAGCAAATGCAGAATGGTGGTGGAATGTGAATTTGGACATTTAAAAGGTCGCTAACACACGTTACTGACTCGCTCAGACCTCAGCCAAACCAATATTCCCATTGTTATTGCTGCTTGCTGTGTGCTCCACAATCTCTGTGAAAGTAAGGGGGAGACCTTTATGGCAGGGTGGGAGGCTGAGGCAAATCGCCTGCCTGCTGATTACACGCAGCCAGACAGCAGGGCGATTAGAAGAGCACACCAGGAAGTGCTGCGCATCAGAGAAGCTTTGAAAACCAGTTTCATGACTGGCCAGGCTGCCGTGTGAAAGTTCTGTTTGTTTCTCCTTCATGAAAACCAACCCCCTTTATTGACTCATTCTCTGTAAGCATCCCACCCTCCCCCTTCAATCCCAGCTTGCTTTCAAAGGAAATAAAGTCACTATCGTTTAAAAATCATGTATTCTTTATTAATTGATTATAAAAAGGGGGAGAGAACTGACAAAGTAGCCCAGGTGGGGTTTGGGAGGAGGATCGGAGAGAAGGAAAATGCCACTAAAAAAAGGTTAAAGTAATGACAGCCTTTTGCTTGGGCTGTCCACTGGGGTGGAATGGGAGGGTGCACGGAGCCTCCCTCCCCCGCGTTCTTACATGTCTGGGTGAGGGGGCTATGGAACATGGTGAGGGGGGAGGGTGGTTATACAGGGGTTGTAGCAGCACTCTGTGATCCTGCTGCCGTTCCTGAAGCTCCACCAGATGCCGGAGCATGTCTGTTTGCTCACACAGCAGCCCCAGCATTGCATCCTGCCTCCTCTGATCTTCCTGCTGCCACCTCTCATCTCGAGCATCTCTCCTCTCCTCACTTTGGTCCCTCATGTCCTCACGTTCACTGGCATCTTTCCTGTACTTTGATACCATGTCCTTCCATTCATTCAGATGAGCTCTTTCATTGCGGGTCGATTCCATGATTTCCGAGAACATGTTGTCTCGCGTCCTTTTTTTTTCTCCGCCTTATCTGAGATAGCCTTCGGGATGGAGGAGGGAGGCTTGAAAAATTTGCAGCTCCTGGAGGGAGGGGAAAAAAGGGAGAGAAGTATTTAAAAAGATACAGTTTACAGAACAATGCTTATACTCTTTCACGGTGAACAACAGTATTCACATTACATAGCACATGTTATTTCAGTGCAAGGTCGCATTTTGCATCTTAATATTGAGTGCCTGTGGCTTTGGTGTTAGAGATCACAGACGCAGGTCCGGGTAACAGAATTCGGCTTGCATGCGGCCATGGTAAGCCATTGTCTTTTGGCTTCTGCGCCCTCCTTTCCCACATACCAAGCAAAGCCCGTTGAGTGCTGCGGTTTTCTTGTTAACCTGCAGCAGCAGAAAACAAACTAACCCCCCATCCAATTATCTGGGATGATTGCTTTACCCCTCCCCCCACCGCATGGCTGGTATCAGGGAAGATCCCTGCTAGCCAAACGCGAAAAGCTCAGCACCAATTACCCCCAGCTTGGCTAACTACAGGGAAGGATTTATTTTCAGCCACAGGCAAACAGTCCAGTAGGAATAGCCACCTCTGTGCCCTTAATTAAATTGCCATATTTCAATCAGGTTACCATGAGCGATATCACTCTCCTGAGGATTACATAGCGAGATAAAGAACGGATGTTGCTTGAATGCCAGCAAACACTGGGACCATACGCTGCCAGGCTTTGTCATGCAATGATACCAGATTACTTGCTATTAGCATGGCGTGGTCAAGTGTCCTACCATGGAGGATGGAATAAGGCTGCACTGCCCAGAAACCTTGTGGAAAGGCTTTTGGAGTACCTCCAGGAGAGCTTCATGGAGATGTCCCTGGAGGATTTCCGCTCCATCCCCAGACACGTTAACAGACTTTTCCAGTAGCTGTACTGGCCGCGAATGCATCCCAAGTTCTCAGGGCAAATTAATCATTAAAAAACGCTTGCTTTTAAACCATGTTTTATATTTTAAAAGGTAAACTCACCTGAGGTCCCTTCCATGGGGTCATGGTCTTGGATACTGCCTTGGGAGGGTTAGGAGGGTACTTCAGTCAGGCCAAGAAAAAGATCCTGGCTGTTGGGGAGAACGGAGTGCTGTGTGCTCTCCGCAAGCTCGTCCTCCTCCTCCTCCTCCTCTTCCCCGTCCACAGAATCCTCAGGCATGGCTGAGATTACCCCTGCCTCGGAATCCACGGTCAGAGGTGGGGTAGTGGTGGCAGCCCCACCTAGAATTGCATGCAGCTCAGCGTAGAAACGGCATGTCTGCGGCTCTGACCCGGAGCGACCATTTGCCTCCTTGGTTTTTTGATAGGCTTGTCTGAGCTCCTTAACTTTCACGTGGCACTGATATGAGTCCCTATGGTGGCCTCTCTCCATCATGCCCTTGGAGATTTTTTCAAAAGTTTTGGCATTTCGTCTTTTGGAATGTAGTTCTGCTAGCACTGAATCCTCTCCCCATACAGTGATCAGATCCAGTACCTCCCATACGGTCCATGCTGGTGCTCTTTTTCGATTCTCGGCCTGCATGGTTACCTGTGCTGATGAGCTCTGCGTGGTCACCTGTGCTCTCCACGCTGGGCAAACAGGAAATGAAATTCAAATGTTCGCGGGGCTTTTCCTGTCTACCTGGCCAGTGCATCCGAGTTCAGATTGCTGTCCAGAGCGGTCACAATGGTGCACTGTGGGATAGCTCCTGGAGGCCAATACCATCAAATTGCGGCCACACTAACCCTAATTCAAAATGGCAATGTCGATTTTTGGCGCTACTCCCCTCGTCGGGGAGGAGTACAGATATCGATATTAAAAGCCCTTTATATCGAAATAAAGGGCTTCATTGTGTGGACGGGTGCAGGGTTAATTCGATTTAATGCTGCTAAATTCGAATTAAACTCATAGTGTAGACCAGGCCTTACCTAAATTAGAACTCCTGAAAACCTTCAAGGTGCTGATTTTAATATTTGGTGTATAGATCCTTGCAAAACATACTCTTTGTCTTTAGAATTCACTGCCAATTCAATGTCCTTATCAATAAGCTCACAAAAATGTACACACACACTATGGACAACAGTAGTAACTTTGCATGGAAATACCAGTTCAATATCCATCTGGTAACTGGAATGCACAATCAGTACAACTGCATCTACAAATTATGCTCACGTAATTCTAAAAATTTGGGCCTTAGATATAGAGGCTTTGACTAATTTTACAACCAAAGGCTTATCTATTTGATTGTGCTTTCATCTATAGTTGGTTCATTGACCAATGCATGTGAAGCACAAAGAACAGTTATCAGAAATACCTATTGCCAAGTGAATGTGAAAAACAGCTCTGATGCACTGCACTATAAGGTATAAAAATGGGTAATTTACAGTGTGAGCTATGAAACACATTTTTTGTCAGTTTAGGTCTCCCTACTTAATGTTCTTAGTGAGCACACTTTTTGTACTTTTGCCCCTTTTCAGTAATTTATCTCACCAGGAAAACTGAGGTGAGATTGACTATCAGACATTCTGTAAAGTATTGGTTTGTTTGTTTGTTTTTTTTAATCAATTAGGCTTCAGTGAGGTACATGGACCTGTAGGTCAATGACTTGGTCATTGTGACCTAGTATTACACAGTGAACCAGTTGCTTGGCTGGGATTTTACCCATATCACTCTGGCTGCTGACCATTTCCAATAAACACTCCATCACCCATCATCATCAAATACGCATAGTCTACTGAGGACCATTGCAGCGGCTAGAGTGACCACAGTTGATGGCATCATAGATTGAAGTTCCCTGATCTGGCTTAATCTGAAAATCCACAGATCTTTGGGACAGCCCCCACAGGTAATACCACATAGGGTAAATACATGCACCCCATCGTATATCGATGGAGTTTGAGAGTACAGTGTGCTGGGGTGTTTTCATCCATCCTGGAGACGTGCCCAAAGAGCATGCAATGCTGCTTTGGAATGTAGTGAACAATGGGAGGAAGGCCATGTGTCTGCGAGGTCCAGCACCCCCATGGATTAATGTGATATTCATAGTTGCTCTACAGCATTAAATTGCGATTAAGATATATTTTTGAAGTAAAGTTTATTCCTGAGAAGTAGCAACTGCTTCTGAAATTAGTATGATGCATATTGATATCTGTTTTGACTGTATTATTTAATACTATTCATAGAATCATAGAAGATTAGGGTTGGAAGAGACCTCAGGAGGTCATCTAGTCCAACCCCCTGATCAAAGCAGGACCAACCCCACTAAATTAACTATTCCTATTTTACACACTGGAATTTCTAGATATACTGAAATGTTGTATGAATTAGTTTCCTATCAAATTCAGCTCAAGTTTGAGAAGAGTTTTGACTAAAAAAAATTCAGAGAAGTTGAAACATTTCATTTCAAAATATTCTATTTCAACCATTTTGTTTTAACCCTTCATTTCAGAACAGTTTTATTTTGAAATTTATCTAATTTTAAACAACAAATATAGTGAAAAACATGACCAAAATTAATTTCAGGTCAAACTAAACATTTCATTCAACCCAAAACAAAAATTCTTTTTGTTTTGTGTTTTGGTGAGGAAAAATGAAAAAAAACCCTAAGTGTTCAGTGTGAACTATTGACTAAAAGGTGTGGCCAGTTGTTTGACTATACTAATCATTCACGTTTTTAAATGTTCAAGAGACCAGATAACCAAACTTATTGTCTAAAGATGAAGTAGTACAATACAAAAAAAAAAAAAAGAGAGAGAGAGAGACATACATACCCTCTTTCCTGGAAGCAATTCTTTTTTTCACAGCATATTCACGTTACATAGAAGGTGTGCTTCAAAGGCACACATTTCAGTTAGTAATAATAGTATTTACAGTGTGATTTTTACAAGTTACAAAACTCTTTACATGTCACTTTAAGTTTAACCCACTAGTTTGTGCCAGCTTTTGTCTTTGGTACCTCCCTATTTTAACTTCCTTGATCATTGCTTCACAGGTTTTTGGGGAGGAGTTAGATGAAAGAAGATGATAGTCACCTATTTACATGAAGTAGCTCTGCAATTCTTCTTTTACTTGCAGTCCTTTTCTTCCCATGCAAGGCTTTAAATAAAGAACATTTAAGCTAAGTCACCAAGTAGCATTTTTATTTTAACAAAGTGTTGATGATCCATTAAAGTACTTCCAAACTGTATGTGGTACAAAGTGTTCATGCATCTTTGCTTTAACAAGTTTCCTATTTTCTAATGCCAAAGGTGACTTCAGCTTTGCAAAGTTTTGTGGAATGCTTGACATGGGTGAACAGAATTGTGGGAAGAGCACAATAAATTCAGTTAACTTAACTTCCCAACATCCATATATATAATTTATATTAATACCATGCACATAATACCACATATTAATGGAGTGTATACTATGCCTAAATATATGTATTGGCTAACAGAACTGAACTGAATTTTTTATTTCAGATTTTTTTGATTCCACCCAGAAGAAAAAAAAATCAATTATTTGCTCAGCTCTAATAGGAACATTATTTATTTTTAAAATCATAGGCCCATTCCTGCAATCCTCAGATAAGGAAAAGTTGCCTTGACTTTGCAAGAGCAAAAATCAAATGGAATTCAAAACAAGATGTCATAAAATGTTAGGCTATTGACTTCAAATGTGAGGAAATCCAGCAGTATGGCTCTCACGCCACCGTCAAAAGCTAACAGTCAGATTCTGGCCTTGGTAGCATTGGTGTACCCCTGGAATAATTCAAAGTCAAGTGGAGTTACTCTGAATGTATCCCTATATTACTGACCCCTTAAGTGCTAGCTACTGTGTATCATTCCATTCTGATTCTTTTATGAATTGAGGGCCCTGGGAATTTGAGATGAAAACTGGTAGCAGGATATACTATCCCTGTGGGTGAAATTCATCCAGGTGTACAAAGCTTCTGCAGCACATTAGCACTGTGACAAGATTCTGAAAGAGAGATGCTGATGGACTGTTTATGCAGGGTAGCGTTGCAACCCCTGCATGCTGCAGCAGGGAGGCTTTGAATTGGCACTACATAAACCAGCATAGAGAATGACAGTAGTGGCAGACCAAGGGCATGCCAGGGAGGTTACAGGGGATCCATGAATAAACCACTACATCAGCCCTAGTACCTGATACAGCTTCATGACTGGACCACTTGCAAATCCAGTGTATTGGCTGGAGAAGGGGCTGTGAGTGAGGATTACTCTGGCTTTATGTGGATGAAGTGAATTTCTCCCTATATGCAAGATGGTTTTAAACATGTAACTTTTCCCAGCATTGAGTGTTTAATAGCCCCTACTGTAGCTCTTCCAGAATACACCGCATTTCTATCTATTAAAATTACTCTCCAAACCAGGAAACCCTTTAAAACAAACAAGCAATGTTCAGAAAGCAAAACATATGTCCTCTTATGCTATCTGTATCCTCGAGCAGAGAAAGTTTAGCTGTATTTATATTGTAGCCATATTAAGATTAACAGAATTTCTAAAGGATTTTTAAAAGTGAAAAAATTTTATTAGCATTTTAAAAGAAAACCTATTTTTCACCAAACTCAGACTACTATGTTTTTAAGAGCAACTAAATTGGCATTTAGAAACTATTACCCATAAGCACAGAAAACTTGTTAAAGCACCTAGAGGCTGTCATTTTGGAAGGAAGTGGTAGCTGGGGCGATTTCAGAAAATTCACTCTGTAAGTAACAGGAGATTTGAGGGGTTACATTGAGCAATGTTTCAAAATGAACCGAAAGCTCAATGCCATGCACATCCTCTGGCACCCAAGCAACACTTCAGTTAGCCATACACCTGCAGTGGCTTTACTGTCAGCACAAGCTGAAGACTTTCAATGTTGTTTTAAGGCAAATTGCAACGGGCTCACTTGTGAGCTGCCTAATGTACCCACACAGAAGAGGAAGAGGGCATAAGGCACACTCTCACTACCTTTACTGCTGGTCTGTGCCTTAGGGAAGAGAAATCACTCTTCTTCCTGTGCAGGGACTGGCTCTGATCTCCAATGCACTAGCTACATGGATTTAAATTATGTCATGTGTTTTACCATCACTTCTGTTTTGTAGCAGATTTAAATATAGACTAGTAAAACTTATGAAGCAAGCAAATATCTTTACTCCTTTTTTTTTTTCTTCTCCATGTGCATATCACAGAGAAATCAGATTTAGTTCCCATGTTGGTATGTTGTTATTGGCTAGCTATTGTAATAGTCTTTTGTTGATGCTGCTGGAAAGTAATTTATTTATGCTGCTGCTAACATGGATATATCACTGTAGTTGTTAGGCTGACCGATCTCCATTTTTATATTGCAGGAACTGGTCCCTTTGAGCACATCTCAAAGTCCAAAAAATTAGGATAAACCATTTCTATAGTGCATTGTGGGCATGCACAGTCCAATATTGTAATATTATCTGGTTCACAGGATTTGTTATACAGTATTTAAAGGGACACTATTTACTTGAAATCTAGTCACAATTAAACAAATAAATTAAAAGAAGTTCTAGGGTATGTATACACTACGAGAGTAGTTCGATTGTACTTAAATAGAATATGTGGAATCGATATTACAAAGTCGAACGTGTGTATCCACACTAAGGACAGTAATTCGACTTTATGAGTCCACACTAACGGGGCAAGCGTCGACATTGGAAGCGGTGCACTGTGGGCAGCTATCCCACAGTTCCCGCAGTCCCTGCTGCCCATTGGAATTCTGGGTTGAGCCCCCAATGCCTGCTGGAGAAAAAAATGTGTCGAGGGTGGTTTTGGGTAACTGTCGTCATCCAACCGTCACTCTCGCCCTCCCTCCCTGAAAGCGCCGGCGGGCAATCAGTTCGCGCACTTTTCTGGTGAGTGACAGTGCGGACACCACAGCACTGCGAGCATGGAGCCCGCTGCGACCATCGCTGCAGTTATGGCCGTTGTCAACACCTCGCACCTTATCATCCACCTTTTCCAGAGGCAGATGCTGAGAAATCGGGCTAGGAGGCTACGGCAGCGCGGTGAGGACATGAAGTCTGAGAGTGGCACAGACCTCTCACAAAGCACGGGACCTAGCGCCGTGAACATCATGGTGGCAATGGGTCATGTTGATGCTGTGGAACAGCGATTCTGGGCCCGGGAAACAAGCACGGACTGGTGGGACCGCATAGTGCTGCAGGTCTGGGATGAATCACAGTGGGTGCGAAACTTTCGTATGCGGAAGGGAACTTTCCTGGAACTTTGTGAGTTGCTGTCCCCTGCCCTGAAGCGCAAGGACACCTGGATGCGAGCAGCCCTGAGTGTCCAGAAGTGAGTGGCCATAGCCCTCTGGAAGCTTGCAACGCCAGACAGCTACCGGTCGCGAATCACTTTGGTGTCGGCAAATCTACCATGGGGGTTGCTGTGATGCAAGTAGCCAATGCAATCGTTGAGCTACTGCTGTCAAAGGTAGTGACCCTTGGAAACGTCCAGGTCATAGATGGCTTCGCCACGATGGAATTCCCAAACTGCGGTGGGGCTATAGATAGAACTCACATTCCTATCCTGGGACCGGACCACCAGGCCAGCCAGTACATTAACCGAAAGGGCTACTTTTCAATGGTGCTGCAAGCACTGGTGGACCATAGAGGACGTTTTACAAACATCAACGTAGGATGGCTGGGCAAGGTTCATGACGGTTGTGTTTTCAGGAACTCTGGTCTGTTTAGACGGCTGCAGGAAGGTATTTACTTCCCGGACCAGAAAATAACTCTTGGGGATGTGGAGATGCCTATAGTGATCCTCGGGGACCCAGCCTACCCGCTAATGCCCTGGCTCATGAAGCCCTATACAGGTGCCCTGGACACTGAAAAAGAACCCTTCAACTACCGTCTGAGCAAGTGCAGAATGGTGATGGAGTGTGCTTTTGGATGTCTCAAGGGGAGATGGAGAAGCTTACTGACTCGCTCTGATCTCAGCAAAACCAATATCCCCATTGTTATTGCAGCTTGCTGTGTGCTCCACAATCTCTGTGAAAGCAAGGGGGAGACCTTTATGGCGGGGTGGGAGGTTAAGGCGAATAGCCTGGCTGCTGATTACGCCCAGCCAGACAGCCGTGTGATTAGAAGAGCCCAGCGGGATGCGCTGTGCATCCGGGAGGCTTTGAAAGCTAGGTTCCTCAGTGAGCAGGGTAACCTGTGACTATTAAGTTTGTTTAAAGAGAAGCAGAACCTGCCCCCGTTTCTTTACCCACTTACTGTTGACTATCCTCTCCAGCTATATACCCCGTTCACCCTGTTCTCCCCCCTTCCAACACACATTTAAAAATAAAATAAATGAAACTTTTTTAATGAACACCGTTTTCTTTATTACGGATTTTGCGGTAAAGTGTTGAAACTGGAATGCAGACTGTGGTGGGGGGCAGGCGTAGTGATGGAAAGGACGCTTCTAAACTCGAGGAATGACAGGCTCCTGCTCCTAGAGAGGTCCGCAGTGGTGGACTGGTTGTTTCAACGGAGCCTGCCACCCCTCCTTTTCGGGACTCTGTGTGTGGGGGCTATGTGACTTTGTGGCGGGGGAGGACGGTTACAGATCACCTGCTGCGTGGCTCTGTGATCCAGGATAAGGACCACAGCATAAGATCTCTATCCGCCCTCCCCCGCCACAAAGTCACATGGCCCCCCACACACAGAACATGAAAACCACCTCCCAGAGTGACCAGGGTGCCTAGTGACTGCAATGTGTGTGTGACCTTCTGCTGAATCTGCCCCCGTGTCTGTACCCTGGTAAAGGTGACTGTCCTCTCCAATTACCAACCTCCTTCCCCTCCTTCAAACACACTCTCCCCTAAAAGAACATGATGGAAACAGTAATTAACAGAAACGTATCTTTTATTAGCAACTACACAGTTAGGGGATGAAACTGGGACGGGGGCTTGGGTGAGGCGGGAAGGAAAGGACTTATCAAATTTTTGGGAATGAGAGCCTTCTGGTACTCGAGCAATCTGCAGGGGTGGAGTGACAGTTTTCACGGCCCCTGCCGCCCCTCCTTCTTGGGACTTTGGGTGAGGGGGGTATGGGAGTTTGTGGCGGAGGAGGCCTTTCTTCCCTCTGTTACAACATTTGAACAAACAGAAAAATAAGCCCCCCCCCCAATCCTGAAAAAGCTTAGGTACACATCAAACTTTAAACACATGAATACTTCCACTGAAGTCAATAGGAATACTTATATTAAGTTATGCATGTGTATAAATGTTTATCAGATGGATAGCTCTGGCCCAGATTCAAAAAAGTATTTAGGATCCTAACTTCCATTGAACTCAATGGTAGTTAGGAGCCTAACTACTTTTTGGATCTGGGTCTACCTTGACTGTACAGGGGAAATAGAAAAACTGACCATACGAAAAGTGCATCAAGTAAAAAATTCTAAAAAAAAAGAGAAATATTTTCACTAATCTTATTCATTTACAGTAATCTTAGGAGTTGCGTATAACAATAGCAAATAAAAATAATTTCAAAATGGAGTGTGGTCTTTTTTTAAAGTCAATAATATCCCTTTAAATACTTGTAGGTTTGCTTTGAATTTGAATTTCTGCATTGTTATAGAAGTATCTGGGGCAATGTTGGTAACTTCTAGCACAGGAGTGGGCAAACTTTTTGGCCCGAGGGCCACATCTGGATGCGGAAATTGTATGCAGGGCCATGAATGTAGGGCAGGAGGTTGGGGTGCGGGAGGGAGTGCAAGGTGTGGGAGGGGGTGCGGTGTGCAGGAAGGGGCTCAGGGCAGGGGGTTGAGGTGCAGGAGCGGTTTGGGGTGCGGCAGGGGGCTCAGGACAGGGGATTGGGGTGTAGGAGGGGTTTGGGGTGCAGGCTCCGGGCCGGTGCTGCTTACCTGGAGCAGCTCCAGGGTGGCAGCGGCGCGCATCTGAGCCAGGGCAGGCTCCCTGCCGGCCCTGGCCCTGCGCCGCTCCCAGAAGCAGCCGGCACCATGTCCCTGCGGCCCCTGGAGGAGGGGGGCAGAGGGCTCCGTGCACAGCCCTCGCCTGTGGATACCGTTCCCGGCCAATGGGAGCTGTGGGGGCAGTGCCTGCAGGCAAGGGCAGCACGCGGCACCTTCTACCCCCGCCCCCATCTCCCCCAGAGGCCGCGGGGATGTGGTGCCGGCCACTTCCAGGAGCGGCGAAGGTCTGGCAATCCTGCGGGACAGATCCAAAGCCCTGACAGGCCATGTAGTTTGTCCACCCCTGTTCTAGTAAGTTAAATTTGTGGGATATTGTTCTGAATTAATTTTTTCCTTGTTTGGATTAAATTCTTTTTGCCTCATTAATCTGTGATAATTTTGCTTCCACATGGATTTAAATCTTCTTCTTCTTTTTTATAGAGAAGCAGGCACAGCTACTGAGTCTATAACTGCCACCCTCTATATTCCTCATACGTGCATTCCAATACGCTCCTTTATCCTGCTCTGGGCCCTTAAAAAATGTAGCAGAGCTTTTTTAATGTTACTCAATTTCCTGATATGCTCACTAACCTCCTCTTAGTATGTTTTATCACCTTCAAGCTTCTAACTTTTTCATAGAAAGCCTTTTTTTCCTGGGAACACTGCCAACATTTCAAAATCAGGTGATCGACTGTTTCTTTAACCTTACGTGTATTACATAACTCATCTTAGTGTCTATTCAATAGATACAAATTATTATTCAAACTTCAGTGACCAGTTAAAAGTCTAAATATGAGTACTGTACTTCACTGATCTGGTCAGAACTTTGGAATAGTGCATTATCCTCTATGTTGGGGCATATTTCATGAATCAATCTTCTTCCCCTTTTCTCCATGGTCCACAATTCATCCCATCCTTTTTTAATTAAACTTTTAAATTCCTGAATACTGAGAGGAAGCTTTATATCATTTTCTACATGTTTAAAAGCATTTTTTTTGCTTCTTTATCTACCATTTTATTGCCGGGAATCCTTGCATGCACTGGAATCCACGCTAGTACTGTGTTCATGCCCAAGCATACAAACTCTGTTGTCAAAAACAATATTTCATTATTAGATCACCTTTGCTTTATGGATTGACATCTTCCATTAGGATGCTTTTTAAGAGCTAGGCCATGTCTACACTAACGAGCTGACAATGGCACAGCTGTACCATGCAGCTGTGCCGCAGTAAGGCCCTGTCTACTCTGGCAAGTTTCTGCACAGTAAAGCAGCTTTCTGCACTGTAACTCCCGAGGTGTAAACACTGCGAAGCCACTTAGTGCACAGAAACAGTGCAGTTGTAGCGCTTTAAAAAAACCACCCCAAGAGGCGTACAGCTTTTTGCGCCAGGGCTACAGCACTGCGGTGCCAGTGTAGACATTGTGGCGATTACAGTGCTGTGATTGGCCTCCAGGAGGTGTCCCACAATGCCTGTTCTCACCTCTCTGCCCATCGGTTTGAACTCTACTGCCCTGCCCTCAGGTGACCAACCGTCATCCCCACCCCATACATTCCTTTGCAAATTTGAAAGTCACCTTCCTGTTTGCTCGGTGATACGTGCAGTGGTCTCAGTCCATCTTTCCAGGTGGCCATACCTGCTCCACGCACCAGGCAATCCCCTGCTTGGAGCAATGCCGAACTGCAGGATGTCATCAGCATTTGGGGAGAGGAGGCTGTCCAGTCCCAGCTGCGCTCCAGCCGTAAGAATTATGATGCCTACAGACAGATTTCATGATGCATGAGAGAAAGGGGCCATGACCAGGACACATTGCAGTGCAGGGTCAAAGTGAAGGAGCTGTGGAATGCCTACCCATGAGCTGTCAGTTCTACAAAGAGCTGGATGCGATACTCGGCAGCGACCCCACCTCCATTACAAAGACCACTGTGGATACTTCAGTGGCTCATGTGCCAGTCGAGAGTGGACTGAGCCAGGAGGAGGAAATCTTGGATGAGGATGTGGAGGGGGAGAGGGACCCAGAGGCAGAGGATGATTCGGAGCCCAGAGATGCATGCAGCCAGGAGCTCTTTTCTACACCGGAGGAACCTAGCCAGTCACAGCAGTCAGATCTTGGCGAAGTGCAAACAGGAGAGGAGGTCCCTGATAAGTGGATCTGATTTTGGGAATCGCTGAAGCAAGTTGTTGGGGGCAGGAGGGTTGCAGAAAGCAGGCTTGTCTCCCACCGCATGCCTAGTCTGAGCGGCAGAACAGGCTGTTGATTGACTCCCTCACTTCATGGGAATCTCCCTCAGATCTCCTGGAAACTCTCATGGAGATACTGGGCAATCCACTGCCGCTGGTTCTTCGGTAGAGCTGCTTTGTTTCTTGTCCCATTAACAGTAACTTTCACGCGCCAATGGGCTGTCACGACGGGGAAACCATTGCTGCACACAGGCGAGCCACATAGGGGACAGGGTGGAAGCTGCAGGCTTGGAGAAGACCCTCCTTTGATTCCCTGCTCACCCTCAGCAGCGAGATATCTTCCATAATGATCACATCCTGTGGAAAGATTGAGGACAGGAATCATTACCAGACCCCACCCCTACAGTGCTGGCTCTCCCCAAGAGCCATGTGCCCAGTGTACAGCAAGGTCCGGGGAGAGTGATTCACCCCACCCCCTGCGGCTACTCACCATTTTGGGGGTCTTGTGGCTCATGTGTGCTTGCCTGGGGTCAGCCAGTTAGTGACAGGTGTGTGAGTACTGGCTGTGTTTTAAATCACTGAATCAGTGTTCTCTGTGTTGCAAACAATACTGCTTCTGTAAAATGTTGCATTTAAACTTCACAGAGATGACATTGGGAGCCCAGCCTCCCTCTTTGTTATTGGCGGCTGAATGGCTGTGCAGCATTAGAAAGCGGCTAAGAAAAACGAAGGAGGACTTTCTGCGTGATGTTATGATGCACTCCGCCGCCGAGAAACAGGAATTGAATGAGTGGTGGGACAGCGAGAAGAGGGACCAAAAGGAGAATGGGGCATGCCAGAATGAAGCCACGGAGCGGCTCTTAAAGGTTATGGAGTGCCAAGCGGACATGCTCCATTAGCACTACAAACCGAGCAGCTCCGTGCCCGCCCTCCCCTACAGCTGCTGTCACAAAACTCTTTCCCATGTGCCCTCCAGACACCGTTAACACACTCTTATCAACCTCCTGGCTCCAGTCTATACCCACGGCATTCCATCCCCCCACACAGTCGAGGACTGTGGACTCCCACTACCCACTGCACTCAACATCCATCCCTCTGCAGTTTGGCCCCACTGAAGTACAGTACTGGTTGCACTGTACTCCAAAGGAGAAGGTTGGATATGATCCCTGGACACACAGAAATCTTTAGCTGTCCCGGGACCCCTCCTCCTCCTGCGACCTCCCTTCCCCCATCCCCCTCACTGCTGATTGTTTTTTTTTTTTTTGGTTTGACTCTCTCCTCCAGTTGTTGTCTTTTATTAAAAGAATTGTGTTGGTTTGAAAGCAGTCTTTATTCTATTAATTGAAAGCAAAAACAGCACTGCAAAGCAACATATAATTATGTTAACCCCCCTTATTGCATCATGTGCACCAATCACCTCCTAGCATTACAAGCACTGCAATCTCAAGCATAGCAACAAATATTAGTGGCTTTTAGCTTCAAATTGCTCCCTCAAGGCATCCCTGATCCTTATGGCCCCGTGCTGTGCCCCTCTAATAGCCCTGGTTTCTGGCTTTTCAAACTCTGCCTCCAGGCACTGAGCCTATGCGATCCAGCCCTGAGTGAAGCTTTCACCCTTCCCTTCACAAATATTTTGGAGCGTACAGCACATGGCTATAAGCATAGGAATATTGTCATCAGCCAGGTCCAGCTTTCTATAGAGGCAGCGCCAGCGGGCTTTTAAACGGCCAAAAGCACACTCAACAGTCATTCTGCACTTGCTCAGCCTGTTGTTGAACCACTCTTTGCTGCTGTCAAATTGTCCCATGTATGGCTTCATAAGCCATGGCGTTAAGAGGTAGGTGGGGTCTCCCAAGATCACAATGGGCATTTTGACTTCCCCTAGAGCAGGCAGCAGCGTGCCATTAAAAATCCTGCCCAGCCTGGCCCGGCCCACTCTTCTCCGCCCTCTGCCCCTCCTGCCCCCTCCCGTGGGGGCAAGGGGCAGGGGGCAGAAGCTTGGTCCTGACGGCTGCCCTGCCTCTTCCCGTAGTGTGCTGGGTTCCTGCCCCTCCTCCTCTCTGTCCCTCCCTGCCGGCCGATCAGCTGATGGCCCTTGCAAGAGAGGGGTTGGGGGAGGAGTGGAGTCAGTGTGCTCGCTGCTCCTGGGGGAGGCAGAGAAGAAGCGGGGGCAGGGCCTTGGGAAGGGGGGTGGTGGAATAGGGGGCATATCCCCTCCAGCCCTATGCCCTGACCCCCCTCACACACACCCAGCCCTCTGCCCCGAGCCCTGCAGCCCCGCACACACCCCAGGCCCCTGCCCTGAGCTCTGTATCCCGCTGACACACACCCAGCCCTCTGCCCTGAGCCCTGCGCCCCGCACACACACCCGGCCCCTTCCCTGAGCCCTGTACACACCCCCTCATACACACCCAGCCCTCTGCTTGACTCCTTCACCGCCCCCCGACAACCCCAGCCCTGACTCTGGCATCCCCACACATACCCAGGCCCCCCATGACCTGACACCTGCACCCCCCTCACATGCCCCCAGCCCTCTGCCCTGACTCTTGCACCTCCCCACATACCCAGCCCCTCCACACCCCATGCACCCCCCATATCCTGACTCTTGCACCCCCCACATCCCCACCCCCACCCTGAACACCAAACGGGAGCTCCTGCACCCTCCCCCCTCCCCCACATTCCCACCTGCACCCTTCGCACCAAATGGGAGCTGCCCAGGTAAGTGCCCCAGACTCAAACATCCTGCCCCAACCCTGAGCCCCCTCCCTCATTCTAGCTCCTGACCAGACCCTTCACCCCCAGCCCTGTGCTCAGTGCACTCCCACCCTCAGCTCAGTGCAGAGAGAGGAAGAGAATGGGCCAGAACCAGGGAGAAGGTAGGTACCCACTGTATGTGGGCAGGGCCAGGACTCCAGACCGGCAGTGGGCTGAGCGGGTCCGGCAGCCGGGCTCCCGGCTGGCAGGAGACGGCGGATGGAACCCCTGAGTGGCAGTGGGCTGAGCCGCTCAGCCCACTGCCAGTCTGGGGTCCCAGCCGCTGGCGCCGCACAGCCCGCTGCCGGTCTGGGGTGAACAGAACCCCAGACCAGCAGCGGGCTGAGTGGGCCAGCGGCGTATGATCAACATTTTAATTTAATTTTAAATGAAGCTTCTTAAACATTTTGAAAACTTTGTTTATTTTACAATACAACAATCTTTTAGTTATATAATATATAGACTTATAGAGAGAGACCTTAAATTAAAGTGAATAAATGAAGACTCGGCACACCACTTCTGAAAGGTTGCTGACCCCTGCCCTAGAGTGATCTTCTGGTCCAGGAAGAAAGTCCCTGCTTGCAGCTTCCTGAACAGGCCAGTGTTCCAAAAGATGCATGTGTCATGCATCTTTCCGGACCAGCCTGCGTTAATGTCTGTGAAACGCCCATGGTGATCCACAAGCTCCTGGGAACCATTGAGAAATACCCCTTGCGATTAATGTACTCAGTGGTTAGGTTGTCTGGTGCCAGAACTGGAATGTGCATGCCATCTATTCTCTCCGCAGTTAGAGAAGGCCATTTGTGCAAAGCCATTCACATTTGTGCAAAGCCATGGGTCACGCACGTGGCCCAGAGTCACGGTCTTTTGCAGCAGGATTAATGGCCCTGCAGACTTCCGTCAACACGAGTCCAACAGTAGACTTTCCCACTCCGAACTGATTAGTGACTGATTGGTAGCAGTCTGGAGTAGCCAGTTTCCACAGTGTGATCGCTATGCACTTCTCCAACAGCAGGGCAGCTCTCATTCTCGTGTCTTTGCGCCGCAGGGCTGGGCGAGTTCATCACACAGTCCCATCCTCATCTGAAAGTTCTGCAGCCACTGCTCGTCATCCCAGACGTGCATGATGATGTGATCCCACCGCTCGGTGCTTGTTTCCTGAGCCCAAAACTGGCGTTCCACTGTGGTCAGCACCTCCGTGAATGCCACAAGCAATCACATGTCATAGCTACTACGTGTGGTGAGATCAACGTCACACTCTTCTTGCCTTTGTAGTCTAAGGAATAACGCCACTGCCACTTGTGACGAGTTAGTCAGAGTGAGCAGCATACTGGTTAACAGTTCAGGATCCATTCGTGCAGCCCGAAGAGGCAAGGTGCGTAGTGCACAAACCATTGAAATATGGCGCCAAATGCGGATGGAAGCACAGGGATTGCTGGGATGCAAAGCAATGCATCACAGGGCATTGGGGCAAGACCCAGGATGCCAAGGGACCCCCTCCGCTTTCCCACAAGTCTTAGCAGCAGAAAAGAAAGAGGTGCTCTGTGGGATAGCTGCCCAGAGTGCACCGCTTTGAATACCGCTGCAAGTGCCGCTATTGCGCAGGCAGCTGACAGTGTGAACACACAATAGTGGTTTCCCTTCAGTGCTCTTTGAGCTGCCAGCGATGTAACTTTGGCAGTGTAGACGTGCAAAGATAGCTCGTGTAAAGATCGCTTGTGTAGCCGCTCTAAACCCCCAATGAGCAGCGGTAGTTATGTCTCCCACCCACATAGAGCTGTTCACACCAGCCATTCTGTCAGTGTAACTTATGTCGCTCAGAAGCGTGTTTTTTCACATCCCTGAGTGACATAAATTATACATATAAAAGTGCTAGTGTAGACATAGCCATACATACTGTGTGTGATCACTCTCCCAATTAACACTTGTTTTTCCACACACCTGCAGTAGTTTTCCTCTCAGACTAAATGGAAACTTTTAAAGTTGTTTTCAGATAACAATGGAAAGCAATTATCTAAATCAATACCTCCTACCACAACCCCTGTGCTCCTAATTGACAATACCTATCTGCCATTAAACTGAAACACCGCTGGCCGACACCCTGAGAGCCTAGGGCTATGAGGTCCAGATACATGCCCTGATCGTGGGAGCCCTGGGCACATGGGACCCCCACAACGAGCCGGTACTGAGAGCGTGCAGAGTCGGTCGATGCTACGCCCGGCTTATGAGACAGCTCATGGTGTCCGACACCATCAGGTGGTCCAGAGACATCTACACAGAACACATCACGGACACTGCCAGTACCAGGTCAAGTAACCGAGACCACCGACCAGGGAAATAACCCACTTCCTTTCCTGACAAACCGAGGGACGCACCCCCCCCATGTACTTATTCTCTACACCAATACTGACTTGGACTCTTAATACATTCCATGCATGGCGTACCTGAGCCCATTTATCCACCGATGCTTTAAAAACTCCCACACCCCAATCTGGATCTATGCTGGTTATGTGATATGTACCGTATGTACCTCGTGAACCTTGTAACCGATACTTGCAATCCCCCATAACCCAAGCCCGACCCCAGATGTACAGTACCTTCCCTCTTAACTTGTGTAAATTTGATTTTAAACATTAACTTTAATAAAATGTTTACATCTGCAGTACTTTACCCTCAAACCAAACTGAAGACTTTGGAAAAGTTGTCTTCACATACACATAGTGCCAACAGGGATCAGAGTGGGAGTGGAGAATTTCAATTCATATTGAAATGTATGTGCCACCCAATTAGCCCCTTGTTTAGCTTCACACCTTCAGTAACTACTTTCAGACCACTGCACTGAAGCAATAATCCTCTGCATTACAGACACAGTATAAAAAACAAAAAAAGCTAGACAGTAAGGGGGCTGAAATAAGACAAGTTTATTTAAGAACACAGATACAATGCATACTTTCAATACACACTGACATAGGAAAACAACCTTCAAAACCTCCTACTATTTCCATTCACTGAAGAGCCGTGTGAATGTCCTTTAGTTCTACTTTGTGAATCTTCTGGACAAAATGACAGCCTCTGTAAAGTAGTCAGAACCACTGGTGCTGTAAAAATATTGACACCACACCAAGTATTTTTTTCAGGGGTGGGGAATGCTGTTTGGTGACTTTAGCTTAGAAGGTCTTTATTTACAGCCTTGTATAGGAAGAAAGGGATTGCAAGATAAAAGTAGAATTGTTCAACTGCCTCACATAAATAGGTTACTTCAGCATCTTCTGTCATCCAACTCCCCCCTAAAGCCTATGAAGCAATGGTCAAGGAAATTAAAATTACAAGTATAGGATGTTGATTCAGGCCATACAAGAAGGAGGTCAAAAAACTCACATCTTTTTAGGATAGGAACCAGGTGGAATATAATTTGGAATTACAATATTTCAGTTATTCTGTTTCTAAATGCAGAAATTTAGAAATAATCTATTAAATATATTTTTGAATATTTATTTTGATGCTTTTACTGGCCCCAGCAGACCCCTTTGATGTCAATGGGATATATGTTGAAAATGACTGTAGAATATTGTTGGGGGGGGGGGAATTGGCATGGGAGACACGAGAACGGTCAATAAAATAGCAAAATAAAACTTACCTCATTGTGTCGTATTTTACTAATCCTGTAATGACTTCAAAGGAACTTTTGCTTGTCAGGATTGCAGGATGGGATTCTGAATATAATACATGGAAAACCTACTTTCTGCCCTTCCCTCCCCCTTCAAAATGCAGGTATTACGTAGGTTTTGTTGAAGCTCCTTCACATTTTTCCAGCTATATATAGTTCTGCATTGTTATCAAAACATCTTTTCAATAGATTTTAGGTGTTACAGTTGAGGGAATACATCTTTTTTGTTGTTTCTAAAGCCTTTCAAAAAAGAGAAATGATTATCGTTCCATATATATCCTCAATGTATCACACAAAATTCATGCAAAGCCTAAAACAAGCATCAACTTCACACTATGATAGATGGATTTATGTAGCTAAAAAGAAATGATTTGATTTTTTTTCTTTGTACTGCCTTTTAAATAGAGAAGAAATTCTTCCTCCCACCCTAACATAGGCAGCTGCCATTCTGAGTTTCTTTTCAAATGCAGAATGTTACAGAATGAGACCATGCAAACACTTAAGCGTGCGCTTAACTTTTAAGTGCAACGGTGATTCTCTTTCTCTCATATTTTCTCTCATATTCTTTGTTTATTACTCTGAAGCAAAATATTGAAATTTTGCATGTTCTGTACGGAAAAACAGCACAGAGTATGTATATGTATGATTCTTTGGAAATGCAGTTTATCTCCAATCTCCTACTCCACAAGGAAACTCCCACTCCAAATGAATTTCAGTCAGTTACCTATTATAAATTGGAAAAAGATGCACAGTTTCCTTTTTAAATACCCAGAGCTCTCTGATACAATCAGCCAAGGCTCTGATTCTTCCCCCATTCAAATTAATGGCAAAACTCACATTGATTTCAATGTGTATGACTGGGTCTTAAAAGAAACAAAGAAACTTATTTTTAAAATTAAGAAATGGTATTCTTGTGTAAATAAACCAAAAACTTGCTTTTCTGTAATTTTTAAAAGAGAAATGTTATGTTAATGTTAGGAATGTAGAGAATACATTGTATTAGTGCCAACCTTTTAATGCTTCTGTTGCCCTCAGCAACATTTTGAGTAACGCTAGAGAGTTTTTCAGCAGGTATACAAGTAAATAAAAACCTTAAGATATCATGTCACTTGAAACTAGTAAAAAACTAGTAAAAGCAGCATGCCTGTCATATTGTTAGAAAGAAATTGTTAGAGTCATTGAAGTGAAAGTATTTTGTGTAGGTCCTTATACTGTGCTCATCACTGTAGTATTGGAGTACCTTCCAACAGTGCATTTAGCCATGTGACCTTCAGATGCATACTAGTCACTCTCCATGCTGAGCTATTCTCTACCTATTAGAGCAGGCATTCCTGGCCCTTATACTGCAAGCTTGAATACTAGTGTGAAGGAGGCTAGGGGTGAATAGAGGGTAGAAGTAGTCATGGCACATGAACCTGAACCCCTATTACTGAAGGGTATTTCCCCAAAACTAATTACTAGTTACTACTTTCTTTATTGTAGGAATATTTGAAGATGTATACATAAGATAGCTGGCATTGACCAAGATGGGCATTAGGGCTACTAGCAGTTCATAGGTCAATCTTGCTGTTCTTCCCCCATCCATCTCCCCTCTGATTGACACCACTGGTACTTAAGAGCAATTCCAGTGGTCCCTTGTGTGAGCACAAGACCTTACATTTAGCAAAACTGCTTTATTTCTACTACAGATGGGAGCAGAAATTAGAAGAGGCAACAATCCTTATTCTTAATAATTTTAGTAAGTAAGAACCAGCAATATTATTGAGTCTTGTATAGTGCCAAATAATCTTACAGTGCAAAATACAGCTAAAGTTAGGAAAAGAACAGGAGTACTTGTGGCACCTTAGAGACTAACAAATTTATTAGAGCATCTTATGCTCTAATAAATTTGTTAGTCTCTAAGGTGCCACAAGTACTCCTGTTCTTTTTGAGGATACAGACTAACATGGCTGCTACTCTGAAAGTTAGGAAAGATTCCCAAGGAGAACCGACATGGTTGTAACTGCATTTTTAAATCATCAGCCCTACTCTAGTTACATGTTGGGATTGAGCATTTGACTGACCTGAGTTACTGTTTGTGGACCTCCTAAAAAGAAGTGAGTCTTTAGGAGTGACTAGAATGAGAAAATGAGAGCCTGGTACACTGGGCTAGTGAGGTTGCCCTAAGCATAAGGGCATATCATGAAAGAAAGCACAAAAACAGTAGCAGAAGACATTGTGCTAGAGCAATCGGCAGTAGTGGACACTGCCCATTTTTGCAGGCACCTGAGATCCAAATTGCAATTTAAAGTAGGATCTTTCTCCCAACCCTTTGAACTTCTTGCAAGCAAAATTCTTAGTTTAGACTTAATTGGCTGGGTTGGATTCATCTCCTAAGCTCCAATGTCTGGGGACCATATTCTTCATATTGGCAGTCAGAAGGAAAACTTTGCATCTCCTACCACTTGACTTTTCTTTTTGGTTGTTAATGAAAAGCGCTTTAAGAACTAGACATTATTCTCTAGAAACTGTACCTTTCAGAAGGGCTGAATGGTACTGTACTTTAGTCATGCTGAAATCATTAAGACTCGTTATTGTTGTGCTGCTGTTATATAATTTTTCCTTTTGGTGTATACTTAATGCTGATCAGGAGATTAAAAACGTACAGAAGAGGTACTTGCATTAGTCTCAATGGGCAGTGGTTGTTTTAAACTGAAGGGAACAAATAGGTGAAGAAACTATTACAGAAGGCAAACTAGCTCACAGGATATTTGTACCTATGTACCCTCAGTGCCAAAGTTTTACATGTTTTGCTAGGAAACTGCTTAAGTGGTATAATGATCTTAGGTATTTTTCAGACTAGTACACTATCATAAGAAAAATTATGCTCCTATAGTTAGGGTCCAGATTGGGAATCAAAACTAGGAGTTCTATTCCTGCCTGTGCCTGTATGGGATCTTGGGCTAGTCACGTAGGCCCAAATTTCAAGTGTCTACTAACTTTTTGTTGTTGTTTTTGAGTGACCCACCTGAATGCCAGAGGTGCTGAGCAATTGAACCTGCCATTGACTTGCAAAATCTGATATTTACAAAACATCCATCCCTGTTATATAAACTGTCCTAATTTGCAAGTGACCTATATTTAGCCTCACTCTCACACAGGTATTGCTTCAGGTGGCATCCTCATTTCTCAAGCATATGTTGTGATTAGCAAATTAAAAAAAGGAAAACAAAAATGTATTTCAACATGACTATGAGTCTCCCAAGGAGTACAACACCCATGAGTGCCATGACTCAGTGAGGCAAAATTAACCGCAGGGAAACTTCAGGTTGATAAATAACAGGAAAAGGCACAATATGCCTGTGCAGTTCTTTTCTTGGCCTGTCTTTTAAAGACACTGTTTGCTTTTGCCCTGTCCATACAGGTTTGAGAGGAGTTATGTTTAAGGCCTATGTTTAAGGCTGTCTGTACATTTGACTTTGTTTCCTTTAGATTTCCAACCATTGCTACCATCGGTCGCTAGTTAGTGTTGCCAAACTTCCAGCATATTAATAACCATCTCAGCACAGGTCTAGCAACCCGATAGCTAAAACCCTGGTCAATGCTGGCACCTACCTCATTTATGCTACCAATTGCATGATTATTACCAACATGGGAGCTGCCTCTGTGATAGAAATAGACAGACAAATTTCAGGTCAACTATTGCCAACTCCAAGTGTTCAAACATCACAAGTCAGATCCTCCTCAATTGTAACTTTAAAAAAAATAATTAATGCTTGGGTCTCTTTTTGTTTTCTGTTCAGGCTTTGAGCCTTAAGGTGAACTCAGGTCACACTTTCAACTTTCCCCCCCACTTTGTTTAAAAAAATGGACAGCTGTGAGTCTTCCATAGTCACCTGACTTTAAGAAAAACACCTGAGACGTGAGGTAAAAGGACGAGAGCTGGCAAGGCGGCTAGTGTAGACAGGACCTAACGTCTGTGCCCGCTCAGCCAGTTGCTAACAATGTGAGGCATTCTAGTCCTAGCTGGCCCAAGGCTCTGATTGCAATGAGTAGGGGCAGCACTAGGCCCAGTATGTGGTGTCTATGGGCCCAGAGAGGCTCCTGCCAGACTCTCTACAGCAGCTGGGGCTGCAAGAGACCCCTTCCCCCCAGTCTCACAACTGCTCCCTCCCCACCCCTTCCCCAGGCCAGCCATGGGACCCTCTCGGCGTTTGCCCCTCCCCTACTGCGCCGCACTCAGCCAATCAGCGGCCGCCTTTCCCCCAGCGCGCTTTCTCTTCCTGCCTTTCCCTCTCCTCCCTCCCCCCCCCTTTGCAGCCGGTGACAGCTCGGAGCGAAGTCTCGCGAGAGCTAGGCAGCAGAGCCCCCACCCCCTCGCCCGCCCTCCCCGCCGTGCTCCTCCCCGCGCCCCTCCTGCCGCCGCGGCCGGATCTGTCTCAGGGGTGGGGGGGCGCTTGGCCCTGCGCACTGAGCGATGTTTGTCCGCCATCGCGGCGGACGAGGGTGAAGGAAACGCCGCCGCCGCCGCCGCCGGAGATAGGGGCCTGCGCCACCGCCGCCCAGAACCCCCCGTAGCCGCCTCCCTCCTCCCTGCCCCGCACACCCCGGGGGCCGCCGCCCGGAGTGAAGGTCGCCAGGGGCTCCTGCCCGGGGTCTCCCCGTAGCCCCCCCCTCACCCCGCAGGAGGCGCCGCTCGAGCCGGGTCCGAAGATGTCGAACCTGAGCAAGGGGACGGGCAGCCGGAAGGACACCAAGATGCGGATCCGAGCTTTCCCCGTGAGTACCCGGGCACCGGTTCCGCGCCAGGCCCCGGCCTCCGCCCGGCCGCAGGCCCCGCAGCCGCCCGGTCTGTCACCCTGCTCCCCGCGGGGGGCGGGCTGGGGGCGAGGGGGAGAAACTCCGGGGATGCGGGGGAGGGCAGGGGAAAGGAGTTGGGGGCTGGGGAGCCGGGGAGAGGAGGATGACACGCTCTGTGCCCCCATCTGTTATCAGCACAATGGAACCTGTCACCGTGGCCAAGCGGGGGAGGAAGGACCGGGACTAGGGGACGGTGGCACGGGTGCTGACTGGGGGGACGGTGGCACGGGGACTGACTGGGACTTGGGAACGGTTGCACGGGTACTTACTGGGGACTGGGACGGGGGGGCGGCGGTACGGGCACTCACTGGGGACTGGGACTTGGGAACGGTGGCACAAGCACTTACTGGGGACCGGGACTGGGAGGATGGTGGTACGGGCACTCACTGGGGTCTGGGACTTGGGAACGGTGGCACGGGCACTTACTGCGGGGGTGGTGGCACGGGCACTTACTCGGGACCGGGACTGGGGGGCGGCGGCATGGGCACTCACTGGGGACTGGGACCTGGACTGAGGGGTGAGTGAGGTGGCAGCATGGGGATTTGCTTGGGGGAGAGGGGAGACAGTGGAAACACTTACTGAGGGGGCCGGCACGGGCACTTACTGGGGACTGGCACCAGGACGGGATTGGCTGCATAGGCATTTACTGGGGTTGTGGGTGGTGGTACTGGTGCTCAGTGGGGCGGCGGTGGCACAGGCACTGGAGGCTTGGACTGAGGGACAGGTGGCAGCACAGGCACTCACTGGGCACGAGAGCTTGGGGGGGCACATTACAGACACTGGGGATTGGGTTTGGGGGCCAGCAGCACAGGCACTTACAGGGGACTGGGGGAGTGCACATTACAGATGGTTGGGGGGACCCTCCATCACAGCAAGAAGCATGCAGAGGAACCTGCACCGGTGGTGGTTCTTCCTTCTCATAACCTATGCAAATATGCTATGAAAATATATTTAATGCAGTTTCCAATGAAAGGCTCTCGACAAGGAATCAGAAGTTATAGATGTATGTAAACAAAATAAGGAGTTTTATAAATCCATCTCTGGGCAAGTTTTTCTGCATATGGGAGACTTCATGTTGTAGGGATTTTAGGTCAGATGGTAAAATGTCAGGTGACATGAAGAGTTGGTAGCAACATAGCCTCTGTGTAACTTTCATAGGATTGTTTCATATATCCAGCTGTGAGATTACCAGCCACTTTAGTTACTGAGTGAATGGGCCTAGTTATTAACTTATACTGCCATAAATCTGTGCTGGTGCTTCGACAGTTTCTTCAGTTGAAGGTTAGAGCACATGAATGTGAAGACTGCTGTTAATGGTTTCTAGCATTACAAGAAATATGAAAACTTCAGTCATCATTCGTGATTTCCTGCAAGTAAGTGTGTGTGTGTGTGTATATACACACACACACACACACACACTTGTTAAAAAGGAGACGCTCTGTTGAGTCATTGGCTTTTAGTGTTTATCATAACTTTTGATGTTACACCTGATCCAGGTAGCCAGTGGCAAACAATTCATATGTGTTGCCTTCACATATAAACTGGACATACCTGTTCACATCAGTTCACCAGCACATAATATGGCAGAGGACTTGCTTAGCCAAAATTCTTGCCAATGAAGTTGAGAATTTTAAGACTTCTTTAAAATTGCTGGAACTTTTCATTTAGGACTCTGACTCAACTGGACAGCTTCCCTCTTAACCTCTACTTCTAATCAACAATAATTCTTTATGTTGAACAGTGAATGTCAAAGGAAGGAGCAGTGTGTACTGTGTATTAAAAGACTAGAATGTTTTAAGTGATCTATGGCTGGTGATCTCCAAAGAAATTATTTATTTTTAATACACTCTTATAATAGGAGGTTTATGCATTGAATTAGAACTTTTGGAGGTATAGAAAAATAAAAATTGGTTGGCTGAAACAGCCTTAGACAGCTTGTATACCATAGAGCAGTGGGTCTCAAACTTTTTTACTGGTGACCCCTTGCACATTGCAAGCCTCTGAGTGTGACCCCCCCCATATAAATTAAACACCCTTTTAAATATATTTAACACCATTATAAATGCTGGAGACATGCGGGGTTTGGGGTAGAGGTAGGTTGACAGCTCGCAACCCCCCATGTAATGACCTTGTGACCCCCCCCCGAGGGGTCCCGACCCCCAGTTTGAGAACCCCTGCCATAGAGTGACTATCATAAAACTTAATAGTGACAAAAATTGTGCATCTATTTTACAGCAAACTACTCTTGTACAATAAAAGTTTTCTGGCAATCATTTTAAATTTGGCTAATAGGATCCATGCATAAAATCTCTTTATATATGTAGATGAGGGTAAACGAACAAGGGTAAATTGAATGATTAGAATAAACATTATTTTGCATTTTATTTTTTGACAGCTCTTTTAACCGAGCATATAAAATGCTGTTCGTGGGTGAAGAATGTTCACAGGGAGCCCTGCTCTCATAAATGCTGAGAATGCTGGATTTTTTTTTTTTTACCCCTCAAACTGCTTCTTGTTAGCATTGTTTTAATTTTTCCTTTTGAGTTGTTTAAAGAATGGATTACAGTTATTTCACAAAAGTTATCTAATTATGTTCCTTAAAAATTAATACATTAATGTATATATTGACATCAAGGCCTCCAAACTCCAAAGTAGAAGCTGACGTCTGTTGATAGTATTTTTCAGGTTTTGATATGTAAAATACATTTCCTTTTTTGCAACCAAACCCAGTCAAAAATTCATGAAGGATTTCTAACTGAAAAAAGAACATGGAAGTGAATGACAGCTTTTAAGTGTTTACTGTCATGCGAGTAATTACAAGAGAGAAAAGTTATCACACTCTCCAAAAACTATAACCCCAGTTTTCTAAAGATGTAGGCACGTGTGTAATTTGCTCAATTGACTTCAGTGGATTCTTCATGTAAATGAAGTTACATGTGTTTTCAAGACTGGGACCTGTATTTAGTATTTACATTCATATCTGGTTACTGTTCTCTCTTTTCACCTTCTCCAATTCTGATGCATCATTCTTAGTTTTGAATTGTTAATATTGCTAGTGTTGTGCCATTTCTGTGTTCTCTGTTTGTTTGTCGTATATCTTCAGCAGTATTACGTCTCCATTTCCTTCATTTTGTTTCAGTTTTTAATGTGGGAATAAATATTTACTATTCCATTATCTGGAAAAGGTAACCTTGTTGGACAAGTAAGGTTCCTGAAATCTAGCAATGTCATGGTTACTCCCTAATGATGGCCATGGCCCTTCATATTCTGTACTTATCTATAACATTTTTAGCATTTCTTTCCTATAATAAACATGGGTGAATGATAATGGAAAGGTGTACAATAATTTTGCACTTTTCTTTTCAAATTATGTTTTTGCTATTTGTTCATATATGAATTAAAAATAGCACAAGTGTAAACACAGTGTTAAAAACTTGCTCAATCACAAATGCTCTACCTAAGAATCATTATTTTACTGCAAAATTACTTTTCTTCACAGTTTTTTTTAGTTTCTTGTAATTAAGGAGTGTAGAAACACACATTGGTGCAAATGCCCCTCCATAGAAATATCCTTCAGTATTAACCAGCTGCTGGTATGCAGAATCTCACTGACTCTGCTTTTCCTTCCCTCAAGGGCAGTGGCAGAGGGTATGTCTACACTGCAATTAAAAACTTGCGACCAGCCTATGACAGCTCACTCGCGCTCATGGGGCTTGGGCTAAGAGGCTGTTTAATTGTGGTGTAGACTTTCAGGGCGTCTACACTTACCTCCGGAGCGATCGATCCAGCAGGGGGTTGATTTATCGCGTCTAGTGAAGATGCGATAAATCGACCACTGAGTGCTCTCCCGTTGACTCCGGTACTCCGCCCGAACGAGAAGTGTAGGCGGAGTCGATGGGGGAGCGTCAGCAGTCGACCTACCGCAGCGAAGACACCGCAGTAAGTAGATCTAAGTATGTTGACTTCAGCTACGTTAATCACGTAGCTGAAGTTGCGTAATTTAGATCGATTTCCCCTCTCCCCCTTCCCCCCCAGTGTAGACCAGGTCTCAGGCTAGGCTGGAGCCTGGGCTTTAGAACCCTGTGAAGCAGGAGGGTCCCAGAGCCCAGGCTGCCACCCGAACGTCTACACCACAATTAAACAGTTCCTATGTTTGCACTGCAGTTAGACACTTATGACTGGCCTGTGCCAGTTGACGGCCTCCCAGGGCTTGGCTAAAGGGCTGTTCAGTTGCAGTGTGGATAGGCTCAGGCTGCAGGTTGAGCTCTGGGACCCTTCCACCTCACAGGATCGTAGAGCTCCAGCCCAAGCCCAAATGTCTGCACCCCAGTTAAAAAGCTCCCACGACCCCAAGTCAGCTGGCACAAGCCAGCCGGGGGTGTCTGATTGCAGATAGACAGACTCTTAGGCTACGTCCTCACTCACTACGGGGGGGGGGGGGGGGGAGATCGATTTAAGATACGCAAATTCGTAGCTGAATTCGACGTATCCGAGCCGACTTACGCCGCTATGAGGACGGCGGCAAATCGACCTCTACGGCTCCCCCGTCGACGGCGCCTACTCCTACCTGCGCTGGCGGAGTACAAGCGTCGATTCGGGGATCGATTGTCGCGTCCCGACGAGATGCGATAATTCAATCCCCGAGAGATCGATTTCTACCCGCCAATTCAGGCGGGTAGTGAAGACGTAGCCTTAGAGTACTTAAGAATCTAGAGGCTGAAGTGGGCTGGCTGTTCAGTAGTCAGAAGCAGTCAATGACTAGAATTCCTTGAGCGGTAAACCACCCTTCCTATTCACAATAGAAAGAAATAAGTTTGTGTGACCAGTTTAACTCTGACATTAAAAAAGGTGTTGATGCAACATTGTCTTGTTACATGCACATTACAGCATATGGGTATTTGAGTGTGGCTAGATTGTGGGATTAGGCCACCAAACAAACAAACAAAAAAACAGATGGTTTAGGGCTCTTTCTTAATTTTACCTTTTGAAATTACTTAAATCTAGAAAGAGTAATGGAAATAACTTTTTATCATCTTGTTACTAAAGTTCTGTATATTGCATTAGGTATACAACGGTTACTTTAAGGTTGTACCATGAAATAATCTTGTGTATGAACTTTCAGAAGTACAGAGCCTGTACAATAATGCCATTTTCAAAAATATAACAAGATAGTCTTAACACTTAAAATATGTACCTATACACACACCTTTCAGCATCAATAATTCAGCTATAAAAATTTGGAGATGAAACTTGGCATAGGGTTTAAATAAACTCTGCAAGTTTTTTTCAACAAATCTCTTTAATTTGTCGGCTATCTGTTACACAGAAGCCAGAAAAACTCTCACTGCAATGGATGTTCAAGTCAGTTTGATTAGACATGTTAAATGTGGCAAGTGATTAATTCATAATATTATGTTGTATATTGATAATAAAGAATGTCTGTACATTAACTATATTTTGTAAACATTGTTCACATTTGAGGGACTAAAACAGTGCCTTTGCAGAGTAATAAGTCTGCTGCACAAAACACACACTGAGGTTCTAGTTATTTTCCCAAAATAAAGGAAGGAGTTATATATTTTTTTGCCATCTTTTACCCTCTTGTTAAAGTACTATAGCGTTCTTATGTTGCGTTTCTCTACTCAAGTCACAATGGGCCAGTTGTTGCTGGCTACAGGACTATTTAAAAAGCTCTCAAACAACAAATATAATTTTAACATGATTTAGTTGACCTGTGTGGATGGAGCAAAAGCATGCTAGTTCTGTCTTTAAAACTTTGTTAGAGATGAGTCAGTGCAGGCCTGACTTTACTGCAGCTACATTTGAACTATTTTGTGGAGACTTTTGACCAGTGAAGATAAAGGCCATGAGTGTATACTGAAGTGTCAGAATGTAGCGTATAAGACAAAATAGCCTTAATATATCCAATTCTATAAGTTTCTTGTGAAAATACATTGAGCTAACAACAAGAAGTTTTATAAATTTACACAAATAACCTGACTTTAAGAGCTGTTAGATGGACTCTCACCAAGGATTCTTATTACTTGTATCACAAGAAATTAACTTTCATCTACAAGAAGTTGGTTGGTTAGATCAGTCTGACTTGAAGTGAGTTATTGTATTTGTTTATATATCATATTTTGTCAATGCTTTTGACCATCTTAATTTCCTGTAGAGCTCTTTCTTATTTTGGATAATCCTACAAAATATTTTTCTGCCAACCCCCAGAATGTAACCAGCTATTTATGTATGCTGTTATTGCAACAATAAATACAGGGCTACTTTAAAGATTTCTGGAGAGGGTTAGAGAGATCCCATACATGTGTGTTATGTAAAATGAGTCTATTTAAATATACCCCAAACTGTAAACTGATCCATTTTATATGGAATGGATAGGATAGTTATGTTCACTTTGCCCAATCTTCTTTTGCATACGTGTAGCCTGGCTACTTGTTCCTTTCAACCCCAGTGATCAGCTTACATTAGTTTTAAGTTTTCCAAGCTATTGTTGCAGAGCAAAGAGATAGTGGCTTAATTTTTGTATTTAAAAAATAAAGAAGGCTGATAGTCTCATTAACACTCCTACATTCTCCAAATCAGAGTGGCCTTTGCATGGCTGAAAGAAAACTACTTCTGGGAGCATTAGCTTCTTTTATGGCTTGTTTTGGCCCTGGGAGGTGGAGGGGGGTACATGGTGTACCTTGAAGTGAAGTTAAAATTTACATTAGCTATCATAATGTTTGGATCCGTCCAAGCATTAAAGAAGTTGCTTTAACATCTGTAGATTCACATGGATGAGTCTGAGCCGAGATTTCAGAAAGAACCTGGATAATTTGTTGAACTAGTCTAAAACTGTGAGTATTCAGGTGGCAGAAGCTGTTACTGGTGTATTAACATTTAGGGCATTCTACACATACACAGCTGCAGCGCATCTCCCGTCGGCATAATAAAACCACCTCCACAGGCGGCAGTAGCTATGTCAGCGGGAGAAGCTCTCCTGCTGACATAGCACTGTCCACGCTGGGTCTTACATTGGTGTAACTTACATAGCTCATAGGGGTGGTTTATTCACACCCCGAGTGACATAAATTATGTTGACATAAGCTGTAGTGTAGACATAGCCTTAGACTCATAGTACGTGTTCTCTGTGGTGTGCATTTTGGGATGGGGTGAAGGGAGAAAGGAAAGATGGTTTGTCATACGTTTGTTCAGCTCCAAATAAATGAATTAATTTCAACATAATGACTGGTACTATTCACTTCAGACCATATGGTTAAATAAACATATCACATCAGTGCCTTTGTGAGCGTATGCTATATTTCACAGTCACAAGCCATATTTTTATAAAAGCAAATTAGCCTTTAGCCCATAATAAAATATGTAGTAATAAGTTGGATATTCATCAGTTAAGTTTCACTGTAACACATATAGGGCTTTAAAATTAAAAAACCAAAAAACCAAAGCTGCAATGTTATTTACCATGTTGAAAAGAAATGGGCATTGTTTTGGAAAATTCCCATTTAACAATGGTATACATTCTTTAATGTGAAAATGCTCTTAAATTTTACCTAATCGTGAACATTGAAAGAACATCACTAGTTTTAGTTAATATTTCAGATTAAATGGTGGCATGGAGTTGAACAGGTTGGACTGTGAAAACTAGCCATCTGTTCATTTTCACCGCGTTTTAGGTGTTTGAGTTGATAAAGGTGTGCTAATACTAATTTTAGAATTTTTACAAGAAATGTGTATTTCCCCCCCTAATTCTATGACCATACTATGTCTAGCTGTGGTGTCATCAGATCTTTCAAGATAGGCAGGGACAAGTCTATTCAGCCCTTACATGGAAGAGTTTCAAGGTAATTCCCAAGTCTTATAGGTGTTGGTGATTTAGCGGCACTTCTCTCTGAGGGCCTGGTCTTGATAGGTATTGGGTACCCATGATTCCAGCTAAGTTGGTACTGAATTAAATACCTCAGCATGGTGTTGGAAAGCACCTTGCTGCTGCTGGAGGTTACTACCATCTTTTAAATGAGATGGAAAAACAAAAGAGCTTGGCCATTTGTGATTGGTAAAAATTCCTTGGCAGTCTTTGCAAGAGAAGGAGACAACACTAGTATTCAGGCCAAATTTTAGTTTAGGCGATTAAATTAGTTTTTCAATGGATTTGGTGGTATTTGTTTTCTGTTGAACTGTTGTGTAGTTTAACTGCTGTTAAGCAGTGACCGACCCCCTTTTGTCCTAGGTGTATCTGCATCAATGGTGGATGAATGAGTTAAATGAGAATTGCTTTATAACTTTATGCAGGATGGAAGATGCTATATAATTGTAAGACCTTTTAGATGAAGGTTGCATATATTATTGGGTTCTCTGAAAAAATACTATTTCATTTTTGTGTGGTGTTTCATTTGTTAATTGCTTCCTTCATATGATGCAGCCTGGAACATTTTTAATAATCTATAGGGGTGTGAGTGTAGGCTCCTGATTTAATGTAAAATAAAATTTTTGCAGCTTTCTAATTAGTAGACTTGTCCATCTATGCTCCCTCTAAAGGAAGCAGGTGGTTTTTAGTAGTTGAAGGTTCTATTTTGCTTGTGGGACTTACATTTTTAAATTAAGCTACAGGTAGTAGAGTTAGGACTGTCTTTACTTTTTTGAGTTTTCAGGATACAGAAAACGAAGAGCTCCATAAAACTGTAGTTTGGGTCCGACTTCCACGTGTTAGCAGATTGTTAGTGACAGTCTTGTCGTCTTGATCTTTATTTTTGGAAAAACGGGAAAAGGATCTACAAATAAATTTAACTTTGCAGCAATTTGAAAATGTCTGGAGGAGGACCAAAACCTGAGCTATATATATAACTAATTAAGGACAACTATTGCAAAACCATATCAGTAGTACCTCACTATATATAAGCTAAAAAGGAGTCATAAATGCTGGAGAGAATTTGGAGGAATAGAGACCTTCTGCACATGTGGCAGGGATGCCCTAAGATAATAGATTTTTGGAGGAAAATAACAAATAGAATTTTCAAAATAACTGAAGTTAGCCAATCCACCGAACCCATAATGGTTCTATTTTAGGTCACAGACCGAAGGAGCTTATTGATTTGCGGATTGCTCTCATGGTTATGGGATATTGACTCACTGACTGCTATCAGTGAAGTGTGTTAGCTTCTTTTTGGAAAAGGACTGATCCTCCCAGAATTAGTGGAATGGAGAGAAACAAGGTATGGGAAAGCATTGCAATAGAAAAAAATGACAGCTTTATGCTAGGATGAAGTAGATTTTATAATGTATAATTGCTCTCTTTGGAATTTAATCAAAATAAATATTCAGGTAATATGAAGATGTACATTCTGGAGAATAAGCAGAAGTGGATCAGGGCAGATTTTTGTATATGGTAGCTAGTTATGACTTATATGATTTATGGGGTGGGGGGAAATAAGGGAAAAAATTCCAGGGGACTGTGTGTATAATCATGAGAAGAGGGAATCACTTTTTTTTATTAGGACAATGTGTGCTGCAAAATTGATTAGACTCTTTAAATTGGTATTCATGTTGTTGCTGGTTACAGGCCTGAAGTCTTTTTGATACTTTGACGGTAAAATAAGGTGGAATTAGGAGAGGTGAGAGATATAAATTGTTTATAGTTCTGGTTAAGATTTATTATACTTGTGTGGAAATATGGAATGCAGAGCGAATCTTTACTACACCTCTACCCCAATATAACGCGACCCAATATAACACAAATTCGGATATAACAAAGTAAAGCAGGGCTCCAGGGGGATCAAAGCAAGTTCGATATAACGTGGTTTCACCTATAACGTGGTAAGATTTTTTTGGCTCCCAAGGACAGCGTTATATTTGGGTAGAGGTGTATTTGTAGTCTGTTTAAGATATGTGCAATACAAAACTGACAGTCTTCCTTATGTCTCACATTAGTTTGAACCTAAAAAGGGTTTTGTTTAAGTAGTCCATTGCAGCTCTTCACATTCACTCTTCCAGTCTAGAGTATTGACGTGCTAGTGTTCTCCTCCCCCTCCTCCCCCACACACACCTTGCTGGGTTTTTTTTACTTGTGGTGGGAAGGATGGGAGAAACTTTGATGCTTGTGAATTTGGGAGAAAATTGGAACTAAGATTAGTGAGGGCAGATGCCCTGTAAACGTTCTCGTACAACTCTTAATTCATTGCTTTCTTCCTATGTTGTTCCAATGCTAGGGTTTTCCAGGCAATGCTTCCTTGTGTGCCAAAAATTATGGTAAATATGTTAAATATAGAAGAGAAAAAAGAAAAAATGTTACCATAGTGCACCAATATAGATTATGCACAAAATTCTAAATGTATTACAACTCTCTTCAAACAAAGTGGAAAAGTAGGCCTTTTTTGTCCCTTTTAGGCCTCTCTCCTAAAACTCCTTGCGGTATTGTGGGGTTATCATGAGAAAAAAATAGTTGTCTTCAAGCCCAGAAGCATTTCTTTTCCCTTATGTTTCTTCTTTTGGAATGCTGTTAATAATCTTTGTAAGTTTCCCGCATACACTGGTGTGTTCTTGGAACACTTCCTTTTGATCTTGATATATTCTGTTTAACATCTATATAACAATTTCAAAATATTAATCATTTAACCTATTTGTAAATTCACTTTTTTTTTAATAATATGGGTACGTTTCTAGTGGGGTTTAGATTGAAATTGGTTATCGGGAGGATATTTAGTATTGTGGCTCAAGGAAACTTTGAATTAGAGCTAAAAGGCTGATGAACTAACGAATTGTTAAGTTCGGAAGAGGGTACCTCTGAGTAGAGTTGGTGTCTTCCCATGCCCCAATTTCTCTAGAAATAATATTTTTCCTTCTCCTACTAGTTCCCAACTAAGACTTTGCAATATAGCATCTGCATCATGCTCTAAAGTGAGTATCTTTTTAATGTCTGAGCTTTTGTAGTAATCAATAGACATGAGCTGGCAAAAAGGAGAAATTAATGATCTCTGCCTACGGTGTGTAAAATCAGTTAACTATTTTTTTTTCTTAGTGAGTATTGCCTTAAAAATGTCTATTTAAAGAAAATTTGTCAGAACAGATCTTGAAATATACATAATCATTTTATTCTAAGTCAGGATTCTTGGGATAGATTTGGGAAGCCCTACATCAGTGGCTCTCAACCTTTCCAGCCTACTGTACCCCTTTCAGGACTCAGATTTATCTTCTATACCCCCTTAAAAACTACTTGCTTACAAAATCAGACATAAAAATACAAAAGTGTTACAGCACACTATTACTGAAAAATTGTTTACTTTCTCACTTTTACCATATAATTATAAAATCAATTGGAATATATATATATATAGAGAGAGCAGTATAAACAAGTTGTCTGCATGAAATTTTAGTTTGTACTGACTTTGCTAGTGCTTTGTATGTTGCCTATTACAAAACTAGGCAAATATCTAGATGAGTTGATGTACCCCCTGGAAGACCTCTGTGTGCACCCAGGCCTGCACAACCCTTTTGCATCAGCTAATCTCCCATTATTTCATTACAAATATTTATAACAAACATTGGTTCTAGAGCAGTTCTTCATCCGTGTCTCTCAGATTGATTTAGGATACCACATCTACAACTCAGAAGTACTTTGTGTACCACTGTCATAACTTTAATCAGTGTAATTATAATAGATCCCTATTCTAATATACTCAAGTTGTGATATGTGGGGAGAGAGAGAGAAACTGCTGCTCTGTATATTTAGCATTAAATGGTACTAGAAATATTTACCAAAGCTAAGATGGGGAGACACAAGTTCAGGTCCCTGCCCTGCCTGATTCAGATCATTCTCTCCCAATTGCTCTGAAGGCTGAAATGTAGTGCCACTTATTTGAACAGGCGCACTTTATCTGTTACAGTAATTACAGGGAAAACTGTTGTATGGAATGTCATCTGAAATACTTTGAATCCTACACAAGGATTTTCAGAGAAGCCTAGGGCAGTTAGGTACTCAGATCCCATTGAGGTTGATGGATAATTCCAGTAAGTAGTTATTTTAGGTAAATGATTCTTTATGGTTAGATCAGGGGTCGGCAACCTCTGGCACGCGGCTTGCCAGGGTAAGCACCCGTCACAGGCCAATGGGGGCTACGGGAAGCAACATGGGCTGAAGGATGTGCTGACCACCGCTTCTTGCAGCCCCCATTGGCCTGGAGTGACGAACCGCGGCCAGTGGAAGCTGCGATTGGCCGAACCTGCCGACATGGCAGGTAAACAAACTGGCCCGGCCTGCCAGGGTGCTTACCCTGGCAAGCTGCGTGCCAGCGGTTGCCGACCCCTGGGTTAGATTCTGATACTCGTACAGCACCTTATTCAATGAGTAGTTCCAATGACTTCTGCATTGCCTAAGGTGGTATTGAGTGTGAGTAAGGGTATCTGAATCTATATAATGAGTAAAAGGAATTAATAAATATAAGTAGTAAAAGGAATCTTCAAAGCAGTTGATAAAATACTATACCTGTCACTGTTTCATAATCTCTTTAGTGCATGTAGTTGATGCTGTTATAACAGTGGGGCTGACATAATAGCTGCACAATAAAGTTTGTTAATTTGGCGTTAGGGTTACTGAAGTGATGTTTTCATCAACCCAAAGCCTCAATAAGATTGAAAAACAGCGAAGCACATACACACCATCTTGCAAGTACATATTCTTATGTGCTTAACTAATCCTGTTCCTATTGACTTTAGTGGCGCTGGATCATGCCCTAACTCTCAGATCTATCTACCACCTCTGCCAGAATGACCATTAAATTGTGCCCACATGTCATGCATGTAAACATATTTCAACATGTAGATGAACATATACAGGAAGCCCAATTTGTGATTGCAAATAAGATGAAATTAATCCTCTTTCCTAATAGAACATATTAGAGATGAGTTTCAACATTGTAAGGTGTATCTATTCAAAACGTTTAATGTTTGTTTAGAAATTTAAGATCAATGTTAGTAGATTTTTACATTTAAACAACTTAAGTTACAGCAACTTTGAAATTCACATTTCTTGCACTTTCTAGTAGGAAAACTTTTTTTTAAGTCCTTTATATCTCTGAATTATCAAGGTGGTGATTTCCTAATTGAGTGTTTTTATTACATTTAAGACAGTATTTTAATGACTTACCTTTCTTTGTAATTAGAAACAATGATTATCTTCTAGTTCTCTTTTAAATAAACTGTTTTTGGAATTGTTGATGTTTGTGGCATGTGACAAAAGGACTTCCTTGCCTGCTTTGTCGCAAGTCTGAACTAGATTCCTCTTTCATAGATCAGTATACTGCAGTTTGTATTGTTTCATGATTCCGTTTTGTTCTATTTTGGGTGGAGGATGAGTAAGAGGAATTAGATATCACTATTTGCATTTGTTCTCCCAGTTCATTCAGTATGGATTAATTTTTCTTTTACTATGTAATTCTGAGCTCCTGGTAAACTATTTCCTGTCATTTTTAACTGATCACAAGCAAGGCAATTTACTTGAACTGAAGAGGCCAAGGCAGTGAGATGTGGCCTCCTATGTTAGCTATATCACATTTGTATTGGAGGTTGTTAGTTGGACCAGACAAAACACACAGTGCACCTTCCTGGATACAAACCACTTAATTCATCTCATACAACTCTTGCTAAGTAAGAATCAAAGGATAGTTTGTGATTCTTCACTCTTCCCAAACCAAATTGCCATGCATACTGATGCACCAGGCTGACTGGATCTTCCTGCACTGGAGAAGTTTTCTAACCTGTTTTGAAACCAGTTTTATAAAACTGCTCAGGCTATTTTAAACCCCTGAATCTAGGTCTCTGCTTTGGCTCTAGCCAAGTTTTAAAATTAGGTTAGGTTGAGCTAGCTTTAAAATCAATTAGAACAATTCCACAGTATAGCCAGATCGCTCTCTCCCCCAAACAGATATTTTTGAAAATGAGCACTTTCATTATGGCCAGTCTATAATACATGCTAATCTTTTCTGACCTGAAACACTATGGCAATGACCACCATGAAAATGTGTCTAAATATTTGCTGTAATCCTTGGTTAATATTATAGGCAATGTCTGTATTTTAGGTTGTATAAGCATTTCCATTTCAAAGGGCCATTTGCAGTTTGGTATAACTTTCTCCAATTTATGACTTTTGAGCTGAAACCTTCCGTATTTGATTTCTGATAGAGAGTCGCTTAATTTGAAAGCTTGAGCAAATTGGTTAAGCCATTTAAAAAAAAGTTACCAAAATATTGCAACTCTTTTGAACAGCTCTAGCACCTCAGTGGAATTTAACAGGGAGATGGTGCCTAGTTTACAGTTATATTTTTTGGTGATCTGTTGAAGAGCCATTTATATTTGGCAGAGTTATGACTTTATGTAGCACGTGCACTGACTTTGTGCAGAAATGAGAGATCGTTTGAAAAACATTTTTATTGGGATTGCAGAAAAGGAAGATGATGATAAAAATGAGAAATTATACGTACTATGATACTTCAGGATTTGTGTGGAATGAGGCAGGGCTCATTTGGAACCCAGGCACATGAGGAGCACTGCCTCATTCAATGCAATATGTGAAAGTGGAAATGAGACAGGGATTCACAGTACACTGTCCAACTTCAGCAGTTCGAGGATGGTGTCCTTCAGAATGTTGCCTAATTCATCAACTGACATGTATGTGTTCTGGGGAAAATAAATAGTAAGATCCAGATTAGAACAAAGCATACACACAAGGGGCGGAATTAAGGTTGTCGTAAAGAAACTACGATATTCACTGACTTCAAGTGCTTCATGTTGCAACCTTGTGTTGTGTTGTGTTTTTTTTAGAATCATAGACGTTTGTTGGCATGAATCTTGGAACTGAAATTGGTGACCTGGTTTTGATTTATGCATTGAATTTCTAATTGGTGGTAGGCAGTATTTCATGTTTTTATCTGTAATGAAAGGAGTAAATTGTGCACAATAGATTTTGTAACTTTGCACCACAAATAATTGCATAGCAAAATTATATATTACTTCTGTTGTGATAATGTAATAAGTATTAGGGATGTACATACCATTTAAAAAGTTAACCATTTAAATGATTAAAAAATATTTTGTTTAAACGGTTAATTGATTAAAGGGCCAGCCTGCTAGGCTGCTCTGGCCGGCCAGCGCAGGGTTAACGGTTAAGGCGGGTTAACCGCTTAGACTAATGCTTACCGGTTAACCTTTCACATCCCTAATAAGTATACAAAGCAACAGAATTCTGATTCCATATAGGAGTAATACTGTTATACATAACACTTAAGTGATTTAATTTCTGACCCTGTGATGTGTATAATCCACTACATTTTAGAGAGGCATCGAAAAACTTATCCTTTCACAGTTGTGATATCCTGTGAAATGTGACCTTTGTTTTTTAAAGCATGCTGGTCTCAGTCTTTCTGTATTTGGTTAGAGATCTTTCAGCTTAAGATGGTATTTTGGTTGGTCACAAATATTTCATATTAAATATAAAATTAGTGATGGAAAAAGTGCTAGATTAACAGATGTGGAGGGAAGTCGTCTTTATTCATAGAATCAGACAGCATGGATAATAGCATTCTATGACTAGCTATTATTTATCAGTGCCTAAGAGCTGGCCAAGCATGGGACCCCACTATGCTACAGTATAAAATAGAACAGTGGTTCTCAAACTTGGGCCGCTGCTTGTTCAGGGAAAGCCCCTGGCAGGCCGGGCCGGTTTGTTTACCTGCCCTGTCCACAGGTTCGGCCAATCGCGGCTCCCACTGGCCGTGATTTGCCGCTCCAGGCCAATGGGGGCTGCAGAAAGTGGCGCGGGCTGAGGGACGTGCTGGCCGCCCTTCCTGCAGCCCCCATTGGCCTGCAGTGGTGAACCACGGCCAGTGGGAGCCGTGATCGGCTGAACCTGCGGACGCGGCAGGTAAACAAACCGGCCTGGCCCACCAGGGGCTTTCCCTGAAAAAGCAGGGGCCCAAGTTTGAGAACTACTGGAGTAGAAAACAGTCCCTGCCCTGAAGACCTTACAATTTAAATAGACCATACAGATGCAGTGTGTGTGTGGAGGGGAAGGGTAGAACACATAAGCAGAGTGAACAATGTGATGGCAGCAATGACTAGGAATTCTGGGTGTCAGTTTAAATATAAAGTTGTTAATTTTCAAGAATAAGTTTTCAACTATAAAGAGCTGTTGAGTATATTAACTCTGTTTCTTTGATTGCTCAAGAATCGGTGACTGCTTTAATTTACAGTCAGAATTCAAACAAACCTGTAAAAACAATTATTTTCCTAGGAATTTACAAGACATTAAAATTGTGGGGGAAAATATAGAATGGCATAAAAATAGAACCTGAAATCCAGACTCATTACTTTCCTTCATTGCTTGATCTATGTGTGTCAGTCTCATTCTGTTGGGGCCATTCTAGAAGAGGAAGGATAGTTAAATTTCTGTTCATTTGTTTAAATTCTCAGTCTCCTAAATTTGTCTAAAACACTGCCAGATCAGGATAAGGATATGGTTTAAAGCCTATTTTATATGGGGCACTGAATACTGTTAGATGATGAAACTCCAGCTAGGTCTGCGTGTTAGAAAATTTCTTCTGACTCTGTCTGTGTCTTGTTGCTGTTGCCCTTAATTTAATCTTTTAAATTGGAAAGAACTGTCCCCTCTCCATTAAGTCTTTGCAAAATGCTGTTGCAACTCACCCTACTGTTTAATTTAAAAGAACACGCCTCCTTTCAATCTTCCATTCTCAAACTAAGAAATGGGCTCTGAAAAGCCCTCACAAGCAACAATGATTTAGTTTTTATTTTTCATTTGAAAGCTAATATAGTGCACGAATTGAACTCTACAACCAAACAGCAATTCATTATTTTAAAACATTTACATCAACGGTTTAAGTAAATCTATCAATGCGAGGTAGGGAATGAGCAAGGAAGAACATTGGGGGCTGATTCTTCACTCAGAATTGCTAGTGTGGATCAGTGAGCACCTTTTTGTTGTCAGGGGTCTGCTCTAGTGGATCAAATTGCAGAATCAGGGCTTTAATTTTTTAATAAAACATATATATGCCAGCTCTTATCCAAGGATCTCAATCTAGATCTCAGAAGTACATAAATGTTCTTATGACATCACAAACTAATTTTGTGTCTCTTGACTACCATAGTGGAACTTTCAGTATGTTTGTTTTTATGGAGACAGTTTTTGTTACAGCTGTCTTTAGAAAAATATGTTCATTTTATTTAAAAATTTTCATTTGTGACAGCCTCACAAGCTAAACAACCCAGAGGTAACCATTCATTGACATTCTTATTTAGTTTTCAGGAAGCAAATATTGGCCAGTGTAAGGTCCTACGTATTTTGTGCAAAAGTTTAAACAGAGCTTTTTAACAGAGGGAAAAACCGTAAGACTCTTCTTGCTAAAACTTATGTACAAAACTTATTCACTGCTGCAATACATAGTCATTTAAGTTTTTAGAAAGCTTTGGTTTGCTAGAAAACCATTGCTGCAAAGCAATTCAACTATTTTTGATGTCTAAGTAGGGGATAATATTCTCTTAATTTGTCATGATAAAACTTCAGCAAACCCATTTCTTAAAATTTATTCAAGTGCTGCTGCTACTTGAAAGAGAGAGATAATTAATTGAAGGAGAATATGAAGCTACACCAAAAGATGGAATATTTAATATTAAATATTAAAAAGTAATATATTTCAAATATTCTTTGTGATAGCTTTGTAAAGTTGTCTTCTATAGCTTGAAATTTCCTGGCATTTCCCTTCTGCAGTTCTCTGAAGTGGCCCCAGTATGTGAGTTATGATTAGAGCAGGGGGTTGTTTACATTTATATTTAGTGAATTAGAGGCAGAAAAGGATAAAATAGCAAGTTCTAATTTTAATCCCAGTCCCACCAAAAAATAGAAAATTAAAGTTGACAGAATTTATTATCCCTATTATAAGGAAGGACTTTTACTCAAGGTAATTCCTCAGTCCCAAAAAGAATGGAAAGGGGGGTGAAGACGTGTTCAGATATTGAATATCTTTATACAACATTGAAAGTTCAGAATGAGCACTTTGGCCCCTATATGCCCTCCCTCAGCTCAGGTGACCGGTTTGCAGGCTTCGATTTGAAGGATGCTTCTTTTCATTTGGACATTCATCCTGCTCACAAAAAGTTCCTGCAGGTCACAGTGGGCCAGGAACACTTTGAATACAGGGTGCTCCCGTTCAGCCTCTCCATGGCGTCAGGTTATTTACAAAAGGTGTTGTGATGATGGCTGCATACCTCTGTAGACAGGGGAGATGGATATTCCTTACCTGGACAATTGGCTGCTCATTGGTTGGTCATACCAGGAGGTACAAGCAACAGTCACTACCACAATTTAACTCTTTGATTCCTGTCATTTTGGATAAGTCCATATTAACACCTGCACAAACCATACAATTAATTGGGTGGACCTGAACTTAGACACAGGGGGACCTGCTTACCTCTGAACCAATTCCTGGCCATGAGGGATCTCATCAGCCAGCTTCATCTCAGCCCTCAGACACAGCCCAATCCTGCCTGGTTCTGGCCACTTGGAGGTATGCACTTATGTCACCCCATTGACATGATTGCATCTACAATGTCTCTCGATCTGCAAATTCCAGGGCCTACTGTCCCAAAATGAGGGCAATGTGAAGCACCCCAGTCCAGCACCCTACATCTGGCAGCATAGCTTTAGGATGGACAATGAGGGTAGAACAAGCCTTCTTTCAAGACGTTTGAGCCATCCTCCAGAACAGCAGGAGACTCACTGTGGGAAAATGCACTGCTCTGCCTTCCATGCCAGCAGCGTCACTTCCTATTGAGGTCCCAGGTATCGCTCCCCTACTGGAGTATCTTCTTTTGCTAAAGACACCTGGCTTGTTGATCAGCTCCCTATGAGTATGTTTGGCAGCTCTGAGCTCTATCCAGTCCCTGATGAAAAGCTGCCCTGTTTTTACTCATCCCTCTATCACAAAGTTCCTGAATAGCATCATAAGGATATTTTCTCTAGTTTTGAAACCAGTTCCTGCTTGGGATCTGAACTTCATTCTTTCTGCTGTCCTTTTGAACCTTTAGCCCCTTGTTTCCTTCTGCACCTTTCTTTGAAAATCACCTTCTGATAGCTGTTATCTCTGCTAGAAGGGTAGGGAAACTTGGAGCCCTTATGATAGACCCACCTTACACAGTTTTTCACAAGGGCAAGGTTTCTTTAGGTCTACATCCTAAGTTCATACTTAAGGTGCCTTTTGAGTTTCATCTTAACCAGGCTATACACCTACTAGTGTTTTATGCTAAACCTCACTGAAGCATGGAGAAGTCAAGACTCCATACCCTAGACATATACAGGGTTCTTGCCTTCTTTTTGCAAAGAACAACTCCTTTTCGGAAATCTCCAGGGTTGTTCGTTGCTGTTGTCGAGAAAATGAAAAGGAAAATATCTCTTCCCAAAGACCGTCTAAGTGGATAGTCTCTTGCATTTCTCTCTCATATAATGTTATGAAAGCCCCTCCTCCTCAAACTGTCAGGCCCGTGCTACGATAGCTCAAGTGGTTCCAGTAGCTTCCTTACAGGGAATTCCCCTCTCTGAGATTTTCAGAGCAGCCACTTGGGGCTCTTTACACACTTTCACCAGGCATTATGCGCTATTTCAAGCTTTGGACACAGATACCTCCTTTGGCTCAGCAATCCTCAACTCTGTGCAACCAGAAGGAGCCAGCAGCCAGCTTTCCTCACCGTGAAGGAGCATTTTCCTCTGCCCCTAGTTGTGCTACTGAAGACCTTTCCAGCTGAACTGCCTCCTTAATCTTGGAGATCTCCATATTCATATTCTCAATGAATTCCCCATGATAGAGAATAATATTTGGTAAATACAGCCTGAGAGGTAGCAGGAGAAAGTAAATTTAAAAAAAAAGATGTTTCTTCTATATCTTGACATGAGAAGAGGGAATGATCTGGAGCTACGAGAAGGGAGCTGTGGAAATTCCCACATCCCACTCTTGATAGGACACAAAACCAAGAAAATTCAAGAGGTTGAAAGTAACTGAGGGCATGTCTATACTGGGACACTCAAGAAAGTTTTAAGATGAGCCAACTAAAAGCTTGAAGCTAAAGTGCATTTAACTCCTATGTGGAGTTCTCATTCAGAAGTAAAGTGGCCTGCTTAGACAAGTCCTGAAATCTGAATACCCTAGATCAGTCAGACTAATTTCTGCATAAATATATACCTTGTCCTCTTAACTATGGCCAAAATTGGAGTTTAATATATCTAGTGCAAAATGCATGAGAACAAATGGCAAGAATCTCAAAATTGGGTTCCCAAGGCTTTTGAATAGTACACAACTTATCTGGATTCTGACCTCTTAAAAGGTTAATTGCAAAGAATTTCTCCTCCCATCGCCATCTTCAAAATGTTAATATGTATTACTAAGTGATCCTATTTTTAATATTGTCTTGTTTATCTTTAAAATTTACATGTCTGACACTGACTCTCGTCTGAAGCCTAGTTGGCGCTAATGAAGTCCTGTTTTAGAGGACTTCATTAGGCAAACTAGGGATCTTTAAGTTTGTGCCCAAAGTGTCCACACAGGGAATTTACAGTACAGCACTTTGGTGCATGCTGCAATTCACACCCTCTTAGTCTAAACTGCAGATCAGTGTAGGCATGCACAACTAGGGGAGGAGGAAAATGCTCCTTCCCAGTGAGGAAAACTGGCTGCTGGCTCCTTCTGGCAGCAGGCAGTGATTCACCCCTGCTCCCAACCCAGTGTTCATAGAGAGGGAAAAAATGTATGCTGCCCTGGCAATGAAGAATGAGGATCCTCTCCCAAAGGTGGAAGAGGAGAAGCCATGTACCTCCAAGACTCCCAAGAGGAAAAAAGGGTGGTGGTGGTCAGTGACTCCTTTCTAAGGGGGGGCGGAGACATCCATCTGATGGTCTGACCTGGCATCTCAGGGGTGTGCTGCCTGCCAGGGGCCCATATGACAAGTTACGGAAGGATTGCCAAGGATTCTGACCCACTACCCTATGTTGCTCATCCATGTGGGCACTAATGATTCTGTGAGGTATGACCCTGAGCAGATGAGAAGTGACAGCAGTGCTCTGGGAGTAAGGGTGAATGAGCTGTTGTGCAGATGGATTTCTCATCAATCGTTCAAGTCAATGCTAGGGGGCCAGGCAGAGACAAGACACATCCTGGCTACATGGATGGTGTCGCCAGGAGGGCTTTGGCTTCCTTGACCGCAGGATGCTGTTCCAAGAAGGACTTCTGAGTAGAGGTGGGGTCCACATATCTTGAATCAGTACCAGCTCTGCTGCTAACTCACTATGTAGCCTTTAAAAAGAACAGGAGTACTTGTGGCACCTTAGAGACTAACAAATTTATTAGAGCATAAGCTTTCGTGGACTACAGCCCACTTCTTCGGACATCCGAAGAAGTGGGCTGTAGTCCACGAAAGCTTATGCTCTAATAAATTTGTTAGTCTCTAAGGTGCCACAAGTACTCCTGTTCTTTTTGCGGATACAGACTAACACGGCTGCTACTCTGAAACCTATGTAGCCTTTGACAACTCATGAAATCGCTGTTTCCTCATCTGTGCAATGAGGATATGTTCTGTAGGATTAAGTGTATTTGACGGTTGTTTGCTAAAACAGTGCTTCATCTGTTCTAAATACTTGTCATTTATATAGATATGTATTTCTTCAACACTCACCGCTGTGGCCATAGCCGTGTTATAATAAATTAGAAACAAATAATTCACTCATATGGATCACTTCAGTAAAATCACTACCTCTTATTTGTCACACATGAGACCTGTACCTGTTATGAGGTATGTCAATTAAAAGCTTGATTAAACAGGTGAGGCGTATACCATGGCCCAAAATTTGTCAGGTTGTATGTTAGGGTGGGTGATAACTGGAGTTGGTTGTTATATTTAGGCAGAAAACAAGAATTTTCTCCCTGTGGAATCAGGGTTGAGTCCTATGAAAACTCTATTTTTGAAGGAAAAAATGTCTGTTTAAAAATAAATAAATAAATAAATAAATAAAAGATGCCATTGACCATGTACTTGGAAAAATCATAGGAAAGGCTGTCTCTGACTCAGTGCAGTTAATCCCTACCAGTCTTGTCAACTCTTGTTGATCTAAGGTTCTGATAAATATCATAAATTTCAAATCGGAGAAATTTGACAGAAGCCATTACTGCTGTTTTCAAATTACAGTGGTTTCCAGCTAATTTTCTGGTAGCCAAAGTTCTTAATTCTGGAAAATACTCATTTCTTTTCTTCAATATTGCAGATGACCATGGATGAGAAATATGTAAACAGCATTTGGGATCTCCTGAAAAATGCGATCCAAGAGATCCAGCGTAAGAACAACAGTGGTCTCAGCTTTGAGGAACTGTATAGGAATGCATATACTATGGTGTTACATAAACATGGAGAAAAATTATACACTGGACTACGAGAAGTCGTCACTGAGCATCTCATAAACAAGGTATCTGACTAAACTAAATTTTAAATCAGTGTCTTTCTTACTGATATCTAAGATGAATGCTGTATAATTGTGGTTTGTGACAAAAATCTAAATTTTGATACATTAGTTTTAAAACAATGTTTTTACTCCTACATAATATCAGTTTAGGACTAATGTCATGCATAAGATGATCTTGTGTTAGCGGTACCATTTATGTTAAATTACTAATGAATAATGGAATGTACCAATTTAAATGTTTATGAATATGTGAATTAAGAAACCATTTTTAGTTGAATCATTATTGCATGAACAATGAAAATAGGTATGTCTGCTAACCTGTTCATTTTTTTTTTTTTTTTTTAAGTTCGTGGCTTTTTGATAGAATTGAGTGGCTTTCTTTGGTGAACTCTGTTTCACTTACTAGTAGTAATAACCCCTTTTTTCAATCTGGGAACTAACTACATCCCAGAATAAGAACTTGCTTGTAATGGGCTTTGTTCATGAACTAATGAAATAGTTGTGCTGGGATTACATTATATATGGAGAGTAGAGAGGCATTGGTCAATGCATAAAATCAATTTGACAAAAAACATCCTGAACAGTCTGCGTCTTTAAATTTCAGTCTTTTCAAAACATACATTTAATTTAGTCCAAAATTTTAAATTAACAATCCATTTGATTCTGAAGATAAAAGATATAAAGACCTTCCATCTCGCCTCAAGCCAGAGATTGGACCTCTATGGCTTTGTGTTGAAGAAAAGCAGTCACGTTTAGATCTGGCGTAGCTAGCTCACGTTAGCTAAACCCAGCCTTGACTTGACCTTTTTCTGAGTTGAAACAAGGCTGAAAACTTACTGCTCTAAAGAGATCCAGCACTTGTGGCAGAATCAAAGATGCAGCCTGGAGAACAGCTGCTTTTCCACTGTGCCCATTGTATATACTGACCCAGGCACTCGGGTAGAATCACAGCCTATCATGCCCTTACTGCACAGTTTAGTGAGTTGCAGTAATCAGTGGACTGCTTCCCATTTTTGGTGGTTCTTTCATGTGAAGACATTTTAAAGACTTTGCTCCAGACCACTTCAATCTAAAATATGCTTTAAATATATATTTTCTTACACTGTGTGAATGCAAGGACAGGTTGAGTATAAAGTGACCAAAGGATTTTGCACATATATGTCCTTTTATTGTAATATATTAATGCCTCAGAGATATTAATGAATTTGTCAAGACTAGTCATGTAACATGGTAAATGTCTGAGACTTTTAGTACTCTATGCCTGTAAACACCTCTGCATTATCATGGGCTTAGTGGTGTTTACAGCCTACGCTAGGTAACACACAGTAGCGCAGTAATCTTTCACCTGGTTAGACATGAGGTCAAAATGAGTTTCTTGTGGTGGTCTGATCTCTCCTGCTCATTTATTTATTTATTTATTTATTTATTTATTTATTTATTTATTATTTATGTGTGTGTTTAAATAAAAAAAAAGAAGCCTACACATGTAGGAAAGCCCAGTTGTGATAATTTCCAGTGACTCTAAATAACAAAAGTTGAGTAAAACTGAGGTATTGTAGTGCAGCTGTGAATGGGATGCTTATACAGTTTTTACCTGGAAATGTTTTTTTTCATGCAATTAGAGTTTTTTATCTGATGCTTATGAGAGCTTAACTAATACAAACTCAGCAATGTCTGGTAAATTCATATTTCAAATGAGTAATGAAAGGGCCTCTGTGTATGTGCACGTGCTTGTGCTCACAGAAAAGTATAAGTGTGATTCAGACATCAAAATTTGAGTCAGTATTTACAATTGAAATAACTTATTCATGAAAAGAAAGCTAATTGCTGAATTTTAATCTTTAAATTAGTTGGTTTTAAAATGCCTAAATACAGAAAATGTCCATATTATATACAAACTAGTTTCCCCAAACATGCAATCATTCACATGGAAAGGTGACTTCCCGGTAAAAGTGCTGAAAAATAAAACTTGAATGAAGAGGTCTTCTTGGTTGATTTTTTGTTTATTTTTTTTAAAAAGTCTTCAATTTCAAAACCAATTCCTGTCTTCTTTTATCTCTGAGTTCCAGCTTCAGGATGTGACATTAAAGTGTGGTTTATGTCCAGAATATTGGTTGTATAAAATGGTGCTATTTTAATAACAGAAATAAAAAATAGCATTTCAGGAGCGTATATACAGGTGATAGAAGTTGGTTCAACTCTGAAATTAGACATCTCTTCAGTTTTCTTGTAGTACTTGTTGCAAGGCAGATGAAACAACTAATTACAGTTCAATCTATTTAATTGAGCATTTTACTAAACTGAAAGTTTAGTGGAAAAATCATTACATCTTTGATAGCTCTTTCCAACACTACTTCTTATGTCAGTATTTGAAACATTAAGTATCTAAGTAAATCACTGGAATGCATTCTAGTCACAGGTGTTCACTTATCTATACCTTCAAAGAACAAATGGTGGATACTAGGGCTGGTTGGGAAAATCTGACAAAACATTTTTTGCTAATTTGTCAAAATCAAAACATTTAGTGGAGACAGCTTGATTTGATGAAGTTCAAATAGAAAGAATACAGGCAGGTTTAGAGGTCTGCCTGGTTTCCTGTCAGCTCACCTGCCAGATTGCATTGGATAGGGGGACTGCAGGGTCTGTGGTTCCAAGGCAGCCCACTGGGTAGACAGCCCTGGAGCTGGGGCTCCATTCTTTGTGGATACCCTTGTGAGAACAGGTTAATGTTCTTGTAGCTAAGTATACCAGATATGGTGCTTGTGCTGTGCATGTAATACAGAGGTTTATCTGTGGTTAATAGATGCCAGAGATTAGCAAACTGCTACTCATCTATTTGAAAGCATTTTTCATGGTTAGTGGTGTTCAAGTTTGGAACACAAATATATTTTTCTTGTGTAGTTTGGAACTTTTGCTCTGCTATCTTTAATTGCTTGTTGAAAGTCGTGTTCAGCCAGACTTGACTTAGGAAGAGACCAGACCAGGGGTTGGCAAACTTTTTGGCCCAAGGGTCACATCTGGGTATAGAAATTGTATGGCGGGCCATGAATGCTCATGAAATTGGGGGTTGGGGTGCAGGCTCCAGCTCGGGGTGTGGGCTCGGGTAGGGCCAGAAATGAGGAGTTCAGGGTGTGGGAGAGGGGCTCTGGTCTGGGGCAGGGGATTGGGATGAGGAGAGGGTGAGGGCTCCGGCTGGGGTTGCAGGCTCTGGGTGGGGCTAGGGATGAAGGGGTGGGGTGCAGGCAGGTGCTCTAGGCTGGGACTGAGGGTTTGGAAGGTGGGAGGGGGATCAGGGCTGGGGCGTGGTGTGTGAGGGGAACATACAGACTCAGGGATGCAGATGCCAGGCGGCATTTACCGGAAGCAGTGGCACTCCCCCTCCCCCCCCCCCCCCCCGGCTCCTATGCAGGGGCGTGGCGCCGGGCAGCTCTGCATGCTGCTCCGTTGGCAGGCGCCGCCCTGACAGCTCCCGTTGGCCACAGTTCCCAGCCAATGGGAGCTGTGGGGGGTGGTGCTTGGGGTGGGGGCAGCGTGCAGAGCCCTGGCTGCCCCTACACACAGGAGCTGAAGGGGGGACATGCTGCTACTTCCAGGAGCTGCATGGAAAGCCCCCCACCCTGCTCCCCAGCTGGAGCCCGAAGCGGGGCAAGCCCTCGATCCCGCTCCCTGGCAGGAGCTCGAGGGCCGGATTAAAAAGTCCAACAGGCTGGACGTGGTCATAGTGGCTTTTTTTTTTTTTTTTTTTTTTTAAAGTTACATACCTTTTTCCTCAAAAGGTCTAGTCCAGGGGTGGGCAAACTATCTGATACATTTTTTGCAGTATATTTAGTTGTAATTAAAATCATTAATGTTTGCACCTGCCAAGTGCCAACCCCACTTCTGAGCTCTAGCACTAACATTAAAATGTAACAAGTATAAAATTTAAGAAGGATAAAATTAAACACAAAAACTGTGTATTAACTTTAGCTAGATAAAAGTATTAAACCACCCTTACAGTGGTTCATGTCTGAATTGTTGTAGGTAGTGGGACACCTGACTTTTAAATTGCAGTTTCTTGTGTGTGTTGTGTAGTTAATGAGCTTAAAAATAGTTTTTTGTAGTTACTTTAGTTTATAGTTACACCTTCAGGTGCCAACCAAGATTGAGGCCTCTTTGAGCTAGGTTTTGCATAAACAGAAAGCAAGAAATCATTTCCGCCCCCAAAAGTTTATATTCTAAATAGATAAGACAGGTAAAGAATCGGAAGGGAAATGGAACAAGTGACGTTCCTTGTCCAAGATGACATGGCAGTTCAATGGTAGAGATGAGAATAGAAACCAGGTGTCCTAACTCCTAGTCCAGCGCCATATCTACTGAACCATGGTGCATTTAAGTAGTAAGATATCACACAGTCTATCAAATCTAAATTGATTGATAGATAACTTTGTTCTTCAAGTGATTGCACATGTGTATTCGCTCCACATACAGTTGCTGGAATTTTTTTCCTCAGTGGTAACTATCTGGGTGGCTTGAGTGCCTCTGCTGCAGCATGCCACTGAATCTAGTAGTATAAATGGCCAGTTGACCCTGAGCCCACTCAGTTCCTTCTTATTGACCGTGATGGTCCCTTGAACTGCTCTTCTTGCTCTTCATAGAATCATAGGACATGAAGGGACCTTGAGAGGTCATCTAATCCAGTCCCCTGCACTCATGGTAGGACTAAGTATTATCTAGACCAGGGGTCTCAAACTCCTGGCCCGTGAGCCTCTCCAATGTGGCCCGCACAGCTCCAGCATGCTGTCCCCACCCCGAGCGCCTCTGTGGCCAATGGGATGCTGTGGAGGCAGTGCCTGGGGGTAGCAGTGTGCAGAGGCCCCCTGGCCCGCCTCGCCCTGCCTTGGAGCGCCAGGTAAGCGCCACACCCCTGACTCCCTCCCAGAGCCTATGCCCCCATCCCCTCCCCACATACTCCGTCCCAGAGCCTGCACCCCTCCCCACACCCCCCAGCTCCCCAAACTCCATCCCAGAGCTTGCACCCCTTCCCACACACCCCCTCCCACCCCTGAAATCCCTCCCAGAGCCTGCACTCCAGACCCTCTTCCCCCACCCAAACTCCCTCCTAGAGCCTGCACCCAAATCCCTTACCCCAGACCACCTCCCCCAACCCAAACTCCCTCCCAGAGCCTTAGGCAGGTGGGGGGTGAAGTTTTGGGGGGCGGGTTCTGGGTGGCATGAGTGACCTTATTGGCCCGCTGGGAGGATTTGAGGACTGGCCCTAATGTAAATTGAGTTTGAGATCCCTGAACTAGACCATGTACTCTCAGTGGACGCTGTTCTTTTGCATTTTATTGTAAATAGTTTAGTGTTTGTTTTTGTTAGGTTTTTACTCCATCTGATGATTTTGGTTGATTCCTGGTGCTGAGGGATGTCTCGGTCACCAGGCTTCAAGGCCTGCATCTCCTGCCATAGGGCTATGCCCTTGCGTGACCCCAGACTCAAGTTGCTTGAAGTGCCTTGGGGAAGATCACATTGGGGAGCATTACCAAATATGCAGGACTTCAAGCCTTGCACGAAGAAAGATCGTGAAGCCAGGCTAAACTTTCTACTCATGGAAACCTCCATCTGAGCCAAGTTGGTAAAACTTGGCACCAAGTGCCTCAGCGTCAGTAAGGAGTGCACCTTCTACTGTGCCTGAGTCCCAACAACCGTTTCGCCATCTCCAGTGCCTGAGAAGAGGCATTAGAAGCAGACTGCTGAAAGGGGAAGATCCCCTGCACTGAAGTCTGCTAGGCATGGGGATAAGTGAAGTGTGATCTGAGTATAAGCACTCCTCTGCTCCAGAACCGCAGAAAATGGCACTGTTGAGCAGCTTAGGTACATTCTGTTAAGTCCAGAGCCAGAGGAAGCACCTTCCACATCTCTGGCACTGCATTGTATCAACTTTTGTTTTGGAATCGATCATACCAGAGGCATTTGCGGCTGCCAGAGACCTCTCTTTCGGTGCCAGTACTGCCGGCAATACAAGAGTTGATACTATCAGTTTTGGCGAACGCAGGAGAACCAGCAGGACTGCTACAGCACTTGGTATCATGCCAGCTTCATGTACCCCTGACTTGTCCTTCAGTACCATCAAAGGGAAAACCCGCGATGCTCACTTTTCTGTGGACCTCTGAACATTGGCACCGATCGCCGGCACGGATCGTCTGGAACGGGGCCTCCATGGTCAGCGGAAGCAGAGTTGTCTTCTTCTGAATCGGAGGTCAGGTGCAACATTTCCCAGCCTCGGAGCCACACTCTCTACCCCTCGTCCAGATGTTTCCATCCGTTCATGGATCCCGTCACGGGAGTACCATAGAGTTGCGTGGTCAGGAGATCACTGGGGCCCTATGCCTACAGTGTCTTTTTTTTTTGAATCCGTGGGTCTTTCCCTCTGTTTCCAGATCAAATTCCGGGCACTTCTATTCGGTGGCATTGGAAAGGCCCATGCATGGCACCTACTCACCAGGAAGCACCCATTCTTGACTCTGGTACAGCGTCCAGTACCAGACAGCAAGAACCAGCTCAACAGGACCCTGCAGATCAGGAAATGGAGGAGCATCTGCAGCCAGTGCTGGGCTTCTCTTCCTCTTCCCCTGATGAGGCAGTCTCAGGAGGGGTCATGTCATCTTCTCCCAGATGACTATAAGGCACACCAAGAATTGTTGAAGAGAGTTGCTTTAAATCTGGGTATACAGGTGGAGGAAGGAAAAGTATCCTCACACTGCCTGGTCAGTATTTTTGCGACTGCAGTTCCTTCCAGAATGGCTCTTCCTCTCAGTGAGACAGTTAAGGGTCTGTGGCAGACCTCTGCATTCTTTCTCCCCACTTCAAAAAGGGCTGAGCACAAGTTTTATGTGCCTGCCCAAAGTTGAGTTCCTGTACTCCCGTTCCCTCCTCCCCCTCCCCCCGGGGTGTGTGTGTGTCACTGGGAGTATCTGTTGCTAAAGACAGGAAAAGGCAGGGACATCAGGGTGCAACCCCAAAATCAAAAGATTAAAAAAAGATAAACCTGTTTGGTAGGAAAGTTTATTCTACTGTGGGGATGCAGCTCAGGATTGCAAACCAGCATGCACTGTTGAGCAGGTATGACATTAAAGACCTGCTCCCAGAAGATGCTAGACAGGAGTTCTCCTCACTAGTGGATGGGGGAAAATTGGTGGCAAGATCCTTGCTGCAAGCTGCTCTGGATGTCGCTTACTTGGCTGCCAGGTCCATGGTTTCAGGATTGACCATGTGGAGGAGCTCCTGTTGCAGTCCTGGAGGTCCAGCAGACTGTGCAGGACTTGCCCTTTGAAGGATTCTCCCTCTTTTCAGGGTAGACTGATGCTAAGCTCCATGCATTAAAAGACTCAAAATTAATGGGGTGGGGCCAAGGGGTTTGGAGTGTGGGATGGGGCTCAGCACTGGGGCAGAGGGGGGGGGTGAGGGCTCAGGCTGGGGATGAGAGGTTTGGGGTGTGAGAGGGGCTCAGGGCTAGGGCAGAGGGTTGGAGTGTGGAGGGATAAGGCTGCGGGGGAGGGGGCAGGGATGAGGGGTTCATGGTGCAGGAGGGAGCTGGGGCAGAGGGTTGGGGTGCCGGGGGGTGAGGGCTCTGGCTGGGGGTGTGAGGCTGGGGATGAAGAGTTTGGGGTTCAGGCAAGCTGCCCTGGGGCTGGGGCCAGAGAGGAGGACTCCATAGTCCACCCAGCCCTCTCCCCACTGGCAGCAAAGAGCTCCAGGGGAGGGGCCCCCTTTCCTCCACTAGCAGCACACTCACCTGGCATGGTCACTGCACGTGCTCCTAGGGGCCGGGCCCTTCTCAGGTTCATGAAGGCCCCTCGCCTCCCCTCTGTTGAGTGCCGGGGTGGGGATGGGGGTGGGAGTGGCGGAGCCAGGGGAGGCGTGCGGGGTGGCAAGTGGGGCTGGAGGAGAGACCTTGCCCTGAACATTGGTGGAGCCACCTGGCCCCGAATATTGGTGGAGCTGGGCCCCCGGGCCCTGAATTTGCTGGAGCCCCGGCACCAAGGGGCCCATATAACTCACCGTTTCTGGTCATACCAGTGATTCCAGACCCTGTTTTTCCTTTGTTTTGCAAACTGCCTTTCCCATTTCCTAAGTATTTGGTCCCGTCACCACGGACTGCTGTGTGTTGAGCACTGTAGAAGTGGGGTACACCCTCCAGTTTATTTCTACTCTTCTTTCTCACCATCCCTTCTAGTCCCTCTTGAGGGACCCCTCTCATAAAGAACTTCTGGTCCAGGAGGTTTAATCTCTTTCAGGTGGGAGCCATTGAGGAGGTTCCACAGAATTTAAGAGGGAAGGGTTTCTACTCCCATTATTGCCTAACCTGAAAGTGAAGGGATACCGCAGATCTATTTTAGGCCTATGTCAGCTCAACATCTATCTCAAAAATATAAAGTTTTGCCTGGTCACCGTGGTGTCCATTATTCCCTCTCTGGATCTTGGAAACTAGTATGCTGCCCTCAATTTAAGAGATGCCTACTTTCGCGTGTTAATATATGAAGGGCACAGAAAGTTCCCCAGGGTACATCTACACTACAGGGGGGAGTCGATTTAAGATACGCAAATTCAGCTACGTGAATAGCGTAGCTGAATTCGACGTATCGCAGCCGACTTATCCCGCTGTGAGGACGGCGGCAAAATCGACTTCTGCGGCTTTCTGTCGACGGCGCTTACTCCCACCTCCGCTGGTGGAGTAAGAGCGTCGATTCGGGGATCGATCGGGACACGATAAATCGATCCCCGAGAGGTCGATTTCTACCCGCCTTAGTGATGCTCTTGTCTTACTGGTTCACGGAGCTTCCGTTCAGCCTGTCTGCAGCTCCTCGGGTGTTGCAAAATCTATGGCTATGGTAGTAGCATTCCTCAGTAGATAAGCAGCACAGGGTCTACCGTTACCTAGATGACTGGCTAGTCAATGGCTGGTCCAAAGCTCAGGTTATATCCAGCATTCAACTCATGTAGTCAGCCTTCAAGGCCTTAGGCCTTCTGATCAATGCAGACAAGTCTATCCTTTGCCTGGTATATAAGATGGAGTTTATAGGGGCTGTATTGGACTCTACCCAGACCAGAGCATTCCAATCTATTTAAGTCAAAATTCCAATCTATTTAATCTCTCATGACAGACCTCAAGATTGATTCAGTCACAACAGCCCAAAAGTGTATGAGGCTCCTAGGGCACATGGCCTTGTACGCACATATAGTACAACGTGTGAGGCTGCACATCAGACCCATCCAGATGTGGCTGGCCTCAGGGTACTCACCAGGCTGCCTTCTTCTGGGCCCTGTGCTCATGGTACCTTTGTGGGTTCTAATTTAGGTGAATTGGTAGTTAGAGCCTGTCAATGTCTGTGTGGGCATTCCATTCCTCAACCGTTGATGACTCTGCATCACCTCTAGGGTGGGGAGATCACCTGGGGCCCCTCTGAACTCAGGGTTTTGGTCCTCAAGGGAACTCACTCTTCATATCAACCTCAGAGAGCTCAGAGCGATTTGTCTTGCCTGTTAGACTTTCCTACCTCATATCAGTGGGAGAAATTTGTTCGTTCTTAGACAACAGTGCAGCAATGTTTTACTTGAACAGGCAGGGAGGGGCTCTCTTATCCCTCCTTTGTCAGGAATTCCTGTGGAAATTGTGCATAGCCTGTTAATCAACCTCAAGGCCTCTTACCTGCCAGGGATGGAGAATGAGCCAGCAGACCATCTGAATGGGTCCTTTTCCAATCACCACAAGTGGTCTCTTTGCCCAGATGTAGCCAGATGCATTTTCCAGCAGTGGGGGACTCCCTAAATAGACTTATTTGTGAACAAGTACAACAGAAAATTTCATCAGTTCTGTTCCCTGCAATGCTTCAGACTGGGATCCATCACAGAAGCCTTCAGAAGCCTTCCTGGCTTCTGAAGAGCTTTACTATGGTTTCCCCCCAATCCCACTCCTACACAGAGTGCTTCTAAAGATCAAGTGGGACCACACCCCAGTGTGGTGCCTACAACACTTGTTTTCTACCCTACTAGTCCTCTCAGTGGCAATTCCAGTCTTACTTCAGTTGCACCCGGATTTGATCTCTCAGGACCACAGTTAGCTGCTCCACCTAAACTGGCAATCCCTTCATTTAACGACCTGGAAATTCCAGGGTTAAATCCCAGAGAGGAAGCTTGCTTGGAGCAAGTTTGCCAGGTCTTACTAAGTAGCAGAAAGCTCTCCGCCAGGAAGAGTTCTCTATCTGGGATTGTCAAACCGGAGTCTCACCAATGCATGTGTCCATCCAGCATATACTCAACTTTTTGCTGTACCTGAAACAAGGTTTAGCAATTTTCTCTATCAAGGTTCACTATCATTTTCTGTATCAAGGATCACCTGGCAGCAGTATCCGCTTTCCATGTGGATAACTTATGTTTGTCATATCATTAGAAAAATTTAATTCCTTAAAGCCTGGAAAGATTGGGCCCTCAATTAAAGGAGCCTGTTTCCCCTTAGGACTTGAACTTGGCTTTGTCTAGACTTACGAGACCACCATTTGAGCCTTTGGCAAAATGCTGTTTACTGTACCTTTCGTGGAAGATGGTTTTCCTAATTCCTATCACTTTTGCCAGAAGAGCCTCTGAACTGTGTGCTCTTGCATCCGATCCACTGTACAGTCTTCTTGAAAGATAAGGTGTACTTATGCCCTCATCTGAGTTTCCTGTCTAAGGGAGTTGCAAATTTTCGCATCAATCCATGTACTTACCTGTATTTTACCCCAAGCCACATGCAAATAGGGATGAGCAACGGCTTACGGTTACACACATTAGAGGTTAGATGAGCACTGGCATCCTACATAGACAGGACCAAACTGTTTTGTGGCTATAGCGGACAGAAAGAAAGGTCTTTCCAACAGAGAATTTCATCTTGAATATCTTCTTGTATCTGCGCTTGTTATGATCTAGCAAGCATTTGACCACAATGCAAGCTGGCTGCTCACTCTACAAGATAGCAGGCATTCCTCAGCGACATTCCTAGCGCAGATTCCCTATCCTGGACATGTGTATAGCAGCAACTTGGTCACCAGTGCATACTTTCTCTTCCCATTATGCAATCATCTAGTACTCTAGAGACCATGCCAAATTTGGTTCTACTACAGTGTGTGTGTGTATGTGAACTCCGATCCCAGTGCTTGGGAGTCACCAAGAGTCAAATGTGCATGTGCAATCATTCAAAGAAGAAAATACAGTTACTAAACTTTTGTAACTGTTGTTCTTTGAGATGTGTTGCATGTGTCCATTCCATGACCCACCCTCCTACCTCTCTACATTGGAGTTTCCAGAAAGAAGGACCTGAGGGGGCTCCGGGTTGACTGAGCCATTTATCCTTGTGCCAGTGGTGCGCGGCGGCATAAGGTGCTCGAGCTGCCCAAAGAGGTCCCGCTGAGGGAAAAAATTCCAGCATCTATGTGTGGGGTGCGCACACACCAAGAGTGGAATGGACATGTGCAACATATCTCAAAGAACAACAGTTACGAAAGGCAAGTAAACATTTTTTGGTGACATCACTGCTGGTCCTATGCCATCTGTATCTGGCACCTTGCACTTGATTTGTATCTGTTTTCTTGCCCTGGGTTTATCTCCTAGCTTCACCTCAGGGCTTTACCCTTCCATGGCTTGGTCCCACACATTCCAGATAGTGTTGTCCCTTTGCTCCCTTTACGACACAGCTATGCCTGGACAAAAATCTCACCCTAAATATAACAAAAGCCAGCAGGCCTAGAGCCCCAGAACCATTTGCTGATAAGCAATACCATGGCTAGAAAAAAGGAAAAACTACAGTTAAAAATAATGAAAAGTTAAAATGTTAGAGGAGAGAGTTGTGTGTTTTTTGTTTGTTTGTTTGTTTTTTTAAACCTGGTAGATAATCCAAATTGACACTAAAATAGCATACCACAAAGTATTTTCCCTCATGGGTAATTGGCATACTGTGTGTGTGTGTGTGTGTGTGTGTTTAAGGTATTTATAATTATGTTTTACAGTAATCTGTTGTGCATATTTTAAAACATGTAAAAAATTTTTGCTAGAAAGCAAATGTCACTCAGTATCATGCGTTTCTTTCCTCTATAAAAGGGGCACTTGGTGGGGAGCAAATATTCCCGGTAGAAAACATAAAATTACACTGTAATACCTTATTTTAAAGCTACATCTGAATAAAGAGTATCTAATCTCACAAATGTATAAACTCTTTTACTTTATTAATACCATTTTATAATGAATGGAAAACTTCTGTAATAAAAGCTGTTAACTAGAATTTTAGCTAAAAAGCAGATTACGTCCCCAGTTCAGGAGGTACTTAAACCTACTTAAGTACCTTCCTGAAGTGGGAGTCATATTTTATAATTTATTTTCCTCCCTACAGAAGATGGATCTGGCTAGCTGGGCCAAGTGGTGTAGTTTAGGGAATTACATGGCTGAACTGTTTGTGCTGTACCAGATCTCAAAATTGCCAAAGGAAAAATGTTATACCATAAATCTACTGCACAGCCTATTTAACAATGTTAGTTAAAAGTACAGCTATGCAAGGAGAAAATTTAAATAAGAAAAACACTATTAGAGTTTTCAAAAAAAAAAAGTTAAATTTCTTTAAAAGCCAAGAGCTCTCTAAATTAGGGCTGTCAAACAATTAAAAAACTTAATCGTCATTGATCGAGCTGTTAAACAATAATAGAATACCATTTATTTAAATATTTTTTGATGTATTCTACATTTTCAAATATATTGATTTCACTTACAACACAATACAAAGTATACAATGCTCACTTGATATTTTTTATTACAAATATGTGCACTGTGAAAAACAAAAGAAATTGTATTTTTCAATTCACCTAATACAAGTACTGTAGTGCAATCTCTTTATCGTGAAAGTTAAACTTACAAATGTAGAATTATGTACCAAAAAAAAACTGCACTCAAAAACAAAACAGTGTAAAACTTTAGAGCCTACAAGTCCACTCAGTCCTACTTCTTGTTCAGCCAATTGCTCAGACAAACAAGTTTGGTTACTATTTGCAGGAGATAAAGCTGCCTGCTTCTTGTTTAAATGTCACCTGGAAGTGAGAACAGGCATTCACATGGCACCTTTGTAGTCTGCGTTGAAGATATTTACATGCCAGATGCACTAAAGATTCATATGTCCTTTCATGCTTCAAGCACCATTCCAGAGGACATGCGTCCATGCTGATGACGGGTTCTGCTCGATAACGATCCAAAGCAGAATGGACCGACGCATGTTCATTTTAATCATCTGAGTCAGATGCCACCAGTAGAAGGTTGATTTTCATTTTTGGTGGTTCGGGTTTTGTAGTTTCCGCATTGGAGTGTTGCTCTTTTGAGACTTCTGAAAGCATGCTCCATACCTTGTCCCTCTCAGTTTTTGGCCGTCACTCCAGATTATTAAACCTTGGATCAAGTGCTGTAGCTATTTTTTAGAAATCTCAGATTGGTCCCTTCTTTTCATTTTGTCAAATCTGCTGTGAAAGTGTTCTTAAAACAAACATGTGACTGCTATAACATGAAATATATCACAGAAAAGGCGGCATACAGTTCTCCCCCAAGGAGTTCAGTCACAAATTTAATTAATGTATTATTTTTTAATGAGCATTATCAGCATGAAATCATGTCGTCTGGAGTGGTGGTACCAAAGCATATATGGCACGTAAATACCTTGCAACGCCGGCTACAAAAGTGCCATGCGAATGCCTGTTCTCACTTTCAGGTGACATTGTAAATAAGCAGGCAGCAGTATCTCCCGTGAATTTAAACAAACTTGTTTGGCTGAACAAGAAGTAGGACTGAGTGGACTTGTAGGCTCTAAAGTTTTACGTTGTTTTGTTTTTGAGTGCAGTTATGTCACAAAAAAAATCTACATTTGAAAGTTACACTTTCATGATAAAGAGAGTGCACTACAGTACTTGTATGAGGTGAATAGAAAAATACTATTTATTTTGTTTCATTTTTACAATGCAAATATTTAATAAAAATAAAGTGATCACTGTACACTTTGTATTCTGTGTTGTAATAGAAATCAATATATTTGAAAATGTAGAAAAACATCCACAAATATTTAATAAATTTCAATTGGTATTCTATTGTTTAACAGTGCGATTTAATCACAATTAATTTTTTGAGTTAATCATGTGAGTTAACTACGATTAATCAACAACTCTAGTCTAAATCAAAGTCTAAAACAAATCTTGTGCAAGCTTTCATCTTTGTGAATATAGAGGCTATCTAACTTATTCTTAAATGCATACACTGAAACAATTAAATAAATGTATATCTTCTGTATAGTTCTATAGATAACTCACACATAGAAAATCTTCAAATGGTTTTTTGCTAGTTTGTTCAGTTTGTCCCAAAGTCTGAAGAGAAGTTCAGTGACTGAACTGTGTCACTGATTGCAAGGCTTCAGCGACCCTTTAACACAGTTACCTATTATATTTTATGCAGATTAGTTTATAACTCCAAAGTGTTTTATTGTGTTGTGAAATGTGAACAAGGCTAGGTAGGGTTTGTCATCTTATCAGAGTTAGCCCAGGCTAGTCTCACATGAGCCATCCATACAGCAAAGCCCTATCCAAGTCAGAGCTATGTGGCTCTGTGTGCAATGGTACTGTACTAGCCCTTAAGCTGGGCTGGATTTCTAGCAAGATATCCTTGGTTCTTAATGATGCATTAAACTGGGCCATTTTTTGAATTCATCCTTAGCGTATGGGTCTTACTGATGTCACACCACAGATTTACAAAAAGGCTGGTGTCAGCTTCTGGCCACTTAGCAGCCCGTGAGGAGTAGGGTGACCAGACGTCCCGATATTTCGCGGTATTCTGTTTTTTTTTTTTTTTTTTTTTTTTTTGCTCTACCCCCCCCCCCCCCCCCCATGTGTCCCAATATTTTCTTCTTCTCATCTGGTCGCCCTAGTGAGGAGGATTTCTTGGACAGCACTCTGTTCAAGTGCTGTGGAATGCAGCTCAAGTGGACCCAGGGAATGTGCAGGTTAAATGCTGAGCCAGTGGCTTCCAGTGCAGAAGAATGGAGGAGTTAAATATACAAAGTAGAGCCCAGGTGGAATTGCGGGATATGTTTTTGAAGGGCTAACAGCACCCAAGCTTGATTAGCTGGCATTCTCACCACGAAGTAGATGGGCTGCTAACTTGGGCTGAAGCAAAACCCTGATCTTGAGCCTGTTCTCTCAGCTGTGCTTGCTAGCTCAGGCTTGAAGCACCCTCATAGCTCTGGTTAGAGGTTTTTCTTGGAAGATGGAATGGGGTTAGGGGCAACGTCTGGGCTGTAGCCCTCACTAACTGCAGTGAAGACACCCCTAGTGACCACAAATCCTTCTTTTTATGCAAACTGTGGTAGGCTTAATATGCCTCTTACATGAGGAAACGGCAAAGAAATATTTGTGGGAAAGTGAGTGCAAAGAAGCAGGCATCCTAAGTGTGTCTACCTGTTTTTAAAAACATTCAGCATAATGCCTCAGCATCTTTGAAAACATTCCAAACACTGGTTAAAGTAAATTCTGGTATGTGAGAAATATAGAGGGCTGTACATGTCTATATTTCTTACATCTGCTAATTTACTGTCATCTACAAACAGCTAACTTTTGGGTGATATTGATTAATTATAATCTATTCTGTCAGAAAGAACATATAGTGTTTAACTATTCCATATTATTATGGTGCCAAGTGGGAATGGTTTACATGTTGGGCGTCATTGATGTATATGCATCCAAGATGGAACTCAACATAGAGTTAAAGATGCTATGCAGTAACTTCTGTCTCAGTTGTAAAGGGTATTGTATGGATTAATGCACTCTGCTTTGTCTAGGCAGTTAGACCAGGAGCTGACAGGCACCCTGGGGCTTCTAGATGACAGAGAATGTTAAAACAGACCCATGTGGAGATAAATGTTATGGGACTGTAAAACTGAGAAAAACAAAGCCATCTAATGTTGTTTTGTTCCAATAACTTCACTTACAGTGTAAGGGATGATAAATTCAAGGGGAATCCTGCTGTACAGTGACTGGCAGCACATTGTGTATCTGTGCGACTGCTAAAAGCAAGAGATTGATAATTTGGAAAAGGCAAAAGCTTTAAATGAGACTGCTAAAACTAGAGTACGAGAGCCTTCAAACTGTCCCTTTAACAAGGTACCAAGCTCTAAATAACCTCAGTTAGACACTATATGAAATTTTCAGCAATTGAATCATTCACACTGCCCTTGTGAATACAGAGACCTGAAACCAAACAAAATTCATCCCCTTTCTCACTGGCCCAGACCTAGCTATTTCTGTATAATCAGAAAATCCAACCATATGTTACAAATGTTCAGGTAGTCAGTGTCAAGCTAACAGACCCTGGAGCTGCAGCCCTCTACAAGTATCAAACTATGATTTAAGAAAATTCATCCATCACCACCTTCCTAAACACATGTACAAAATTTACAAATAGAAAACTGTCACTTTTTAACAATGTTTGTCTCTTCTGCTTCCCAATCCACAGGCTGAGCCTCTTTCTGTAAATAGGCATAGACATCCTATTCTTCATTATATTTACTTTCTAACAAAGTGTTGCTATTGTTTACACACCGTGGGGGTTATAAAGTGTTATAAGAAATGCCTAGATTGTTTTATAACATGCACTGAATTATCCACTTCGTAGACTTAAAGTTGGAATTCTAGCTGCCCTTTTTTTTTTTTAAACCAGCATCTGTTTTTCTGTAACAGTTTGCTTTGACTATATTTTAAACATCACTCTTCCTTTTTATGTTTTAGCTTTTCTCATGATTTCTGCCTGCAGCTGTGTATAGATTCTAGGGATGGAGTTAATTCCTAGTTAATGGTTAAGGTGTTCTAGAGCTTCCCCAACTCTTGTTGGCTTTCCTCCTAAATGGTGGGGGAAGATTTCTGACTGACCATAGAAATGAGGTAAAGGGCAGAAAGTGTATGCAAGACCTGGAAAAGGAGAGAGGAGGATTATGGCACAACAAACTTTATCCCCCCAAAAAATGTTTTACAAAATTTTATAAATAAACTCAGTCATTAGTAACATTTCAATAATTAATTATGATTTAAACACCCAAACATTGCAACATGGTGGTAGCTCATGAGAATTGGTTTCATTGGGTAAGCTGAATGCAACAGTAGACAAACAGCATTAATGGTTAACAATAAATTAATATCATAGGTTGGGAATTTGTTCATAAAATATGTCATTCTTAACCTCCTTACTATCAGTTACTACCTGCCCCTCCCTAGTCCTTTCTCTCTGCTGGAGTTCTGTTGTTAGAGACTGCACCGCTACAAGCTGGAGGAATCTGTCTTACTATACGAATACTTTTAAAAACTCTTCTTTGCTGCCAATTCTTCATACCATCCCTTACTTTTTAAACTTTGCCATGTCCAATGGCCCACCTTAACTCACTTCTGATTGTAACACTTTACAGTGATATTCATTGTTTTGAGCTGCTGTGCAGAGGGAGTCATAATATTCATTTCTGTCATAGAAATCTTTTTTTTATTTTGATTTGCCCCTTACTTACAAAGGGACTGTACCAGCTATATGCAGCTAATATTCTTGGAGAACAAATATAGAATGTTGTATATTAGCTAGTAACAATCCTTGCCTTTGTATCTGTGGTAAGTAAACCTTTCTTTTCCTAGCTGTTTGTTTAATATTTGTATGATTGTTCCAAAATGTACATATGTGTATGCTTTTTGTTTGTATTAAAGGTGAATCTTTTTCATAAATGAAACCTGCTTTAACTTTAAAGTACATGCAGTGGATGTCATCAGGACAAAATGACTTTAAATCTCCAGGAATATTCACTTAGTTTTGACACTGCATATTAGGCAAGCTAAATAACAATACTGATATTTGTAAAAGTTATGTGCTTTATTCATATTTTAATAATTCAGACATCACTTTCGAAGTAGATAATGGTCAGTAAGCTTTGGCCTGTTTCTTTCCCCCCTTCCCTGGCGCCCCCCGATGTTGAGCACCTGCTTTTTCCATTGAATTGGAGCTGTTGGTGGGCAGCACTTACGAAAATTAAGCCCCTAGTAGCTAGCGTTCTTGAGAGAGTAGCACAGCAAATACATATGTAGTAGCTGGCTTCAGACTTGAAGCAGAACTTTCTAGTGTCAAAACTAATTTGGTAGTATGTCATTATTTTCCTGTTTCGTTACAGGTGCGAGAAGATGTGTTAAATTCATTGAATAACAACTTTCTTCAAACACTAAACCAAGCGTGGAATGATCATCAGACAGCAATGGTGATGATTAGAGACATTCTCATGTACATGGTGGGTAATAGTGGCATTCCACTTTTCATCATTTACAGCCTGGTCTTCAGAAATGTAAGCTGCTTTCCTTTTAGACCACCATGGCAGGAGGGGGAGCAGTAAGGTATGCACAGTAATCTGCTTTCCAAGAGAAATAATTTATCTCAAAGATAAACTACTAAAAAGCCTAAATAAACAAGAAAATGGTAAACTGATCATTTTGTTTCATCATCACATTATTTGGTAGACAGAGCAGAGGTTATTGAAAGTGTTGTTCAGTTCTTTGTTTCTTGCTGTCACTTGTGCTTCAGGGATGGAAAAGGCTTTCAAAAGCCAAGCAAAAAGATAAGGGTAATTGGTTCAGAATACATAGTTTATTTTGTTTTCATTTGGGCAGTTGGTTCTGAATTGTTTCTCTCTTCCAATTAAAGGAGCTTTCACTTTTCTCAGAGATGGGCAAGTCTAATATAGTAGTCTTAAACTGCCTCAAGATATTTACGTTTACACGTTCAGCATAGTCTGCTATTTATCCTTTGGTGAGTGAGAACCCAATTTACAGATTGCAATTTTACACCTCTCAGAAATCTGGCAATGAGGTTCCACTCTGAAGTCCTAGATTAGGACACCTTTGTTATCACCTCTAAATTTGGCTTGGAGACTTCCAAACATACTGTATAAATGCTCAGCAAATCTTGAAGATAATATAATCAGGGTGCTGTAGAATTACAGGAAGACAAAAAATGACCCTAATTTGAATTTCTCTTTTGTCTAATGTTCTTGTTATCCTGAAACTGAAAACCAGATGGTGACTCTCCCATCAAACTTACAGTGTAGTGGAATCTCCTTGAAACTCTGTGCTAGCTGTATTTGAGGAAAATAGATAGATATTAAGCAAAATTATTCACAGGTCTTGTTCTGGATTTACGTGGCTCCAAATTATTATTTTTGCTAGTGACTTAGTGGGAGCAGAATCGTTCATGATGCATGTGTGAACATGTTGCCTTCAATTGGATGGTTGTAATTCAGAAAGAACATGAAGATCCTTCATTGCCTGGTAGCTAATAGATGTCTTCTTTCAGCTTGGATGGTGGAGTCCTTAGATTTTAGGATCTGGAGCACTAGGGTTCTAGTGTGTTTTAAGTTAGCCACTATGGAGTTTGAGCTCTCAGAAGGGAATTTAGTCTCTGGTGAGGAGTTGATAGAATGGACTCTTGTATGCTCTCAAACCACAATTCATATTCCAGAACCAAAAACAGTTAAGGTTGCAAAATGACAGTGTTGTTCTTTACTACCACATTACTTAAGAGAATAAAAGGATGTGGTGTTGGCCACTGTCAGGAGACAGTATTGGACCACTAGATGGATCTCTGATTGGTATGGCAATTGCTATGTTCCTTAGTACGTACTAATTTTTAATTTAGATGACTGAAAATAGGACTTAAGTTAAAGGAGGGGAACAGTCAAGTTTCAAATCTTTCATTGAATTCTCTCATTCCATCTTCTTCCATTGTAGGTAGTTTTTTATTAATCTTTAAGCTTGTCAGAACAGGAAATCTGATCTTCTATAAGTCTCAAGTGCCAACATTATTATTTCCTTTCTAAATACCTGTTTTCAGCCTATTACAGCTTCTCAATAAAATTATCTATGCAAAAGCGTGGTGCACACAAGTTTATTTTGTTTTTTAAGATATTTTTGAACTTGAATTGAGAAAAATATACAAGTTATGGCTATGGGTACTTCATGTGGACCACATCTTGAAGTCTTTACAATTAATTCATTAAGTTCTGTGTGTGTTAACAGGCATTTTCCTTCAAGTAGATCTTTTATTCTAAGAGTTTCTAATTAATACTCATATGATTTGGTGATCTTCTGGCAACTAAGTCTGTGTAACAATGCATAAATCCAAAATGGCAGAAAGGCTTGCATTTTGTGTTACCTATGTTCAGATATTTCAAGGCAACACAGGAAAGTTGAGTAGTATTTTTCTTAAGTTGGCTTTTATACATTTTAACAACGTGCTTTCCACAACAAACAGAACTGCTAAAGGTTAATCAGGAAAAAAGTTACTTTTTAAAAAAAAATTGTGGTAACACTGCGCATTAATGTTTCAGTGGAGAGTGCCAGCAGGCTGGATCAAGGTCTGGTATCTAGAATTAGTTAGTGATACTGAGGATGATTACAGATGCTAGTAGGTGTGTACACTGATCAGTCGCTGAAAGTCAGATCATATTCAACGTATGAAGCCTTAGGCCTTGCCTATACTACAAAGGGTTTGCTGGTGTAGCTATACTGACAAACACTCATGATGTAAGCACAATTTATAGCAGCAAGAGTTCTTTTGCTGGCATAGCTTATACTTGTTCCCCAAATGAAATAAGATATACAACAAAATGACTTTTTTGCTGGTGTAACTGCATCTGCAATAAGGCTTTTGCTGGCATAGCTATGTTAGTTATAGGTGTAATTTTTCACGCTACTAACTGAGATAGCTGTGCCGACAAAACTTTTAAGTGTAGACCAGGCCTTTAATTCTATAGTTAAAACTTTAAACAGTCTAAGGGTGAAAAACACAAGCAGTAAAAGACCAAGTCAACCAACCCCTTGTTTCTCCAGAGAATGTAATTTAAAAACTTAGTGCTATATAAACATTAACCGATCCCCAAGAAATCTTTAAATTAGTTGTTTTACCGACTAGGCAGTGAGACAGAGGTTGTGACTTACATACTCTGGCGTTCAAGGCTGAGATCCAGCACATTCTGCTAGACAGCGCTGTAATCTAACAGTGAAACAACCACAGTACCACACCCTCTAAGCCGGAGCACAAGTATGCAGATAAAAGCAGGAAATAAAAATTTCATCTTAACCATAAAGCAACATGGATTTTAAACATCTTTATTAATGTAAATCTAGGGGTCTAAACACAATAAGTAGATGGATATACAGATATATTGGAACAGAAGTGACCAAAAAGCTTCAGTTTTGAGATAAACTCTAATTCGGCAGAACTAGTAACTGGACAGGAAAGCAAAAAGGATTGGTCTACATCTATTAAGTGTTACTCATAATGAACAATAATAAGACCAATATCTTGAGAAAACATAGAGATGTGTTGAGTTCTATATAAGAACCAGTTAATGCAGCTTTTGATATAAAGGAATGTAGAACTTAAATAAATCCTGTGAGACACTTAGTAGTAGGCATAAGAAGTTGGATTAGTACCCGAGTTCACCAAAAATCAGGTGCTCAGCAAGGTGATTAAGCAAGAAAGTGCTCTGCGCCTTGGTTACCAAAACCGGTTCAGTTTCATTAGACTGAAATGATATCTTGTGCTGCAGCATGTCAAGAGTGCCAATGGATCCAGTAAAATAAAGATGGAGGATCATAGTTTGTTTGAATTAGCTAAAACAAAGTCTTAATTGGTCAATACACTACTAAAAGTTAAACAACTTTGAGCTATGGGACTCAGAAGTCCTACATTCCATGAGTCTCCAAGTCATGGTGAGCTGAAATATTAAGACTGTATAGAAACCCGAATACCTTTTTGGTTTTACATTATAAAATTTGGTGAAATTTAGGGTTTGTAAAAGTGCAGTACTAACAGTCCTGGAGATTGAAGTCCTTACTTACAGAACTTGTGTAGTCCCAGGAAGATCCAGCTTCCTGATACAGACTTGTCAGTATACCTTAATTGCGGTGTGAAGGAACCACCAGGGGAAAAAATAGTGATTCAGTCTTTATGCAGAGTAAGTATTCCTCTGTGTGCGCCAATCAGGATACCAGTGAGTGGCATTTATGACTGAGTTTGAGTGTGCACTTATCCGCTAACCCAGTGGTTCTCCTAACTTTCAGATTATATGGTGTTTCTTAAAGTAGGGGTCCCCTTGTAAGGTCTTTCTTGTGGCAACTAGAGTATTTGGTTACGTGAAAAGCAATAGATAAGAGACAAGGTGAATGAGGCTGTTTTAATATGATGGACGTGGCTTTTTTCCCTCCTAACATGTATATGTACTTTTTTCTCCTCTCCCTAGTTGTAGTATTTTAAGTTTTAATGCTGACACTTTTTGGTTGAATCCACTATGACAATCCTTCAAGGTCACTTTTCTGTGTGTGTACCTCTTATTTTGGTGTTATCAACAAAGTGTGGTATTGGTTTAAATTGCATGTGACAGGCATGAATTACTCTGCAGTTACAAGGCCTAGCCATGCCAGGGATCTCTGCCTTAAGATTGATGAATACACAATTGAAACTTTCCAAGTTTATTGGGGGCAGCCTTTTGTATCAATGTCACATATTTTACTGTTGTGCTGTAAGCAGTTGTGTGGATCATGTTATATTGATCCATAATATTTGGTTGTAATCACTAACGTCAATTTGGACATAATCACCTCTATTTAAAAATTGCTCCTATATGTTCCTACTCTCAGGATAAACACACACTAGAAGACTACAAGTTCATGCATCAGGTATGTCTACACAGCAGTCAGGCGGTACAATTACAACTTGCACAGGCATACCTAAGCTAGCTTTGATGTATGTACCTGGGGCCCCAGGCGGGATTGTAGCTGAGTGGCTAGCTGAGTCTGTGCTGGTGCAGCTAGAGTTATTTTTAGCAAGCTAGCTCAATGAAAGCTAGCGCAAGTATGCCCATACATGCTGTCCCAATAACAGTGTAGCTATATCCCTAGAAAAAAAAAAAGCAGTGTCTGCTGGTGCCATTCACTCCTCTTCCTTCTCACAGGACATGACGGATAAAAATGGTAGAGGGCCCACCAGCCTTTCAGTGTTTTGTCAGTTGAAAGTAGAGTGAGCTTGAAGCACACACAGTCCTCAACATTTTCCTTGCCATTCTCCCCCCCCCCCCATACTTTTTTTTTTTCACTGCCCATTTGCGTGATTTTTTTTTTTTTAAGTAGTCAGTCAGAAAAACAAGATGGGTGAGGTGATATCTTTTATTGGACCAACTTCTGTTGATGAGAGAGAGAGAGAAGTTTTCGAGCTACACACAGCTCCTCCTGAGCTGTGTAGCTCAAAAGCTTGTCTCTCTCACCAACTGCAGTTGGCCCAGCAAAAGATATTACCCTCACCCACCTTGTCTCTAATATCCTGGGACTGACACAGCTACAACAGCACCTCATACAGTCAGTCATTAGGGCAGCTTCCCCTTTCTCTAATGACAGTACTGTTTAAAGCATTTTTCTTTGTTTTTTTGGAGTCCATTGAGCCCACAGTTTGCATGACTGAAAAGCTGGTTTATAGCCCTGTGCAGTTCAGTCCATTTGGTGCCAGTCTTCAGTGTCTGGAAGTCCCATGACTTGTAATGCCAATCATTATCATTTCACTGTTTCCTTGTCTCTTCCCCCCCCCCCCCCCCACTTCCTGCTTTCTCCTTAGTATCCTCACTGTTGCAAATCTAGTGCGTGAGTGTTTGAGAAATAACATGCTTCAATTGTAAGGGTTGGGTTTTTTTGTTTGAGTAGGGACTGTTTCTTTATTACAAGTCTGTATTGTGCATAGACCAATGAGGCCCTGATTTATGATTGGTATTTGTCTATACTGAAATACATACCTCTGCCTCCTTTTGTCGTCGCCCCCCCCCCCCCCCCCGCGCACAGCCAGGGGGCCAGACACCCACAACCCCTCCCCCCAGAGCCCAGCTGTGGGGCCCTCTTGCCGAGGTACCTTCACCCCCCAGAGCCCAGCTTGACCCCCCTTGACCCCCAAGCCCAGACACCCATCTCCCTCCTCCTCCAGAGCCCAGGGATCCAGAGGGAGAAACAGCCTGATGCTCAGTCCCAGGTTTGCATGGATTTTCCTGCACACCACCCTCTCCTTCCCTCAGAGGATTCAGGGGGCCTGGGGGCAAAGCGGGGGAGCTGCAGCGCTTGTATTCACCCGGCGGTGGTCTGTGTCTTCGGCAGCATTTTGGCGGCCGGGGGCCCTTCAGTCGCTCGGTGTCTTCGGCAGCACTGAAGGGTCCCCCGCTGCTGAAATGCCGTCGAAGACCCGGACCGCCACCAGGCCAGGGCTCGCTGTGCCCCTGCGGGGCCTGGGGCAAGTTGCCCCACTTGCGCCCCCCCTCCCCCCCCGGGCGGCCCTGTGCCAGGAACCCTCTAGCTCTCGCTCCCCACCAGCAGTGTCTTCTCTGTGTGAGCTGGGTTCTTCCAGGTCCAGTAGCCCCTAGTGGTGGCTAGCAGCACAGCAGCCCATTTCTGTGGAGGAAAGGAAATTCTGCATGCACAACATTAATTTCTGCAAAATTCTGCATTGCACAGTGGCACAGAATTCCCCCAGAAGTAATAGATGAGACATTGTTTAATGCCAAAGAAGTAAAGTTGGCAATCTGTGTTTAAATCCACTTACTAACCTTGCTTAGAAGTAACCAGTATTCGGTTACTTTGTGGAAAGCTTCAGTGCAGTATTTGGCAGCTCTTAATACTCCAGAGTAGTCGACTGTTCTCTTGAGGCTTCCATTTGATTAATTAGTTTCCTCTTTCAGCAGGCTTTTTTTTCCTTACACCAAAGTGAGAACCTAATCGAGAGAAATGAACTACATAAAAAGAAATGTTATCAGAAGAAAATAGCTTTGCCTATAGCTGCAGAAATTCTGAAGTTGTACTACACATTTGTCATTTTATTTCACCGAGTTATAAACTTTTACAGTTATAGACTTTAAGAAACTATTGAACAAAATCAATAAATTTTTCTTACCTGTTAACATGTTGTAAAAAGAATTGGTTTAATAAAACTTTCAAAAGTCATAGAGCTTTATTTAAAGCCTGTTTCTAAGTACACTTACAATTTCAGATCCTCTTCTGTTATTAAAAGGCCATTTTAAAAAAGTTGTATTTACCTCCACTATCATTTTTTTTTCCAGATACCCCTATCTGGTAGGAAACTGATGTGTTGGGCAGGATGCTTTCTTTCCTATGGATTTGGAGGGCTTGCTATAGATCAGGGATTCTCAGACTGGGGGTCGGGACCTCTCAGGGGATCACAAGGTTTTACATCGGGGATCGCGAGCTGTCAATCTCCACTCCAAACCGCGCTTTGCCTCCAGCATTTATAATGGTGTTAAATATATTAAAAAGTGTTTTTAATTTATAAAGGGGGGTCACACTCAGAGGCTTGCTGTGTGAAAGGGGTCACCAGTACAAAAGTTTGAGAGCCACTGCTATAGATTGAGGGGCTTTGCCATGGGAAATGAATGTTACAATCCAACATAAGGCTTAAGTGTTGGCTTAAAAATTTAGCACTCCCGTATCTTTGCAGTTTTACACTTCTGTTTATTTAATTTGAATGTACAGTTGATACAGCTTATCCTATTGGTTTAAAATAGGACTGGGAGGAAGGAATGTCCGAGTTTTAATGACAACTATATGACTTGATCAACTAACCAGTAGCATCTCCCAGTGATGTTGAGACTTTATGTATCTTCAAAGAGTAAGCAATTAAGTACTGTGTAATGCTAGGTATTATTATTTGCTCTTATTTTATCCTCTAAAATGAGTCAGAACCAAAAGTAGTAAATATGACTGGCATCTATTATTACACTATGCTCATTATGTCAAAACTTATTGTACGCGTCCCCACATATAAGCACAGGTAAAGTCATAAACAGTATCTAAATGGAGCCAAATTGTTGTACCTTGTTTATCTGCAGGTACTGTCAGCAGAGATGATTTTGTTCAGTAAAGAAAAGGAGAATGTTTTGTACATTCTAAATGAGGGACATCCCCTATACCATGTGCTCTGGCTCACTCTAGTTATTTACCCACTTGTTGCATCATTAGTAAACATTTCAGGATAGCCAAAGTACCCATTGTTGGCATTCTTATTGTTGATGCTTCAGTGAATGCATCACACTTATTAATATCCTTTTTATATGTGTAAGTTTTCCTCCATCACACATGTATAGTTCACCACTACCTAACAATGTGGGTCCCAAGTTCAGCTGCTTCAACTTGGCGTTTCTGAGCTCTTGGTTTTGAAGTGTATGTTCATTATTTGCTGAATTTAGATTCCCATGGTTGATCAGCAGAAATGCATTTGAACTGCTAGTGAATGAATATCAAGGCATAAACTTAACATATGATAAATTCCTTTGGTTTAAAATGTCCCTTTGAATGATCAGGTGGACAGTGCTACAAACTGAGAATCCTTATTTCTCAAAAAATCAGGTATGCACAATACCACCATGCTATGCCACCAGTCTGCCTCCAAGGCTCAGGTCTACTCTTTTTTTTTTCCCCCTCAAACCATATTAGCCCCTTTAAAAAAAAAAGTTTTTAAAAAGGGTGTTCTTATTCAAGTGTGCGTTGGTGTGTATCCCATGGTAGGCGCTCTTGTGCTTCGTGCTTGCAAGATCAGTGCCAGGTGTTTGCCCTGTGCCTAAAAGGACATAACAGCTGTGATTCTCCCTCATTTTCCCACTTATCACCCGTAGTAGTGAAATAGATCCTGGTAAGTGTCCAACTTGTTTGTTAATAGCTATTAAAATTAATTTATAGCTAAATCTCTGAAAACTCTTCAAAACTCTTCAGAACTCCTCTAATCTATAGATATGCAACTAATATACATGCAGCCTGGCTGAACTGAATACCAATGAACAATCCTTCCTTTATAGCCTCCTCCCCAGTTCAGGGCTCCTCAGCATGGTGGATTTACCAATAAAGAACCGTTCATTCTTGCTTGGATGGGGCTAAAAATGTTTGAAAACCATATATACATAGCTTTGTTACAGAATGACTTACAAAAAGTCTACCTAGTTTACAGCACAGTTTAATTGTTTTGTAATGGATTGAATTTATTAGAACCTTTCTACCAAGTAAGTTTAATGCCTTCCTAGAGTTGTTTTAATGTGAGCTGAAAGCTAAATACATACAGGTGAAAGTAGCTGGATCGATCAGTCTCTTATCTGTTAGCCACCTAAGTGAAGAAAATAAACAAGGATGCCAACTATGGTGATGGTTTTTATCAAATGTACACAATTCCACTAAAAACTGGAGTGAAGATACCAATTTATTTCATATAAGCCATTGAAATAGCACTGGCTGTTGGTAATTCAGTTTTACTACAAATTTGTTTTTTAAAAGTGCCTATGGAGATTATAGGTTATTTAATATATTGTAACCATTTGAGCTGCCCTTGGAGAATCTAATGGCTATTGTTTGTAAATACTTGTACTTAACTGCATAGGTCACTTCTTTCTGAAACACTGCATCCAAAGCAATGATAATCAGGAAAAGGTGGAATTAACTAATGTGCAGGTTAGTTTTTTGCAAACTGCAGCAATAATTTGTAATGCAAAAGCCTAAAATAAAATATGAAAGTTTCAAACTTACACACAAGTTGAGAAAAGGTAGTTATAGCTATGTGTAATGTTGGTAAGCTTTCCTCTTCCTTTCCTCTTTTTTGTTTAATTTTACCTCTTTAACGTTAAAATACCATTTTCAGCTAAGTTAGTAATGTGTATAGTGTGACAAAGTTCCTCCTCTATCTTGGTGGGTCCTGCGCTTATTGGCAGATTTTCTTGCCTCAGAGATTCACCATGTGGGTTGGGGAACAGCCCAGAGACCTTCCCCTCTGGAAGAACCCACAGTCCAAGTCAATTGGAAGGTTTGGGGGGAAACCCGGGCCAGCCCTCTACTCTGGGTTCCAGCCCAGGGCCCTGTGGACTGCAGCTGTCTATAGTGCCTCCTGTAACAGCTGTGTGACAGCTACAACTCCCTGGGCTACTTCCCCATGGCCTCCTCCAAACACCTTCCTTAGTCTCATCACAGGACCTTCCTCCTGGTGTCTGATAACGCTTGTGCTCCTCAGAGCTCCAGCAGCACACCCTCTCACTCTCAGCTCCTTGCGCTTCTTGCTCCCAGCTCCTCACACTTGCACCACAAACTGTACTGAGCTCCTTTTTTTAAAGCACAAGTGCCCTGATTAGCCTGCCTTAATTGATTCTAGCAGCTTCTTCTTAATTGACTCCAGGTGTCCTAATTAACCTGCCTGCCTTAACTGGTTCTAGCAGGTTCCTGATTACTCGAGTGCATCCCCTGCTCTGGTCACTCAGGGAACAGAAAACTATTCATCCAGTGACCAGTATATTTGCCCTCTACCAGACTCCTGTACCCCACTGGTCTGGGTCTGTCACAATATACATATAGTTTTGTGCATTTTTATACTAATAACCATACCTGGGCAAAGATGTTTTTGTATTGAGTCATATTTATGGTTTTAGTTCCTGATCTGATATTAAAAACCTTCTGTAAATTATAGGACTTCGCTAGTTTTGAGTTATAGCTGCATTAAAGTGGAAGTGCATTGTATTGTATTGTTTTGGTTTGGTTTTTCTTTAGTTCTGTCTTCCTTGAATGTTTCCAGGCATCAATCTGAGTTTCATGTAGGTCCGTTATATAATAGTGCATGGTTCTGTGACCTGTAATTGTGTTTTAAAGGCAGTTTTAGCTCACTTGACATATTTCAGTTTCATAATTGAATTTCAGTTGTTTAGTTATACCATATCTTGTAATGTTTGTAAAAGCTCTACTTCTTTTGATTTGCACACTTAATCTACACTAGCCAGTGCCAAATTGCATATGAGCAAAGATTCTCTGTAAATCTGAATGGACAGGCAGATTTAAACAATTAAGGATAGCTTGTGACATTAAGCTACAGTCTAGCCCAACATTGAGTGGTGTGGAATGTACTGCCTTAGTGGAGCTCTAGCAAGTAGAGCATAATGCCTACCAGGACTTTCTAGGAATGCATGTTCTGTGCTACCTTTAAAGAGCGTTCTGTGTGTATTATTTCCATGCTGACTGGGACACAGAACAAGGGCCCGTGGCCCTCCATATTTCCTTGGCTTAGGTCAGCACTGATTGATACGCCTCTGCGTTCTGCCCTCTGAATACAGGGGACTCCCATTGTGCATGGCTCATATGCGTGGGGGCAGGAAGAAGAGGCTCGTTACTATTTATTTTTTATGATGGTAGCGCGGAGGTAGCTCAGTGCAGGAGCGCGCCTCATTGGATGTGTGCCTACACTGCATTAAAAAACCCATGGCAGCAAGTCTCAGGGCTTGTCTTCACCTCAGGCTAAATCAGTGCTGCTGTGATCAATGCAGTGGGAATTTTAGCGGGTCTGGTGAAAATGCGATAAGTTGATGGTTGAGTGTCTCCCGTTGACCGAGTGCGATGTAGATGCCGCTGTAAGTTACGTCGACTTAAGTTACGTGACTTAACTATTGTAACTTAAATTGACTTGCTTGGTTAGCATGGACGTGGCCTCAGAGCCCAGGTCTACAGACACAGGCTTTCACGGCTCATGCTATAGCATGAAAAACAGCTATGTAGACGTTCAGGCTCAGGCTGGAGCTTGGGATCTGAAACTTGGGGTATGTCTACACTACCAAATTAGGTCGAATTTATAGAAGTCGGTTTTATAGAAATCGGTTGTATACAGCCGATTGTGTGTGTCCCCACATAAAATGCTCTAAGTGCATGAAGTCGGCGGACCGCGTCCATAGTACTGAGGGTAGCGTCGACTTCTGGAGCGTTGCACTGTGGGTAGCTATCCCACAGTTCCCGCAGTCTCCGCCGCCCATTGGAATTCTGGGTTGAGATCCCAATGCCTGAATAATGCAAAACAGTGTCGCAGGGGGTTCTGGGTACATGTAGTCAGGCACCTCCCCCTCTGTCAGAGCAACGGCAGACAATCGAGTCGCGCCTTTTTACCTGGGTTACCTGTGCAGACAACATACCACGCCAAGCATGGAGCCCGCTCAGCTCAGCTCACCGTCACCATATATCCTCTGGGTGCCGGCAGACGTGGTACTGCGTTGCTACACAGCAGCAGCTAATTGCCTTTTGGCAGTAGACGGTGCAGTATGACTGGTAGCCCTCATCGGCGATCTGGGTGCTGGCAGACGTGGGGCTGGCAGACGTGAGGCTGCATTGCACACAACAGCAGCCCCTTGCCTTTTGGTAGAAGATGGTATATTACGACTGGTATCCGTCGTCGTCGTACTGCAGTGGCTGTCAATCATGGGCACCTGGGCAGTCTCGATGATGATAGCTATCAGTCGTAGTATGCTATTTTCTGCCAAGCGCCCAGTATTTCTGCCAAGCACCCAGAAGATGCCGAGGGCTATCAGTCATGCTGCACCATTGTCTGCCAGCTTAAGATGTAAAAAATAGATTTGTTCTGTATTCATTTGCTTCCCCCTCCCTCCGTGAAATCAACGGCCTGCTAAACCCAGGGTTTTGAGTTTAATCTTTGGGGTGGGGGGGCATTCTGTGTGACAGTTGTTTGTGTTTCTCCCTGATGCACAGCCAACTTTCTTGATTTTAATTCCCTGTACCTGTACGCCACGTCGTCACTCGGCCCTCCCTCCCTCCTTCCCCTGGTCCGTCAGATATTAGTTTCGCGCCTTTTTTCAGACCAGGCGCCATAGCTAGCACTGGGATCATGGAGCCCGCTCAGATCACCGCGGCAATTATGAGCACTATGAACACCACGCGCATTGTCCTGGAGTATATGTAGAGCAAGAACATGCCAAAGCAAAACCAGGCGAGGAGGCGATTGCAGTGATTGCAGCGCGGCGACGAGAGTGATGAGGAAATTGACATGGACATAGACCTCTCACAAGGCGCAGGCCCCAGCAATGTGGAAATCATGGTGTTACGGGGGCAGGTTCATGCCGTGGAACGCCGATTCTGGGCCCGGGAAACAAGCACAGACTGGTGGGACTGCATCGTGCTGCAGGTGTGGGACGATTCCCAGTGGCTGCGAAACTTTCGCATGCGTAAGGGCACTTTCATGGAACGTTGTGACTTGCTTTCCCCTGCCCTGAAGCGCCAGAGTACCAGGATGAGAGCAGCCCTCACAGTTGAGAAGCGAGTGGCGATAGCCCTGTGGAAGCTTTCAACGCCAGACAGCTACCGGTCAGTCGGGAATCAATTTGGAGTGGGCAAATCTACGGTGGGGGCTGCTGTGATCCAAGTTGCCAGGGCAATGAAAGACCTGGTGATATCAAGGGTAGTGACTCTGGGAAACGTGCAGGCCATAGTGGATGGCTTTGCTGCAATGGGATTCCCAAACTGTGGTGGGGCCATAGACGGAACCCATATCCCTAGCTTAGCACCGGAACACCAAGCCACCGAGTACATAAACCGCAAGGGGTACTTTTCAATGCTGCTGCAAGCCCTGGTGGATAACAAGGGATGTTTCACCAACATCAACGTGGGTTGGCCGGGAAAGGTACATGATGCTCGCGTCTTCAGGCACTCCGCTCTGTTTCGAAAGCTGGAGGAAGGGACTTTCTTCCCGGACCAGAAAGTAACCGTTGGGGATGTTGAAATGCCTATCATGATCCTTGGGGACCCAGCCTACCCCTTAATTCCATGGCTCATGAAGCCGTACACAGGCAGCCTGGACAGTAGTCAGGACGTGTTCAACTACAGGCGGAGCAAGTGCCGAATGGTGGTGGAATGTGCATTTGGATATTTAAAAGCGCGCTGGCGCAGCTTACTGACTCGCTCAGACCTCAGCGAAAAGAATATCCCCATTGTTATTGCTGCTTGCTTTGCGGTCCACAATATCTGAGAGAGTAAGGGGGAGACATTTATGGTGGGGTGGGAGGTTGAGGCAAATCGCCTGGCCGCTGATTACACGCAGCCAGACACCAGGGCGGTTAGAGGAGCACAGCAGGGCGCGGTGCGCATCAGAGAAGCTTTGAAAACCAGTTTTGTGACTGGCCAGGCTACAGTGTGAAACTTCTGTTTGTTTCTCCTTGATGAACCCTCCGCAGCCCCCCCCCCCACCTGGTTCACTCTACTTCCCTGTAAACCAACCACCCTCCCCACTTCGAGCACCGCTTGCAGAGGCAATAAAGTCATTGTTACTTCACATTCATGCATTCTTTATTAATTCATCACACAACTAGGGGGATAATTGCCAAGGTAGCCTGGGATGGGTGGGGGAGGAGGCAAGGAAAAGGACACACTGCAGTTTAAAACTTTAACTCTTATTGAAGGCCAGCCTTCTGATGCTCGGGTAGTCATCTGGGGTGGAGTGACTGGGTGGCCGGAGGCCCCCCCACCGTGTTCTTGGGCGAGGAGGCTATGGAACTTGGGGAGGACTGTTGGTTACACAGGGGCTGTAGCGGCGGTCTCTGCTCCTGCTGCCTTTCCTGCAGCTCAACCATACGCTGGAGCATATCAGTTTGATGCTCCAGCAGCCGGAACATCGACTCTTGCCTTCTGTCTGCAAGCTGACGCCACCTATCATCTTCAGCCCGCCACTTGCTCTGTTCATCCCGCGATTCAGCCCGCCACCTCTCCTCTCGTTCATATTGGGCTTTTCTGAAGTCTGACATTGACTGTCTCCACGCATTCTGCTGTGCTCTTTCAGCGTGGGAGGACATCTGGAGCTCCGTGAACATATCGTCCCGCGTCCTCCGTTTTCTCTTTCTAATCTTCACTAGCCTCTGTGAAGGAGAAATATTTGCAGCTGGTGGAGGAGAAGGGAGAGGTGGTTAAAAGACACATTTTAGAGAACAATGGGTACACTCTTTCACATTAAATTTTGCTGTTCACATTACACAGCACATGTGCTTTCGTTACAAGGTCGCATTTTTCCTCTTATATTGAGGGCCTGCCGGTTTGGTGTGAGAGATCACTCACGCATTGCCAGGCAACAGATTTCGGCTTGCAGGCAGCCATGGTAAGCCACAGTCTTTTGGCTTTTTTAACCTTCTTAACATGTGGGAATGGTTTCAAACAGCAGCGCCCTCATTTCCCATATCAAGCATGAATTGGGTTGGCCATTTAAAATGGGTTTGTAATGTAAAAGGAGGGGCTGCGGTTTCCGGGTTAACATGCAGCACAAACCCAACTAACCCCCCTACCCCCACACACCCAATTCTCTGGGATGATCACTTCACCCCTCCCCCCACCGCGTGGCTAACAGCTGGGAACATTTCTGTTCAGCAGAGCAGGAACAGGCACCTCTGAATGTCCCCTTAATAAGATCACCCCATTTCAACCAGGTGACTGTGAATGATATCACTCTCCTGAGGAGAACAAAGAGCGATAAGGAATGGATGTTGTCTGCATGCCAGCAAACACCGGAACCATACGCTACAATGCTTTGTTATGCAATGATTCCAGACTACGTGCTACTGGCCTGGCGTGGTAAAGTGTCCTACCATGGCGGACGGGATAAGGCAGCCCTCCCCAGAAACCTTTTGCAAAGGCTTTGGGAGGACATGAAGGAGAGCTTTCTGGAGATGTCCCTGGAGGATTTCCGCTCCATCCCCATACACGTTAACAGACTTTTCCAGTAGCTGTACTGGCCGCGATTGCCAGGGCAAATCAATCATTAATCATTAAACACGCTTGCTTTTAAACCATGTGTAATATTTACAAAGGTACACTCACCAGAGGTCCCCTGTGTGCCCTCGGGGTCTGGGAGCACGCCTTGGGTGAGTTCGGGGGTTACTGGTTCCAGGTCCAGGGTGATAAACATATCCTGGCTGTTGGGGAAACCGGTTTCTCCGCTTCCTTGCTGCTGTGAGCTATCTACATTACCTCCATCCTCATCTTCCTCGTACCCCGAACCCTCTTCCCTGTGTGTTTCTCCAGTGAGGGAGTCATAGCACACGTTTGGGGTAGTGGTGGCTGCACCCCCTAGAATGGCATGCAGCTCCGCGTAGAAGCGGCAAGTTTGCGGCCCTGCCCCGGACCTTCCGTTTGCTTCTCTGGCTTTGTGGTAGGCTTGCCGTAGCTCCTTAATTTTCACGCGGCACTGCTGTGCGTCCCTGTTATGGCCTCTATCCTTCATGGCCTTGGAGTCCTTTTCTAATATTTTGCCATTGCGTTTACTGCTTCGGAGTTCAGCTATCACTGATTCATCTCCCCATATGGCGAGCAGATCCCGTACCTCCCGTTCGGTCCATGATGGAGCTCTTTCACGATCCTGCGACTCCATCACGGTTACCTGTGTTGATGAGCTCTGCGTGGTCACCTGTGCTCTCCACACTGGGCAAACAGGAAATGAAATTCAAACATTCGCGGGGCTTTTCCTGTCTACCTGGTCAGTGCATCTGAGTTGAGAGTGCTGTCCAGAGCGGTCACAATGAAGCACTGTGGGATAGCTCCCGGAGGCCAATAACGTCGAATTCCGTCCACACTACCCCAATTCCGACCCGCTAAGGCTGATTTTATCGCTAATCCCCTCGTCGGAGGTGGTGTAAAGAAACCGGTTTAAAGGGCCCTTTAAGTCGAAAGAAAGGGCTTCGTCATGTGAACGTGTCCAGGCTTAATTTGATTTAACCCTGCTAAAGTCGACCTAAACTCGTAGTGTAGACCAGGCCTTGGGGAGGGAGGTGGGTTTTAGAGCCCGTTTTGCAGCCCAAGCCCAAACATCTATACAGCTGTTTCTAGCTTCCAAGCCTGGCTCTACAGACTTGGACTCTGATACTCGCTGCCCTGGGGTTTAAAATGCAATGTAGGCAGGCGCATTGTACTCGCAACTGTACAAAAAAGTGACTGAAGACAGTTCCTGCCCCAGAGAACTCATCTTTACTTCCTTCCTTTTTATACCTATGGAGAGACTGGGAAAGTAGTTGATTTTAGTATAGGTAACTTGTTTTAGGTTGAGTCCATAATCACTTCAGCAACATTCTAGCTTGTGAATCATTGCCAACCCCAACCCTGGCTCCTGGGAGTTTTTTATCCTTTCAAGCACTTGCTGCTGCTGTTCCTGGGAAGTAAATGCTGCTCCCTACAGCCTTTGTGTACTAAACCTGGGCCACATGGGCTTTAGTCCCACAGTTGTCTCTAATTTTTGAAAGTATCAAATAAAAAATAAAAGTAACTTGCCCCCAGTGGGAAGCAAATCTGCAGCTTCAGGAGCAACAGTAGTGCTGTTCTAACTCTGTAGCATCACAGATTCACTGGAGCATCAGGTGCTACTGTTGTAATAGCATCATTAGTACTTGTACCATGGATACTATACAGGTTAGTCACTTCCCTGGTTTTAATCTCATCAATTGATACCCTAGTATTTAAACTCTGTTCACAAATTTTCTTTGGAGATAGTATGCCCTTTTTTCCTCAAAGGTGCCTAGAATATTCAGTTATTTTTTAATTGCCTCAACTTTGTTGATCTTTTTACAAAAGTACACTTTGTCTTGGTTTTATTCCAGAATCACAAGACAAGGACTATAATGTTCTTGTGTGCAAGTCTATAAACAAGGCCGTGAAATAAATAACAGAATGTCTCAAGGTATTAGGAAAATCTGGTTAACAGTAGTATCCTCTAATGACCATCTTCATTGTGTGACATCATGATGGTGAATTTGTAGACCAGTTAGTAACAGTCATTGCTTTGAGGCAAAATTGTTAAATGATTGATGTAAGTGTGACAGAGTGCGTGTTTCCCACCTGTTCATGTTTTACTGTTTAATTTCTCTTCGTATGGTATCTGTTAGAGCTTCCTCCATGTTAAGTGTGAAAAACATGTTGTTCTCTCCGAATTGTGGAGTGTAAAATGTTTTTATTGTTCAGTTGTCATGTAGAGGAAAGTTGGAGTAAAGTGACTTACTTTATGAGTAACTTTCAAAATGTCTACTAAGAATGTCAAAATTATTCTTCTGAGAGTATGGAACTCTTTCCTCCTCAGTTTTTTCTAGTCACCTTTTACTTGTGGGGAAAAAAGTGTATAGTGCAATCATAATTTTAATCAGTTGTTTCCATAGAATGAAGCATAAATATATGAATGGTCTGATTTCCTAGGTATTCATGATACAAGAATTCTGCACTTTAACTCCATGTAAAGGAAAGTGTTTGCAATGATTTAGCAGAATATATAATATGAGCGCAATTAAGTGTTTATATCTCCAATTCAAATACTGACCTTTTTCATACAGTGAATTTGTATGCACTGTGACATGCATAGCTATAAAAATCTCCATAATATTTTATATTGTACAAGCCAGTAGGAATGAACTAGCACATTTTGAAACTAATGTACATTAAAATTAATGAATATCCTGAGACCTTAAAAATGCAGGTTTAGGAATGTTTTCAGTAAGTAGCTGATTTGCTATTTGGCATTACGGAGCATGCACTTAAAAATAAAGGCAAAAATGTTACCATCTCTCAACAGTACTAGTACAAACCACAAGAACTTCCTCCTCTTGATGGTCTTTTAGTGATGTCACATGCATGGTTTCATTCAGCACTATACTATTAAATACCAAATAACAATTGTAGTCCCTACCTGACTTATTAACCTCATCCTGTTGACTTTAAGAGAGATGAATAGAGATAAAAGAGAGACATACAAATGAAAGGGGAAGGGAAAGTTTATCAGGCACTCTTATTTACCATTTCTCCTAATACAAATGTTAGAACACTCAACAAAAAGTGGGATTGCTGATTTTCTTTTGGTCTGTGTGTATAGAGAGTAGGAGCCAAGTTGTTGGTGTCTATCCAGTAATGGGCATGTGATCTCTAGAGGAATGGTCTTTAGGCCATATGTAATAGGTGGAATACTGTTTTATGGGGGTTTGTGGCCAATATTTGAAATGTATATTAAATAGCGTTGGATATATGAGTTTCTTGGCCAATGCTTCAGATGGAGGCTAAGCAGAGAGATGGAGATGGAATAAGTTTGTTTGTGATGATCTTAAAGAAAAATGTCTTTCTTTTAACAATTGTGTGCAGTGTTGTTGTAGCCATGTTGGGCCTAGTATATGAGAGAAATGAGGTAGGAGATGTAATATCTTTTATTAGACCATCTTCTGTTGGTGGAAGAGACAAACTTTTGAGCTTCCAGAGCTCTTTTGTAGGTCGCTCACTAGCAGCCCTTGTCCTCAAAGGAAATCTTCACAACATCTTCAAAAGTTGAGCGTGGGAATTTAAATGCATAACTCTGTGGGGCATTAAAAATTGTGGTCTCAACAGAGACACTGGTTTTATGACTCATTACAGCAATTTGTAACCTACCAACCTTCCTTTGTCCTCTGACTGTAGAGGTGTTAATTGCCCACTTCATCTTACCTGGTTTGTTGCAACACGTGTTAAGTTAACTCCTCATGCTTAACAAACTGTCTCACCTTGTATTTAGATGTGACACTCTGGTTATCTTTTCCAGATCTGGATGAACTCTGAAGCTTGTCTCTTCCACCAATAGCAGTTGGGCCAATAAAAGATATTACCTCATGCACCTTGTCTCGTCCTTAAAAAGCAATTTGAAAATTTCGTTTCTAGCAGTGTTTTTAATCAATAGATATTTGTTATGGAATTAAAGTTTAAAATAAAGGTTTTTTTGATTGGGAACTTAGGTTCAGATTTGGAATGTGTGAATTTGTGCAGTACTAAGCTTTTTCCCCCCCAGGGGAAACATAATTAAATTATTTTTGTTCCCTTTAAAAATAAAAAAGGTGGTGGGGGGAGCGACTTTAGATTATACATGAGCATTTCCACATATTATGGAGATTTTCTCCTATACACAGCTGAACAGCGTAAAGGAAACAGATTTGTCTTGGACATGTTTTTCTTCATATAATGTCGCCACTAACAATGTCCACATTGTGTTGCGTAGTCTAGCCTTTTTTTAATCTGTGTAAATAAATACTGAGTTTATAAAGGGTAGCAGTCGGTGTGTGGGAGTGTGTGTGTGTGTGTGTGTGTGTGGGGGAATGTAATTCAATTATTCAGCTGTTTCCATGCAGTTTAAATCATGAACAATCTCTTGAACACATTTTGAATTTTACAGGTGTGTGGGATATAAACTTATATTTACATTTATGTATTTTTTCCTTATAGGACCGTGTATATGTACAACAAAATAATGTGGAGAATGTCTACAACTTGGGGTTAATAATTTTTCGAGATCAAGTTGTACGTTATGGCTGTATAAGAGATCACCTACGACAGACTCTGTTGGATATGATCGCAAGAGAGCGGAAAGGAGAAGTTGTAGATAGGTATGATGGCTCTGACTGATTACTGTTATATTTAATCTTTAAACAGAGTGGTAAGTAGTATTTACAACATAAAATATGTATAGCTTGCTTGATTTTCAAACCACCAGTTAGTCTGTAATTCTGATCACAGGTATGTTGGAGAGTTGTTCTTTAAAAGGTCCTATAAACGTTAAATTCACATGTGTGGATAACTTAAAGGATGTACTGCTAAGAAAATGGTTAAATAAATATTCAGTGTAACTACAAAGGTTCAGTGACCTGTTTATTAATATTTTTTCATATTTACTCCCTGATTTTATTTTTTGTTTTTGTTTCAAGTCTTTCCCATTACTTGACTTTGCAGGTTGCTCTAAAGTTTGCGGTTGGGGCAATTCCTTGTGCATTCCTTCTCCTTGTTTCCGCTTTTGCTTGGACACTCCTTGTTTGACCTTTTGGGGGTGGAGGAAGGTTTATTTTTCTCTCCATTTTACTTTTCCAGAGTTTTAACCTGCCTTTCTCTGTTAATTTGTTCCCTTCTAAATCCATTTCTTCTCTTTTACAATTTAATCAGATGCTGATTGCCATGCTACATGCCTGGTGCTACACCTGAAGTAACTTGCAATTTGCAAGTTTTTTGTGCTTCTCCAATTTCAGAGCAGCTGTTGGGTGTGGAGGCATGTAAACTACATGCTGCTTTAGTGGCAGTAGTGTCACTGGGATTGCCCAACAGGCATTTTATGAAAAGAATAATATTGTCTGTCAGCAGCTGTATATTGTCCCCTAGTGCCACACAGTGGGATTTTTCCCAGCCTGGCTAATCCTTTGCACTCTTACGTTATCTTTATTGACATGTGCTTACCCATGTTTTGACTTGCTGACTCTCTCTTTTGTCTGTAATAAAAAATACTGTATACTTTCACTGGACTAGATCAGTGCTACACCTTTAATTATGGGACTGTTCTGGGTGAAATAAATTGATCGGTTCGCTCCACGTTGGTAACTTTCAACTTAGCTTCATTTAAAGCAAAAATACTTTTGGTTGTCCATTGTACTGTGGAATTTACTGTCAATGTAAACTGAAATGGATTTCAAAATTGTTTACTGCTCTTGTCAGACTAGTTCCTTTGAAAGATTTTTTAAAAATAATTTAATGAAATAGAAAATGTAAGACTGTTACATTTTAAAATTGCTTATAGTGGACTTTATTCACTCCCCCCCGGCCCCTCCATTAGTGGTTTGGGACATGAATGAGAGGAACTATCTTAGCAATGTTCTGTACCATTTTATTAACTTATATTCTTCTTTTTGCTCTATCTTAAAAGCACGTATGAATTTCTAAATTGTTAACATCTTTTGGCAGAGGCGCAATAAGAAATGCTTGCCAGATGTTAATGATCCTAGGTCTTGAAGGAAGATCAGTCTATGAAGAAGACTTTGAGGCTCCATTTTTGGAGATGTCTGCAGAATTCTTTCAGGTACAGCAATGTTGCCACTTAAATTTGTATTTTAACTATATATGGAATAGAGCTAGTACATTTATAATTATGGATACATTTTGTCATGGTAAAGTTAAACAAAATTCACGCAACAGTCATGGGGGGAAATGTATAAAAATCAATGTATGGTCACAGCAAGGCCGAAGCCAGAACCCCGCCATCTGGGGCTGACAGCTGGAGCTTCACTGCCCGGTACTGAAGCTGAAGTCGAAGAATTCACAGAGATCTGTTAAAGTCATGGAATCTGTGACCAAATCGTATCCTTATTTATCATTTCCTGAATAGTAGGACAATTGGTAAGCATCAAAGCTCAGCATTCAGTAATCGTAACTTGATAAATAGGGAGGGTGTTTGTGTTTTTGTATGAGACAATATAACAAACATTTCCAATTAATCTTAAATCAGGGTCCTTTATAATGTCAGTACAAAAGTGAAATTATTTGGCAAACTGCCTTATGAGCGTGATTAAGCGTATTGCAGAATTTTTAATTTCACGGGCTCTAATTGCATAAAACGGGTCTTTCAGAAGTGGTGTGCCGGGTCTTCATTTATTCACTCTAATTTAAGTTTCCTGCGTGCCAGTCATACATTTTAACGTTTTTAGAAGGTCTCTTTCTACATGTCTATAATATATAACTAAACTATTGGTGTATGTAAAGTAAATAAGGTTTTTAAAACATTTAAGAAGCTTCATTTAAAATTAAATTAAAATGCAGAGCCCTCCGGACCAGTGGCCAGGATCCAGGCAGTGTGAGTGCCACTGAAAATCAGCTCGCGTGCCGCCTTTGGCACGTGTGCCATAAGTTGCCTACTCCTGGCATAAAAGGAAAGAAGAATAATGAAATCTTCCTAAATAGCCTTTTGAGGGTGACCCTGAATAGTGGATTAAGAAAGTTTTTAACAAATTTCATAGCTAAAAATTGAGTTGGGAGAAAAATGCCACTTGTTAAAAATGGTTGAGATTCAGTCCTGCCCTCATGTTCATGGGGATGAGTTCCTGTATCCTGCAAAATTACTTGAAATCAGCAAGCATGTGCAGTCTTATTTTTTTTAAAAGTTACACAGCAGTATGTACCTGTGTGTGATTAGTATTTAGGTGTCCAAAATAGTCCAGAAAAATTCCTATACCTGATTTTCCCTAATCTGAGGGAACTAAGATGAGTTGCTAACAAATGTCAGAATCAAAAATGCTACTTCATTTGTGAACTGCAGCATGGTCTACGTGAGCTGACTTTTAAAAAAAAAATAATTGCCAAAAATAATTCTGGAAAGGAGACTGGACAGCCTTAGTTAAATATTAGGTAATTTGTTAAAGAAAAATCCTGCATTGATAATTTTTAACTTATCTATCTTAACTCTTTTTTTAAAACAAAAAAGAGAGAGGAAGGAAGAAAAAGTTAGATATGGACAGTTTTCAAAAGAGAGAAACTTTCCATCTCTAACTTGTAAGAATTTTTTATTTGAAAAATTTGACAAAATAATAGATTAAAAAAAGTGAGGAACTTTCTTTCAAAAGGGTTCTGGTAAAATTCCTTACTAGAGGCTATTAAAGAAATTTCTCAGCTGTGAAAGAGAAAGTTATGTCTTGATTTTAAAATCTTGTTGAAACAGAAAGGACTAAATAGCTAATTCTCAGTGTGTCTGAGTTGAATAAGGAGTGCTTAAGTTAGTGGTTCTCAACCTATTTACCATTGTGGTAAATATGCAGGTCTGTGTGTGTTGTGTGGTTGCATCCACACAATATATAAACTACCTATATGACCCTGAGGATGTCACATGGGCTGCAGCTGTGCGCTGATTAGGCCACGTGTTAAGAACCACTGTATTAACTGTCTGGAAGTGAGAAAACCAGATAGCAAAATTTGCTGACAGCAATTTAGGTTAGTCAATTCCAAAAAAAATTGAACTCCAAGAAAGACCTATATTAATAAAACTAAGCAATTTCAGCATCATAATGGCAGACAAAATTTACCATAGGTTCAAGATAAAGTACATTGGAAGACTAAATTGACATAATCCAGTGGAACAATTTGATTCCAATTCTTGTTTTCCGTATGAGTTCTAAATACCTCAGAGTAACTGCACAACTGATTGGAGATGTTTGTTTCATGTGCATTTGTAGTGATTTAAAGATGTTGGACTGTATAATAAGAGAAACAAAAGTATAATATTGACCAATAGGGATTAAAAACAATTTGATATGAAATCCTATACCCTTCAATGAAATTAGCTGGAATAATAAAGGCTGTGAATCCTCACATTTCAAATTTATCGCCAACGGGCATTAAAGAGAAATTTCCATCTTTCCTCTTTTCCCCCATAGTATTGTACTGTACAGCTAGGTAGACTGTGTTGGGGGTTTTATGCCTTTTTCTGGATCATATGACCATGGCTACTATTGGAAACGGGACATGGGATTTGCCATGCCAAGAGAAACCAGTGTTCTTACTGTGCTCACAGAGGCGTGAGCTTAACCCTGGGTATGTGAGTAGGCCCTTTGAGCTCACATACTTTGAGTTAAGTACATTCATAAATTTTTGTAGGATCATAGGTATAGTGATTTCACATTTTTGTCATTTTTCTATTTGATATGCGCCTATTTATATATGATGTGATTATTACAGAATAAATTTCATAGTACTCTCCCATTTTAAAAGTATCTCAAGTATTAATTTGTTTTTGTTTTTTATCACAGATGGAAAGTCAGAAATTTTTAGCTGAAAATAGTGCTTCAGTATATATAAAGAAAGTAGAAGCTAGAATTAATGAAGAAATAGAACGGGTGATGCACTGCCTTGATAAATCAACAGAAGAGCCAATTGTGAAAGTTGTTGAAAGGGAGCTTATATCCAAACACATGAAGACTATAGTGGAAATGGAGAACTCTGGGCTTGTTCATATGCTGAAAAATGGAAAGACAGAAGGTAAGACTAGATCGCACTGGAAGCAAAAATGCCTGGAATGCTGCTGTGATTCTTGTGACACTTGTAACGTTGCTTTTAAGTCTCAATATGGGTTCTCTTTACACCTTAATATTGATGTTCCTATGGAAGCCTAAAACCCCCACTAGTTCTGTGTGGGAAAGTTGCTACAACTTTAAATGCATCTTATGTAAATTAGGTCACAGTCACTTCAAGACATACATGTCGCATATTTCTGCTTAATGTCGAACATTCTGCTTCTCAGTGAAATATAAAAGAGTCTTTGGCAAAAGAATGAATGTATTATACTGTCATATGTCTCCTACCTTCTGTGAACCACTGTAATGCCAACCTGCCACTCCTCCAATGCATTGTTCTCAAAATGCGTCTTTCTGTGGAGTGTCAGAAATGTTCCATAGATTAATTTTGGCCAGCAGACCACAGTTTGAGAAGCACTGGAGTGTAAGCCATTCACTTAACAGTAGACTTGCATGATGAATGCATTGAGGGAAGAGACTAAAAACTGCATTGCAGAGAAGAATTGTCTCAGTTCTGTTAATAATAATAAAAAAAAAGCACACCATTTTCCCTCTCCTCAAGATAGCAATTTAAGAGGTGAACATGAGACATGGAGTGATTGGTTATAATTTCCTGCAGTAAGAGAGGCCTTGAGCCTTCAGGACAGCAAAGAGGTGAGTGTAGTGGCTCTAATAGTATTCAGTACATATTCACTCATCCTCAATCTTCGAAGTAGTAGTACATCCAGGAATTGATACATTTCAAAAGGGTGTGAGGTAACTAAAACTCTTATGATTTCAGAATTGTAACTCAAAAGGAAAGAGAGTAAAAGTAACACAGACCATTCACAGTGGAAACAACTTCAGTCATGTGGCTAAAGCACCATTTTAAAGTAGAGAAACTTTTAAGAATAAGGGGAGTGAAAGGAAAATGAAAAAAGGAGGAAATCAAGAAAGTCAGTCAAATGCAGAGGCTCATATTAAGGAAGAATATTAGTCACACAAGCTCTGTATTGATTTCCTCATCAGTTTAAAAATATCTCATTTTATAATTCAATGGGGTTTTGAGTTTACATAACTGTAGGGCTTTTCAGAGGGAAAATGGCATAGAAGTGCTAAGGAATGTATCACTATTTCTGTGCAATAAATTGAACAACACTGTTCATATCACAACAGCAGGAACAGGAAGGTAACTGAGCTGTCTCTTATGCAAATGGTCCCTTGTTCCCAAAGCAACTTTAGAAACACGAGGAAGTCAGATGGAAGGTAACACTAGTCAGTGACAGAGAGCCAAGGTGTGAGTGGACAAAGGTATCAGCTGTGTGGAAAGAGAAAATGTTCATCTTATGTAACGAGGAGGTGACAGGATTATGCTTAACTGGATATGAGTGTATAAAGTAAAGTGACTCAGAGGTTTCCAGCTGGTGAGATGAGTAGTTGAATGGTCAGTGAAGGATTGAATGGAAAGTTCTCTTCAGCTTTGAAGGCACATCTAGTCTGAGATAACTAGGGATTCAAAACTATATAAGAGACAGGTCAAAGTAAGACTGGATAGAAGGGAAATATTTGTGGATGAAGTATTATGTTAGAAAATCATCTACATAATAATGGGGACTGAACTTAGGGGAACATGATATCAAGAGTGTGTGGAGGGAGAAATCTGGAACAGATACCAAAAACATGACACCAACAGAGAGGAGGAGAAAGGAAGATAAGAAGATATTGAAAGAGCAGTTGGTTTGTAAGAGGAGAGCCAACAGAAAGCTAAAGATGGAAGATTAATCAGCAGATCAAAGGCAGCAGGCAAAGAAGAAAGGGACAGAGAATCCTTATTTAATTTAATAGGAGGAGTTCCAGAGCTAGAGAATAGGAAGTCAAAGAAATGCAAGTAGACGGCAAATACTAAGATTTTTGAGGCTAAGATGAGGAGAAAAAGGAGATGGAAGTGAGTGTAATAGGAAGAGAGTGGGAAAGGCAAGTGGGATAAGTGAAGATCTTTTTCAAGATAAGAGCATGCTTGAATGCAGAAGACGCTAAAAGTGGGAAAGCCGTTAAAGGTAAGTGGGGTAGATGGGAACAAAATAGGGAGCTGGTGGTGGCAGAACAGGCACAAATTCAATGGGATAGGCATGGGTTAGAGGCAAGTAGTAGAAAAGACCTCTGACAAAGGATGATGATGGTTCTAGAGGAAAGTGTGTGTGTGTGAAGTATTATATAACTTAACTCCCCCTCCCCTCCCCCCCCCCCCCCCCCACACACACACACACAGTTCCAGTTCTACACACAAACCCCTGGACCAAAGAAGGTCAGGGATAAAGATTTTTACGTTATTGACAAACAAATGTAAAATGATGAATTGGAGTCTATTTTAGCTAAAAATAACTCATATTTGCTTTGGGAATTTAATAAATTTTAGCAATTTTAAGTGAAAATTAGAAAGTCATTTAATTAGCCCCTTTCTATTTTAATTTTTTAAGTATTCTCTCATATCCTTAAATAAGGTGTTTGATCTTTGGGATGGTGAATTTGAAGACTACATTGTTGAACAAAATTTACAGCACATCCCCACTAATAAATGTCTCATCGTCTAGAGAATTGTGATGCTGTATTGTTTTGTTCTGTTAGCAGATTTATTTATTTTTTATTGGAGAGGCTGTTCTATGTGAATCTTCTGAGACAGAACTTGTCCTCTTCATACCTATTTTGCTTGTCTAATGAATGAGGTGCATGCAGATATGGTACATGTTGGCTGTAGTGCACAATATTTCACTGTTTTTGTTTTCAGACCTTGCTTGCATGTACAAGTTATTTAGCCGTGTGCCGAATGGCCTGAAGACAATGTGTGAGTGTATGAGTTCGTACCTGAGGGAGCAAGGTAAAGCTCTAGTATCTGAAGAGGGAGAAGGAAAGAACCCAGTTGACTATATTCAGGTAGATAAAACTTCTCATTGTTGTCTTTTCAATTTTTTTATTTGTCTCACAGGGTAGCAAAGATGTTTGAGCAATGCCTTATTTGGGGGTTAAACCTCCAAACTGATGCAAAAATGGTTAGTAATAAAATGATACCTTATAATTTTAGGTTATTACTAACCTGTCTATGGTGAACTTTGGGAAATATTTTCAATTACTTTCACACGCATGGTGCTTGGAGAATAATAGCTTTTATGTTTGTTTTTATTTGCTTATTTTATCAAATGAAATATATTCAAGCTAATTAAAGAAATTCCTAGGAAATCTCTGCTTTGCTTTTCTCCCAATAAGTGACAGGCACTAAAAGTTTCTAGGAGAATACTTCCTCTTGACCAGAAATCTGTACTTAGCAGCTCCGGGTGTAATGATTAGGAGTTGTAGGTGAACGAACACACCACATAGATGGATGTAAACTTTTTTTTTTAGGCCACAACTTTATTAATTTTAACACTGAGGAGAGGGAGTGTATGCACCCACGCCCTGCTCCCCCATACTAGGAGTGTAGAGTTACAAAGCTCCCACCATGAAACCTGAGGGTAGACCCCTTGTAAGCCTACTCCTAGGACTTGTGCCTGAATCCTCTTTGCCTTCCCCTACATGATTGGGGAACAGGTGGCCAAGGGGGTGACCATAGTACACAGACTTCAGATCTCCCTTTCTCATATAGATGCAGAGTCCATCAGCTAAATCTCAGGTCTCCTTTATCTCAGGAGCTGGCAGTCTTGCTGGACACCAGCCATAAATTGCAACAACCTAAACAGTCTTACCTTTCCTAATATTAAACATTCACGTTCTATATCTTACAACTCAACTGTGTCACTGTTGGTATGACTACATTGCAGTTGGGAGTGTGATTGCAGCATGTGTAGGTTTACCTAAACTAGATCAAAGCTGGCTTGAGTAACAATAGCAGTGAAGCGATGGCAGCAGGGGCAACTGCACAGGCCAACCCCACCCACCCTGGCTGTATGCTAGGGCAGCAGCTGCGTGAGTATTAAACCTCAGAGTTACGAACACCTGAAGAATGGAGGTGATCCATAACTCTGAAATGTTCATAACTCTGGACAAAACATTATGGTGGTGTTTATTGACTTAATACAGCTTTGAAACTTTACTGTGCAGAAGAAAAATGCTGCTTTTAACCATCTTAATTTAAATGAAACGAGCAGTTTCCTTACCTTGTCAAATCTTTTTTTAAACTTTCCCTTTATTTTTTTTAATAGTTTACATTGAACACAGTACTGTACTATAATTGCCTTTTTGGGGGGGAGGGGGGGTGTCTCTGCTGCTGCCCAGTTGCGTACTTCTGGTTCCAGATGAGGTATGTGGTTGACCTGCCATAATTGTGCCATGGCTTAACTGCTTTTATTATTCCAGTTAGCTTTGATCTAGTTAGATGGAAGCTAGCTCAATTATGTCTACACGTGTTGCATTCACACCTCCCCATTGCAGCATAGACCTACCCTATGATGATGTGAGGAAGGTCAAAAAAAAACTCAGACCTCTGCCAGTTTGGTCCTGTGGGAAAAATTCCTTCCTGGTCCCAAAACATGTGATCGGTCTGACCGCAGCATCCTAAAAACACAACTCCTAAAGCAACATCCTAAAAATTCAGCTGAGACTAGGGGAAGGGTGGGAGGATAGGCAAGTGGGAAGAAGAGGTTTTGGGAAGTAATTGTAAATATCTCCTAGCCAGTGGGAAGGTGGCAGATCTGAATGGGCATATGGGCAGCCCCCTCACTCTTGCCATGCATGCGCTCTCACTTCCACTTCCACCCAAAATACCTCTTCCAGGCAGTGTTGCATGCCCTGTTGAGTGTGGGGGAAGAGGGAGGCAATTGCAGAGGCTCTGAAATGCAGCTTTGTAACATCTGTTTTACTTTAATACTCTCCTGTTTTATGGGATGTTTGAAAGAGGGACCTGAATATTAGTAATAGTAATTTTTATCTTGTGTAGAGTTTTTGGAGGTAGTTTTTAATTGTGCATTACAGGTGAAGCTACTGTAGTATGCAACAACCATCCAATGGGTGTCTTCTCAAAAAGCAGGACACATCCTCCTTGTTAAGGGATGAAATACTTTTTTTCCCCCTGAGAGCTAAAGGAAAGTGATGTGTAGCACCTGGCTTATCAAGGTCACACAATCTGAGCCAGGAGCCTATTGTCAGCCTTTCCTCTCTCTCTCCTTTCTTCATTGAGGAAAAAAACCTTAGTTTTAAACCCACACAAAGAATTCTGGAAATGTTCTTATTAAAATTTCTTTTCTTCTATAAACACTCATTTATATTTTTAAGGAAAACCTGTAGTTGGGGCACTATTGATTTATTTCTTACCCCATGCTTTCTCTTAAGGTGAAAACTGTTTTGTTCCTTAAACTCTTAAATTTGTGGGTGTAAGGGGAGGATGGTCATTTGCAAATGTCTTGTACTGTATCTAAATGCAAACATTTAGTGTAATTTCCTATATTAATAGTATTCATCGCTATATTAATAGTAATGTTTTATCTATCAACATGGAATCATGGGTGCTCCTGACCGACCTTGGTTAGGTTGGTCGGGGGCGCCTGGGCAGACATAGGTGCTCCTGGCCGGCCTCCATGAGGTCAGTCGGGGCTGCCTGCACAAAAATGGGAATGACTCCAGGTCATTCTCTTCTTTAAGTTTCGTCTAATGGAGATTCAGTCCTGCCTGGAATATCATGCCAGCTGAAGGCTTCTCCCTCAGGCTGCTCTCCCAGTTGGCAGCACCGCGCGGTCACACCTACCCCAGCCTGCCCCTTGCTCCCATGGCTCATGAAGCCTGGACAGTAGTAAGGAGCAGTTCAGCTTTAGGCTGAGCAGGTGCAGAATGGTGGTAGAATGTGCCTTTGGACATTTAAAAGCTCGCTGGCGCAGTTTACTGACTCGGTTAGACCTCAGCGAAACGAATATTCCCATTGTTATTACTGCTTGCTGTGTGCTCCACAATATCTGTGAGAGTAACGGGGAGACGTTGATGACAGGGTGGGAGGTTGAGGCAAATTGCCTGGCTGCTGATTACACGCAGCCAGACACCAGGGCGGTTAGAAGAGCACAGCAGGGCGCACTGTGCATCAGAGAAGCTTTGAAAACCAGTTTCATGACTGGCCAGGCTACGGTGTGAAAGTTCTGTTTGTTTCTCCTTGATGAAAACCTGCCCCCTTGGTTCACTCTACTTCCCTGTAAGCCAACCGCCCTCCCCTCCCCCCTTTGATCACTGCTGGCAGAGGCAATAAAATCATTGTTGTTTCAAATTTGTGCATTCTTTATTAATTTATCACACAAATGGGAGGATAACTGCCAAGGTAGCCCGGGAGGGGTGGGGGAGGAGGGAAGCACAGAGTGGGATAGTTGTAGGCGCCCCCCTAGAATGGCATGCAGCTCATCATAGAAGCGGCATGTCTGGGGCTCTGACCCAGAGTGGCCGTTTGCCTCTCTGGTTCTTTAGTAGGCTTCACGCGGCACTGCTGCGGGTCCCTGTTATAACCTCTGTCCTTCATGCCCTTGGAGATTTTTTTTCAAATATTCCAGCATTTCGTCTTTTGGAACGGAGTTCGGATAGCACGGCTTCGTCTCCCCATACAGCGATCAGATGAGTACCTCCTGTTCGGTGGTGCTGGAGCTCTTTTGCGATTCTGGGACTCCATGGTCACCTGTGCTGATGAGTGCTGCATGGTCACCTGTGCTCAAAAGTTTGCGGGGCTTTTCCTGTCTACTTGGCTAGTGCATCTGAGTTGAGAGTGCTGTCCAGAGCGGTCACAATGGAGCACTCTGGGATAGCTCCCGGAGGCCAATTCCATCGAATTGTGTCCACACTACCCCAGATTTGACCCAGCAGGATCGATTTCCATGCTAATCCCCTCGTCGGGGAGGAGTACAGAAATCTATTTTAAGATCCCTTTAAGTCAACAAAAATGGCTTCGTTGTGTAGACGAGTGCAGGGTTAAATCGATCTAATGCTGCTAAATTCAGCCTAAACTCGTAGTGTAGACCAGGGCTTGGTGCTTGACACTTTATAACACCCTTTTCTGCCTATGTTACTGTTCTAAAGTGCTCCACTTCAAAGAATGAACCACAACCAGTAGTATTGACAAGGCACATTCCCCTAAAATAATAAAATAAAACAAACAGTTCAATTTTAAAGAAAGACAGATTAAAGCATGTGGTAATATTTCTTTATTAAACAGCCTATTATGATAATTGCACCACCATTAATGCAGCTGTTTTAGTCCATTTATTTGCCAGGGTTTCAGTTTAGTCTGACCATAAATTTGCATTACAGCAACTAGAAACATAATTTTAAATTGAAGTAAAGATTCTGAATAATACTGTGAAATATGTAGATAAATGCTAAATTAGCAGAATCTCTGTTTAACTATGGTCTCCTGAAATGCAATACTGGAGTGTAATTTTCTTACTAGCAGTATAATATCTGTAAAAATAAAATGTTATGCTCTATTTTTCTTAAGGGTTTACTGGATTTGAAGAGTAGGTTTGATCGGTTTCTTCAAGAATCTTTCAATAATGACCGGCTCTTCAAACAAACTATTGCGGGTGACTTTGAGTATTTCCTCAACCTCAACTCTAGGTCTCCAGAGTACCTCTCATTATTTATTGATGATAAGCTGAAAAAAGGAGTCAAGGGAGTAAGTACAAGTTCAATTACGAGACTATACTGAATCTATGGAAAACAGTAGCAGGTTAAACTAAATTAGTTGTCTTTGTATACTTTTATAAAGCATTATGTGAATGTCTATGTAATACTATTATATAGTGCATTTGTGTGCATAATGCTTTAGACATGTAAGTAAACAAGTTGCCTGTCACAAAAGCCTTATAAGCTAAACAGTTAACATACAGAGGGAAAAAAATTAGACTCAAGCATGGTAAACAATTGCTCAGTTTTTATTTTTTTGTCTTAAACTGTATTGTGAACCAAATTAAAGTGTTGCATTTAGGCATGAAAGTGTGGGGCCAGAGATGGTTAGTGGAGGAAGTCTAGTCAAAAGAACTAAACTTTTAAAAGTAAGGTTTTGATTTTTGCTGGACTGTGATCAGTATTACTTGAATATAAAATATTACACAATAAAAATGTATAACCAGCTAAGAGATTTTCCTTTAGAAAAGATGTTACAACTGACTCAAAAAGACACTGGCCAGCTTTTCTCTTTTATTGACTCTTTCTAATTTGAAAGAAAATAAAGCATGATAGTTTGAAAGATCAATCAGAATGGAAAGAAGCACTGACCAGTGTGTTCATTTCCAAACCTTTTTTTAAAAAAGGTTTGTTTCTGCAAATTTTTAATTAGAGCTGCATATTTTGAGTGTTGCTGATGGACTTGGTCAGAATTGCTTGCTTTTTATTTTGTAAGTATTTCCTTTAACGTGTTCAGATTGCAAGAAAATCTCTGAAATCTTTATAGCTTATATTTTGGCTAGTGCTTCAGAAATTAAATCATAAATTCTATAAATTATTTAATCCTATGAAATCTGAAAATTCATGTTGCAGTCTGAAACTGTCTTTTAACCCACTTTCTGTGCAACAGTCAAACTCAGTAAAATGAGTTGTGAATGGGCTTTCAGTCTTAATTTAAAATGCCATGTCATTTCAGAAGCACTTCTATTTACTTTGTTTAGAGTTTTCCTAGATATTTAAGTAAAATACTAGTTTTTCCTATTGTATCATCATAGTTTTCCCCCTCCTCATTGTCTTTCCTCCATTTTCATACTACTGGGTTTTCTTCTTTGCATGATATGACTGCCCTGCCCTTTGGCGATTTTGCTACCACCATGGTCCCACTTCTTCCAATCTACAATCATACTTCCCACAGGCAGAATGGGATACTAATTAAGGGAAGCAAATTGTGTTGATGGTATGAATCATAAAAAGAGAGTCTTTAATTTGCCATAGTGGTGGTGAGGAAACCCTTAAGGATGCAGCAGCTAAATCCAATTAAATGAGACATTTTAGCATTAGAACTTCCATACTTTGTCATGGGTACAAACTGATCTAAGGGCTTGTCTATACTTAAAACTTTAGTGTGGACACTACGTATGGGTGGGGTTGTCCCTTTGGTATAGTTAATCCATCTCCCTGAGAGGTGGAAGAATTCTTCCATCAATCTAGTGCTGTCAACACAGGATCTTAGGTCAGCTCAGGGGTGTGCATTTTTTATATCGCTGACTGACGTAGTTAAACTGACCTAGTGTAGAGCAGGCCTAACTTTGTCCTGGGTATGTAACTGGTATTGGTTGGTTATGTGTGCTGGCTGTAGATTAATTTTCCATTACTTTTGGTTGTATAAGAAATATGTACTCAGAGACTAAAAATAGCAAATTAATTGTTTCTTTATTTTACAGCTAACGGAGCAAGAAGTAGAGACTATATTGGATAAGGCAATGGTTCTGTTTAGGTTTATGCAAGAGAAAGATGTTTTTGAACGTTACTATAAACAGCACTTGGCAAGAAGACTTCTTACAAACAAGAGTGTTTCAGATGACTCTGAGAAAAATATGATATCTAAATTAAAGGTAAGACGGCTACCTGCACACAGCTTAGCTCCTTCAAACTGTTCTTAAATTGAGTTTTATTCCTGTATTTCTTTTTCTTTTAATAAATATTTAATTGGCATAAAACTGATTACAATATATTCATTTAAATATCAAATTAAAGTTTTTAATAAATACAGAAAACACTAATCCGCTTTATTTCTATTATTAAAGGTTATCTGTCAGAAAAAAGAAATACTACTACAAAATTAGGGTTGCATGTCCCACGTTGGGTAGGAGGGCATTTTAGAATATTGAAATTTTGGGGGCAGGAGGGTGGCTCTAAGAAATATCTTCCAGCAAGAAAGTGACTCCAGTGAGGCAGTATGATCTAGTGGTTTGAGACCAGGAGTTTCACCTTGATCTTATTCCAAACTTTTCCACTGACATAATGTGTAACTTTGCAAGAGATGCTTACCATTTCTGTATCAAAATATCCTCATCTTTTAAATGCCAATAATACTTAACCACCTAAAGCACTTTGAGGTCCTTTGGTGAAAGGTTCTTTGATAAGTACCAAGTATTATTTCTTCTGTATGAATCCTCCTTTCACCCATGTGCATTGTAATAGTGATACCATACTAATATCTGAAACCAAACTTACCTTATAGTTTCCTTCACTTCCCTCACACTCAGTACCATGTGGTTTCTACAATTTTCAATAATCTCACTTCATAACCTATAGCATCCTTAAAAAAACTCTACTTGTCTAGCGCAAATGAACTTTTTGGATGGATGAATAAACTATTATGATTTTGTTTATCAGTGTCATGGTAAATGACAGGTGAATGTTTATCCCTGTGCTGGTGAATTTTCATGACAGTTTTGCAGAACTGTCCTGTACGATAAGAGAGATGGATGCTCAAAAGAAGTATTTAGAAAAAGTGCAGTAGTGTAAGGAGAGATGAGAGAAAACAGATTTTACCTTATTTATTTGGGTAGGCTTCAGTCCTCACATGCAAAAGAGAACTGCTCTTGCAAGACCTGAAAATGGGCTAAGGGTGGAACCAAGCTAAAGAAAAGTATAGAGAATGTTCTCTCCATGATTGTCTGGGATATTCAGTGACTAACTCCAACATTTCAGGATTTAAGTGTTTGCAGATCCATTTTATAATTATAATACAGCAAATAATTTTTTTTGGTAGACTGAATGTGGATGTCAATTCACATCTAAACTGGAAGGAATGTTCAGGGATATGAGCATCTCAAACACAACAATGGATGAATTCAGGCAACATCTACAGGCTACAGGGGTAAGAATCATTCAGATCTTTTCTTGTGCTTCTATTTTTACATATAAACACAAACCTGCTTTAGAGAGATTCTGCATTACTCTTCATTCCCTCACTTCTCTTAACAGAATAAGAACTTTTTAACTTAAATTTTTGACCTTGCAATTTTTTCTTACTCACTCGGAAAATATTTTGATCTTGAGATTTGTTTGAAGCCTGACTTATTACATTATTGAGTTAAATTACTATTCTTTAAGTCCTGTTGAGTCTTTTACTGCGTTAGTGTTCTTTTAAGTCAGTGGTGGGAAGCCTGTGGCCCACATGCGGCCCATCAGGATAATCCCCTGGCAGGCCGCGAGACAGTTTGTTTCCACTGACCGTCCATAGGCACTGTGCCTGCAGCTGTAGCCGCGGTTCACCGTTCCCGGCCAATGGGAGCTGCGGGAAACGGCACGGGCTGCAAGGATTTGCTGTCCGCTGCTTCCCACAGCTCCGATTGGCCAGGAATGGCAAACCGCGGCCACTGGGAGCTGCAGGTGGATGTGTCTGCGGACGGCCAATGTAAACAAACTGTCTCGTGGCCCACCAGCAGATTACCCTGATGGGCTGCAGTTTGCCCACTGCTGTTCTAAATAGTTGTATGGACTGTCCTCTATAAAGGAGTCACACAATTCCAAAACTCTAATTTATGTCAAAACATAATATAATAATTTAAGTAAAATGTATACAGTGTATTTACATAGATTTAGTGCTTGGTAAAAGTAGGAATAATTACCGTGGACATACAGTCTTGTCAATACACCAGTACATGACAAGATTTGAAAAGCTTCATAGCTAAACTTATGAACTGTTAAACTGTTTTACCAGCAGGTGGCGTACGCTTACTTGTTGTTGAGGCAAATAGACGGTAAATTTTTCATCATCAGTTAGTATTTGAACTCATGAGCTCCACTTTAAAGTCGCAGCTTTGTATGTCACTTTTTAAAGAAATGATTGTGCAACTCTTCATATTGTCTGTCGGTCCCATATTAATTTTTGATCAAGGATTTTTTTTCCAAATTTTGTATCAAGGGGTCTTTCTTTTTATCTCATTTTGGTCAAGTTTCTTTTTAGACATCCTAGTTTTTCTTTGAGTTTGGATCTTTATTGGTATGAAATGCCTTGAAGTGTTTAAAGGCTACAGAATTGAGTGTCTGCCCTCTTGGGAGTCAAAGTTTTGTATGAGATCCATCTACTTTGGTGCACTTACAACAGAATTAGTTCTTTGGCAGCACTTTGACAAACATGTTTCCAATTTTTATGGGGAGATTTTGATAGTACTAACTCTGTTGGGAGTCGCACGTGGCACTGTTACAGATGGTCTTCCTAGTTCTGTTTATCTGAATGTATATGAGTTAGATCTTACAATGTTATTGGAAAAATCGTGGAGCAAGTCTTCAAGGAATCAATTCTGAAGCACTTCGAGGAGAGGAAAATGATCAGGAACAGCCAGCATGGATTCACCAAGGGCAAGTCATACCTGACTAACCTAATTGCCTTCTATAACAAGATAACTGGCTCTGTGGATGAGGGGAAAGCAGTGGATATGTTACTCCTTGACTTTAGCAAAGCTTTTGATACGGTCTCCCACAACATTCTTGCCAGCAAGTTAAGGAAGAATGGGCTGGATGAATGGACTATAAGGTGGATAGAAAACTGGCTAGATCATCGGGCTCAACGTGTAGTGATCAATGGCTCCATGTCTAGTGGGCAGCCGGTATTTAGCAGAGTGCCCCAAGGGTCGGTCCTGGGGCTGGTTTTGTTCAATATCTTCATTAATGATCTGGAGGATGGCATGGATTGCACGCTCAGCAAGTTTGCAGATGACACTAAACTGGGAGGATTGGTAGATACGCTGGAGGGTGGGGATAGGATACAGTGTGACCTAGACAAATTGGAGGATTGGGCCAAAAGAAATCTGATGAGGTTCAACAAGGACAAGTACAGAATCCTGCACTTAGGATGGAAGAATCCCATGCACTGCTACAGACTAGGGACCAAGTGGCTAGGCAGCAGTTCTGCAGTAAAGGACCTAGGGGTCACAGTGGACGCGAAGCTGGATATGAGTCAACAGTGTGCCTTTCTTGCCAAGAAGGCTAACGGCATTTTGGGCTGTATAAATAGGAGCATTGTCAGCAGATTGAGGAGCGTGATCATTCCCCTCTGTTCTCCATTGGTGAAGCCTCATCTGGAGTACTGTGTCCAGTTTTGGGCCCCACACTACAAGAAGGATGTGGAAAAATTGGAAAGAGTCCAGTGGAGGGCAACAAAAAATGATTAGGGGGCTGGAGCACATGACTTATGAGGGAGGCTGAGGGAACTGGGATTATTTAGTCTGCAGAAGAAAAGAATGAGGGGGGATATGATAGCTGCTTTCAGCTACCTGAAAGGGGGTTCCGAAGAGGATGGATCTAGACTGTTCTCAGTGGTACCAGATGACGGAATAGGGAATAATGGTCTCAAGTTGCAGAGGGGGAGGTTTAGGTTGGATATTAGGAAAAAAATTTTCTCTAGGAGGGTGATGAAGCACTGGAATGGGTTACCTAGGGAGGTGGTGGAATCTCCTTTCTTAGAGGTTTTTAAGGTCAGGCTTGACAAAGCCCTGGTTGGGATGATTTAGTTGGGGATTGGTCCTGCTTTGAGCACGGGGGGTTGGACTAGATGACCTCCTGAGGTCCCTTCCAACCCTGATATTCTATGATTCTATTATTGTCACCTATGATGTACTTTTTAGACCTTGACCATATGACCAGCAACATTTGTTTCCTTCCTGATTCTTTAAAAATAATTTGAGATGCAGTTTCTGCCTGTATGTTACATCAGTGCAAGTAAACAAAACATTTTATGGTGTTTACATTAAAACCGTGATCAGTTTCTGTGTTCTCTGTGACAGCAGTGACTTGAAGGTTACATTAATCCTTCCATAAAACACACTGCAAGACTTAACTACTTCATTCACTTTCGCTCATTATTAGTTCCTGGGTCAGTTTCTGGCGACTGTTATTCCTGATACTGAACGAGGATGTGCCTTGTGGTATACTATCTATAGAATGTGTTCATTTTGTTTCATAGGTGGTTTGGCATTACAAGCTCCTTATTTTTGTTTGTAGCAGTCCAAAGTGCTTTGCGCTGAACATTTTTAAAAAAATAACTTAAAATTCACAGTAACTAAAATACAGTAGACAATAATGCTAACAGGCTTCCAAATACTACCAGCTCACAAATACGCAAAGAACCACTGCTCTAGCAGAACAATTCTGTAATAAAAGATGGCACTGGGAAAGGAATCAGGAGTCTTTCTTCATATTACCATTGTGGTGCAAGAAGTTTTAGAGTTTCTACTAATAGCCCCAACGTATTCTTTTTTGAAACAACTGTGATGCATTGAATGCATATGATCCTTCCTAGAAAAGAGTCACAAGCCAGCTCTTCCCCATTCAGAAGCCAAAAGCCTCATAGATCTAAAACTGAGTTAGTAGGTATTGTGAAGGATGATGCAGCTGATGTTCGACTTTGTACATGCCGCAGTACTTTCTTTCACTGAGAAGCTAAAGTGGGAGAAATCAAAAGATTATAGAACCTTAGGCATTTTCCAGATTGATGAACCTGAAATCTTGGGTTTTGGAGGTCATGCAGCACAATTCTACACTTGAAAGACTCTGTCCCTCTATTAGTCCATGCTACACACATGCTGGTGATAAGAGGAGTCATATGAGACTTGACATTCCTAAAACTTGTTCTAAATCAAATATCTGCCCCTTTATATTTAGCATTGCATCTGTGAGAATCTGAGTGAGCTCAGGCTCTTGTCTATGACTAAGATGTTTCAAAGATTCAGTGGGTAAGAAAGCATACTCTTCTTTCCAGATATGATGTTGCAGTTCCACTATACTCAGTAAACATATTTTCCATACCCTCATGCCCATTCTGATTCCACAGTTCACAAACTGGGCATTATCTGGAACAAATAAAAATACTTCGATTTAATGCACTTTTTTGTTGATTGTATGCATTGGGTTAACGTTCAAGGTATGTCTGCACTGTGATAATAGATCTGTGGCACAGCTGTGGCTGGCCCAGGTCAGTTGACTTGTGCTCATGGGGTGCAAGGTATGGGGCTATAAAATTGCATTGTAGACATTTGGGCTCCAGCCCAAGCCTGAACATCCACGCTGCGATTTCATAGCCCCTTTCCCCCCCCCCCCCCCCAAAGCCTGTCAACTGACCTGGCTATGAGACTTGGTGCTGTGGGTTTTTTTTAATCTCAGTGTAGACGTACCCCATCTCTAGATGTATGATTGACTGTATTTCTCCGAACATCAGTGTCATGTTAAAGCTCATGAAATAAGAAGCATGTCAGTGACATTGGATGGCCTTTGGTTCACTTTGGAGAAACCTCAATACAGTTCTTCATGTATATTTGTAAAATATTGTTTTAGATGGTTATCTTGAATCCAGTCTCTATTAAAACCTGTTTCTGGATTGCATGGCCCAGCTGACTTTTTCGCCCCCCTAAGAGGTCTTTAGATGTTAGTTCTAATGTATTTATTAGGTGCATTTTATTCTTCTAATATAAAAATAGCAATCTTAATACTTCTCAGGGATGCTATGTCGCTATTTAACTTGGGAGGCATCTACTTTTTGTCCAATGATATTTGTGACTTTTTTTACTTTAATCTGATCCACTGTAATGCTGTATATTAGTTTTTGTAGTCTGTAAGAACCTGGATCTGTTTATAATGATACTTTTTCTTTGTAAGAGAAGAAAATTACTTACCTATAAGCATGTTCTTTGGAGGTATTAATCATAAGCCTTCATTAACCCACCTCATTTCCCTGTGGAAGCTGGCAATACACTCAGTTATAAGTTTGGCACTATGGAATTTAATTGAGACACTTTTTGACAATTATACTTAGATTTTAAATAGATGTGGGCCACCTGCTGATGAGACTGTTTAATAGCTTAGAACATCAGCTGCAGAGTGTTCCAAGCCTGTGTGAATACCTATGTTAATAACTACTTTCAGAGAACAAGCATTAAAGCCACATAATTTTTTCAGGTTGAGCAAGAAGCCAGTCCTTTACATAAAAAAAATGGGAAAACATATGCAGATGATTTCTGCTATAAAACTCCAGAAAGGGAATGGCAGAAAAAACTCCTATTGCTTAGTATTGAATGTCAAACTGTTAGTTATACTTTTCTGCCAAAGGGCAAGTACAAAAACTGTTACTTTGCAATTCATATTGTTAGCAACACAGCATATACTTTTTTCCTATCCAGTCAGTCGTATTGGAAACAGAATAAAAGCAGAAGGCAAAATATGATACATTTACCCTGTAATGCATCTGACCTTGTAAAGCTCTGAATTTCAGAATTACTGTTTATTATCATGAATACTGAGCAGTTGCACAGCATTTTTTACATGATCATACTCTGTATAGTCTTAAATTGCCATGTGGGAACAATGTGAGCTTTTTGGCTCCTGCTCCAGCAAGAATGAATTTAATTTGTGCAGCTCAGAAAGAATGGCAACAACAATTTCTCCTTAGCCTTTGGAAAGTAAAAAATTGAAAGTCTAATTATAACATAGGAGAAGTGGAGAACACTGTCCTGTTTTAAAATGGTGAATGTCTTCTTCCAATGTTGTTGTAGGTCTCATTAGGTGGTGTTGATCTCACAGTGCGGGTTCTCACAACAGGCTACTGGCCTACTCAGTCAGCCACACCGAAGTGCAACATCCCTCCAGCCCCCAGACATGCTTTTGAAGTATTTAGAAGGTATGTATTAAATCAGGCTTTGTATTTTTAAAACAATGGGTACAGTAAATATACTTTTGTGAGTACTAATGGCATATTAGAGAGCTGCTTTGTTCTTTTTGGGGCAAACTAGAAAACCAACTACTCACTACTTGATTTTTTTTTATTTCAGATGAGACCTTAACCTCAGTTTAACTTTTTTTTTTAAGAGTAATTGTTACACATTACACTTAGTATATTCCATCCTGAAGAATTCAAAATTATCTATGTATGTAAAATGCTTTTGGATCATAAAAGCATAAAATGTGCATTATAAATATGTAAATTTTCATTTTAATTGTCTCGTAGATTTTATTTAGCCAAACACAGCGGTCGACAGCTGACACTCCAGCATCACATGGGATCGGCAGATCTCAATGCCACCTTCTATGGACCTGTTAAAAAGGTAAATGTCTGTATTCTGAAAGTGTTATGGTTTAATCTCAAAAATTTTGTGAATGTAAAGATAAATTTGTAATCAGTTTTGGATTTTCTTAGCTATAAATTAAACTGCCAGTATAGGACATAAGTACAATTTAAAAAAAAATACATCTATCCCTTTTTTTTTTAATTCAACTCTTGCCTTGGCAACAGTTTGAAGTATACTTACAAGCATACATTCTATAATCCTGAATCAAATTTGAAACTCTCCAACCTGTTGGTTTAATTAAATCATAGGATGATAATGGACTCATAGACCATCATGATCATCTAGTCTGACCTCCTGCAAATTGCAGGTCACAGAACCTCACCCACAGACTCCTGTAATAGATCCCTAGCCCCTGGCTGAGTTACTGAAGTTCTCAAATCATGAATTAAAGAGTTCAAGTTACAGAAAATCCCCCATTTATACTAGTTTAAACCTGCAAATGACCTGTTCCCTGTACTGCAGAGGAAGGTGAAAAACCCCCAGGGTCTCTGCCAATGTGATCTATGTTAAAATTCCTTCCTGACCCCAAATATGGCCATCAGTTAGACCCTGAGCATGTGGGCAAGACCCATCAGCCAGACAGCTGGGAAAGAATTCGCTGTAGTAACTCGGAGCCCTCCCCATCTAATGTCCCATTACCAGCCATCGGAGATATTTGCTGCTAGCAGTTGCAAATCAGCTGCCTGCCATTGGGGGCAGTTTGATACCATCCTCTCCATGAACTTATCAAGCTCAGTCTTTAAGCCAGTTAGGTTTTTTGCTCCCACTACTCCCCTTGGAAGTCTGTTCCAGAACTTTACTCCTCTGATGGTTAGAAACCTTTGTCTAATTTCAAGCCTAAACTTGTTGATGGCCAGTTTATATCCATTTATTCTTGTGTCCACGTTGGTGCTTAACTTAAATAACTTCTCGCCCTCCCTGGTATTTATCCCTCTGATGTATTTATAGAGAGCAATCATATCTTCCCCCCCTCCCCCAAGCCTGTGTTTGGTTAGCCTAAATAAGCCAAGCTCTTTGAGTCTCCTCTCATAAGGTAGGTTTTCCATTCCTCAGATCATTCTAATAGCCCTTCTCTGCACCTGTTCCTGTTTGAATTAATCTTTCCTAAACATGGGAGACCAGAATTGCACACAGTATTCCAGATGAGGTCTCACCAGTGCCTTGTGTAATGGTACTAACAGTTCCCTGTCTCTACTGGAAATACCTAGCCTGATGCGCCCTAGGACTTCATTAGCCTTTTTCGCAACTGCATCAGATTGGCGGCTCATAGTCATCCTGTGATCAAATAAGACACTCTTTGTCCTCCTCTATCACTTCCAACTGATACACCCCCAGCTTATGGCAGAAATTCTTATTGTTAGTCCCTAAATGCATGACCTTGCAATTTGCGCTGTTAAATTTCATCCCATTTCTATTACTCCAGTTTACAAGGTCATCCAGATCATCTTGTGTGATAGTCGGGTCCTCCTCTGTATTGGAAATACCTCACAACTTTGTTTCATCTGCAAATTTTATTAGCGCGCACACACTTTTTCTGCCAAGGTCAGTAATAAAAATGTTAAATAAGATAGGTCCCAAGACTGATCCCTGAGGAACTCCCTTGTAACCTCCCTTCAACCTGACAGTTCACTTTCAGTATGACCCATTGTAGTTACTTCAGATCATTTCTCCAGTTTGTCCTGTTCATTTGAATTTTAATCCTATCCTCTAAAGCACTTGCAACCCCTCCCAGCTTGGTATCGTCCACAAACTTTATAAGTGTACTCTCTGTACCCCTGTCTAAATCATTGATGAAGGTATTGAACAGAACCAGACCCAGAACTGATCCCTGCGGGGCCCCACTCATTATGCCTTCCAGCATGACTGTGAACCACTGATAACTACTCTCTGAGAATGGTTTTCCAATCAGTTTTGCACCCACCTTTATAGTAGCTCCATCTAGGTTGCATTTCCCTAGTTTGTTTATGAGAAGGTCATGTGAGATAGTATCAAAAGCTTTACTAAAGTCTAGATATACCACTTCCCCCCTATCCACAAGGCTTGTTACCCTGTAAAAGAAAGCTATCAGATTGGTTTGACAGGATTTGTTCTTGACAAATCCATGCTTACTGTTACTTATCACCTTACTATCTTTAGATGTTTGCAAATTGATTTCTTAATTATTTGCTCCATTATCTTTCATTATCTAACATGCCAAAGCCCACCCTATAGCACTACTTCCTAAGCCATCTGTTGATCATTGTCATCTTATCTCGCCTTCATTCTCCTCCTCTAGGGACAGGTAGAATCCCTGAGCCTCCATTTCCTTAAGCATCTTCCCCAGCCTGCCATAGTCCCCCTTGATGCATTCCAGCGAGAATCGAGCTGTATCATTTATTCCCACATGAAGGACATCATTGGATTCTTTCCTCCTCCCATTAGGATCCTCTTCAGCCTCAGAGCCGTATACTGTATCTTAGCTCCCAGCAGGCAGCACACCCTTCTGTTCTCCGGATCAGCTTGGTGACAGGCCTGTCTGTTCTTTGTAGTAGGGAGTCCCCAATCAGAAACCTGCCTTTTCCTGGGGATGGTGTGATTCTCCAGCCTTCCTTCTGTTCCTTCTGGCTGCAGTCTTCTCTGACTCAACCTGTATCTTCCTGCGGCTCTGAACTCTGGGTGTATCCATAGATTCTTCCCCTCTTCTTTTAGGACTAGCTGTTCTTCCTTGCCCTCCCACCTTATTTTGGGCTGTGACTCAGACCAAAGTGAAATTTCTCTGCAGTTGTTGCATTGGAATTAAGGTTTAAAAAATTTTTTTCAAGGCAAACCTATTGTAGTTTCATAATGCCACTATTGTCAATTACACTTTTCAAATATATAGAAATCTTAAAGTTTAAATTATACAAACAAAACAAGTAAATTTCATTTGTGAGAAATGGGGAGTAGTAAGCGCTGGAGAGATCAGCATTGGAAAGCTAAGCAAAGGTTAGAAAGAAGGAAGAGATTGTATGGTACATAGGGACAGAGAAGGTAATCCAAGCATAACTGCAACATAAAAAACATAAAAGTGGGATTAGGACACACCCACAATATGGATTACTAAAAGAAGTTTTGGAACTGGCCTGATTGGAGCAAAGGGACAAGGATTTTCGCTGCAGCAATTTTGATAAATTGGTAAGCAGGAGGAGAAGCAGGAAGACTTGAAGAGTGTATTAAAGTAGTTAGGCAAAATCAGAACCAAGCATATACTACTCTGGGACTTGTGGATTTAAAATCTCAAACTTAATATTGCTTAAGCATAGTTCTCCATTTACTACATAAAAAGCTTAATCAGGAGATGAAAAAATATTCCTAAAAGTGATTTCATTACTTCTTTTAAATTCAAACAGGAAGATGGCTCAGAGGTTGGTGTAGGAGGTGCCCAAGTAACTGGCTCAAATACAAGGAAGCACATATTGCAAGTTTCCACTTTCCAGATGACGATACTAATGCTCTTTAACAACAGAGAAAAATACACGTTTGAGGTATGATTTGTGGCCTTTCTAAGCTGACTTTAAAAAAACGTTAAAATGTATTCTGCAGATAGATGCAGAGCATATGTAGATCTATGGTATTATACATCCACCTGTACTCTTTCAGAAGTTGTGTAGGAAATCTTGACCTATGTACACAGACCTTTTGATGCCAAAGGAATATACCTCATTTGTCCCTAACACACACACACCCTTCTTTTTTTAACTTGATAGCGAGAGTTCGGAGTCCATAATAATTTACTTTTATGTTTTTCCTTTTTGTTTTTAGCTCCATAATGTTGTTTGACATATTGTTAATCCCTTAACATATGGAGTGTGTGTTTCTTAGAGAAGTTTCCATTGGGATTGTATGCTGTGAAACCCTTATTAAAAGTGTGGGCTGTGTGTAGCTGCAAGCCCCTCTTCCTTGGAACACTTAAACAAAGGGTCCAGGGCCCTTGACCATTTGTTTCCTTTAAAGGTGTTGAAAATTGGTTGATTACCTTAGCCATTCTCTATTCCAGAAACTCCGGATTTAGAAGTATATACCTTTAGACCCCAGCTGCATACAGGGAAATGATATTCTGCACAGCAGTATAAAATACAGTTTTAAGACTGCTTCAGGTTAAAAGGCTTTAATTCAGTATAGCCAGCCAGTGAAGATGGGGCCCAAATTGTTTTGGGTCCGTTTATTTAAATACTCTCTCATGAACATGAGGATCCACTTACCTAAAGCATTGAAAAAACTGATTTCATTTTGTTTGGTCTTTCCCCGCCCCCCCCCCTTGAAGAAATCGCTGTTCTTGATACATGTTTCATATTCTGAGTTATCAAACCTTGGAATAGGAAGAATCTGCCTTTATTTGATTGCTGAATAGTAGTTAATGTATTCAGCATCAGTAAAATAGTGATGCTTTGTTCTGTTGACCCTCATGATGTGCTATGATAGCATGACTTTGCAGAAAGTAAGTGCATGCATTCACAAAAGCATAATATTGCCAGAACATAGAAGCATCAGTGATGTGTAAGTGCTTGTGCCAAACACAAAGTTGATAGACTGACTTTATTTTTCAGTTGCCTTTGCAACTGCACAAGGTTTGCTATTCTTTTTCTTTTTCACACAAGTATACTTCTGAGGGCATTCTGTGCCAAAAAATTAGGAATTCTGCACACAGTATTTTAAAATTCTGCAAGTTTTATTTGTCAATAAATAAATGCAGAAACTCTAGCATGGCAGTGGGGAGCACAGGCCACTGGCTGCATGAAGGTGGGAGATCACTCTGCAGCCCTCCAGCTTCTACCCCCGGGACATGGACTCAGTGGTGAGGCTGCACCCAACCCTGACACAGCATAAAGCCTGGGTCTGCCCCAGAAACACCGTGGGGCTCTGCTCCAGGTGCACCAGGTGTGGGGCAGGCAGGCTTCACCAGGAAGGATCCAAGTGTGGAGGGGTTCAGTGTGGGGGGGATCCAGGTGTGGGGTGAGAGGATTCTGTGTGGGACAGTCTGAGTGCAAGCAACTCAGTGGGGGGGGTCTAGATGTGGAGGGGATCTGGATGCACAGAGATCATTGGGGGTGGTTCCAGGTGCAGGGGCAATGGGACTTCCCAGGGACTTCCAGATGAAGGTGGTTGGGGCTCAGCAGAGGTTTGGGTGTGGGGGTCTCAGCGGTGGATCTGAGTGCTGGGGGAGTGAGGCTTGGTGGTATGGGGGTCTGGGTGCAGCTAGTTGGGGGTCAGTGGCGTGGGGCTCTGGATGTGGGGGGCTCAGGCTGGTGCAGAGAGTGGGGCATCAGGGTGGGGGTTTGAGTGCAGGGAGCTCAGTGGGGGGTAGTCTGGGTACAGAGGTGGGGGCCCAGAGGCAGGGGGTCTGGGTGCAGGGACTTGAGGTTCAGTGGGGTGGGGTTTGGGTATGGAAGGGTAGGGGAGTTCTGGATGTACTGCATGAGGCTTGGCCCGGGTGTCTGGGTATGGAAGGTCCGGATGCACAGGGATTAGGTGGATGGGGGAGCAGCTCCCCATACAGTAACCTTTCCCCCCACAGCTGAGTAATGATGGAGGCAGGAGCAGTGGAGGATACTGAGCTTTCTGCATTTGAGGTAGGCTTCTGAGGGTGGGTCTGACACAGCCCCAGCAACTTCTCTCCTGCCTCGAGCCCAGCAGCTGATTCCAGCTCATGGTAGGAGCCACTGGCTGAGGTGTCCCCAGCCCTGCGGTGATTTACCTTACTGCCGCCTGCTCCAGGTACCTGAACCGATGTACCTGGGCTACTAGGGAGTGCTGCGTGACCGTTCTTGCAGCTTCCCTTTGCTTCCCTGTCAGAAAGTCATTTTTCTGCAGGGGACATGAATTCTGCACACATGCAGTGGTACAGAATTCCCCCAGGAGTAACAAGTACTGATTGGAAGGTGGACAGGTAGAGATCACCACAGCAGCCAAAATGGACTGTGAGTTCTAGTTTTTAGATTGTCTTCTATAGACTGTTGATTTAACAGTGCTGTCCCCACAAACAATGGGAACCTATTGAGGCACTGGGTGGGCAGGCGTGGCCCTGCCCATTGCTAAAGGCAATGAGCATAAGGGGAGGAGCCACCAAACCCAGGCATCAACTAAATCCGGGGGACAACAAATGGAAAAAATAAGGCCAGGAGTGCAGGTCACAGGGATGAAATAAGGGATCCAGGGGGAGACACCGAGCAGAGAATTCCAGACAGCGACCCTTGCCCCTCAAGGCATCCAAGGAGGCAGTGGACACCACCCAGAGGAACTCTGCCCAGAGACGTGACTTAAAGAGCAATCAGAAGTAGGCCGCACAGTCATAGAGCACCCTCCTGTCCAGCTTCCTTTTCTAATGTGATGGATGGCCATCTTGGCCAATGTCAGGAGAAGGTGGACGAGGAAGTCTCGTCACTTTGTGGGGTCACAGTTTATTGCTAGGCAGATCCCAAGAGGAGGGATAGAGGCCACTGCAGTCTCCTACTTAGATTGACTTGAAGTGATTTTTTCTATCTTTTGATGGGGGTCAGGAGATTTTTGCCCCATTCCAAAATAGCCATGAAATTGCTTGGTATGTGTAAAATCTCATTGTGGTATGCCAGGGCTTCTCCCCAGCTTTCAGTTGCACGCTGCCACACCCTCTGCTTTAAGAAGGCTTATTTTCCAAACATAAGTGAATAAAGCAAACAGAAATAGTCCCTTAGCTCACCCTTGTCCTAGAGTTTCATGGGCTCCCCTCCCACAGTCTCTGGTGATCCTGCTTCTTGCAGCTTCCCAGTCCCAGCCAGCTCTGCTTCATTTCTGGAACACCAGCACCAGGGATAACTTCCTGGGTACCTGGCCCTTTGCTCCAAGGACTCTCCACAGGAATTAGCTCCACTCCAGCCTGTCCCAATAACTTATCCCGTCCCTGCCCTCTGATAGGTCTGTATAGACCCAGGTGTAATCCTACTCCCTTTAATTGGCCCATTTGGGCCCACCTACCCTGATACATAGGAGCTGGTTCTGGTCTACTCACAGGGACCAGCTACCCTGTGACACTCTATAGACCTGAGTGACCCAGCTCCCATATGCAGCATTCTGCTTTTAGCACTCTATAAAGTCAGTACTGTAAAGGACACAGTAGTACAGCATAACGCCAAAGAAGTTCAGGTACCCTCTGTGCTGATGATAAGCAGGGGCACCAACAAAAAATGATGCCTTTGCAAAAGAGGACGGAGTTTTGTCTAATCAGGCTTCTGTTCCCAGCTCTGCCACTGATAACTCTAACTTTTAAATTTCCCTAAGCTCTTAGCCCCATTTTGGATAAGTGGTAATTAAGGCAAATACTTTCTCTTTTGGAGCAGTGCTGACACTTAATAGTTGATGAAGTACTATAGGAGCACGGAGCATTTATTTATTTAAATATTATTTATTTATTTTTATTTATTTATTTTAGTATTACTATTTAGATTTTGAGGAAAGAATTTTGCTTTTTAATTGTTGGAGGTTCATATGTTAGGGCTTTGTGTAACTAGTTGGATATTTTTGTGAGGGGAAAAATGGGCTTACTTTAATGGTGCTTCCACATGAGAGGGAGGTTTTTCTGAATAGCTTAAGGTTTTTTATTTTCTTAATAACTTACTCTATTCTTTCCAAGTGGGCTACTCCTTATATTCAAATCTTACGTTGTTGCTTATTTCAGTGTCTGGTGAAGAATGCTTAAATATTTTGAAGTATATATCCTCAGAAGCTTCATTTGTTCACAAATTGAATATAAACTGAAGATTTGTCCTATCCCTAACCATGTCCAATGTGAAATTCAAAATTTGATATGTATGAAATTGTTACATAATTCAGCAAAACTAGTTCATTAAAAGTTTAGTCTGACTTCTTAATTTATGCTGTTCCTTTTTTCCCCTCTTCCACATTGGGAGAGCTTTTAAAGGTTGGTGAAGCCTGTACAATTTAAAATTCTTTGGATCTGTGGATTTTTCAACCACGTTAATGTTGAAACAATTATTTAATTCCTTGCTATAAGAAAAAAACTTAAGATGTCTGGAATTTGACACACTGTATTGTTTGTTAGTTATTGCAGCCTATTGTGTAGTTTCCAGACACAGCTCCTTTAGATCTGTTTTAGATATGTTCAGCTGCATAATAGGTGGTAATTATAGCTTTCCTCCCCAAAATGAAATGTCTATAACATACCAGATATTTGAAAGGAGGGGGGGGAACACTTTAAAAATATCTATTTTAAATCTTTATAAGATATTAAATGTCTTTATAAAAAGATGTGCATTTGTAAAAATAACATGCTGATGACTTAAACTTTGTTAGACTGCAGTAACTCCTGTTGTTCATGTTAATAGAAAAATTGTAATTCTTGTACCCTTCTTCTAGAAACCTTTCTGTGCTACAAATTGCTGAGTACCCTCCACCCGCACCGAAGTCAACTAGTGGATGGTGCTCATCGTATCACAGCATCAAACCGTTTCTGTGATGCTTATTTAAAGGCAATTTGTGCATTTCTGAAAGACCAGATTTCATGCAAGTGTCAGTTTAAGGACGAACTGTAATGTTGAGAATTAAAATACACACAGTATGTAGTGAATACCCCCCACCCCCACTGCCTGGTTAATTAGGGTGTATAGCGTAAAAACTGTTTCTTAATTTTTATTTTAGTTCTGTATTTCACTTTCAGTGGCAGTAGTCAGAATACTTTATTGAGGTGAAAAGTACAGCAATGATTATTGATGGATTGATTTTAATCCTTTGGCATTAGAAATCAGGGTGTTAGACTGAAATCTCATTGGCAGCAGTAGGCTGTGCTGGAACTGTTGGCCTTGACACATTAAATTTAAATAAATAATTAAAAAGCTTATTTACTCATTGTTGTAAGTAATTAATTTATATGGTCAAGATTCATTTCCTTTTGGCTTACTGAAGTGGTCCTGATTATGCCATTGCAATAAGGTTCATTTTTCAAGACAAAAATGATAGTAATTTAGTCTTTAAAAATGCATGTTAGCTGAAACTTGATAAACAAATATTGGATAGAACCAAATTGGTGGTTATATTTAAATGAAACTAGAAATGAGCAAATATCCGCTCTTCATGTCACCCTAGAGGTGGGCTTTTTGGGTATTGGCAGGTGTAATGTGAAGGTGTTGCGCTAACACAGTCCGAAAGCACATTGCAGTAGTTCAAAACTTCAGCATCTGTAAGAAAATGGAAAATGAGAATTGATTCCTCAGCTTCTAAATGGCTCTCAGTAGAACTCTCAGGAACACTGACTTTCTACGTGGATCCAACTAGTGTTAACATTTTTATGAAGAAGACAGCAAAACATGCCATAGCTTATATTTCTCCCAACAAGTGACTCTGAGAGGCCCTAAAACTACAGAAACACTTGATGGAAGTTTGAGGGACTCGATAGATAAGCTGATAACACTGCTTTAGAAGACTGTGTGCAAAGCACTGCTGGGGTATATTTCTGTAGGAATTTTATGCTTTGTATGGGTTCTAACAGTGTTTGCACTACTAATGTTTTAGTAGTCATCTTTCAAATGTCATCTGTTGTACTTTGAGCTGAGGTGGACCAGACTGTCAGTTTTGTTCTCTGCTGAGTGTAAGGTGGAAACAAAACTAATCTTAAGCAGCTCTATACTTTTTTAGGAGTGTACTCTGCAGGAGGGTGAGAAAACACGTTTTTGTGAATAAGCTGGTGCCAGGATGAGACTCATATTTGATATTTCTTGTAAGGCTGTCAGCTTTTCATGTTAGCGAACTGCCTTACCTGGCTTGATAAGGTACTTTTGATAGCTTTCTGTCAGAAATTTCCTTGATTGCTGTGTATACTTTTTTCATTGAACTGATCACGAAAGTAACTTTGGAGCTCAGGTTTCATTCCATAAAACAACGTTGGAGAGAATGGAAATAAACCCTTTTGGCTTTCTCAGGAGATAAATTGAGTGTTAACAGTTAATTATTCATTTTGTTCTCTTCATCACACTGGCAGCTGTTGACTTTAAATTATACTTGAAGAAATCCACTTTCTCTAAATTAACCCATGTTCATCATAAGCCTTTTTGCATAGTGCTTATTAGACTATCACTAAATGAATTCTAACTTTTCAGGCATCTAAAGAATCTAAATATCAGAATTTAGTTTTGCGAGCCAAGGATTATCTTTTTGAGCAATCAGGGTTTGGGGGTTTTTTTGCGCGCCCCCCCCTCCAAAATAAGCTACCTAACGTGTTCTGACATTAATTATAAACTATTGATGATGTCATGATTTTCCTTCAGGAAATTCAACAAGAAACTGATATCCCTGAAAGAGAGCTTGTTAGAGCCCTACAGTCCCTTGCATGTGGCAAACCAACACAACGAGTTCTCACAAAAGAGCCTAAATCAAAAGAAATAGAAAATGGTCATATATTTACAGTGAATGATCAGTTCACATCCAAATTGCACAGAGTCAAGATTCAAACGGGTAAGTCTATTTTTATATTCTGCTCTCTTGTACTCCAAAAATATCTTAAGTTGTAAAATGTTGGCATCTATATTGAAGGTAAATGCATCACACTAGCAAAAGGAAAATATTAAGCTATAAAACCTGTTGTCATTGACTAGTAGCCTGAAAACAAAAATTTAAAAGAGGAAGAAATCCAAAGCACTTACAGAAAGTAATAGTTGAGTTAAGTGGGGATTTTTTTTTTTTTTTTAAAGTATGTAGTCCTCTTCAAGGAGAAGAAGGTGGAAGGACTGTAGCTTTTAAATTAAATTACTATTTTTTAAAACTTACCAGGCTGTGTTCTGATTTACTTGGCGAGAGAGAGGGAGAGACAGACCTCTATCTCAGCGGTTCTCAAACTGTGGGTCGGGACCCCAAAGTGGGTTGCAACCCCGTTTTAATGGGGTTGCCAGGGCTGGCTTTAGACTTGCTGGGGGCCAGGGCCAAAGCCAAAGCCCCATTGCCTGGGGTCAAAGCCCAAGCCCAAGGCCTTCAGCTCTGGGCAGTGGGGCTCAGGTTACAGGCTCCCTGCCTGGGGCTGAAACCCTTTGGATTTGGCTCCCCCGACCTGGGGCAGTAGGGCTCAGGTAAGCTTGGGTTTTAATTCCCCCCTCCTGGGGTTGTGTAGTAATTTTTGTTGCCGGAAGGGGGTCATGGTGCAATGAAGTTTGAGAACCCCTGGTCTAGCTCATAGACGTATAACTTACTCTACTGCTATGAAATTACTGATTTGTTGTTTTCTTCAGTGAACATTGGGTGTTTTTCCTGGCTGTGCTCGATGTTCATTGGATTTTATACACAATTCTTTCTGATCTGCCGGTCTCCCCGTGGGCAGCACCCAGTCTCCCAGCGGGGAGCTGGTAGCTTTGTGGGCGCAGCCCGGCTCGAAGCGGGAAGCCCAGGGGGTAGCCAGCTCAATACAGTCATCAGCATTCTTCCTTCCATTTTCTCAGTGTTTGGGAATCTGTAATGACAAACAAATCAGTTCTAAGCACTGTAAGAATGAATATCCTTTTCAATTTCTGCCCGCCACTGTTCCACCATCCCTTTTCAGGGACCCATCTCACAAATCAATACTCTTTCAAGAAGTTCAGATTCTGCTTACACTAGGGGCCACAGAAGAAGTTCCCCTTCAACATCAGAGAAAGGGATTTTATACACAATTCTTTCTGATTTCCAAGTCCAAGAGGGTTTGAGATTCATTCTAGATCTTTGAAATCTCAAGTATTTGAGATTTTGCAAGATCTCCCTAGCATGTGTTTATTCCTTCCCTAGATTGCTGTGACTGGTTTGCTTCCTCAATCTGCAGGATGCTTACTTCCATATGGTGGTGTCACCAAATCACAGGAAGTCTCTGAGACTTGTGATAGTGGGACAGCGTTATTAGTACACAGTACTTCCCTTCAGCCTATTATTAGCCCTGCCACTATTCCCAACTGCTTGGCAGTTTTGGCAGCCTGTTTGGAGGAAAGTAATTCATGTTTTCCCTTATCTGGACAATTGGTTCTTTCAGGGCAGATCTGAACATCAGGTTCTCTACCACATCACGTTCATCCTTTGTCTTTTCAACTGTCTAGAAATCTACATTTTCCCCAACACACAATCAAGTTCTTTAGAAGTTCTATGATTTTGACTGCGTTTCTACATCAGAAGAGATTTCAGACAATTCACTAGTTGTGCCTCTCTCTCGAGCCACACTTTACCACCACAGTCTGAGCCTGTCTGAGGTTACTAGGCCACATGGCCTCATGTACTTATGTGACCCAACTTGTCAGGCTGTGCATGCACATCTTCCCTGGGTGACTAAAGTCAGTCTATTGACCAAACAGATATCCCTTAGACAAGTTGGTCCATGTACCTCCTTCTGTTCTAGTCTCTTTAGAATGATGGATGGATCAAAAAAAGTATGCGGGGGGAGGTACTATTTTCTTGTCCTCTTCCATCCAAGACTGTCATTATCGATGTGTCCGATAGGATGGGATGCTTACATGTGTTTGCTAGCCAAGCATTATGGACAAATCGACCCATCATATCTATATCCTCAAATTTTGGCCAGTTCTCAAGGCTTGCTGTGCTTTTCTCCCTCACGTCAAGATATTGTAGGTCCAGATTATGATGGGTTGCCCCCCTTTGGATGCCACCTGATGTGCTGAGATACCACTGAGCCTGCCTGTTATGCCAACCTGGGCACCCTTTTTACCTGTCTTGCTGAGCCAAGCTATTAAGCTTCCTCCAGCGCACACACACACAGTCAGGGCCACACCAAACTGCAGAAAAAAACAGACACTGAGATTAATTCTGGGAAGGCTCAATTTAAGGGATTTGCCCCAGCCCTCAGGTGTCCACCTGCCTTGGAGTACAGACCCAAAGATATATTATGAAATCCACCTCCTCCCTCAATGTGGAGGAAGGGACGCACAGCCTCCCTTTCCTTCTACGCCGCCCCCCCCCCCCCCCTGCTCCCCGGGTTGTGTTTATAAACAAGAAATAAGTTTATTAACTACAAAAGTGAATTTTAAGTGAATATAAGAGATCACAGACCAGAACAAAGCCGATTACTGAGCAAATAAACCTAAGTACTCAGGCTAAGCTCAATATACTTAAGAAACAGGTTAAAAAATGTAATTTCTTACCCTAAATGTTATTTTAGGCAGGCTGCAAAGTTTCTGTGGCTCAGAGTTCCAGTTATATTTCTTTTCAGACTGGGCCCCTGTCTCAGTCTGGACTCCCCCGGCCTTCCCTTCAGGTGGCTTTAGCAGTCTTTCTTCTTGGGCAGACAGGCTGGAGAGGAGGAGTTCCATTTGCCTTCCTCCCCACCCTTAAATAGAATTTACATAAGGCAGGAATCCTTTGTTTCCCAAACTTGACCCCCCTTCCTTTACAGTGGAAAGTTACAAGAAGTCCCAGATAATGTTTAGTATCAGGTGACAAGATCACCTGACCTAGTAGTGTCACAGTTACATACCCGGATGCCGCTCAGGAGGGAGAGAGATTAGTGTCTTCATGGTTTTGTTGTTCCTTCCTGATGGCTCATCAAATTTGATGGCCTGTCATCTGGTGGGTGTCTTCCCAATACACACCCAGTTGTAATGAAGAACAGGAGGACTTGTGGCACCTTAGAGACTAACAAATTTATTAGAGCATAAGCTTTCGTGGACTACAGCCCACTTCTTCGGATGCATATAGAATGGAACATATATTGAGGAGATATATATACACACATACAGAGAGCATAAACAGGTGGGAGTTGTCTTACCACCTCTGAGAGGCCAATTAATTAAGAGAAAAAAAACTTTTGAAGTGATAATCAAGCTAGCCCAGTACAGACAGACAGTTAGATAACAAGTGTGAGAATACTTACAAGGGGAGATAGATTCAATGTTTGTAATGGCTCAGCCATTCCCAGTCCTTATTCAAACCGGAGTTGATTGTGTCTAGTTTGCATATCAATTCTAGCTCAGCAGTTTCTCGTTGGAGTCTGTTTAACCTGTCTGGTCATTCAGTGACAGACCTGCGGGTGGCTATATTACAACAGAAAAACTTCAAAAACAGACTCCAACGAGAAACTGCTGAGCTAGAATTGATATGCAAACTAGACACAATGAACTCCGGTTTGAATAAGGACTGGGAATGGCTGAGCCATTACAAACATTGAATCTATCTCCCCTTGTAAGTATTCTCACACTTGTTATCTAACTGTCTGTCTGTACTGGGCTAGCTTGATTATCACTTCAAAAGTTTTTTTTCTCTTAATTAATTGGCCTCTCAGAGGTGGTAAGACAACTCCCACCTGTTTATGCTCTCTGTATGTGTGTATATATATCTCCTCAATATATGTTCCATTCTATATGCATCCGAAGAAGTGGGCTGTAGTCCACGAAAGCTTATGCTCTAATAAATTTGTTAGTCTCTAAGGTGCCACAAGTCCTCCTGTTCTTCTTTTTGCGGATACAGACTAACACGGCTGCTACTCTGAAACCAGTTGTAATGGTTACATAGTCCATATTCCGAACTTTAGATACAGAAATGATGCAGGCATACAAATTGGATAATCACATTTAGTAAAATAACCTTTCCAATGATATCCTACAAGACCCGTCTTGCATAAAGTTATGTCATATCCGGGCTCCCTATGAGCAGTACCCGGGCTCCCAGCGGGGAGCTGGTAGCTAGGTGGGCCCAGCCCGGCTCGGAGTGGGGAGCCCTGGGGGTAGCCGGTCTCTAGCTGGAACCACCCATCCTCCCCAGGATGACAGCTGGGCCTTTTTCTCAATATCACGGCTCCATGCTGGAGCCATGAAATTGACAAGAATGACAGCCAACAACTGACATAAGTAATGCACGTACACTGCATCGCCCTAACTAAATTGACATAAGCCTTACACCTCTTGCGGAGATAGAGTTATTATGTCTGTGTAATAGGGCCCTTACATTGGCGGGACCAAGGCTGTAGTGTGTACACTGACATAATTAGGTCAACATACACTGCTTTACATCAACATAACTCTTTAGTGTAGACCATGCCTAAATAATACTTGACTAGTTCTTTATCTATTTTAGCCTCAGATTTTCACCATTTACATTGATGTTTACTGCAATAGTGGTCCAATCACTGCTAACCTTTTCTGATGAAAACTGAAACAAAAACACTTTGGTCATTGCTGCATTTTCTGTTACTCTTTCCCTCTTCATTGAGCAATGGGCATACCCTGTCATTGGTCTTGATCTTCTTGCGTCTGATGTATTTTTAAAATGTTTTCTTGTTAGCCTCTATATTGCTAGCTAGTTTAATCTTTTTTTGTGCTTTGGTCTTTCTAATTTTGCCTCTACATGCTTGTCTTGTGTTTTTTATAATCATTCTTCATAATTTGACCTAGTTTCCACTTTTTATATGACTAGTTTTTGAGTTTCCAGTCGTTGAAGATCTCCTGGGTAAGCCAGGGTGGTGTCTTACCATACTTCCTGTCTTTCCTATACGCCGAGATAGTTTGCTCTTGTGCCCTTAATCACGTCTCTTTAATAAACCTACCAACTTTCCTGAATGCTTTTTTTGACTTAGACTTGCTTCCCACAGCATCTTACCTACCAATTCTGAGTTTGCTAGTCTGCCTGCTTGAAGTCCATTGTCTTTATTGTGCTGTTTTCCCTTCTGCCATTCCTTAGAATCATGAGCTCATCATTTCATGGTAACTTACACCCAAGCTGCCTTCCACCATCAAATTTTCAACCACTTCCTCCATATTTGTCAGAATCAGTCTAGAACAGCCTCTCCCCTAGTTGCTTTGTCCACCTTCTGAAATAAAAAGTTGTTTCCAGTGGATTCCAAGAACTTCTTCAGTTTGTCCTCCAATTCAGGGAAGATCTTTGGGGGGTTTTGGTTTTTTTTTAACCTGATGGTTTCTAGACTTTTAAAAGGGATTGTTTAATTATTTCCCTGGGTAAAGGATGCATTGCCACCTTGGAATCTTAATATTTTATTGGCCACTTTAATGGGCCTTCCATTTGAACCTATAAGCCACCTGTTCTTTGTGTCGCCTGTGTCAGAAGACATCTTTTCTCATAGTCATTGTTAGCCAGAAGAATGGGTGAGCTTCAGGCTGTCACTGCAGGACTCCCATATATACTATGTTTTCAAAGATAATGTAACTTTGTGGCCACAGCCAAAGTTCCTGACTGAAGTGGTATCTGCCTTTCATCTGAGCCAGACAATATACTGACTGGTTTTCTTCCTTCAAAACCACACTTACATAAAGATGATGAACGTATACGTACTTTGTATGTATGGTGAGTATTAATCTTTTAACTGGACAGGACTAAATCTTTCAGGTTGTTTCCTTGACTTGTGTATTTCTTATGCTGATAGAATGAAAGGTCACATCACACACAATTTCTAGATGGAATGTTTCCTGTATTACTGTAGTTTATGGGGTAGTGAACACACCGCCTCCACAGAGACTGTCTGCTCACTTAATGAGAACATAAGCTACTTCAGTGGCTTTTCTGAAGGACATATCCATGTTGGATGTTTGTAGAGCTGCCACTTGGCCGTCTATGCATACCTTCACTCATCATTACGCCATTGTGACTGCTTTGAGATCTGATGCAATTTTTGGGAAGGCTGTGTTGTAGTCACTATTAGGGCTCAGAGTGACTTTACCGCCTAGCAGTACTGCTTTGTGAGTTACTGCTGAGTAATACACATGTGCAGCCACTTGAAGAAACAAAAACTATTACTTACCTGTATTGTAACTGTTTTTCAAGATGATGTTGCATGTGTGTATTCCACTAAACCCTTCCTTCCCTGTGCATTGGAGTCCTGTTTCATCATATTTCTGGCATAAAGGAACTGAGGGGGATTGGGGCAGCACTGCCCTTTTATAGGCTCAGGAGAGGCCATGAATATGTGCAGGGTGCATGCAACGCCCTGACAGGTACTTCTGCAAAAAACTCTTTGGCTCCAGCATGCTGGGTGTGCTGGGAGTGGAATACCTGTGTGCAGCAACATCTTGGAGAATAACCGTACAGGTAAGTAACCATTTTTGTCTAGCTCACTAAAGTTTTGAAGTTAAATGGTGAAATATGTTGAGACACTTGTATATGTATATGCATATGTGAGTGGAGTGTGTTAGTACTTAGTACTTATTATTTATACATTATATGTATAACCCCTATCCCACAATACACAGTGGTAGCATTTAAAAAGCATCTTAAAATATTCTGTAATTTTGAGAGAGTTTCTTTGGACTTGTAATAGAACATATCACTGGAACTGGTAATCTCTCAGATACATTTTAAGTGCAATCACTGTACTTCTCTCATGCCAGACATTGCAAATATTAGACATTTTAACCCTTTCCTAACAGTGGATGTGGACAAGACTGCAAACATCTTAAACCCAACAGTATGCTCTTGTGATTACACTACATATATGTTGTTGCATAAACTACAGTGAACTTGGGTGTCTGCAGATGGAAGCAAAATGCCAAGGTATCCATGATTTAACATGTCTACCTTGCATGGAGTATTCTTAAGGTGGCAGAGACACAATAGCGGGTTACCAGTGTTTTAGAGCACCTTAACTAGTGCCTCACATACTCTGTGGCACAAGGGGACCAAGTTCTGTGGCAACACCTAAATTCCAATGGGATACTAAATTATTCTCTTACTGTGCAATCCTCTTATTCCCATCACCCTTTGCACTACATAAACAAGTACAATTATGGCTCTTAATTGAACATACTCATTGATGAAAAATTCATACAGTTATTTTCATCGGAGGTTGTATTTGAGTTTTGGCCTCTTGTTTTCTAGGCTAGCAGCACAACAGAACCAATTCTTGACTCCATGAGAGGATGTATCTTGCAGCATTCTCTAGAGAACAACTGAAAAGGAAGGTTCTTTCTATCTTTAGCCAGAGGGAAGGCTGCCACGATGTTCAGGGTTTTTGAGTGGAGAGAGTAAAATGAGAAAAAAGGATATCTTGAAGCTAGACGACTCCTATTCAAAAGCAGGAAACATTGAATTTGTGTATGGGAGAAGAGGTGCCTAGAAATAATAGCTGTAGGTGGAGAGAGACTGGAAGCAAGGACAGAAATAAGAAATTGGTGATGGTAGAAAATGCACAAAATCCAAAAAGGGCAGAGAACAAAGTGAATAGGTTGATTGGTATTTTTCTTTTGGCTAATTATCTTCAGCAGTTTAATTGGTTTGGAAAGTAACCTTGTAAATAAAATTCTGTCCCTTTCCTTACTATGTTGCAATTCCCACTGTAATTGAAACATCGCCTTAATTGAAAAAGTCTCTTGACAAGCAAAGGAAATAAAACCCAACTACGCTGTCAGAATTGTTTTCTTTGACACACACTCTAAATTATGTGCAATTTAATAAGAAAACACCATATATAACCCATAGTTTCAAAGTTAATTTGGCAAAATCTGTGTAGTTTTAAAGAGAAGAATCTTCAATATGACAGTAGCCAAAAAAAGTTTTGCAAACAAAGTTCAGTACTGTTTGAAAAGCCGAGAAGTTTAGTACATTAAATTTTAAACAGTAAATAGCAACTGACAAAATAGTAACACATACTTACATGTGCATTGATTGCTATGTATGTCTGTCTTCTTGTGGCCACGTTTCATTAAAAACCACACTTGAAAATGTCACAAACCAAGAAACTTAATTCCTCTGTGGGTGAAATTTAAATTTTGTGCATATTAATGTTATTGAAATTAATAATTTTGACTTTTGCTTAAGGTATTTCATCTTCTCTTTTAGTTGCTGCCAAACAAGGGGAATCGGACCCAGAAAGAAAAGAAACAAGGCAGAAAGTAGATGATGACAGAAAACATGAGATAGAAGCTGCTATAGTGCGGATAATGAAATCTAGAAAGAAGATGCAGCACAATGTGCTAGTAGCAGAGGTAACATCACATATAGTATTGACGTGGTTAAGAGGTTAGGAAAAGGGCACATCTTAGATTTCTCTGTCAATTCTTACTCTTCTGTTAATGTAGCGAAGTTACAAGGCCTTATCAGCAGTTCGATTTTTAAACTGATTCTAGAGAGACTTTATATTTTTATCTCATACCTCTGGAAGCATAGATGTATTTAATTCCTTTAGTTGCTATTATGTCAACCAGTTGTTTATAGTACAGTGTTTTATAACAAAAAACAGTGAGTTGACTGCAAAAGGTTGATATCCTGTATTGAACTTGTAAATTGCCAACCATGGGGTCTGATGAGCTGCCAAGGGGAGTGAGTTTCAAAGAGTGAACCTTTTGTAGGGAGAGTCCTGACACTCATAGTTACTAAATTTGAAAGCTGCACAGACAGCAAATGTCTCCAGCCAGTTCTAACTGTCATCATGGTTGTAGGTTGAGAGGCTTCATGATAAACACACAATTGCACCAAGAAGTGAGAAAGCTGACAATGAGAAAACTTCAGCACAGAGTTCATGCCAACCATTCTTCTGAGTATAAATTGATAGGCTGCTGGTGTGAGGAAGGATGTTTTCTCCCATGTGTGTAACTGCTTAATTGCCTGCTCTGGTGCATTATTAGGTTTTTGTCTTTCTCTGAAATATCAGCTATTGACAGTAATGGAGGCCGAATATTGGATGTGATGGACCAGTGGTACAGAAATACAAAACAAATTTATTTTTATATGGATCAATCTAATTTCTATTACAAACTCAATTTTTTTCACTTGGTTAGTACCTGAAGTGTGCAGCTGGCCATGTAAACTTTAAAGGTTACACCCAACCTGTTTTAACAAATGTTTTTTATGATTATTTTTAGTGTGCTTTTGTGTTGTGCAGCCTAACGCATTATCATCTGCAATATAGCATTAATTATTCTTGTTTTTATGTCCTAGGTAACTCAGCAGCTGAAAGCCCGATTCTTACCAAGTCCAGTTGTTATTAAAAAACGTATTGAAGGACTTATTGAGAGAGAATATTTGGCACGAACACCTGAGGATCGCAAAGTATACACTTACGTAGCATAAAATGCGTTCAGCAAATTTGATTTATTCTTGGACTATACTCTCCGCATGAACTGGGAAGTTCTTTTAAATCATTAATATTAAAGACGACCATCTCTTCTATTAAATTACAATACATGTTCTAGACCATGCAGATCAAGCCTTTACTCCTTTTGAGAGTTTTCAACATCAATTGATTGAGCTTCAGGCTTTTCAACGTTATCCCTGTAGAGATCATTCTTATAATTCCTCGGGAAAATGTGAACGTGCTGCGTTTGTTTTCAAAACTGTATGAAAACACACAAAATAAAAACAAATTTAGAAAATACAGCTCATTAAAAAATAAAATTGTTGGAATTTCATTTCCCCAAATCTTCAGTGTTGATGTAAATGTGTTTCTGTAGTGTTGCTTAGCACTTTGCGCATTGTATAAGTTGGATTTAAAAACAACACAACTGGTAAGACAGAATTCCCGGTTATATTGCTCTGCTTCAGACATTTCTTTAACTAGCCATGTTTAATTTAAATATTTGGTAAATTTATAAAGACCCAAGAATATAATTTTAGCATGCTTCACTCTTCCAGCTGCACTCATTATTGTTCTGGCAATATGATCAGGAACCTTTTTGGGGCTCAGTAAAGACCGTAATAATTTTGGCTTTCCCTTCTGTAATTTGAGTTCTTCCAAATTAAGTTCTATATTGATTAGGTTTGTTCTGGTTTCTTTATAGGAAAAAGGAAAAGGTTTTAGTGTGTATAAACTGTATAATAATTTTTGCTGTTGTACTCACTGCTGATAGTGGATTGTACAGGGCGATGTTTTTATTTCACTTAATGTAGACACAATAAATTTAAAATAAACGGATTTAGTGTACACACACCACTAATTCAGTTGTTTTAGAGCACAGGGAGTACAATTTGTTGAACTAAATACTGCCCCTTGAAGAAACGCACCAAGACTATACCTTGTTTATTAATGTCATGACCGACCAGAAGGTTTCCCACCTTAAGTACATATTTTAGGAGATTAAAGTGAAGCCATTGTGCACTATTGTTTTAAAATGCAATCTGAAAATGCAATAAATATTCTTACTTTAATCTTAATGAAATCTTCAGTTCTTACAGCAAAACTTCTTTTACATATTGTCAATGTGGTTCAAACCATGGATTTCAAAATTGTGATTCAAGGGCATCGTTTTTCTTTGATAAGTCAGTTTCACTGCCTGCGGATGTGTATTGTATTAAAGATTTTTGATTAAGATATAGTTTTGACCTTACAAAGAATGTACTCTGTGCAGCTTCTCTGCCATAACTATGGTTTCCCCCATTTTTCATCAAACTACTGTACTTTTATTCTCAGTTCTCCTTAATTGTGCTTTTTCACAAGAGATTTAAAAATGTAATTGGGAAAGGCTGCTTATAACATAGGCACCAATTTGGAGTCAAAAAAGCCTGGTTAATGGTCATGAAGCATTAAGGTACTGCTGGTGCATTTGTTAACTGTATCTGACAAAGGTGTCTGTTCAGATATATGATAAAGTATATCAACATAATTTCAGTATGGATAAAGATGCCACATAGCGGTTTCCATTGCATTTGGGGCAGTGTTTTTACTCTGGTCTGCATATGTGTGTAGATTGATTTTACTTTTGTTTCACTGTCAGCATTTGGCAGCTAAGAAATATATTTCTATCTCAAACATTTTATCTTGAATATTTTGTAATTTATGCAACATGCTTCAAAGTCCAAATAAGAGTTTCTTTCATTTTATCCCCAAAAGTTCAAAAAATTTTGATTAGATCAGTTCTAAGTGATCAGAGTGAAAGAAAACTCCCAGGCTTCGACATTTTCTCTGTCTTTCGCTAACTTCTATTTCAACATTGATACTTGGAAAGCAGTCAGGCTGGAAGGCCTCTGTGGTGTCAGTTATTAAATACCTGTGTGTATATGAATAATATACTTTAAGTGGCAAAAGTATTTATTTATTTTCAATAATGCTATGGATAGGTAGCAACCTTCCATTATTGTTTTCTAAATACATTTCTAAATAGTAAGATGTTTAAAATTTTCCCCATATATGTGCTTTGTCCCATGTTTTCTGATGCTTACTTTTTACAAATTTCCATAAAGGGGTTTCTTTTCAGATACCGGAAAAACTTGTTTATTTTGTTAAAAGGCATTGATGTTGTGGTAAAGTATCAAAAACCTAGACATTCAAATTTAACACTATGTATTCTGTGTTTTTCAAAAGAAGGGGGGATGGAAAAGTGAAATTCTGATTCCATTGAAGTCCGAGGGAATTTTAGCATTTATTTCAATGGGGACAGAAGTTAATGTTGCATGTGTTCTAGCTCTTGGCTGTCAGATATTTAATGTTATGTGTAAATAATTGTGTGTAGTGGTGTAGCTAATATGTGAAAGGATAGCAGGTAATTTAAACCTCCTTAAATAACAAGGAGTGGAATTTCTTTTGCAGTTTAAAGTGGCTAGAATTTTAAAGAGACAAGATGGGTGAGATAATACTTTTTATTGGACCAACCTGTGTTGGTGACAGACACAAGCTTTCGAGCTACACGGAACTCGTCAGCAACACAAGTTGGTTCAATAAAAGACCTCACCCATCTTGTCTCTAGTATCCTGGGACCAGCATGGCTACAACAACACTGCAAACAATAGAATTTTAAAGATATTAATGATTTTGAAATTTGCTTCTGTGATCCTTTGAAAAATCTTACCCATAAACATTAAATGTGAGGTAATGAAGCAGAGGATATCTTAATGTATCAAGATGAGGATATTCAAACTGAAGTCAGACTTAAAGAACAGCAGAAAATTGCTACAGTTCCTTTTAAGGTGAGTTTAGTACTGTGTTTTTAGAATGTATACATGTGAATTTGAAATGTCTTGTGCAAACCGTGGAAATGTCCTGCTGTTCCTTATCTGATTTCACTTCTGATCTTCCTTTCTTAATGAGTTATTAGGCTCTTCCTGTTGACATTTATTAAAATGGCATATATAGGGTTTATACAGCTGCCTGTATTGATGGAGAATATGAACATTATCAAGCATTTTTAAATACTCCTATGTGTAATTCCTTCAGTAATCTTATTTTTCTATATTAATCTAAGACAGTGAAGTGAAAAATTAAAAAAAAAAAATAACCTGCAGCTTTTCTTGTAAGATCTCAGGGCAGAATTTCAAACCAATGGTGCCTAAAATTAGACTTCTAAATCCATTTTTAGGTCTCTAAACAGACATGGCCAGACTTTAAGATATGCTGAGCAGCTTTCATTCCCCCTTCCCACGCAAACTGTTAAGTTATAGTTAAGGCTGCATGACTGCAACTCCAACAACACATGATAAAAAGTCATTGCATCAGTAACCTCCCCATCTACACTTTACTTACCGCTTCCCCTTCTCAATCTCAACTACCTCCCTTCCCCATCCACATCTCCACTCTGAGTTGTTTTCTTTTATGATCTTCCTTGTAAATTCAAAATTTATACCATAGTGGTAGCAGCAGCATGGTTTAGTGCAGTGGTCCCCAAACTTTATCGCATGCCCCTCCTTTACTTCTGTCTGTGTCCACCCCCCCACCCCCCCCCGTCCTCTTGGGCTGGGAGCGGGGCTGCACCTCCGGGGAGGGGCACAGAGGTAAGGGGGCCGAGGCTGGGGCCGGGAGCAGAGCCAAGGCCAGGAGCGGAGCTGGGTCGTGCTCCCTCCCCCTCCCATGTGGACTGGCCCAGGCCCCAGCCGCATGGCGCTCAACGTTTCTTTGCGCCCCTTAGGGGAGGCATGCCCTACTACACTTTGTAGACCTCTGGCTCAGTGCTTAACAGTACAGGATTGGGCGTTAGGAGGCTTTGGTTTATGACCAGCTGTGATTCCCATTTGCTGTGTGCCTCAGATAATCCAACCTATAAAATTCCCCCATGCCTACAAAAGTATGTGGGGAGGTTAAGCTTAATATTTATAAAGCAGATTCAGAGTCTTGGATGGGTAAGTGCTTAAGTTAAATAGTAATAGTTATTTTTTTCCCCTAGATTTTTGCAGTCACACGAGTCATTACAGGAATCTTTAACTTTCCTTTTCCTTTGTAAAAGTGAATTGAGTGCTGGTGAAACCTGCTCAGACAGCCCCGAAGCCTTTCACATAAATCCGTCTCCCGCTCAGTTCTAGTGTATTCTAGGATATTTTGATATGATCAGGAAATCAGCAACTGCAAGATACCAGTGTTGTGGACCTGCAGAACAAAAGGGATAAGTTAAGTGCACCCATTGATGGAAATGCCTTTTATCTATGGATTGAATCAGCTATTACTATAGTTTTCTAGATGCCCTATATAAAATATATTTTTTACCATTGCATTGTTCATGTTGTCTCCTTAAATGGAGTGTTTCTTGATTGTTCAGGAGAAACTTGAGTCATTCTGCAGCCATTTTTGAGGAAGGCTTGCATAAAGAGAGAAGTCCTTTCTTGTGGTCCAAAATAGCCACAACTTGGACTTATTTGATCTCCAGTTGTAGTGCATGGCACACATGAGGACCAGCCACCATAAGTGACTGGTTCCTGGTAATTTCATCCTGGGCTTCAGACACTATAATGTTCCTGATCAGGTTACAGGAGAGGTTGCCTCTGTCTGCTAGGCTCCAGTTCATTGCCTGTTTTAAAAATTAGCATCAGGACCTTGACATAGATCTGGAAGTAGTCGGCATGCTGGTGTGATGTGCTCTTTGTCACACTGCTCTAACGATATGTAATGTAAAAGCTTGAGCTCCTAATTTCGGTTAATAGCTTTTACATTGATCCTGGACAGACAGTTTATCAGAATAATCAACATGCTCAGTGTAAAGCGTGCTAAAGAGCTGCTACTATATTCTGAATGAATACATCATAATGTGAAAAGATTTAGTGAGACAAAGCACACCATGTATAGGTAAAGTAATTAATTATCGGTGGATGCCAGAGTATGGATTTGTAGCATAACTGTTACAACTAGAACGGAGTGTCCTATGAAGCATTTGTATCATCAATGTATATCCACCAAGTTGGCTTGTCAGACAGCAGTAATATGTTCAAAATGTTTAACCAGTTTGGAAAATGGTAACAGATCTGTGATATGTTGTGTGTTTAAATACTTTTATATTTGTTGCACTGTAAATTTTAGGTGTATGGTGCTTTGTATTTTTTCAGATGAAGAAAAGTTTGTTTTGGATACATATGATGCTATATATAAGGAACTAAGATGGAAAGAGTGAGCATCTAAGGACTCTTAGTGCTTTTTCTTTTTCAGTGTTGATATTTATTACTGTGGTATTTATTTTCCCCAGAGAGAAACATCAGGAGTTATTGTGAAAATAAGTGACAAATTGCTTTACATTGGTGGGAACGCTACATGCTACTCTTTGTTATCAGTGCTTGACTTCTTGCCCCTCCATCTAAAGAAGAGCAGAGTGAGATAACTAGCAAGCACCATGATATTCACATGGCACAAATAGTAGGTTTCAGTTTCCGCTGGGGCAGTGTTCTTCGTAATTTTTCAGATGCTTGACAGCTGGGGATGTAGAGGTAATGTCCTTCCACATTCCTCAAGTAATCCAACGCAAATGGGAGGTAGGGCAAGTAAGGATCCTCTTATTGGGCACAGCCCAGTGAGAGCTAAGGGAGTGTGGCTTGTGGCTGGCTACTTGGAGGTACAGAAAACTGGAGTTGGAGAGGATTGGCAGGAATGAGTGGCTTGTGTGGTTGCTGGGATAAGCAGCACCATCGTGTAGTTTGCACTCCTGACTCGTATTACTAGATCCAGCATTACTTGAAATTAGGGCTGTCAAGCAATTAAAAAAATTAATTGTGATTAATCTTACTGGTAAAGAATAATAGAATACCATTTATTTAAATATTTTTGGATGTTTTCTACATTTTCAAATATATTGATTTCAATTACCACACAGTGCTCACTTTATATGATGATTTTTATTACAAATATTTGTACCGTAAAAAACAAAAGCAATAGCTTTTTTATTCGCTTAATACAAGTACTGTAGTGCAATCTCTTTATCATGAAAGTTGAACTTACAAATGTAGAATTATGTACAAAAAAAACTGCGCTCAAAATAAAATATTGTAAAACTTTAGAGCCTACAAGTCCACTCAGTCCTACTTGTTCAGCCAATCGCTCAGACAAACAAGCTTGTTTAAATTTGCAGGAGATAATGCTGCCCACTTTTTGTTTACAATGTCAAATGAAAATGGCAACAGGTGTTTGCATGGCACTGTTGTAGTTGACGTTGCAAGATATTTACGTGACAGGTGCACTAAAGATTCATATATCCTTCATGCTCCAACCGCCTTTCCAGAGGACATGCGTCCACACCGATGACAGGTTCTGCTCGATAACAATCCAAAGCAGTGCGGTCTGACACATGTTAACTTTCATCATCTGAATCACAGGCCACCAGCAGAAGGTTGATTTTCTTTTTTGGTGAATCATTTCTGTAGTTTCCACATCGGAGTGTTGCTCTTTTAAGACTTCTGAAAACATACTCGCGACCTCATCCCTTTCAGATTTTGGAAGGCCCTTCAGATTCTTAAACCTTGGGTTGAGTGCTGTAGCTATCTTTAGAAATCTCACATTGGTACCTTCTTTGTGTTTTGTCAAATCTGCTGTGAAAGTTTTCTTAAAACGAACAACGTGCTGGGTCATCATCCGAGATTGCTATAACAGGAGACATACAATTCTCCCCCAAGGAGTTTAGTTACAAATTTAATTAACACACATTTTTTTAACAAGCGTCATCCGCATGGAAGCATGTCCTCTGGAATAGTGGCCGAAGCATTAAGGGGCATACTAATGTTTAGCCTATCTGGCACGTAAATACCTTTCAATGCTGGCTACAAAAGTGCCATGCCAACACCTGTCCTCACTTTCAGGTGACATTGTAAATAAGAAGCGGGCAGCATTATGTCCCGTAAATGTAAACAAACTTGTTTGTTTGAGCGATTGGCTGAACAAGAAGTAGGATTGAATGGACTTGCAGACTCTAAAGTTTTACATTGTTTTGTTTTTTGAGTGCAGTTATGTAACAAAAAAAATCTACATTTGTAAGTTGCACTTTCACAATAAAGAGATTGCATTACAGTTTATAATTTTTACAGTGCAAATATTTGTAATAAAAATAATATATAGTGAGCACTGTGCACTTTGTATTCTGTATTGTAATTGAAATCAATATATTTGAAAATGTAGAAAAACATCCAAAAATATTTAATAAATTTCTATTGGTATTCTACTGTTTAACAGTGCGATTAATTTTTTAATCACGATTAATGTTTTTTTAGTTAATTGCTTGAGTTAACTGATTAATCGACAGCCCTACTTGAAATGGTAAGCACAGGAGGAAGTATTTTGGAAGGATGCAGTGTGGGGTTAGGAGGGGAGATGGTCCACAGGAGGCTCTCTCCTCATAGAGTGTTCTGCAGAATGAAAGATTTGGAAGGCCATTGACTTCCAACTTCTGTCCTTCAGTATACTGAACAACTTGATGGACCTAATGCACAAAATGCATTTAGTGTTTTGAATCTCTGCAAAGCAAATTCACTTCTGCCTTGGCCGTGTATCTACTCTGATAGAAATGAAAGTTAGCGAGAATTGGATAATGTAATTTTAGATGAGAATAGCTGCTGGACGCTTAACTAACACTGAACTTCGCACTCAGCACTGTAAGAAATGACTGTGAGAAAACAGCAACATGATGTCAATTCATGGTAAGTGGAGCATACAGTAGCTGACACATAGCAACATCCATATAGCTGATGTAACCAGTCTATTTATGTTTGGTAGGTGCACTTAAGTTTGTTAAACAGGTTACAGAGACATGGTTCTAGATTTTTGGTCTAACCTATTTACGTGACAGAACTTGCTATTGCTAAACGACATTGCTGTCAACACAGCAATGTGAGCCAAGCTTACAAAGCAACTTCATTTCTTCCCAGGCCTCTCTTAGTGAGAATTCAGACCAGTGTTGATCCCTTGAAGCTAGTAACATTTAATGCCACTGGTGAGATAAAAGTTTGCAGGTCCATTTCTGGTGACAAAGTAGTACCGTATACCTGAACTTGCTGCAGTGGTATTTTTATTGTTGATGCTTTATTATACAGTGGATAACTTAAGTTCATAACAACCATCCACCATGCAAAAAGCTCTTTTCATTACAAGCACAGCAAATGTTGAGACACTCCCCGATCACATTACTCTTCCCATTCAAAGCATACCCCCAAACAATTAATTACCTGATTTAATTCACCTACGCATTAATTTACACTCTAGCTTGAAGAGTCCTTAAAAGAAAGTGGCAAAGGGCACTTCCAAAGCTTCTGAAAAAGTGAAATTAAAACAACCAATAAACTGTGGTCCAGCTAGCTGACTTGCAGTAAGTTGTAGACACTCATATTACATTGTAGGTATGTGGCATTTAAGTGGTATTTACAAGTGACACCATATTTACAATGGAATAATAGAATAATCATTGTATCCATTGCTCATGGAGAATCCTACAGCAGGGTCAGTAGAAAAGTGCATTTTGGGATACCAAGTAAAACAACAACCAGTACGAAACTCTGTGGCTTAACACAGCATTGGTTATCCTCTGTGCTTGATGGTGGTGTACCATCATGTGCGAATGGTTTTATTTAGGGCTCTCTTCCCTTGACAAGTTGATTTACCACTTAGGCATCTCCAAATTTTATATCCATGTTAGCATCAAGAGGTTTTGACTCTGCTCTAGAACTGGGCAGTCCTGAGTTACCAAAAAGTTCATATCCAGTAATCTTAGTCAGATGGTCTCATTATTTATCCTGCTCTCTGCTTTTTTCCTGCTGCTCCCTATCCCCTTCCTATTTTGTTACTTCTGAACTTCACACTTTTCTAAGGGCTACTACATTAAAGCTCATTAAGGACTTCATAGTGGTGCACTATCCATTTCTCAACCCCAGTTCACCACTTGCCACATTTGTTACTTCCCCCTTCTTTCACCTGTTCCCCACTTCTTTTGACTTTTGTCTCCTGAGCTACATGCACAGAAGGGGAAATATAGTAGTAGAAAGGACACAGCTTTGTACTCTCCCAGTCCAATACCGATACAGTATCTGGAGTGAGGTAGATTAGACATAGACTTCCTGTCATTGTATTTTTGAGAGGCAGAGATATACTTAATCCATTGGCTTAGCATGAGTCCAGAATTCCTGTCCTTACAGCTTCTACTCTTGTCTAATTGACTCCACTGACTTTCATTTTGTTTTGTCAATATTTGGGGTACCACCCTTGCTGCATTCCTTCTTTGTGTCACAATGTGGATTAGTTCGTGGTCAATAGCTCCTCCCTTTCTCCTATCTTTTATTTCTGTTACTGGTTCGTCTTGCTTTAAGATAAGGCACACGTGATTGTATCAAACCTTTTTCTTAGTTTCTTGCTCTGATCCAGACCCTTATTCAGACCTCGTTTTCTAGATGCCCAACATATCTCGCCTTTTAAAGGTCCCTGACTTTAAGAAAGTGCTGATCAGATGCCCTCTGAAGATCATGCTCTTTTAAGGTGTCTCAAATTGTGCACTCAAAATCACTAGTCACTTGAAACCCTTGGTAAATTGTGTATATTTCTCCATATGAAGTTGGTAAATTGATTCTCTTCATGATCGCTTTTAAGTAAATGGATTTGACATCTGCTTCACAAGTACAAATAATTGCTCAAAAAACAGATTTTGTTTTGAAGCCTCAGTGATGACAATTAAAACACCTTCTAATCAACTAGGGTAAGCAGTAAGTATAAATATGGAATAACCTTTGGCCTAATTTTTATTCCTTTTTTAGGAAAGATACTATTTTTAAACACCAGGCACAATTTATAATGACAGGTTCTTAAAAGGCCTGGTTCTTTGATACTTAACCTCATATATACTAACCCCATTGATGACAGGACCAACAGCTGCAGGATTGATCCTTTAAGGAAATGGTCACTATCCGCTCCTCCTGTCTATTCTGTTTAATTCCCAGCAGTTGATTTGTTATATCTAGAAACTCTTTGTGGTTGAGAGGAGGCAATATGGGTATGAAAACATGTAATCTCTCCAGAGAAAGTCAGGCTGTTGGTATTTTAAAACACTTACCTCTCCATTTTCAAAGCCTTGCATGGGCTTTCAGGCATCTCTCCTTCTCCAAGGCAAGGTGAGCAACGGAGCTAGAGTCCAAATAACTGATGTTTTCTCTGGCCGAGGGGAATTCAGTTAGAAGCTCTTTGCAGTGCCATCCCCTGAATTTTTAAAATTTTGTCCATTCTACTTGTGAGCTCAGTGTAGAGGCCATAAGTAACAGTGCAGGGGGTGGTACCACCAAGCAGCGTTGCCAAGGCCAATAGCTCAAGCTACAAGAAATTCTCAGTAGACTCAAGGGATTAATTTAAATGCCAGGAGGCTTTTTTTTTTTTTTTTTTTTTTTTTTTTTTTTTTTTTAAAGAAAATAGTGCAGAGCAACCCCCACCCAATTTTTAAAAACATTTAGGAGGAATCCCTTTAACTTTCCTATCCCACCCCAACTCCACAGCGCTTGTGTGATCACTGCAAGATTGACAGTAAGCTAAATGAACACACAACCCAATGTAAAACACACCATGTACACTGTGAGGAAGGAGAAGCCATTCACCTTCTAACCTCAGGGTGTTGGGGAAAGAGCAGGCGTTCTTTACTGCTTTATAGTACCCCTTCCTCCTTCCAGTCTTGCATTTACCAGCCTCTTGTTTCACTCTTCTATCCCCTAACCTCCTGTTGTCTTTCCCCTCTCCCAGTGTCTGCCCCACAACTGCCTCTTCATTACAGCTGGCCAGGAATTTTCCCATGAAACATTTTTTCATCAGAAAATGCCAATTTGTTGAAATGGAAAGTATTGATGGGAAAGGGTCAGTTTGAATTAATCTCCCAATTTCGGGGAGGGGGGAAAAACTGAAGAAAAATTTCAAAATTGTCAATGTCCTATTGACACTTTCCAAATGATACATTTTGTTTTTCAGTTTGAAATGAGCTCTTGTTTTGAAGTTTTAGTTAAACTAAAAACAAAGGCAAAAGCTTGAAATTCAAATGAAACGTATTTTCCAGACTCTGTTTGTGAACACTTTTGAGATTTCAACTTCACCATGATTCAAGACACACATTTTTTGTGGGATACGAAAACCATTTCCTGCCCAGCTGCAATCTCAGCTCCCCTGTTTCCTCTCTAGCTACTGGCCCACCTTTCCCCATTTCTCCCTCATCCTTGCCTACTTGCTGTCTTGCTTGCTTGGCAAGGTATGGAGAAGAGCAAGCAGCATGGGAAAGAGTCAGTCACTTTCTAGCACTGAACAAAGTACTTTGAATGAGAGAAAACGGTGTTAGTCCAACATCTACCCTCTCTTTGCTTCACTGAAGTGCTTCTCCCTACAAGGCTGCCACATGTCATGCATCTCATGCAACATTGAGCATTTGGCCACCCTGTCACACGCTCTTGCATCTCCGTGGAGATGTGCATGTGGCTGCAGACATTTGCCTGCAGTCCTGCCTTTGCATTGCTAGAAGCTGTTGTGGTACCTGGTGAGCAGCCAGCCTGGTATGTTCACTGTTCTCCCAGCTGGATAAGGGCAGAGAACAACCAACCGGGAGGCGGTGGCAGCAGCTGGAAGTGGGGCTGGTTCTAGGGCACCATATGACTGTACCACTTGGCTTTTTTTGTTCTGCTGATTGGCGAAGAGAAAGTGGAAGCAGAAACAGCACAAGGTGAGGGATGTGATACCTGCACTGTGCTCCTTCAGGAGTACTAGTACTCCTACATGCCCCCCCCCGGGGGGTGTCCCCTGCACTCACTGGCCACCCCTCCTTTCCCTCTCCTGCCCCAATACCATCAAGCACCTGTCCTAGCTAGAGCTGCCAAGTCTTGTGCAGCTCTGTGCCCTACCCCTTGCTTGGGGCAGGATGTGTTACATATAGATGCATATATATATATATAGATGCATGCATATATATATATAAACATCTGTAGCCCCTCCCCAGAAGTGTGGCTCAAGCCTCCATCCTGGTGCTTGCTAATCTGAGGGGCTTCCCCCCTCCTTGCTTGGTTTGGCTCGTGGGTTCTTTGTTGTGACATCTGGTGCTTCCAGCCAAGGCGACTCCTCTCTGTGCCTGGGACACAAGGGGTGCTGTCCCTTTTAAAATGACTGATACTTCTACTCTTAATGACCCAGTACACCAGAAACAAAATACACACCCCACCAAGTGAAGTGCCACGCTCAAAAACAACAATATAACAGAGGCTCTAGGGAAGGAAAGCGTTCTGGTTAACTAATAAATGATAAAACATTAATAGAACATGTTCCCCACCACCTCCTAACACTTCACAACTGTACCACCAGCCCCAGGACCCTCCCTGGCTCCTTCCCAGGCAGTCTGTCCCTGCCCAGACTCTTTGCAGGCTGTGAAATGGTGTCAGGAGGCCCTGGAGCCATTATTTGTTGTAGTGCATAGGTTAAGTCCCTAGGTATGTCTACACAGCAATTAAACACCTGCAGCTGGCCTGGATCAGCTGACTCGGGCTCCCTGGGCTCAGGCGGCAGGGCTGTAAAATTGCTGTGTAGACATCCAGGCTCAGGTTGGAGCCGAGGCTCTGGGATTCTGTGAAGTGGGAGAGTCCCAGAGGCAGGCTCCAGCCTGAGCCCGAACTTTTACACAGCAATTTTTTGACCTGCAGTTCAAGCAGTAGTCACTGACCCAGGCCGGCCACGGCTGTGCTGTGGGTCTTTTGTTCCAGTGCAAACGTACCCTTAGAGGCTCAGTCCAGCGTTCCAGGAGGTGACAGACTCCAAAGGGGGTTACATATGCAGATTAATACACTAAATAATTGTCATAAAATGTCACACAAGTAGCAGAACAAAATTTGGCAGCTGGGCTACAAACTTCCTTACTACCCTCCTTCCTGGCTTCAGGCTACAACATTACAGTACACACCATCTTGGGATGTAGCCATCTTCGCTGAGGGCAACCTGCCTTCATACCCTTAGGAAACAATAACCACTTTTAGAGAGAACAAGATATAACATGATGCCTGAAACTATTCCTGTGATCCTGTCCAGGTTAAATAACCTAGACGCACAAACTGCAGGGGTCGTGATAGAATAGTGAGGGTCAAACAGGAGTAACAACAGATCAGGGCTTGGAGGAAGTCATTGCATGAGAGATTTACAAACTAAGGTCCAGATCTTCAATGGGATTATAGGCCTACCTCACATTGATTTCAATGGGAAGCAGATGTCTAAATATCTTTGAGGATCTCACCGTTAGTGACTCATTTCAGATGCCCAGTGCCCCTACAGCTCCAGGTGAAGTGAATTGGAGCTGCGGGGGCTGAGCAACTCTGAAAATCAGGCCCTACGTATGCATTGTTTAGTAGCAGTAAATTCCAGTTGAGATCCCTGCCTGGGGACTGCCCAACTGAGGTGCTGAATCAACACATTTGGGCTGGTCCTGCCATTTCTGTGGCTGTGCCAGCTCTGACCCTTGACAAAGAGGAGGTTACAGACAGACTTAGGACAGTGGGGCCCACAACCTGGATCGTTAATCAGTTGACTATGTTGACTCTCCCCCTTTACTAGCATGGTGAGCAGTGAAGAAGTGGAAGGATCAGAGAATGCCCTGTATCTCAGCCTATCCAAGGTGTGTAGATATTGCCTGATGAGTGCACAACCTACTGTCTTGCTTGAGCTGTACTAAGTGTATGGCTGTTTTCATATCTGCTGTGCTTTTTACAAAAATGCAGTCTGATTCATACAGATCTTTCTCATAAGTGTCATAGTTGGGCACAACTTTTTTGCACTGACATCTGCAAAAACTCCCTTTTTTATTTTTGTAGTGCATTTCTGGAACTTCCACTAACAGAGCACAACAGTCTGCAAATTTTGTCATCTCAAGTGTAATTACAACCCCCTTCTGCCAAGAAAAATTACTACATGACCATGGGCGGGGTTGAACCAGACTTTGGCTTCAGCCCCAGGCCCTAGCGAGTCCCAACCCACAGTTTGAAAACCTCAGTAGAGCATTGAACAGGACTGAGCTAGACCCTGATGCCCCCCGAGCCAGTGTTCCCATCTCCCATTGTCTCAGGGAAAGAGAGTTAACAGCTTTGGCTGCTGTCTCTAGTGTTACCCATCCTCATGGGGCAGGGAAGTTCTTGCTGCAGAACTCCCATTGCTTCTCATCACAAGGGCTCAGTGAGAAAATCCCTGCTGGCACCCCATGCCAGAGAGCAGAAAGAAAGATGATGGGAAATCTAAACCAGGATATAAAGTAGAGAGGGAAAGTGGAAACGGAAGGAAGACCAAGGACAAGGGAGATGTAGAAGGTTACATTCCATTATAGAATTGTTACATAGACAGATGCTGAAATCCCAGCTCTGCTTGGTCACTGCCACTAAGATTTGTGAGCTTCCCTTTCCTCAGACTGTACTTGTCAAGGGCATTCTGAAACTTGTAGTGTTGTGTCTCTCTCTTTTTTCCTTTATCCAGATCATTAGCATTTTGGCTCAGGCCCATCTGTACAGGAAGCCAGCTCTAACCTGGAGCTTCTACCTGTACAGTCTGCCCTCTGCTTCCTGAGAGACAATACACAGCGTGAACACAGAGCTATGATCAAACATATGTTTTTTTTATACACTCATGGAGGTGAGGAGAAGAGACCTCATGTGGCTAGAGAACTGTAGCATGGCAGCAGGATTCTAGAGAAAAGGGTGAGTTGTGTAATCAACCCTTGAAGTAGGGACTAAAAGATGGAGAATTAATTTTAATGCTGAGACAGTTGAGAGAGTAAGCACAGGGATTTCAAGCAATGGAGTAATGTGACTACAAACAAAGTGGCTGTGCCAGCACTGAAACTTTTTTAGATGGTCTCCCTGGATTTCTTTCATAGTTTAGCGCTATTTTCCATTCATCCTTTTGTACCCATTTCTCTGTTGAACATTCATTTTTCTTAAAGCTTGCTTTTTAAACTCTGCACAATAAATTAATACTCAGCTGTGCTGTTAGATACATAAGTGCTTCTTGCTTCACTTGCTGTGAGTTTCAGCTCATTTGCACCTCTCAATATAATTTGAAACAGGTGTTTGTTTCAGTAACCACTGTATTGTTGAACAGGGTTCCCCAACCAGGCCAATACTGAGGTAAATGGAATGTACTGTATGAGTGGGAAAGAGCAGAGTCACTTTAGAAGTGTAAAAATGCTTAGCGCATAGAATCATCAGACATGACTTACCTTGTGCAGTAATAAAACTGAATTTGCCCCTCCTGCTATCTTTGCAGAATTACTTTACACTTCATATGTTTTGAATCTTCCAAGCACTGTACTAATGCTCATCTTCCCAATTCCCTCATGTGACGGGTAGGCAATATGGTGTGTTACAAACTGTGTTGAAATTACAAGCACTCACTAGAGAGAGAGAGTGTGTGTGTGTGTAATTGGTGGTTGTGTTTTAGGGAGGGATAGCTCAGTGGTTTGAGCATTGGCCTGCTAAACCCAGGGCTGTGAGTTCTATCCTTCAGGGGGCCATTTAGGGATCTGGGGGGGACAATCTGTCTGGGGATTGGTCCTGCTTTGAGCAGGGGTTTGGACTAGATGACCTCCTGAGGTCCCTTCCAACCCTGATATTCTATGATTTCTGGGTTCTAAGGAATAAAGTAGTAGTATGCTGCAACCTTTCAGAAAGAGTATACATGTTCCTTTTTTTTCTAACTTTCCATGTATGCCATGAATAGAACGGGTACATGGCATTACCTTTCATTTTTCAAATGAAAAAACAGAGGCAGATCTTAAGCCCCATCCCCAACACAACACAATAAGTTAGTGACAGTGGCAGAATTAGAATTAATCAGTCCATAGCTGCTGGTCCTGTGTTCAGTCCACAAGGCCACATTTGTTTCCTTATCAGTGAAGTGCCTACTTCGGATAATCAGGAATAGATTAAAGGAGAATCCTTGGATCGAGGCCTTGTGCTCAGAGGGGATCTAGCAGTGAATTGGAGGGAGAGCAGCAGGTGCAAATGCCTGTTACTTCTAGTTCACTGTCTGCTGGGCTGGGCTCTGTTGCCTTGGCTGGATAGGGAACTAGGACTCAAGTGAAAGGAATACAACTGTCCCCCCAGGGAAGTGCTGGGAGGAAAGGTCTGCAGGAGGGATGGGATGGGCTGGGAGGAAATGTTTTGTGTGATCTGGAGATGTGGGTTAAGTTCAAAAGTGATGGGTTCTCTTTAGCCTTAATCCTCCCTACATCAGCGTAAATTTCTAAAGATCAGAAATGTCTCTTGGCAGTGATCATGGGCAAGTTTTTAGCTGAGTTCAAGTGGCATTCAGTGCTGTGCATAACAGCACAGGATCAGATTCTGATCTGCTGTAAATCCAGAATAAAGGCATCAGCTTTACTGAAGTTACCCCAGTGTAACTCTGCTCCGAATCTGGCACTTCAGTCGTGGCCAAGAAAAATTTACAACAGAAGTCAGGTATCAAAATTCCAGGTGTAAATGTTGCTGGCCTCGCATGGTACTTTGGCTAGGATTTTTACTTTGGAGCAGGGGGTCAGAAACATTTTCATAGCGTGGGCCACCTCTTATGGTAGTATAACCTAGTGGATAGGGCTCTGATCTGGGACTCAGGAGGTGTGGGTCCAATTTCTGGTTCAGCCATTGGCCTGCTAGGTGATCTTGGGCAAATGATTACATTGCTGTGCCTCAATTTTCCCATCAATTAAAAAAGGGGATAATAATATTGACCTTGGAAAAGGGCTTTGAGATCTAAAGATAAAAAGTGCTAAATTAGCAGTATTTATTTATTTATTATTAATGGAGTATCCCATAAACCAACTTTCCTTCTCACATACTTTTGGATAACAGCCCTGTAGCAACCACAGCAATTGCATTAGTATTAGAGCTGATCAAAACCCCGAAAGTTTTCCCAGGAGAAATTACAGTTGAAAAATCTACATGTTTGAAATTTTTCAATTGCAAAATTTGGGTTTCCTGTGGGAAGCTTTGAACTGATTTGAAACTATCAGTTGTTTAATTTGGTTTAAAATGTCATTTTGTTTGGTTCTTCAGTTAATCCCCTCCCTCCCCCAGATTTTTGTTTTAAACCAACATTTTGACTTACTGGTAAAAGTTTCATTATTATTTTTTTTTAAACCAAAACATCCAAACAACATGACATTTTAAGTGTAAAAGAAATAACATTTTGGTTTGGAAATTTCCTGTGAGAGAACCAACTATTTTGTCTGAATTGATACTGTCCAGGGGAAAACTTTGGTTTCCACACAATTGTTTTTTGCAGTGGGAAAACTTTCCTCATGAAATACTAGAGAGACAAGGTGGGTGAGGTAATGTGTTTTATATTGGACAACTTCTATTGGTGAGAGAGACAACGGTCAAGCTTACACAGAGACCTAAAGAAGTGCTGTGTGTGGATTGAAAGTTAGTCTCTCTCACCAACAGAAGTTGGTCCAATAAAAGACATTACCTCACCCACCTTGTCTCTCTAATATCCTGGGACCGACACGGCTACAGCTACACTGCATCCAGACGAAGAATGTCGACCAGTTTTATTTAATGTTAGGAAAGTTTAAATGTGTGGGTAGCTGTCTTTAATACAGTGTGATAGCTGGAAAGGAAAAGAAGCTAGCACCACTCGGCCAGGCAACTCTGCAGGTGGTCTGCGGCTCACTGTGGTGGTCCATATACCACAGTTAGGGAGTCTCTGGTTTGGAGCCAGGATGAGATAATTTAAGGGGAGAGTGCTGGCCTGGTGGATTTAGCTGGCTGGATATCTTCCTCCCACTTCTTTCCCCCCCAATCTCCCTTTCCTATGGCTTATAAATTGACTATAAAATGTCCTTGATTTGGTTGCAATGTTTTATTTCTCAAGTCGCTCCCCTGCTTCTTCCCCTTGGTAAGTCACACATGCACCCTCCCGCCTTTCCTGTTCTCTCCCTGGAGGTATCTGCAGCTGCTGTCCCAGACTAGGATTTATAGTCCTCTGGGATGATCTCTGGACCAAGCTTCTAGCTAGCAGCTGCTGGCTAGGGCAGGGGAGGAGCGAGTTGAGTGGAGAGGAGGGAGGCGTGTGGTGCAGCAGGCTGGAGTGTGACTGGCAAGTCCGGGCGGGGGTAGCGAGGGTCTTGCTGGCTCAGAGCACTGCACTGAGAGCTGCTCTCTAGATGACATGCTGCTGTGAAAGAACATCCTCCTGCTGCAGCATGAGTGCCTGGGCTCAGGGGAGGATACTACAGGGTAGGTGGGGGCTGCTGCTCTTGTGTCTCGGGAGGCCGTGGGGTGTAAGCTGGTTACTAATGGGTTTGTTGTTTGGTATCTAGGTGGCAGAGCTCAGACAGTCCTTTCTCTCGGACACTCACTCTTGCTGCTGGCGCCGCTTTACATAACATAAGAATGGCCACGCTGGGTCAGACCAATGGTCCATCTCGTCCAGTAGCCTGCCTTCTGACAGTGGCTGGTGCCAAGTGCTTCAGAGGGACTGTACAGAACAGAGCAATTATCTAGTGATCAATAATCTAGTGTGGTCCAGCCCCAGCTTCTGGCAGGCAGAGGTTTGGAAGTGGGCAGAGATGAGTGTTGTGTGTGTACGCAGTATTGTAGAACAATGATTTCATGCCAGTGTGAGTTTACCTCTCTGTACTTGAATTTCTTTCTTTGCAGAGGGGTGGGTCTAGTGGGTGCTTGGTAGAACTAGGGAAGGGGAAATGGATGCAGGACTGGCTGTGGAGATGGAGTTGGAGTCCCTGCAGTAGTGGAGCTGACTTTCTAAAGCTTCCCAGCCTCTTTTATCCCTTTGCTACTAGACTGACAGACCTGGGAGCGGGTGGGGGGAATGGAGGCTCTGTCAGACAGTCAATTCTTCAGGGCCGGAATCTTGCCTTGTTCTGTAAAGTGCCATGTTCAGTTCTGGCACTCTGTAAACAATGACTGTCGGGGGTGGGATGGGGGAGAATCACTAGAACACTTCTATTACTAAAACTGACAAGTATCTGGTGGCTGATGCCGGTTCTGAATTGGTCAGAAAATATTCACAGACCAAGTCCTAGCCCAGCCCATGAATCTTGTGCGGTGGGGACTTGGAAAGCAAAGAGTTTAAAATGTCAGACCCAATGCAACAGGCATGCTATTGTATTCCTCCCAGGAAGGGGGCATTCAAATGGCTACGTAGATTTGCTGTGGGATCATGTTTCCTCTTCGCCACTTTATTTTAAAAGTTTATTTTAGAGTGTGTAAATGTGTGTGTAAGTGTAACCCAACCCCACTGGAACTACCTGGATGTGATCCCACTGTTGAGAGAAATCTGAGCACACACAGATTTCTTTCTTTCCCAGCTTCTTCAGGTTTTACTTTTTAATCAATGAGAAATAATTGTCTTTATTTAAAAATACCTACTTTCTCTGTTTCACCCCCTTCTCTAATACTTCAAAATGTAAGGACATTTTTGGTGTTGGGGAAAACTCTTTGTTCTTGTGGGATCAACTAACTGGCTAAGAACATGAGAGGTTACCATGGTAACTTATGCTTATTCATTTCCTTTCTGGGGTATTTGAGAAATGTGCCCTTTTGACTTGTGTTAAACTTCCCTTACTCTAGTGCTTCTCTCCTCTCAGCCCTGCCCTGCAATCTGAAGGTAAATGTAAAAACAAGTGATAGGGCTCGTCATTGATTGTTTTGGCATTGCTCTTGATTGTGAGAATGAGATACATATTGGAAGCCAGTGAAACCAATTCGTTTGCCTGTTGCTGTTCTTGCTGATGTTAAATGCATAGTGCGGTTTTGATGAATCCAATAGAAAAACAGTCTATGTTGCTTGAAAGAGAAGTGAGCTTTATGGTTAAACAACAAAACCAATGTGGGGAGAGGACTTTATTAACCATGTGTTAAATTAACAAATTATAAAGCACTGTTTGCAACATAAGCATGTAGCCGACACTGTATGTACAAAATATCATGGCAAAACTAGTGTTAAACTTAATTGCTATGCAGTTGTAGAATGAGCTATTTATGGGGCTAAACCCTGTCATGATCTATAGAATCACAGACCTTCTTATACAGAAGGTATTTAGTAAAGAAAGCAGCTAAAACTAGAGACCCAAACAGGCTTCCACAAAGCTTGAGTTCCCACATTGTTTACCAATCACCACACTTTGGAACTCTGTCCAGCACACAGACACCTAGTGGCTGAATAATATACTACAAATAGACATTGCATTTCAAGCCCTCTCCTTCATGAGTGCAGGAAGCCCTGTCTGCAGTAGAATCCCTGTTGAGGGAGAGGAAGGATTTCAGGAGCTTGTGCAGGGACTGCAGAACCCAGCTCCCAAGGGGCTGTTACCGAGGCTGACCATAGTACCTCAGGGATGAGGCAAGTGTATCCAGTCCTCAGGCTGGAGTAGTGGCTACAGAGACGTTCTGTTCTTGCTCTGTAGACTGTTGAGAGGGTCTCCAGCCCAGGTGTTTGGGCTGGTGTCTGGAAACAAGATTTGCCCCTAAAATTAATTTAAAAAAAATGCCATCCCCCGACTCCTACACTCATATGTGTGCATGGACTTAGTGTTGCTCAGAGTAATATGGACTCAGCTGTGAGTTTGAGCCGCGTACAGAGTAGGACCCTAACCATCCTAAGGAACCATTGGTGCCCATAAAATGTGCTGAGGGAGCCAAGGATACATTTGTTTAACTGATTCCAGAGGAAGCAAGTAATTACTTCAGAGCTACATGTTAACTCTGCAATAATGGGCTCTTCCTCTGAGGAAGGCATTTGCCTATAAAGAATGTATACTTTTGTGGGGTTATTTCTCAGTGGAAATGTTTCACAATGGACTTTTATTAAAATGCTTATATTCAGCTCACTTCCCCCTTACATAAACCCTGTGTCCTAAGACAAGGGAGGGTGAACAGGATGACCACATGGGCAGCTCTCTTCAGTGGAAAAAATGTTGCTAGTGCTGTGGACATTGCACATGTTATGGTGACTTGTTTTCTTCCCATAAAGAAAAGGTGCATCTTCCTGATGGGAGCATATCGTCATTCTTTGTTTCCTCCTATCCATGCAAGTTCAACATGTGTTTTTCTTCTTGCTAAAACTCAGTGTAATGTCCAATTGTATCCATTGTGAATACCTTAGACACCTTTTGAGGGGCTCAACGTACTTCACCTAAGTTATGATGATGACAATTTTTCATTATTTGTATTACAGTAATGCCTAAAGGGCCCAATCAGGGACCCAGGCCCCATTGTGCTAGGCACTGTCCACACATGTAATAACAAGAGGATCCCAGCCCCATAGAGCTTATGCTCTTAGCATATGATAAGACACAAAGAGGCTACAACTAAATGGGGGTAAGGACAAGCTAACAGTGAAATGTTCATACTTAATATAACTAGCAGCAGTTGAAGCACACCACCAGCAGGCTCAGATTCACCTGCTCTGAGTTACAGGACAAGTGTGCTAGACTCTGAGCTGCACTACATGTGCTTACCGATAGAATTCAAGAGTGAAACTGAGTTGCTCACATGAATCAGTTGTTTTTTCATTAGTTCGTTATTTCTCTTGAGCCTGTCAATCAGGACAGTGAGTAATCAGACACCTGCTCTTCAGTAATAATTACTGTAAAAGAATTGGCAAGGCACCACGCTGCGTTCTCTGTGTTTATATCAGGCTTATTAATCAGATCAGTTGAAGCATTTGGTTCCGGCCTAACAACATTCCATGACTTTGCTCCATGCTTCCAGAGTTTCTGTGCTGTCCTGTAATTTGTTGCGAGGCCAGTTCTGCCTTTGGATACATGAGCACAGCTCTCATTAACTCCAGTGGGAGCAGTGCCCAGGTAGCTTAAGTATGTTGGTCTGAGATGTTAGAATGGGCTTCTCCAAAGAAATTGCCCACCTGCCTGCCTGAAAATTCCCTTGTGTGAAGAGAAACATGTTTCAGAGGATCAGTCTGATGACTAGATTAGGGCTAGGCCTCCCCGTAATGTGTTAGAACTTGTAAGAAGGTAGAAAAGCTACAGAAAGGGTTTCTTTCTTGGGGGACTAGGCATGCGCCAAGCTCTGCAAATACATCCCTATCCCTCAGTTCAAAGGCGGCCACCACTATCATGTCCGAGGATTGTTCTTCCCTGCCAACTGTGGGGCCATTGCTGTCTACAGTGCCCTGGCAGCATGACTCCAATGGAGTCATGCTTTCAGGGTTTCTTTCATTTACAGCAGTCCCATCCATGAGGGGACATTCCAATGGGGGGAGGGTGTCTGCCGAAAGTTAACACAGCTTGTGGATGAAGGATGATCTTGTGTTTAAGGCATTCAACTGAGTCTGGGAATCCATTCCTCTGTCTGCCACAGATTTCCTGTGTGACCTTACGCAAGTCACTTAATTTCTTTCAGTTTACTATCTGTAAACAGGGTTAGTTGTACTTACCTAGCTCAAAGGGGTGTTGGGAGATTGATGTTTGTGAGGTGCTCAGCTCACTGTGGGGGACATATAAGTACTTTGATGGAATATTTTGCAGTGGAGTTCCTACTGGGCGCCATGCTTTGGTCAAGGGAGGGAGGTGCCACTGAGGCTTCTGTCTGCCTCTTTCCTTATTCTTAAATCCATACGTGAAGGGTTCTAGGGAAATGATCTCCCCAGTAGCAGTTCTGTGGAAGTGCTTTGGGTTAATTGCCAGTCTAAGGTAGTGTCCTTTCTCTGCTTTCAATCAGAAGTTCTGAGAGAGAGCCTCATGAATGTTTGTGAGGAGAAATGTAGGTGGATATTTTGTGTATTGCAACAAAAACTGTAAAATGTGCATTCCCAACCGCCATCCCCTGGGAATCTGTTTTACTGATCCCACTTGTTTAATATTAAAGATTTTAGTATTAGGAAATGAGTAGTGTGAGAGGTCAAGTTACTTAAACTTAAAATGTCAGAGCAAGTTGGTAGTAGATTGGAAATAGAATCCAGGAGTCCTAAATCTCAGTCCCATGCTCTCACTACAGGACATTCTGCCCTGATTAATTATTATTATTATTATACTACATTCATTCACTGACCTTATTTATACCCTTCCATAGCTGCTAATGGATGAGAAATTTTGAAACTCAATTAAAAGTGTTCACATTAATTGATTTAATTGGTGAGGATATTTTGCACCTGCTGTGACCTTCTTCCCTTGATGAAATTGCAGAAGCTTGGTAACCTTTCTGAGACAAAGCACATAGTTGTATTGGCAGAAAACACTATTTCCAAGGTGCATAATGAACTTGGACCAGGATTAGGGAAGTGAAAGCAAGAGGTAACAACAGACATTGAAAATGGAGTCACACCAAAAACAAAGTGTTTCAAGCTCAGTGCATTCCAACAGTTCATCTGCAGCTGTGCGACGTGACTGCAGTTGGGAAGCTTCAGACTGTAGAAGGCTTTAGAAGGGAGCATTTGACACTGAGGGCAGATTTTACTTTCCAAAACTGAATATTGCATGAAAAATTGAAGGCAAGCAAGAGCAGTGGTATCTCAAGAGTATAATGGAAGTGATCAATTTTAATAGTGAAGATAGCTATTGACTCATCCAGCTGTAATTCATAGTTTGTAGAAGCTTTTAATTTCAAACACAATATTGGGCAAAATAGCATTGACACTTAATTTTGTTTTCACAGATCTCACTGCACTGGAATGTGATCAACCAGCAGTAAGTAACTTTCCCCCTCTAGACAATGCACTTGTTTATTAAATAAATTTTAAAACAGTGTGTGGGGTGGAGGGACAAGGAGGATAGTGCTAATTCAGTTCTTCCAAGATGAACTTTCTAAGAACCTCGCTGTACTTACTTGGGCTTTTTCCCTGCTGAGGACTGCACCCTACCAAAGACTAATACCATTTAAGTCTTCTAATGAGCTTCAATGTATGGGTCTAATCCTCAATTACGCAAAACACTCAAGGCCGCCCCAGAGGTCTGGGGCAAAGCAATTTCAGGGGCCCATTCCATTAAAAAAAAGTTGCAATATTATAGTAACATGTATTTGGAAATGTAAAAAATAGCCAGTGAAAGACATTCAAAAATTAATTTTTAATAATTTGAAAATACATGAAATACATTATTTAAAAACATTAAACCTTAGTGGGGCATTTGGTCACTTCCTGGAGAAAGGAATGTTGAAGTTAAGTACCTAATCAAGAGACACTTAAAGGACAATGAATCTTGGAATGCTCCAATCCACATAAGAAGTCTACTTGAGGACATTCAAGGTGGTATGTAAACAGTGGATGCTACTTGTAAAAACTGTGAGTCATGCATGGACATGTGACTTGCCCAGGTAACTCCTAAACTCCATCTTGGAGCTGGACTGTGCATAGGAGTGAGGAGGGGGTCTCCACCCACAAGAAAAAGTCTATTTAAACCCCTGGGAGACCCCTCCATGGTGGTCTTCTGCTGGCTAAAGAGAGAGCCTTCCTACCCCCCAGGATACTTGAAAAAAACTGGAACAAAGGGCAGTGTGCAAGGGGTGTGAGTGATTGCTGGACCCAGGCTAAAAGGAGATTAGTCTGTAAAAGGGAGAATTCTGGAACTGGTGAGGATCTTATCTGTATTCAGTTTGATTAGACCTAGATTTGTGCATTTTATTTTATTTGGCTTGGTGACTTACTTTGTTCTGTCTGTTCCTATTTGGAATCACTTAAATCCTATTTTCTGTATTTAATAAAATCACTTTTTACTTATTAATTAACTCAGAGTATGTATTAATACCTGGGGGAGCAAACAGCTGTGCATATCTCTCTATCAGTGTTATAGAGGGCAAACAATTTACGAGTTTACCCTGTATAAGCTTTATACAGGGTAAAATGGATTTATTTGGGTTTAGACCCCATTGGGAGTTGGGCATCTGAGGCAGGAACACTTCTGTTAGCTGCTTTCAGGTAAACCTGCAGCTTTGGGGCAAGTAATTCAGACCCTGGGTCTGTGTTGGAGCAGACGGAAGTGTCTGGCTCAGCAAGACAGGGTGCTGGGGTCCTGAGCTGGCAGGGAAAGCAGGGCTAGAAGTAATGTCTGGGCATATCAGGTGGGTGGCAGCTCTCAGGGGGTTTGTGTGATCCAAACCATCACAGGTAGTTAATTGAAAAATTATGTACCCCATGTGTTGCCCCCAGCCCCTTACCATGCCACTTACCCCCGCCCCTCCCCTCTCTCGGAGCCTCAGCACGCCGCATCCAGGAGCTGCCCTCAACAGCGCTGCAGTGGCATGACTCCAGCGGGACCTGAGCTCTTGCTGCTTGGCCGGAGTTTGCAGCCCTGCACCCTTGCCACGCGGCTCTGAGCAACAGGAGCTCAGGTCCCGCCGGAACCACGCCGCTGCAGCGCTGTCCAGGGCCGTTCCTGGACGCGGCGCGCTGAGGTGCAGGGGGATGGGGGAAGGCGGGAGCGGGGCCTGGGGCAAATTGCCCCACTTGGCCTCCCTCCCTCCCCCCTCCCCCCCGCCTCCCCCCTGGCAGCCCTGAAAACACCTATTGGAAACAATGGGAATTCAGCACAAGTCAGAACTGCTGGATTCATCTGTGGATTCTTAGCAGGGAGATGTGTGTTAATAATTCCTAGGAGGGAATGTGTTACGAGGGGAGCTGGTAATTACAGTAGTCAGAAAACTGGCAAAACTTCACTAAAAAGTGAATGTAAAAAAAAACAACCCTAAACTGAGTCCATCTTAATCCAGTGTTTGAACAGAAACCTATGTGAAGCATCAAGGCTTGATTCTCCATTGCTTTGCACCTTGTCTAGTCACTCAAAGTGGGTGTAAAATACTACCCAAATCAGAAGAGCAACATTTTAGACTCAATCCTTCAAATGAAAATGGCCCGATAAAGTGCAGGGCAACAAAGAGTCAGGCCTTCAGTTTCTTACTAGGAACTGGCAAAGAACCATTATAGAGAATTAACCTATTTTAAGGGTTAGAAAGCACATTCTTAAATCAATGTGCTGCTGTGCTTTGAGCATTCAGCTCATTAGCTGTAATGGGAATTGTGCAGAACTCAGCATATACCCCAGGAATGGTAATGCCTTCTCTTTGCCATTATCTTCACTATGGTAGTTTCTTCCTCTTTTTAATCATAATGATGTAATATTCACATTACAGTAGCACCCAAAGGCCCCAACCATGACCCCATGGTGTTAGGTGCTATATGAAGAGAGAGGTAGCCATGGTGCCTGCTTGGAGCAGTTTACTGCCTGCTATTGTGTTGGCCATCCAATGTGAATTTCTTTGGTTTTACAGCATTTGACATTAGGCCAACTCTTTAAGGGTCAGCAAACTACTAAAGTATCAAGAAATAGTGAGACAGAGGGAATAACACAGTGCCAGCTGTGTTGTAAATTATCTATTGGACAGGCTGCCAGACCCTCCTTTCCACTTGGACAAAAAGTGGACTTAGTTATGCACAGTCACAAGTGCAGCATAAAGCAAGATCTGGCTGCTTTTCACATACGTTTTCTAATGCACGGAGTGCCTAATGCTTGCACAGGGCTCCCAGGATCAGGCCAATCATCCTGTGTCATGAGTCCAATTGCTACAAATGGTTATTTCTAACATGGTCTGTTGGCCAGAGGTGGTGAACTCCAGGCTTCTGAGTTTGCAACTTCTACCTAGTGTGGAACAAGTCATCCCAAACATTTTACACAGCAGTATAATATATTGTACCAGTTCCACCATGTAAAGCTGGAAGATCACTGTCCCTGTTTTTATGTAATTCTGTCCTCTGCCCAAACCTTTCCATAATGTCGTGCACTAAATAATCCCAGGGGTTTTGCTGTGTCTGCTGCAGAAGCCATTGTAGGACCCTGCACGTCACTCCCCCAGATGCTAATATTCAATGCTTTTCTTGTGTTTTCTGGTTAGAAGCTGCCCCTTTTAAAATTCCCCTAGAGGGGGTTAATAATCTCTGCAGCTTCTCCCTCATGATGTTGGCTGGCAAGTTAATCAGTGACAAGATCTTAAACTCCCACATAATGTAGGATCCATGCCTGGTTTTTTAAATTAGAATTATAGGTGTATTATTCACTATCTGGAGGAGTTGCCTTGAGGAAGGGGAGTAATCTGGAGTCTCACACAGCATGGATCTCAATTGTTGCTTAAAGTGAAGACTAGATTCATTGGCGAGCGTGCCATCTCCTGGTGACTTGCTCTTATTAACACTTTTTAGGGTGCTGTTTATTTCAGCATCAGTTTATTGGCCTCTTCCAGACCCGAGGGAAAACTCCGTGTGGCTCGAAAGCTGGTCCCTTCCACCAGCAGAAGTTGGGCCCATAAAAGATATTATCTCATCCACCTTTTCTCTCTCATTGGCTTTTTAAGCATTTCTCTGTAAATCACCTTCAATATAATTAAATTTAGACTCATTAAATAATCCATGAGACCCTGCATGCTGCTATTTGATTTAGATCTAGTTTGTTCCTGGAAGATTTTAAATTGTGGTGTGATTTCTGTAAATTACCAAAGCTAAAATTTTCAAACATAAGTGAGTGCCTGAAATTAGGCACCTAAATCATATTTAAGTAGTCTTATTTTCAGAGGTGCTGATCATCCGCAGCTCCAGCTGGCTTCAGTCAGAGAAGCAATTGCTTAGAATCTCTGAGAATCAAGCCATTATTTAGTTGCTTAAATATATGGATGTTGGTGTTTTGGTTGCAATCCTGCAAGCAGATTTGCCAATGCAGATCCTTAGGCTGTGTAAAGAGCTCAGCTCTCATTTAAACACCAAATAAAGGCAGTGAGATTTCCAGACTGCTCTGCATTCAGAACTCCCATTGTTTTCAGCTGGGGATGTGGGTAGGAGATTATCCATTGTTCTCAATGGGAGCTCCTCAATTCTTGTGAAGATCTGGCCACTAGGGGCTAATTTCAGTACCACTAATTTCTCTCCAGAAAGAGAGGTGCACTTAAAGGGTTAACACAGCCAGTAGGAAGTGTCTAGAGGAAGGAAAGGTAAAAATTGAATTTGTTTTTCCCTACTGATTCTGATTTACTTTGTTTACATTTAGCTATTGAATATAAGTGAATTTTTCACTTTAGTTTGGAGTCTTTTTCCCTGCCAGGTCCCTGTGCATTAGCCCAGTCTGCAGATACCTCAAAGGAACATTGATTTGTTTGTGTGTAAAAAAAAAAAAAAACCACTGTTTCCACTAGAAATTTTGGAGACGTTCCTGGAGCCATTTCTGTTGGCTTCAGGGTCTGGAGAAGCTTGTTTTAGGGCAGACCTGGCCTTTTGCATTTGTCTTCTAGGTGGCCAGGAGCATGGTGTGCCCCTGCACAGGTGCTCTGGGGAACAGGGCACAGGAAGCATGTGCGGTGGTGTCAGCTGCAGTCATGTTCTTGGCAAGTTCTAGTCACTCCAAGATGGATGTGGCAAAGTTAATGGTCTTGCCACCATCTCTGCACCAGCCAGCAAAGTTGGCAAACCCTGGTGTGTTCCCACAAGGGTATAGCAGCAGCTGCCCTGTCCCTGCACATCAGGAAGATACAGGGATATTTTCAATTTTTTCCTTATACCCTGACATCTTAGTTTTTTATTGATGTAAAGATATTTTTCTAATGGTACCATTTTATTTTTTAAAATTTATTTTTCTTCTTCGTAACAAAAATCTTTAGTCTCCAAGTCAATGAGCAGGAGCTGGACACAAAGTCCTACTCCATCCTATTACCCCCCACAATAGTAGATCTGGAACTGATAGTTCCCTTTCAGATGTCCGCCATCTGTACCAAAGAGATATTATAATTATAGTGTATAATACCCAGCTATGACATAGCACTTTTCATGTGTAGATCTCAAAGCACATTACAAAGAAGGTTACTACCATTTTACAGATGGTAAACTGAGGCACAGAGAGGGGACGCGATAGGCCCATGGTCACTGAGCAGGTCAGTGACAGAACTGGGAATAGAATCCTGGTTTCTCAAATCACCATCAGTTGCTCTATTCGCTACACCGCATTGCCTCCTTTATCATTGCACTAGTAGAACTGGTTGAAATTTTTTGAACAAGAAGATTTTTCACTGAAGAATGTGGGGTCTTATTTATTTAAACAAAATGTTGTGGAAAACTTGACTTTTTTGAGGTGTAATTTTTTTTGTAATTTTAGTGAAAAATATTGATTAAAAGTTGTGAATATTTTTATAAAAAAAAAAGGGGGGGAGCCTCGCTGGAAACTTGTAAAATGGGAAAAATCTGAAATTTCAGTTTTTTTGGAGAATTCTTTTTTTAAATTCAACCAGTTCTAGGTAGAAGGTGTTTTTCCCCCAGATTTTAATGAGCCTCCACAAGGCTGATTTACTGTCTAGTGCAATATTTCCCAAACTTGGGACGCTGCTTTTGTAGGGAAAGCCCCTGGTGGGCCGGGCCGGTTTGTTTACCTGCCCCGTCTGCAGGTTCCGCCGATCGCGGCTCCCACTGGCTGCGGTTCGCTGCTCCAGGCCAATGGGAGCTGCTGGAAGTGGCGCGGGTCGAGGGATGTACTGGCCGCTGCTTCTAGCAGCTCCCATTGGTCTGGAGCAGCGAACCGCGGCCAGTGGGAGCCATGATCGGCGGAACCTGCGAACGGGGCAGGTAAACAAACCGGCCTGGCCTGCCAGGGGCTTTCCCTACACAAGCAGAGTCCCAAGTTTGGGAAACACTGGTCTAGTGCATTATAGGTTTTTAACTATTTTTATGAAAGGTTAAGTACTTAAGAAGAAATCTTGGAGCTGGTTTAAGACTATCTTTTTGGAAATGCCACTCATCTTTCTGCGGTAATATAAACCAGAATTCTTTGAAGCTGGTATATGAAAAGGGAGAGAAAACTGCCTTGATCAGTCTTCTAACCATTTGCCTACTTACAGCTATAATCAGGCTAGCACATACTATAGTTACCCCAGTTTTATGTTACTCATAAGAGGTTGAAATGGGCAAACCATATTTCACAGCTTTAAAAAGGCATACAATGTGACCGCTCAGAGCTGAGAGTTAGGATTTCGAGCGGCCGGAAGCTGAGGCACATGACTTTTAGCATTCAGTCAGGAAATCCTAACTTGCTGGCGCTTGAGAGTGCAGGATTTTCTGCAGAGTGCTCTGTGCATCTTTGGTTACAGCAGTTCCCTTGATGGCTCTCCATCATTCTTGTCTCTGGATTGATTGGAAAGCGCACATCAAGAAAGTAGTTCATTTGAAGGACTGCAGAGATTTCCTTCTTCACTTGATCCTTTCATGAAATTTTTACTTGGATATAGTTGTGGTTGACTTTAGCTGTGTAATCTGAGAGAGGCAAGTTTATGGCTGTCATCTGTAAAACCACACACGTCCCTGCCAGGGCTGTCTGAAAATGTCTAGTAGTGGGGAGACTGATTTATTCACTGTGTTCTTTGTTCCTTTACCCCTCTTCAATCAAGCTACTGTCTCTCATGCATTTAATAAAAATAGGAGCTGGCAGGGGTGGGAGGGCACAGCAGCCTGGTTTAACAAAGTTGCTGAAGCTCACAAATCCAGTCCTCCAGAGTGTAGGTTTGAGGCCACCATCTTTCATACCTATCTTCAATGACTCACTCCTTTATTTATATAGAATTAGAGTTCATTCTTGATGGGCCTGATACAATGATGTCAACAGAAAGACTCTCACTGACTACAGTGGGCTTTGGATCAGGCCCCAAAAGAGCATTGTGAAATCTGAATCCACCAATCTCCCTCAATCTGAAAAGTGGGTTCTCCTTTTCTTGTACTGATCGTCCATACAGAACCTATCCAGGCCATACAGGAGGAAATATTGGTCCCCCTGAAGTCAATGGAAACTTTGCTCATAGAGTTTTTACGTCAACGCATAGTCTCATTCCAGTCACCTTTCTGCCTCTTAAATTGCCTTTGCTGCTGGTGGTCTTTGTCCATTTTGGTGTTATCCAGTGTGATTGGATGGGAGAGGAAATGTTCTGACAATTATGCAGGTTTTATAATCTGAGAGACCAGAATCTGTATGTGCAGCTCCCATTGATTTCCAGAGAGATGCCCAACTTTGTGCAGAACTGGGAAACTTTTTTATGACTCAGTTTCTCCTCTCCTCTTGCATGGTTACCTGCTGGGTGTGAAGGGTTTTTTTTTTTTTTCTTGAAATAAGACAAGCCATGCAGTCTCTGGGAGGAAATCACAAGGAGTCCTCATTTTTTTTTTTTCCCGATACAGACTAACACGGCTACCACTGAAACCTGTCCATGAATGAACCATCAAGAATTAAAATCACTGGGTGAAGGTAATTAATGCAAATCCTTAGACATGGAAACATGTCCCCAGAAGTACCACCCCCAGAGGAAATCCCATATCTTGGGTTTGCCCAGGTTCAAGAGGCCCAGCAAACAAAGAACTGAGAATTGTATAAAGTGATAAACCTGGTAAGGGGTCATTCTCACCTGATCCAAGAACTGAAATGACAACATGGCCAAGAGGGTTGAGATCCTGCTGAAGGGGTTTGAAGGACTTTGAAACTCACGAGGAACTCCATGTGGAAAGTGGGTGACACCTGGTAAAACAGGATGCACGTAAGCTGTTCATTGTTTTCAAGATGTGTTTTTTCAGTAATGCTGATGTTCTGAATAAATATTTTTGCTTTATGAAGGCTGGCTGGTCACTGGCTAACCTTGTCGTCGTCCATGGGAGCGAACATGGTGGCCGATACTAAACTGAAGTCAGACTTGCTAAGGTGATCGCAGTGAGTTGCAGAAGGAAATAGCAGCTTTAAATCCCTGATCTGGAGGAATAGGAATGCAGGATTGGACCCCAAGAAAGGTGATGGCTAGAGGCCTGAGGCCTGAATGGGGTGCCCTCAAGGAGATCATGAAGGGATCGGAGCTGCAGTTACCTCAGGAGCTGTGACATGTTAACGGAGAGCAGGATGTAGCCCTCAGATGATCACTGCTCAAATCTGAAGGAGCCAGAAGCAGAGGATGTGATGATGCCTCTTTAATTTAATTTTAAATGTTATTAATGTAAATATATGTATTAAATTTATTCCAACAGCATGAAATGTATGGTAAGCTCCATGTTCTCCCAGTGCACAAATAACTCTCGGGACCACATTCTATTATCCTTTCCAACAGGTTTTAGTCTGAGAATGATTCCTCCTGGCCTTGCATTGACACCAAAATACTTAGGGGTTGTGCTAGGATAGACTAAAACAAACAAAAAAAGAAAGTCTTTTCCTGCCACCGCCCTGACCACATGGGATTCTGTGCTATCCTGTTCAATGAAAGGATAAAGGCATTAGACTCCTTTAATTTCAGAAAACCTGACCCGAAGTAGTACCTTCCGCCAATTTAAACTCCCTCTAGACTCGGATTCACTCCTGTATTTTGATTATAGTTAATCTGATTCATTTTCTTCTGAAATATATACATTAGGCTCATTTTATATTGTATCAAAACTGCCTGGATCTTCATTTACTGAGCTGGAGCAAACAAAAGGAAAATAAAGGTTGTTTCCAATCACAGATTGTGAATGGGCTAGAGAGCACTAGTCACCGTAGCTCATATTGTCTGAAATCGGTCCCTGTCAATCTCCTCCTGAGGAAACCCACATCAGCTCTGTCACTGTGGCTTTCTTGCCTCCAGATAAATAGCAACAGGGTATTTAAATAGGAGAATTGAACAGGAAATGTCCATATCTGCCCATAATTCTCTGAGTGCCACACTGCCAAGGGAGTGAACATTCCCCAAGCTGTATTTTTGAGTTAGCAAAAAGCTGCCTATCATCTTAGCCAGTAAGGGAACGTTGTCTGGCTATAGATCTTGTGAGCCATGAAACTCTATCTTGTCTGTCGATCTCTTTGAATACTGTTTCTTAAGGAAAGAGTCTCAAGCTGCTGGGGCTGTCTGTGAGAGCTTGTCGGAAGCTTGTTTTCAAAGGCAGCCTTTGGCTAATTTTTGAATCTTCATTCCTGATGAAATTTTTGAATCTTCATTCCAGCAGCCTAAGGTGCAGCCTCCTCATTAGCTCCCTCAGGTAAGATAATCGGGGGATGCTGAGGTTCCACTTCATTCTCTTGTTGTCTGGTATGATCTCATTGTCTTATGAAATCAGACCCTTTTGCATCCTAGCATAGGTCTGCATTTTCTGGACCTCTTCGATCATTGTTAGTTTCCTTTTCTGTGTTGGCCAATTATGGATAAGAAACTGGAAACTACAAAAGAGAAGCCTGTGTGAATGCATTTAATATTCTAGCAACGAGGGGTAGTTGTTTTTTTCTTTCTTCCAGTCATTGTGGTTTTACTTTCCTGGAAAGTAGACATAAGCCACAGCCAAACTCCTTTAAGTTCAGGCATGTTTAGATCTGAGCCTGACCACAATGAATAAATGGATTGGTCAGTGGCTGTTATGAAAATGCTTTGTGTTTGGTCTTGGACCTTTTCCAAGTGGTGGGTCCAAAAATCAAGTTAACCAGGATTCAGAAGGGTGGGGATGTGTCAAAAATCAAAATTCCAGGTTGACAATGACATGCATGCTCTTCATGTTTCTTCTTTCTTTATTGGAAAGTGCTGAAAACCTGGCATTTTGGAATGAATTTTACAGTAAAAAGGATGCAAGAAGTGTTGGTAAAATCACCTGTTTTGCAATCGTTGTTGTAGCGTATTGATTACACAAGGCCCTGTCCAGAAGTGCTTAGGCAATTCTTACTCAAGCTAACCTCTTCTATTGACTTCAGTGGTAGCTTTGTACCCATGGGGGTTCTGAAAGGTATTGTGTTTAAGTTCAGAGCCATAGTTCCGTTAGAGCTGAGAATTCATTGACTATCCTGTAGCTAAGAGGGTCTTTAAGAGTACATATATGCTACAGCTGGGTATGAGCCAGGGGCGGCTCCAGGCACCAGCACACCAAGCGCGTGCCTGGGGTGGCAAGCCGCAGGGGGCAGCCTGCCGGTCGCCGTGAGGGTGGCAGTCAGGGAGCCTTCGACGGCGTGCCTGCGGGAGGTCCGCCGGTCCCGCAGTTTCAGCAGCAATTCGGCGGCGGGTATGCCGAAGGCGCAGGACCGGCAGACTTCCCGCAGGCATGCCACCGAATCCGTGTTACCAGCAGACCTCCCGCAGGCATGCCACCGAAAGCCACCTGACTGCCGTGCTTGGGGCGGCAAAATACATAGAGCCACCCCTGGTATGAGCCTCCCAGCCCAGGCAGACAGACACGCACTAGCTGTACTCTAACTAGTTCGCTAACAATAGCAATGTGGCAGGGGCTAGCTGCCTGAGTACAAGTCTGCCCAGCCCACTGGCTCCATGTTCAGGTGGCAAGCCCGTGCAGCTGTGGCACTGCTATTTTTAGTGTGCTAGTTCGAGTATAGCTAGCGCATGTCTGCCTAGCTGGGCTGGGTCCCAGCTACAGTGTGTTCATACCCGAAGAACCCACTTTTTTACCTGACTAAAATCACTTGCCGATTTCCACATTAGCGCCTTATTTTGGATTGGTATAACCCGGCATGTATTGTTGCATCCTTTGAGATATCAGTAGCTGATTTTCTTCTCCACCGAATGCTGGGAGAATGATAGGAGCCATGAACACCAGATCAGAAGTGGAGCTAGAGTTTTTGCAAACTTGTTCATTCACATATGGTTTTTTTTTCCTTCATTTGCTCTCCGATGTATTAAGTACATTGTATAGCCCCTCTGGTGTGAATATATAAAAGCACCAAACACTTGTAGGCCACTTAAGAGAAGCACTGTGCTTTTAGGGCCTAATCCAATGCCTCGGAGGCAATGAGCATCCCCAACCCCTCATTGACTTCAGTGGGAGCGGAGGGCTCTCAGCACCATACAGGGTCGGGCTCGTGCTATACATTCCATGTAAAAATGAAATGCTAATAACTTTGCAGTTAATTGCCTTTCATCTGAAGATCTCAAAGCACATCACAGGCATTAATGTGGCAAACCTCACAATGACCCTGTAGTGGGGGTAAGTGATATTATCCCCTGTTGTACAGATGTAGAAATTAAGGTTCCAAGAGCTTAAATAACTTTTCCAAGGTCACTGGCTCTGTGGATATGGGGAAAGCAGTGGATGTGATAGATCTTGACTTTAGCAAAGTTTTTGATAAAGTCTCCCACAGTATTCTTGCCAGCAAGTTAAAAAAAAGTATGGATTGGATGAATGGACTATAAGGTGGATAGAAAGCTGGCTAGATTGTCGGGCTCAATGGGTAGTGATGTCTAACGGCTCGATGTCTAGTTAGCAGCCAGTATCAAGCAGAGTGCCCCAGGGTCGGTCCTGGGGCCGGTTTTGTTCAACATCTTTATTAATGATCTATGTGATGGGATTAAATGCACTTTCAGCAAGTTCACAGATGACATTGAGCTGGGGGGAAAGGTAGATATGCTAGAGGGTAGGGATAGGGTCCAGAGTGACCTAGACAAATTGGAGGATTGGGCCAAAAGAAATCTGATGAGGTTCAACATGGACAAGTGCAGAGTTCTGCACTTAGGAAGGAAGAAAAACATGCACCACTACAGGCTGGGGACCGACTGGCTAAGCAGCAGTTCTGCAGAAAAGGACTTGGGGATTACAGTGGACAAGAAGCTGGATATGAGTCAGAAATGTGCCCTTGTTGCCAAGAAGGCCAATGGCATATTAGTAGGAGCATTGCCAGCAGATTGAGGGAAGTGATTATTCCCCTCTATTCAGCGCTGGTGAGGCCTCACCTGGAGTATTGCATCCAGTTTTGGTCCCCCCACTACAGAAGGGATGTGGACAGAGTCCAGCGGAGGGCAACAAAAATGATTAGGGGGCTGGGGCACATGACTTACGAGGAGAGGCTGAGGGAACTGGGGTTATTTAGTCTGCAGAAGAGAAGAGTGAGGGGGGATTTGATAGCAGCCTTCAACTACCTGAAGGGGGTTCCAAAGAGGATGAAGCTAGGCTGTTCTCAGTGGTGGTAGATGACAGAACAAGAAGCAATGGTCTCAAGTTGCAGTGAGGGAGATCTAGGTTGGATATTAGGAAACACTATTTCACTAGGAGGGTGGTGACACACTGGAATAGGTTACCTAGGGAGGTGGTGGAATCTCCATCCTTAGAGGTTTTTAAGGCCCAGCTTGACAGAGCCTTGGCTGGGATGATTTAGTTGGTGTTGGTCCTGCTTTGAGCAGGGGATTGGACTAGATGACCTCCTGAGGTCTCTTCCAACCCTAATATTCTATGATTCTATGTCACACAGGAAGTTGGTGGAAGAGCTGGGAATAGAACTGAGGTTTCCTGATTCTCTTTGTGATTTCCTTTGCCCCCTGTTGGAAAGTGGATTTCTCTTTTCTTTGCTCCGATTGCATTTGTACACTAGTTTGTTGTTGTAGGGTTGCTACTGAATTGTTGTTAGGATTGATTTTCTTTTATATAAAAGAAATGAAGCATTTGTTGTGAAAATAAAACCCAAAGGTAAAGAATTACACAAACGTGCTTGCAATTGCTATAGCTTGCATATACATTTCTAAAGTACATTAATGGCCTGGTTGTATATTGTACGGTGTTTCCCAGACAGTTCCTCTGGCGTGTGAATGGTCTATTCACATGATATTCCTTGAGTGGATTTACTGTTCTCATGGGATTGAACTGCTACTTTTCTAATCTCTTACAGAAATCTTCCTTGGTATGTTCAGCTCTAAGTCTTTTCTCTGCATAAGAAATTAAACTTGTCTGCTGAAAAACCTTGTAAAACTTGAATGGGTTAAAATTCCAGCTACTTCAGAATCCACGTCTGGGTAAGAGATAAAAGCACATCATGCTCAACAGCCTCGCGGCATTATCCTCATGCTGATGCTGACCCCGCTGAAGTCAATGGAAAGACTCTCACTGACTTCACTGGAAGTTTGATGAAGACCTAATGCCTATATATTTTTTTAATTTTAATAATTCCCCTGCCTCTCTCCCTCCACAAATGCTAGCTTGTAAAATTTCACTTTAAAATACTCTTACATTATTGAATGCAACACAAAAAACATCTCCTCCCTGAATATATTTTTACATCGATGGGATTTTTTCTCAGCCACGCCAGGATGTCATAGTGATCTGAACAGAGGTGGAAAAGCTGTTTGTGTTTGCAGAGGTATTGCAGTGAGCTTGATGTGACTCACCACGAGGAAACTAGTTCTCTGTTCACACCTATGAAACCACTGCTCTCTGTTCACACCTATGAAAACTAAAGGCTTGCCAAAAAACTAGTATATCAGCTCCTTCGCTCCTGAGTGTACATGCTGTACTGCAGAAAGGGGAGGAGACAGCAATTACTTGTAATTGGATTATTACTGCACTGATCTCTTCTTCTTTACTTTCTTCCCCCCCCCCAATTTAGGGGCTTTCTGGGACATAGGAGCGGAACAGGTTTTTTCCAACGCTAAGCAAGAGGAATGCTTCTGTGCTCCTTTTTCAGTGCTACTCATGTACTCAGTATGTTGAAACTGAACATGATCATGCCACTTTCCCTTTGGTGCTCTTGCTAGCACCCTGGGGAAAACAGCATATTTAGAAGTAGCAGCACATTGGTGATCCTGGGGAGAGCAAGTGGGGACTAAGGAGGGAGAAAGATGCACACACAGACAAACGCACACAATGGGAGTGAAGAGAGAGAGAGACACAATGGGAATGGAGGGAGATGGGGACACACACAGAGTGGGGATGGGATGGGGTGGAAACTCACAAACGGGACAGTGGAATGGAATGACTGCTTAGTCAGGGAGGTATCCAAAGTAGTGGCTGATGATTCAGGTGTTTGTGTTGGTAAAAGGGTCAATAAACACAAGGCCCTGAATATATTTTATGCTCTGATCAGTTACAGTGCGGTTTCTTTATTTGTCTCCTGGCTTGTATCATCATCTTCATCCTTCATCATCATCTATATAGTAGGTTGATCATAAAACAACCACAATAATGGTTTTCTTTTACATATGAGCACAGTAGTGACCCGATAGCCTAGGATACCCCCTCCAAGCTGCTTGGCTCAGCTGCATCCTGCCTAAGAGCATGGGTATCATTTGCACTAATGTTACTTACTGAAAGCCTAACCCTGAAGTTCCTTCTTAGTGCTATTCAGTCCTCCTCACTCAGGCAAACACCCCATTCATCTCAAACACAGAGGAAGCCAGCTGACTTTGCTTCCCCATTCGCTGGCAAATGAGGTTCCACATACAGTTAATCAAATATTCCCTTCCCTTTGGGCTGACAAAGGTGCCTTAGAAAAAAATGTTATTCAGAATTCATTTACAGTGTTTTATCTGAAGCCTTAAACACTTACATTGCTTGAAGTGCTATAATTGGTTTCTGTTCTCCTCATCTAATTCCTGTAACTGTCGCCAGGGTAGTTCTCCCCACCCCTCCCAGCATTTCACTGCAATTATTGTCAAGTAGCCAGGGCTGTAAAACAAACAGATTTTTGTATAAACCTTCCCCAGATTTTATCTATATCTAATCTACAATTCTGTATTTTATATTGGGATTATCACCATGGTCAAAACTTAGATTAATTAAAATAAGACTGATTCTCTCTCTCTCTCTCTGTTTATAAAATATATATTTTAAAGGCAATACAAAAGTGGTCCTTTATAATGAGACACATAAGGCCACAAGGTTCAGATATGGAACCTTCCAAACTTTGAGGTTGTTCAGACCTGGTGTTTTGGTTCAGTCCATTATGGTTCAGTCCATAACATTTGGACTAAAATACAAACTTTAATGAACAAGGCTGCTGTCTGCACTGTTGGATCAAAGTTTGGATAACAATCCCTTCAAAACCAGAAGGTTTTATTAATGTCTGCGTTTGGAAACACCGTCGTTGAACAACAATAGCTGTCATTTTGTGCACCCTACTTATTTGGAAAGAGGAAATGCAAAGAGAGCTGTAGTTCCTAAACATATGTAGTCAGATGCATCACCAGAAATTATAACCCTTGACCTAAAGACATGCAGAAGTAAAGAAAGTTCAATCTGAAGAATGGAGGTTAACTTGCTCTGTGTAAATTGCTTCTGAATTGGCAACATGATGAACAACCCAGGAACAGTATTGTTTAGGGCTCCTAGAGAAAAGCTGGAAGGAGTAAAGTTTTCAGCATTCTTTTTGTAGTTGGGTAGAAACTATATTAAACTGTAAAGGCAAAACAATGGTTATGATCTGCTTCATGCATGAATAACAAAAATGTACCAGCCTATCCAAATACAGCATAGCAATAGTAATGCACCAAAAAGGAGGGGGGGAAACCTGATACTGGGATTGCTTTGGAATAAATGTAATAAACAGGGCACTGTAATATTTCTATTAGAACTGAAGGGCAGCCTGCTCTCTATGCTGTGTAAAATGACACAATGGGAAAATTAGATTTAAGGCATCTCCCTAAACTCTTATCTTTCCTTAGATTGATTCACATCTGCACTAATTGTTATCTGTGCAGTTCACATTTGTTTTTCTTTTGTTAGCCTGTTTCCCTTTCTTGTTTTAAAGAATAGTTTATCTGCACACCCTGGAAGGGTGTTACTCATAAAGATCACAAGCTTTTAGATCAAGCAAAACATTGGCACGTTGACTAAAAAAACAAAGCATGCTGAGGCTTTAAAACACAAGTGCCGCATTGCATTTGCAATGAGGCAGTAACTGTGTCTCTTGTTGTCCGTTGCCAGGGTTCTGCTAGATCTCAGAGTTTGCATTTCCATGGTCAACTGGCAAGTATATTTTTAAAGTAATCTATGCATTTGAGAATAACTGCGCTAGTATTTCAGTGTTCTTAATCCCCACTGTATTTCACGATGGACGACAAAAATGTTAGGGCTTGGGTTTTTTGTTTTTGAGGGGGAATGTCAGATGGTTTCTATTTGTATTAGTTGGTGGTTAAAGGACTGGGAGTAAGGGAATGAGATTTATTCCCAGCTCTGTCACTGTTCCTCTGTATGACCTTGGGCAAATCCCTTAACCTCTCTGTGCTTCACCTTTTATCTGTAAAATATAGATACAGCTACAAGTCTTTACTTCACAGGGATGTGTGAGGCATGTAAAGCATGCTGAGATCTTCAGATGGGAAGCAAAAGAGAAATCCGAAGTATAATTGTTTAGGATTATTCAGTGTATACAGAAGCACTCATCTGTCTTTATTTTTATTCTCAAGGTGATTTTACAATGGATGGAAGAGCAGACTCGTTAGTGATGACTGTGCATCTTCTTGCCACCTCTGGGCATTCATTACTCCTGCAGCAAACTCTTGATCGGCTTCTGGGGTGGATCTGTCTGGATGTTCGCCTCTTCCTTGTATCCGAACGTGTTACTCCAGTGAAGTATTATGAGAAATATCACCGGAAAAGCTCTGGATTTCCTGGGATGTCCATTCTCCTTTTCCTGCATGAGGACTTTGGGGAAGAACGGATTTTTCGGGTCCATGATTTTTTCCAGCACCCTCCATGGCAGGATCACCACATGCAACATGCTAATGGGAAACAGTACCCTTATGCACCTGCTGGCCAGGAATTTTATGGTCTGGATGAGCATATGCCTGTATGGGGTGTACGGCAAGTTCATTATGGCACTGAAATTCTGCGCGTGACTCTCTACTGTAGCTTTGATAACTATGATGATGCAGTCAGACTTTACGAGATGATCCTACAAAAAGAAGCAACTATGCAGAAGAGTAACTTCTGTGTCTTTGTGCTGTATGCAACACAAACCGTTGCTGTTCAGCTCTGCTTGAAGCAGCTGCCCCCGGGGGTCTCTGTTGAACTGAAAGAATCTTCCGTGTTGCAATTCAAGGTCCATGAAATTGGGCAGCTGGTACCTCTTCTGCCTAATCCATGTATTCCTATCAGTAGCACCCGATGGCAAACTCAGGACTACGAAGGAAACAAAATCTTGCTTCAGGTATTGGGTTTTTTATGTGTGCTGTCTTTAATTCAGTAGGTGACTTGCCAGCTAGGAAGAACACAGGGTCTGATTGGAAGATAGTTATTTATTATTATTTATTTCTTCCTTCGAATTTATAAAATATTTATAGCTGTCTATCCCATACTCTGGGTGATTTCTCCATTAATAAAACCACCCAAAGTAACATAAAAAGATTGCCAGATATTTTTGTAATATCTCCCCCTGGGCTGATATGACATTGTGCAGTTAGACTTGATAAATTATAACCTGAAATGCAAGTACGGTACTTTGCAGGCTGGTCTGTAGACAGAGTTTCACCCTCAGATGAAATTACTGTAAGTGCCTGAATTATTTCTTTATGATAAGGGTTTAGAGTGGAAATGCTTTCAGAAGCTGGTTTCTAGCTGTGCTGTTGGGTGCCACCCAAGGAAGGGTATGTTTGGGTGTATGGTATCTGTCAATTTTTGTGAAAGTTTAATAGTTAAACTGAGCTGCCTAGGCTGTACTGTACTGCCTAGGTTGGAGTGAATAAATCATAGTGAATAAAGGCTTGTTTCCATGGGTGGGATTTTTCATGTTAACTTTTGTTTTTTGGCTTAAACTGACTTGTGTTCACATGGCACAATTCTTTTTAGAATAATCTTGTGTCCTTTTGCAAATTAGGTAATCCATTTTGAAAGTGGATTTAGTCCATTTCAGGATGAATTATTCTGGAAAATGGTTCAAGTGGACCTGTCTGTATTTTGGATGAACTTTTCCACCTCTGGCAGTCCTCCTGCTGTCCCATGCTCAGGGCCAGCTCCAGCGCAGGAAGCAGGTGCTTGGGGTGGCCAATGGAAAGGGGTGGCACGTCCGGCTCTTCGGCGGCAATTCGGCAGCGGGTCCCTTAGTCCCTCTCGGAGGGAAGGACCGGCTGCCGAACTACTGCCGAAGAATGAAGCGGCGCGGTAGAGCTGCCGCCGAAGTGCTGCCGATCGCGGCTTTATCTTTCTTTTTTTTTTTCTGCCGTTTGGGGCGGCAAAAAAGCTGGAGCCAGCCCTGCCCACACTGCGTTGCTTTACATCTGATTTGACCTGTCTGTCTACTTATGTGCACTTTACTGGTCTGGAAGTTGGGAATTTGCATTCACCTCCCCCTCAATATTTCCCAGGAAATCCACTTCAAACATATTATCCCAAAAGGCCATTCTTGTTTGGCACATTGTTCAATATAGTTCTGTGATCATTCAGGCCTTACATTACATCTCCTCCCTAGAGGTTACATACGATCCCAGCCCACAATAACACAAACTTTGCATTTAGTACAATGGACCCTAAGGACCCTTAATTCAGTAAGGTTTCTTCAAGGCTATGGCAGGCTATCATGCATATCAGATATTGTGCATATCTGTCACAGGTAGCATCCCCATTGTACGGTTGGGGAAATGGAGGCAGAAAGATTAAAAGCTTGATGCGTCTGAGGGCCTTGTCACAAGCTGGAGATAAGCATTATACACCTAGCAGGAAGCATCCAGCACTTGGTGTTATTGGGCAGTAAATGAGTCACCCAGAGCTAGAAATGAAAAGAATGAATTCAGTGGCTCTGATTCTCCACTCACTTTAAACCAGTTTAACTCCCTTGACTTTAATGAACTAACTCCTGATTAGCACCAGTGTGAGGGAAAGAATCAGGCCGAATAGCTTTTAGACCATAAGCTATTTGAGGCTGGAACTGTCATTTCCTATATGGATGTATAGCATCTAACACAACGGGGCCCTGATCTGTAGGCTCTTGGCATTGCTGTAATATAGTAATCATTACTAAGAGTTAACCTTAAAATGGCTTCACCTTCAAATGGTGGACAGGAGTAAGAGCTATGAGAGCAGGCCTAGTATTTGTAACATGCTTTTGAATCAATCTACCTGAACAATTTAGAAATGTCAATTTTGGGGTTGGAAAATAAAAAATTTTGTGCAAATTTTTCAACTAGTTTATAGATTTAATAGATTTTTTTGGAAAATTCAAAATTTCAATGAAAACATTTCAACTAAGTGTATCGCTGAATAATTATTCCTGTGGATCTAAATTACTCAACATTTTCCATTTAAACATGTTTATGTCCTAGTATTTTCATTCATTTTCTCATACTTCTGCGTACAGTATAGTTTGGATTATTTCAATAATTTGTAGCAATCCTGCGTAGTATTTAATTTTTCTCTGATTCTTTGGCAGAGTGATTTTGCCTTCATTTTATTTTTTCCCTTTCTATTCCTTCTAGAGATTATTTGGTACAATTCCTGCTAATCCATCTGCATGGCTAATTTGTTCACTGATCTCTCACTGTTAATCCTCAGTGCAGCTTTTGCTTTTATGTGTTCGTACTTTTCATCCTGTCTGTCTGCAAACGAGGTGGTTACCACCTGATATAGGCAAGGGCTTCACTTTGACAGATGCATTTGAATTCCCTGGCAGGAGAGGATTAGGATTTGTTTTTTAGCTGTGACTCATCCTCCTCCTGTCAAGGGAACTAGGAGTCAGTCTGAACCTGGGATTTGTGTTTTGTTTTGTTGCTTCAAGCAGCACATTGATATGCTGATAGTTTGGCATGAAGAGCCCGATCCTGTGATCCAGGGACTATCATATCCCACTAGAGGTAATGGCAGTTGATGGCTCTCAGCACCTCCCAGGATTGCATCCTTCATGCTGAAGAAACTACAGTATCCCTGGTTTGTCAATTAAGAAAAGGAACAAATCCTACCGAAGTCACAAAGGTTCCATATGATCCCTTGCTAATGACCAATTAGCATTAGTTAGGGCATCTCCATGTTGAATGACTCTTTGGAAACCAATTTAATATTATTTAATAGTTTGTCTCTGTTAAGGGATCACCTTCCATCTTTTCAGTCTGTCCTTCCCATTGCAGAATATATCTTGGATGACGGTTGATCAATTACAAGTATAAAATGTCCTTGGCTTATCACACTTATTAGTCAGTCTGTCTATTCTTCGGAGAATCATAGGTGAGCATTTTTCCCGTTATGGCAGGTGTCAACAGGTGGCGCTGTTGCACATAACCTTCCAAGTTCTTTTGTGTTATGACTTGTCTACATGGTAACACAGTTGCAGCAAGGTGTGAATGTAAAGTGCTGCACTAGCTTGCCTTGCACTAAGTGGACCCTACTACCACGCACTAAAAGGTCTGTAGTGCGTTTTGACACTAACAGCAGTATGAGGAAGCACACTACAGAATGTTTAGAACATGGTAGCATGGTCCACATGGCAACTTAGTATATGTCAGGCTAATATACAGTACGTTCACACCCTGGGTTGCCACACATTAAGTTGCTGTGTAGACAGGCCCTAAGTGTTTGAGCAAATGTTCAGTCTTAGAAGGACATTGCTATGTGTTGTTAGTGACTTAGTTACACTAGATTCTGTGTATAGGCAGTCTAAGGAGAGGGAGCTGTGTGAGCAGCAGGAATGTTTGCTCACTGCCTTGGTCTCCGGTTAGAGTCAGTTCTTGAGGCAGAATTGCTCTCTGGGCATTAGTGTTGAGTTGAGATGCCTGAAAGAAGGGATTGCCCTGCATGCTGTTTGTGTTTGTTTCTGTTCCAGGACTGGCATACGTGTGTAAATAAAACAAATTACACTTAGAATACACCCAGACTCTGTCACTGATTTCTTCACCACTGGGAAGCCAACTTGCAATGCCTCAAACATCTGATACCACTTGGCAGAGGGGCAACTCTGGCATCAGACTGAGACATGGATAATGTAATGTAAGAGGGGGCAACTCTATTCAGATAAAGATGCTTGGTTATCAAAATACATTTGGTGACTTAAGGCCTGAACCTGCAAACCCTAACTCACATGACTTGTGCTTACTTGAGTGAGTAGTTCTATTACTTCTATGGACTTTATTCCTTACTAAGAATTACTTCCAAGAGTCAGGGTTGGCAGGCTCTCCCCCATAACAAATTACCATTCTCCTTCCGATCCCCCTGGGGTTTTTTTCTTCCAGCAAATAAATGATGCAAATTGGAGTCCATTATTATGCTTATATTTGGGTTATTTATTATGGGATAGATAATGTAATTGATAAGAGACCTGATATTTCACATGCTCACCCATCCTCAGTGTTCTCAGTTGTCTTCCTTGAGTTATCTTTAGTTACTTTACTATTCCGTTCTTTGCCCTTTCCCGAAGGGTTTATAGGTGATTCCTAATGCTCATATTTTTGATATAATCATAGAATTGTAGGGCTGGAAGGGACCTCAAGAGGTCATCTGGTCTATCCCCCCCATGCTGAAGCAGGACCAAGCATACCTAGACCATCCCTGACAGGTGCTTGGAGGTTTTTAAGACAAGGTTAGACAATTATAGGGATTCAAAACCTTCCTTGGTCACCTATTCCAGTACTTAACTATTTTTATCATTAGAAAGTTTTCCCTAATATCTAATCTAAATCTCCCTTGCTAAAGATTGTCAGCTACTTCTTGTCTTACCTTCAGTGGACATGGAGAACAATTGATCACCATCCTCTTTATAAAACACCTTGACATATTTGAAGACTGTTATCAAGTCCCCCACAGCCTTCTTTTCTCAACACTAAACTTGCCCAGTATTTTTAACCTTTCCACATTTAAAAGGTTTAGAAAACCTGATCTCTTTTTAGTTGCTCTCCTCTGGGTTCTCTCCAGTTTGTCCACAACTTTCCTGAAGTGTGGTGCCCAGAACTGGACACAGTACTCCAGCTGAGGCCTCACTAGTTCCATGCAGAATGGGACAATTACCTCCCGTATCTCCCATATGACTCTTCTATTATAATACACCCCAAAATGATAGTGGCCTTTTCTGCACCGGCATCACACTGTTGGTTTGTATTCAATGTGTGATCCATTATAACTCCCAGTAGTATTGCACTACAACTGTCTAGCCAATCATTCTCTGTTATGTAGTTGTGCATTTGATTTTTTCCTTCTTAAGTGTAGTACTTTGCACCTGCCTTTAATTAATTTCATCTTCAGAACATAAGAAATGCCATACTGGGTCAGACCAATGGTCCATCTAGCCCAGTATCCTGTCTCCAACAATGGCTAATACCAGAGCTTCAGGGGAAATGTACAGAACACAGGGCAGTTGGCGAAATCTACCCCTGTTTTCTTCTCCTGTCTTCTGGCAGTCAGTGGTTTAGGACTGCCCCAAGAGTTGGGTTGCATCCCTGACCATCTTGGCTAGAAGCCATTGATGGTCCTGTCATCCGTGAACTTATCTAGTTATTTTTTTGAACCCAGTTATATTTATGGCCATCACAACGTCCCCTGGCAATGGGTTCCACAGGTTAATTGTGTGTTGTGTGAAAAAGTTACTTCCTCTTCTTTGTATTAAATCTGTTGCCTATTAATTTTTTGTACATTATGGGAAAAGGTAAATAACACTTCTTTATTAACTTTTCCCACATCATTCATGATTTTTAGACCTCTATCTCATTCCCCGTTACTTGTCTTTTTTTTTTTTAAGCTGAGCAGCCCCAATCTTTTTAGTCTCTCCTCTCATGGAAGCCATTCCATACCCTTTATCATCTCTGTTGCCCTTTTCTGAACCTTTTCCAGTTCCGCTATAACTTTTTTGAGACGGGGGTGGGTGGGAAGGGAAGACCAGAACTGTGGGTGCACCATGGATTTACATAGCGATTATGATATTGACTGTCTTACAGTCCATGGTTTGGGAATCTTCTCTACATTTGCATATCATGCTATCCATTTGTGTAGTAGGAAATTGTGATGCCTGTGTGAGTTTCTGAGGCATTTTACTGTGACCCTTATCTTACATGGCCTGGCAAAGCCAGGTAGCTGGTTTGTAGGATCCATAATGAAATCTTGATTCTTGACCTTGCTGTTTTCCCACAGCCTCTGCCATTTTTTGGTGATGGTCCCAAGGTTTTGAGAGCTTTGGCCATTAACCAGAAGTGATTTCAAGATTTAAGGCATCATTTGGGGGGCTTTTGAAGGTCTTCACAGAAAAGTTAGTCTGGATTTGTTGTATTCTCAGATTTTTGCAAACCACTGATAACTACTCTGAGTGTGTTTTTTTAACTAGTTGTGCACACACCTTATAGTAATTTAATCTAGACCACATTTCCTTAGTTTGCTTATGAGAATATCATGTGGGATTATGTCAAAAGCCTTATTATATCACATCTACAGCTCTTCCTTGCTCCAATAGTCCAGTAACCCTGACAAAGAAGGAAATTAGGTTGGCTTGGCATGATTAGTTCTTGAAAAATCCATGTTGGCTATTACTTATCATGCTATTATTCTGTTGGTGCTTACAAATTGATTTGTTCCAGCATCTTTCCATGTATAGAAGGTAGGCTGACTGGTTTGTAATTCCCTAGGTTCTCTTTGTTCCCTCTTTTAAAGATAGGTACTATGTTTGCCCTTCTAAAGTCCTCTGGGACCTTGCCCATCATCCATGAGCTCTTGAAGATCGTCACTACTGAGTCCAAGACTGCTTCAGCTAATTCCTTAAGTAGCATAGAATGAATTTAATCAGGGCCTGTCTAGAATATATCTAACTTATCTAAATATCCTTTAGCTTGTTCTTCCCATATTCTGGCTTGTATTCCTTTCCCCTTGCTAATATTAATTGTGTTAAGTATGTGGTTGCAAATTATGTTTTTAGAGGAGACTGAAGCAAAATAGACATCAAACACCTCTGCCTTCATTATATCATCCATTAGTAGCTCTCCTTCCCTGCTAAGTAGTTGACATAGCCTTTCTTTCTTTTTTCTCTTATTCCTAATGTATTTATAGAACCTCTTCTTATTTCCTTGCATGTCCCTTGCTGGGTGTAACTGTTGTTGTGCCTTAGCTTTCTGATTTGTCCCTACATGCTTGTGTTAGTCTTTTGAACTCATCCTTAGCAATTTGTCCATGTTTTCACTTTTTGTAGGATTCCCTTTTGATTTTCAAGTCATTAATGAGCTCCTAATGGCGCCAAATTAGCCTCTTACTATTCTTGCTATTTTTTCTTTGTCAGTATAGTTTGCTGTTGTGCCTTTAATACTGTCTCTTTGAGAAACTGTCACTTCTCCTGAACAATTTTTTCCCCTTCTGTTCTTCCCCTGGGACCCTACCTATCAATTCTAAGATTGTTAAAGTCTGGATTTTTTTTTTTTTTTGAAGTCCATTGTCCTTATTCTGCTGCTTTCACTCCTTCCTTTCCTTAGAATCATGAAATCTATTGTTTCATGATCACTTTAATCCAAGTTGCCTTCAGTCTTCAGATTCACAACCAATTAGTCCCTGTTAGTAAGAACCAAGCCTAAAGTGGCTGCCCCCATGGTTACTACTTCCACCTTCTGAAACAAGAAGTTGTCCCCAACACACTCCAAGAACTTACTGGACACTTTGTGTTCTGAAGTATTACTTTTTCCAACAGATTTTAATCTTAAAACTCATAAGAAAAGTGCTAGTTATTTTAATACAGATCAGACTGGATTTTTGGAGTCTCTTAGAACTAAATCAGCAAACTAATTTAACGTTTGTATGAGATCATAAAAGTCAGTGCATGTGTGACTTAAAATAAGATTAGAATTTGACTCTAATGGTACCACTGAATCTTTGTTTTTGTTTTGTTTTTTTATCAAAAGAGTGAAAATTGTGATCTGTGATTAGTTTCAAACTAAAATGAAAATGTATAAATGTAATGGTACATTGAAATGAATGGATCAGCTCATTCATAAATTCTTTAGCATGGGTTTCTACGTCCGAGTTGTAGAAGAAGATAATGGAACCCGTAATCATTGAGTTGTAGATGATTTCAGCATGGTAGCCGCAGTTGAGGACACAGTAGTCACTTCATTGCTGTTCAAACAATGATTTAATTGTGTTCTCATCAATCTTTCTTTAACAGGTTCAAGGCAACTCAAAACACAATGAAAAAAATGACGGGCTTTCTAATCAGCACAATAATGCAAGTGAAGAAAAGATCCTACAGAATTCCACGCTAGCCCCCTTTCCCACAAAGTGGGTTAATCCAGAACAGAAAAGCCGGAAGATCAGAATGATGAAGTGTAAAATCAAATCAGAAGACAGAATTATTTCTGGGAGCGTTAGCAGCACCCCACAGAGTAACTCCTGCTCTTCATCCCAGGCCAGCAGTCCAGCAGCTACTTCACGGTCTGATACCACCTCTTTCAATGTAAGTGCAGGAACTAAACTGAACATCTCCAGCCAAGAAATCCATTTTCAAAGGCAAGAAGCAGAGACCAATGTTGACACAGGATTCACGGTAGTAAATTCTGAATGCAATCCATCTCCACTTAGCAGGTTTTCAAGGGACTTGCAGGACAGTCTTCCTCAGCCACAAGCACCAAACTATTCATTAGCTGCTGCTGGCTCCAGAATCAACTTGCCTTCTGAGGATAGAATCCATCTGTCATTATCTGCTGTCAAAAGAAATAAAGGAGCAGGACAGACAGCTTCAAACTTTCATTTGCGAATATCAAGAGCAAACCATGGAAATGGAAATGAAGAGGAGGAGGAATTCTTTATTTGACTTGAAACAAATGTGCCTGACAAACTGACTTTAAAACTGATAGATAAATGCTTTATTCTGGAAACAGAGAGAAAGCAATCTGCATGCTTTTAACTCTGTGTTTATACAGACACCAAGATGCCTAGGCTACCTGTTCTGTTATGAAAAAAGACTTCAGTGGGGTTTTATTGCAATAGAGTCACTTTATGTACAAAAATGCTAATGGGACAGAGGGCAAAACCAGAAAAAAAAAATCATGTGCAGTTACACAGTGAGTTTGATTCTTTTAAATACAGAACACCCAACAGCGTAATTGTGCAATGAATGGGAATAAGCCATGTGAGTCCTATTACTGTTTGTAAACGTTAATCAGTAGCCTGTGACACATTGTCTTGTGTAGTTGCATTAGAGGGATTTGGCAGTGGGGAGGCAGTGGAATGCCTAAAAATAGCAATGTGGATATGGGAGACACTGCATGAGTGTGAAGAGAGTTGTGTAGGGTACATGGAGTTCAGGTGTGTAGGGCACTCTACTCATAGGGGGAAGGGATAGCTCAGTGGTTTGAGCATTGGCCTGCTAAAGCCAGGGTTGAGAGTTCAATCCTTGAGGGGGCCATTTAGGGATATGGGGCAAAAATCCGTTGGATGATTTAATTGGGGATTGGTCCTGCTTTGAGCGGGGGGTTGGACTAGATCTCCTGAGGTCCCTTCCAATCCTGATATTCTATGACCTAAAGCAATGCCTCACCATCTACTCTGCTATTTATACCTGTGCTAGCTGGGCGTGCAGCGCCTGTACCCTATACGCTGCCATAAGTGTACATTTACCTTAGGTGGTGGCATGGTCACAACGTGTGAGCAGGCTTGCAATGTCTTTCTCCTTCTAGGTGCCCTCTCATTTCTCCTTCTGCCATCATCCAGACTTGAAAAGTGTGAATGTGATCATTCGAATGCATTTAAATGAGACTAAATCACACCCTGATACACCCCCATAATGCTACTTTTAAAATCAATCGTTTGAACTCTGTTTTCTCCCCACGAAGCATACACCCCCTGCCCTCTAGTGCTCCATGGAATAAAGTTAGAAACAATATGCATGATCTTTCTTAGACCTCTGTGCAATTATCAACAGGGTGAAAATCCCAATTGAATTTTAAATGGCAGGAGACAAACAGGAACCCTTGGAGCTGAGAGAGCTACCAGAATGGTAAAAGCTAAAAATTCAGTAAGCAGTGCTCACCAAAGGACAAATTAAACCATTCATTTAAAAGAAACCAATGTTTGTTATCAAGATTAGATTTATTTAAAGTTTTCCTACTCGAGAACGATTACCTGGGCCAGAAAGGAGGAGAGTTAGAGGGGGTTGACTGAGGGGGTCAAAAATTACGAAGAGCATGGCAAAAATCTGATCAGCCCATTTTACTCTCATCCAGAATATGAGGAACACATGGACCCTCACTGCCAAAAGAGGGTAAATTTGGAGTCATGACAAGGAGATGCTACTTTACACTGTGCCCTCGTGAAAGTGTCTGTTCTGTCCTGGCTGATGGAATGTTTCATAACAGAGGATTAGGGCTTGGCTAGGTTTACGTTTGTCATGATCTCGGCTGCTCTGAGGAGGAGTGGACTAGGGAGGGGATGACCAGTGCTGTGCCCCATTCATTTCAGATTTAGCCACATCACCATCCCTAGCCAGTGACTGGCCCACCTGAGACTTGTGAACTCAGGCAACCTGTTTTAAGCTTTGCACAGAGTATGCATTATACCAGAGCGCCTGAGGACCCAAGAATCCTGCAGCAGAATTAAGGTCCTGCTTACTGCTGAGTACCAGGGCCGTGCATATAACACTCCTGCTGCTACTGCACAAGGGCATTGAGACGCCCACTGCAGCTTGCCTGTTATGATCATTAACAATATTTGCGTCTATGCCAGCTAAAATAAGGAGGGTAAACATACCCTGTGCTTCAGTGTGTGACCTTGATTACCCATGCAGGTCCAAAAGGGTTAATTTCCCCTTTGTGAACAGCCTAGCCTAACTAGCCAGGGGGGCGCTGTGGTTTGTTGGCATTTTGGCTTGGGCCAGGCTAACTCCCACTTTCATTCCATCTACTTTCTCTTGAATAAATCTGCAAAAGGCTCCTGCTTAGACTTTGAAGTGTGGGTCTTCTCTAAAAATTAATTGTGTGATAGCACAGCATCCTCTTACTCAGCATAGCTGCTCTGCTCCTGTGGTCTCCGAATCCTATCTGTGTATTTTAGTGACACAAAATAAGCGGGGTCAGCTCCCGTATTAGATGCCCTTGCGTTGTTTGAGTAGGAGTTCTTTCTTTATAGGATTAAATGCCTGATTCTGAGCAGTGCTGAGCACCCTCCGTGGCCATTCAAATGAATGGGACCTGTGGGTTTTCAGGATCAGGCCCTAATACTGCCAAGATGGAATCAAATGAGCAAGAGCTATTGAGGCTGTTGTTCTCCAGCAGCACCGTGTGTGTGCTGGGAGACTGTGTCCTGATGACACATGTTCCTAACATTATTTTCATGTGCCACATATTGTCATACCGTGCCAGGCTGTCCTGAAAACATATTCTTATTTTCCTGTGTCCTGTGCAAAGGAAACCATACTGTGTGGCTTGACATTCAGAGTTATAGATCCGAGTTAGAACGTCCATTGCCAGAGATAACTGATCTTCCATTTTATACTTATACCACAAGACACTTACTTTTTTAAAAGATATTTCATCCTACAGTCTGTAGTAGTTTGAATTGTTTTCAATAAAACATAATGTGACATTTTACTGCACATAAGCTGATTATTAACAACAACACAGAATGGTATAAATTTACCCGGCACTTCACAAACCCAGAGCAAGGTGATTTGCCACCACTGGAGACATGCTAATATGAAGAGGCCAAGCCAACACAAGACAAGGGACAACAGTTCAGGCAAGGATTAGTGGTGGTGAATTACTGGAGAGGAGAATCAGGTAGTGGATGGATTCCTGGAATAAGAGGTTTTAAGAAGGGAGTTAATGGCTAGTGCCCTAACTATAGAAGTGTAGCTGTGATGGCATGAGTGGCAGCAGGGGTAGCCACCCAAGTATGTGTCTAGAGTCAGGAATGGGCTTGCACTTGGGGCAACTAACTTCTTCTGTCACTTGCATTGCTGTGCTTGCACTTCTATTTTGAACACACTAGCTTGATCACTTTCCAGCTCCAGTGAAAACAGACCCTGATTTGAGTGGAGCTAGTCCTAATTTTCCCTAGGAGAATCAGGCCTTGGGGGGAGGGTGGGGCAGAAGGGTGCCTTATGGACAAAAAAGCCAATGTCTCTAGCAAATAGAAAAGAATGGTGGTTCAAATTTAACAAAGGGAGGAGGCAACACTATGTTGGTGAGTGAGGTTTAAATGACTAGACAGGTAAGAGCAGTGAGGAGAAAACTCGGAGGAGCATAGGGAGCGAATAATGAGATCTACACAGGCCCAAGATCACCTAGGTCCTTGACACTGAGGGTTAGGAGCTATACTCTGATTTCTCTTCAGAGCAGTTTTTCCTAGTCGATAGAGCACTGGATTAGGACTCCGGAGCCCTGGGTTCTATTCCTAGCTCTGCCACTGGTCTGCAGGGAGACTTTGGGTAAAGTCACGGTCAGTCGCCGTGCCTCAGTTTCCCCCTCCGTAAAATGGTGACAATGATACTGACCTCCTTTGTAAAGTGCTTTGAGTTACACTGATGAAAAGTGCTAGATAAGAGCTTGGTGGTAGTATAACTTAATGTATTGGTATTTATAAAAGATGTTATTCTGGTAACGGGTGTCCCCTACAACACACTCCCCACAAGTCAAAGTCATAGTCTTGTATCGCCATTTGAAACAACAAATAATAAACTGCTTATTCCATTACAGGCTGCTAAATAGCTAAACATCTTCACCCTTGAATTCTCCAAGCAATGGATAGAACAACGTTCATTTCCACTAGTACCTGGAAGCCAACGTAGGCCTTGAAACATGTGCAGAAAGTAAATGTATCTAGTGGCCCAGTTCCCACTCACTACATGGAGGGCACATTGGTGGTATGTCCAGAGCTCACAGTTATTCTCTGCTTACCAGGTTCATGAAAAGCAGAGTGTAATTTAGAGCAGTCCAGAGGATGCTTTAACTGACAGCAGGGGCTGGGTAGGCTCTTGGTTGCCCCAAAATATGAATGCAGAGGTATCTAAAAGGCACTTCCAAGGCCCACACCACCCTGTTCCTATCCCAAATGCAGGAATAGAATCATACAGAATTGGGGCCAGTATTTCCCCCAGAAGAAAGTATTCACAATTTCAGCCACACACATGTAAAAGGAAAATTCCAGTGTCAAAATCTGATCTTCTTTTCATATGTCCAAACCAGCTAAGCCTGTATTCCCTCAGCTTTTCTGTAATTGGTACCACCTTTGCACTTCCCCTGATTCGCTTGTTCTAAACATGGTCCATCCTCGTAACTCCAAACATCCATTTTAACATTTTCACTTCCACTGTATCCAAGACCTGCTCTTGTTTAATCACATATAAAAGTAAATACGAAATTAAATGCATTTAAAAGAATAATTGACACTGAACAATTATCCAAGTGGAGCCTTGCTATTTATCAAGCTGGATCTACTGCAAAGTATCCTTACAATGGTATTTTCCACTGAGACCATTTACAGCTATGGGTATAATGAGGGAGTGACAGGTATTCTAAGAATGGTTCTGAATGATCACATGCAATGGACATAGTAGTAAATAACCATTTCTATAACAAATCACTGCCCTTTTCCTTAGCCTTATTGGTCTAGCTTTCTTGGAACTGCAGGTTCAGATCCCAGTAGATTCATATCCTTTGTCCTTCAAAACAGATGAACAAGAATGTGAGCCTTCCTAATATGATCTTTTAACAAACAAGGCTGTATCTGCCCAGTGAGGGCCTCTGCCCAGCCATTTTTTGTAAGAGTAGAGATTTAGCTCAGTTTTCACAGCTGATATGTCCTTCCTCTCTGTAGGATGCTGTACGCTCGTTGGCCCATAGCTCCCCAGCCTGAAGCATTTCACTAGTGCTGTTTGTCTGCAGTTTTGTGAAGTACTTGTGGGTCTTTTGGGACAAAATTCCCTAAATAGATGTTTGTATCCCAAGCTCCTGGAGCCTTTGTTCTATGGTTCCATTTAAAGGTTTTCTCTAATATAAATGGGAATTGCTATTTCTTTTCAAAATGAGCAACAGTATCTTTACAGTGATGATCAAAGTGTCCTGAAGAGAGAGACACAAGATAATGGCCCAATCCTGTTCCACTGAAGTCAAAGGTAAAATTCTCATTGACTTCAGTGGAAACAGAATTAGGGCCTTAAACTCTCTGAGCAATTTTACGTTAAAAAAAGTATTTCCATAGTAATCCCACAATGTTCAGTTCATAAAGAAAGCACAGGTGCCTTTCCAAACTCTCTGCTTAACACAGTGTACAGAAATGGAAAAGCAATGCTTGTTAGAGAAAACAATGTGATGGTCAGAGGTGGTCCCTGCACTCCCCTGGAGCCTTGTTGTTTTGTGGATCCACACAGGTGGACTCCTGTCCCTACATGGAGCCCTGCCTAAGGGTTCACACACATTCTTCACACTGCAAAACTGGGTCCAGAATCAGGAAATAATGCTTCAAAGCAATTAAGGGGTTTTTCTGAGCTGTTCAGAGTGCTGGAGTTTTTGCCCAGGGTTTTAGGATTAAACTGAAGGACACTTGGACCCTGGTGGTTCCTTAGTTTGGTTCTTTAAATACCGTGCAGCTTAGTATAAGACAAAATCAGTCGTATGAGATCTCCCTGCCTTACATTCATATTTAATGGTATTACACTGAATAATTTAAACCTCTGGTTTTCTATTGTAAGTTAAATTCCATAGCTCACTTTAAGTTTCACCTTGCTTGAATACTGGGCCACTTTGTCTCCAGTGTGCTAGTTTGGGTATCTCGCTGACTTCAGTGGAGTTATCTGAGGGGTGAGTTTGGGCTCCCACTGTATATTCTCTCTGCCTCTTCCAATTCAGAGGCATGAGTTGTTTCCAGTGTGAGTTAGTCAGAGGTGCTAAATGTGAGCTCAGTACTGCACAAGGCATGGACTGAAGACAGTGCTCTCCCCAAGGAGCTTCCAAAGAAGATGGGGCAAAGCTGCAAGGCCAGCAATTTATCTTTAGTTATTTTGACCCCTTTTTGTGAACATCACAAATGAGTCTTTAGGACGGACTTGAATGTTGGAGGTTGATAGTGTGGCAAATCAGAATGGGGGAGTATTGCATGAATAGAGGGGGGGTGTTGGGTAAAAAGAGAGAGATGGGATGGGATTGGATGGGGTATACTACCCCCGTAGGTCTTGGAAAGGCCCCAAACATGTTGGCCAGAATCACCCAGAGATAGAACTAAACTCCACAAACATTCCTGTTTTCTCAACCAGGGACAGACTGCCAGGGTGTGTCTAGAGAGTAGACGTAGTTTATAAAACTCTGCGGCCTAGATGCCGTACGTAAAGGGGAAGCAGAAGAAAGAAGTGACTTAGTGGTAGGCTATGCTTGAGCAACCTGGTCAAGCTTGCTAGGGCCTTCTAGAGCCCACACAAGTAGTGTATCCCAGGCCGTTTGTGGGTGAAGTTGATAAACAGAGTATCTAGGTTTGCATTGCTGGCTGAAGAGAAGAAAGGCTTTTATCCATTATCTTTTTTACATAATATTTGTTCTAAAGTCTTAGTTATAGCAAAACAAGTAAGAATAAACATGTCTTCATAGAGACCTGAATAATGATGCACAGTATTATACCCGGAGGTGCTATGGAATTACAACTGAGAATAAAAAGCAGAAGAGAGAGGAAGAAGTCACATACTTTGTTTATACAGAGACTGAAATGATGCAGTTCCAGTTTGGTTGGCCCCCTTGCACTGTAGAAATGTTAAATGAGAAGGGTCAGCAGAAGAAAAGTAGGTAAGAAATAGAGTGATAAGGAAAGAATGCAGTACAATAGAGAACTGCTATAGGAGTAGGACAACTGATATTACAGGCTTTTCATTTTCAAAACATTAGGCCAAATTCTTCCCTGGTGTAATTTATTGGCTTCTTTGCAGTCACACCAGAAATGAATTTGGCCCAATGGACATGATTCTAACCTAACCCTGATTTTTAGATTGAAATTGGGCCTAATTGCTGTGGAGATGCTGATCAATAATACTGTTAATAAGTTATATGTTTATAAATTGTGTCTTTATCTAGTGGCGCTGGATGCTCTTCAGTGTAATGCCATATTCTGTGCTATAGATTAGCAATCCAGAATCCCCAGCAAACTATCTAGGCATATTGGGCCTGATTCAAAGCTTGCCTAGATTGCTTCAAATCAGGAATAATGACACTGAAATTTCTGAGGGTGTCCATTTGTTTCTATTGCTACTTTCTTGCAACACTGATGTTGGTGAGCTACAATGCATTAGTCTGCAGGTGGTGTAGCCCTGGCACTACTTTGAGTAGAACAACCGGAAGTGTGAAGGTGAATGATGGCTTACAGAACAGCATGGATTTAGGCTACAGTCTGACTGGCTCAAGAGGGTGCGAAGACATGTAATTAATTTCCTAACAAATGTACATTTGATGTGAGGGCAGGCTATAGTCAGTCTTCAGATTGCACTGCCCTTCACACAGTGTTGATGATGGAAGCAGGACTATGACCCAGTGACTCATGTGAAATGAATTTGGTTCTCGGTAGGCAATTATCCATAGGGCAACTGACGAACTTGTTAGCATTCTCAGCAGAGATGCCCAGGATTGACTGGGCGTGGGGAATGAAATAACCCTTGACCTCTACGGGTGGTCCTTTTAGATTAAGTCTGAGGAAATATCGGCAGTTTAGAGGTCAGGGTCGGGAAGCTAAATAGACAATTCCAGTCTATAGGGCTGTCAATCTGGAACTCTTTGTGAGCACTACATTCATAAACACTATCAAACATTTCCAAGACACACAGATCAGATTTCAGTTTCACCAAATCAAAAAGAAATCTAATATGAAGGACAAATTCATTCCCAAACCAAGGCCAATAGCAGTATAATCTCTGAGGGGAAAATACTAGGACTAAATTTTCTTTCTGTTATATCACATTAATATGCATCTGCTCTCATCCACCCTGCCTATTGAGCAAATCACCCATTGAACATTTTAAAATGCTCTTCTAATTTTGATGGCTTTTGTAATTACTAACTTTGTAGAAGCATTCTTGCCAAGCCACGCTGGAACTAACTCAAAAGATCGCTTTAAATGATGCCTAAATAATTAATTGGCCAGCCCTGCTGAATACAAAAATGCTGCAATGGCTTCATTTAGCAGGAGACTCAACCAAACAGTTTTAGCCTAAAATAAAAGGTTATTCTCTCATTTGCTCAAGTCAGATGGTGTCAATAATGGGGAGTGGGCTATTCTGGAGATGAAAGAGCCTGTCAGTCTGAGAGAAGAGCAAAATGAAGGTGGCATTTTGGAAAAGAAGGGAGCACTCCGTAGATTCTACTTAATGCAAACTACAGGCACTGTTGATGCTGTTGCTTTCATTCTTCTAGCCCCTGGCTACAGTAACAGCGTCTTTTGTCTAGCCTGAAAGTATCAGAATGGTATTTTCTGAAGCTCAGGGGATGAGTTGCCAGGGAGAGAGAGAGAGCAGCGTTCCGTAGCATCCTAGATACAGAATATAAAAAGCACTGGGCTTAACGCCCAGCACATATTGGCCTTGGGCCCAGGAATAAGGTAGATACTGTGGGCTAAATTAACCCCTGGTGTAACTCCACTGAAGTAAAGTTATGCCATGGGTCGCCGTGGCCTCTTATATTGAAAAAAACATTGGAATGGAGGCTTAGAAGACTTGGGTGGAGAAACAAATGCTGGATGAAGTTCCTCTGTAGGGATTAAGGCTCATGTCTCAACATTTGGGATCAAATTCAGCTCTCATTTACACCTCTGTGAATCTGGAGTGACATCAGTGACGCTAGTCCAGATTTACACTGCTGAGGCGGACACAGGAGTTGGTCTCTTTCCCTTGTCTTAGCACTGGCAGGATAGATGTCATCTGTGTGTGTTTATAGTTTGCTCTCTTCCTCATGTGCTGACACCCAAGACCATTAGGACCTGGCAGCAGTTTGTGTGGTGTGCAGCACCTGGGAAATCCAGATAAGAGGATTAGCAGAAAAACAGGAAGAAACCTGTCACTTTAGATGAGTCCAAACGAGGAGTACTTGGCAAATTTGTATTGCAACCAGCTGCAGTTTTTATCCTCATGATGATCAATAAACTGGCTTATGACATAAGATTGCTGTTGGCATTTTAGCATATGTTGCATTGAGACCCAATGTGTTATGTATTTAAATAGTATCATTAAATGCACGATTACAATTTCATTTAAATGCTTTAAATTGCTGGTAAAGAGTGCAAACTGGAAGACATGAACAATGGAGCCCTCAGGTTTATCCACAGTCAGGTACAGGAGGCAATATGAGCTTCCCCATGTTGCTTTGACTTTGCCCTGACCTACCTCTACAGTGTAACTCAAGCTTCATTCCTATTCAGTCCTTGGGCTTTGCTGAGTCTGGCAGACAATTTTTTATGCTTTTATTACTGGTCTATTGTGAGCAGTCCACATGTCAATTCACTTCATATGCTTCATTGAAGGGCCATCAGCTGGAAAAGACTTTCAGTCTCTATTGAACTGGATCAAATTACCACCAGTGACCTAGACGTGAAAGGCACAGCCCATTACCAATCTCCTGAGCCATCCAGCCTCCTGTTCACTTACAGCTGAAAAATGAAAAAGCCCTTTCCTCTAGAATTTTGGCTGTGTAGAGCATGTATATTCCTCCAATTCAGAATATAGCACTCGGATCATGGAACTAAGTCTGCTGGATCTACTCTGGCTCAGACAACAGGCGGACTCAAAACCAAAGGAAAATACAAGGTCCATGTTTCAGCATGAGTAGAGTAGTTTTGCTGTATTAACTATTTATCTAGTGCCAACAGGTACACACAGTACTCCTGTGTGTGGACTCTGGACGTTAGGCCTTTGCCGAATGAAAGATACATCTCTGCCTTGAGCACAGGACTGCATGAAACAGAATAAAAATTGAATGGAATGTCCTCATTGGAGCTGGGACACTGCATGGAACAGGTGAGTTTTTAGACCTTTACTGGAGGACAGACTTTGGACCAGCTTTCCAGTAGAGCGCAGGCTGAAATGATGAAGTGCTAAATCCTGCCATTCTTTTAGTGAAGCAAAACTTCCATTGACTTTGATCAAGAACTGCAGAATCTGGCTGTTGATGAAAGAGACAAGGTGTTATATTCCACGCTGGTGCAAAGTGACATCATTTACATTAGGGCCAAACTGGAGTGGCCAGGAAAGAAGCTGTTATGGAGTGTCTCACGCTGTCTGGAGCGGCTCATGACTGACAGTGCCGACTTCAGGGCAGACTGTCAAAAAGCAGTCTGGGGTAGACACCCCAAACAGATGGTGAAATCTAATTATATAACATACCAACCCAGTAACAAATGTGAACTCCCAAAGTGCCACAGTAGTCTTATAATGGAGTCACAGACAGTCCCGTTAGACATTCCAGTCTATCTTGCCACCAGGGCAAGTTGGATTATGTGATAAGTTGTCACTGACACCAAAAAACACAAAATATTCAAGTTACTCCCAGTCCCAAGAGACCCGTCACTTACCCCAGATCTATTTGTACCTTAGATCTCACACCAAAGACAATGCTGGTAACCAATCCTGTAATTAACTAAAGGTTTATTAAGTAGGAAAAAGAAATAAGAGTTATTTACTGGTTAAAGCAGGCAATGTATACACACAAGTGATTTCAGTCCATGGTTTCAAAAGGTGACAGATATAATAATCTGTCAACGCTGGATGTCTTTTCAGGGCTAACCCATGCCAAGAAGCATGGGGATCTCTAGGCATATGTTGAGGACCTCCTGCCCCTCAGAATCCAGACAGCATAAAAGAGAGTTAGTTTCTCCTTGTCGAGGATTTTTATCCCCTTTCTCTAAAGTCCAAAACTGCTGGGATTAATTCACATGTAGGTCTCTTTCCTGGAGGGAGTTAGGATTACCATCAACAGAGTCTCTGCTCTCTGATGCTACACAATATGTCATTTGCCTTCAGTGGGTCATCTTGGGTGGCAGACAAGCACTTTACCTCAATCAACGCTTCTTTTTCCTCTTTGTTGAGTTACACAATTAGACAGGTTTACAGTGCAAACACTCAATATAACTTTATATCATGGGCTACAGAGGTTATAAGTGAGATTAATACATGCAGCGTCCTACAAGCATTTTATAAAGTCTAAGCACATTCTTATCAACTTATCTAACATCTATTTTGATGATGCTAACTCACAGGTAAGCCAGCCTGGTTTCCAGCTATACATTTGTAAGCGTTCAGTAAGGCCTTGGCATGAACTGGCACCTGGTCTGTCAGCGTCATAGTGTATAGGGAGACGATGAATAGTAGGTGGCACTGTAATTATGAAGTGCTTTGGAAGTGAAGAGAACCTTGAATTTAATGTGGAATAAAATGGGAAACAGGTGCAGAGAGTCAACAATGAGTGAACATAAAAATGGCCATACTGGGTCAGACCAAAGGTCCATCCAGCCCAGTATCCTGTCTACCGACAGTGACCAATGTCAGGTGTCCCGGAGGGAGTAAACCTAACGGGTAATGATCAAGTGATCTCTCTCCTGCCATCCATCTCCACCCTCTGACAAAGGCTAGGGACACCATTCCTTACCCGTCCTGACTAATAGCCATTAATGGACTTAACCTCCATGAATTTATCTAGTTCTCTTTTAAACCCTGTTATAATCCTAGCCTTCACAACCTCCTCAGGCAAGGAGTTCCACAGGTTGACTGTGCACTGTGTGAAGAAGAACTTCCTTTTATTTGTTTTAAATCTGCTGCCCATTAATTTCATTTGGTGGCCCCTAGTTCTTATATTATGGGAACAAGTAAATAACTTTTACTTATTCAGTTTCTCCACACCACTCATGATTTTATATATCTCTATCATATCCCCTCTTAGTCTCTTATTTTCCAAGCTGAAAAGTTGTAGCCTTGCGTGGATATCTTCAGAGAACTATCCACAATGACTCCAAGATTTCTTTCCTGATTAGTTGTACCTAAATTAGCCCCCATCATATTGTATGTATAGTTGGGGTTATTTTTTCCAATGTGCATTACTTTACATTTATCCACATTAAATTTCATTTGCCATTTTGTTGCCCAATCACTTAGTTTTGTGAGATCTTTTTGAAGTTCTTCAGAGTCTGCTTTGGGCTTAACTATCTTGAGCAGTTTAGTATCTTCTGCAAACTTTGCCACCTCACTGTTTACCCCTTTCTTCAGATCATTTATGAGTGAGACAGTCCTGACCCTCTGGAAAGGAAGGAGATATTGTAGCTGTGATTTGGATTTGCAGGGTGGGGGAGAAGGAGCTAGGGTGACCAGATGTCCCGATTTTTGGGTCTTTTTCTTATATAGGCTCCTATTACCCCCCACCCCCAGTCCCGATTTTTCATATTTGCTATCTGGTCACCCTAGAAGGAGCGGAGGTTGCAGTCATCAGAACTGAAAATCACCATGGTACGGCTTAAGGTTTTGGCAACAGGGATGGAGAGAAAGGGATGAATCTGGAACATGTAGAAGAAATGACCCTGCAAGAGCCTGGATGTAAGAGAAGGAAAAGGAAGAAGGAAAGGCGACATCAGGTAGTGAGTTTACAAACTGGAAAGGATGGGGCCGAGGATGACAGAATGAGGGCAAAGGAGAAGGTTTGGGGTAAAGAGAAGCTGGATAAAACCCATGTTCAGTCTGAGGCGAAGGTGAGTTATTTAGCAGACTGTTCTGCAGGGGGCTGACATGAAAAAGAGATGCAGAAGTGGATGGCAGGAAAGAAGTCAGGGGATGAACTGTAGTATTGGGAATAACCAGGGGACATCTGAAATTATGGGAGTGGATGAGAGGGCAGGGAGAAGAGCAGGTGGCTAAGCACAGAGCTCTTGGGCACTCCAGCCAGGAGGGAGAAGGAGTGAAGAAAGGTAAGAGGAGAACAAGCAAAACACTCATTGGCACCTCACCTTCTAAAACACTGTATGAAAGTTACATTACGGAGACCAGTCTTGCTTTTATTCGTTGCTTGGCCTTTAAGATGTTACCTACATTGTAAATGAGCCTTTTATTCATCTCCCCTGCCTTCTTCTGTTTCTGGCCCCAGAGAGAAGAATCCTCTGTTCCCAGTGTTAATCTCATAAGCAGTTTCCTCTAGGGAATTTGCTATAGCAACAGGTGGAAGAGGCAGCACTTGCTACTGAAGACAGATTTGCTGGAAAGAGGAGACCCACAGAGCCCGAGAGCAATAATCCACAGCCTTGCAGTGAGGCAATTTAGAGGATTGATAACCAACCCCCAGAGCCCCCAAAAGTTCCATAACTAATTGAGAGTCAAGGATGAGCTCACCTGCCCTCCAGGATGCCTGCAGCTAGCTGGATAAATATGTATTTGTACAGCATGAGCCTGGAAGTCAAGATTCTAAAGCAGACACAGAGCAAGAGACAGTCCTGTGTCATTCGGTTAATATATTCTTCTACACCAAGAGCAATGGATAATAGAAGGAAGTATCAAGGATACGTGCACCAGATGTTCTCTGTGCAGATTATTATTGTATTGTTGCTTTATTACTTGTATTATGATAATGGATTCAATCAGGGATAGAGGCCTCATTTTGCAAGGACCAGAACAAATAGATCACAGAAGATGGTGCCTGCCCCCAAGGAGCTTGCACTCTCCGTTTAGGCTAAGTTTCTTTGCGTGGCAGAACTTGCCTCCCAGTTGCTCATGCAATGGGTATGCAGTGTGACTTGTCTCAAAAGAAAAGGGAGAGTTCCTGCACTGTTTGGTACTTGTAACATCACATAACATCATAAGATAACATCACAACGCAGGTGGAGATGTCAGAGGCAGGCTCAGGTCCCAAGAATATGTTGTGCTGTGTGTATGTTTTTTCTAAATGTTACATTGTTGCTGTGGAGAAGACAATATACTCGCGCCTTTCTGGAAAAGTCAGAGATCTGATCTGATCTAACCTATCATAGTATTTTGTGTGTGTGTGTATATGTATATGTGTGTGTGTGTGTGTGTGTGTGTATGTATGTATGTGTATGTATGTATGTATATATAATGTGTATATGGAAAAAGGGAAGGCGTTGGCTATTATTATTATTGCTGGCTTTTCCAGCACGTTACCACAACTATTCAGCTTATCACTAATGCACCAGCTCCATCTTGTGACCAGAAATGGCACCTTTTTCAGAGCATTTCAAGTCCCTTTTGTGACCTAGTTTTCTCTCATTGGAGGTTGATAATAGCTGCACTTACGGTTTCTTTTAATCTTGCTTGTGTTTTTCAAAGAACATAATGTTCAGCAACAAGCATAGGAATGAGAATGGAATTCTGGCAGGAGAGCACTTGGATGCTAATGGTCTAGTTTGAAAGGGCTATGGTGGATGGCAGGCAGGGAGCCCCTTTCTGTCTCTTCTCTCTGGCCTGTATCTCTCTACTGGCAAGGGAAATGCTGAGAGAAAACAAAGCTGTTCTACATAACATGGGGTCAATTCACTTGAGGGTTATGCTAGCAGCATCTGCCAACAAGAGCCAGGACTCTGCAATGGCAAGTCTGCCTAGAAAGCATTTGTGCCAGTGAAAGATAGTGCAATTGCCACCCTGCCATAGAGACTGTGACTGGCCAGCACTGCTCCATGACCGCAAACTGACATGACACAGAGCACAGCCAAGGTAAACTGGGGCTACCCTGATCATAACTTAAAGCTGCATTTCTGTGGCAGAACTTCCAAGACTCCTTGCCGTTCCCAAGGGCTGAACGTCCCCAGGGAGACACAGCAGGCCCAGTGGGTTCATGGAAGTGCAATCTGTGCCTACATAATCCTAGTGGGGGTGAGGATGTAGAAGACAAGGGAACTGGCAATTCCAGTCCTGGGAATAGCAACTAACAGGTGGAAGTTGGGTTCCCAGTGGAGTGCAAGTATATCCATAACTGCTCACAGAGTCTTGGGCCTTTAGCTGGATACATATTTACTCCCATAATCATGGCACTGAGCATCCCTGGCATACAGCACCAGCTAAATGGTCATGCTGACTCAAACCAGAGCCAGGCAATCCCTCCCCTTAGCAGCATCCACTGCCTCTTACTTCATTCAAGTCACCTCTGGTTCTTCTCTCTCCCAGGCTGATAATCCCTGACTCTGTAGTCTCTTGGCATCTAGAAGCCTCACTAGACCTCTCTTTTGTTTTCCTTCTCTGGAACTTGTCAGCCTCCACGCAATATCTACCTAGAAGTGACGTGAATATCACTGCAATCCTCGCTAGGGGGTAGGGGTTACCATCAGAGGTGAAAGTAAGCCGATACGCCGTACCGGACCGCACCAGCTTCTGCGGGCGGGATTTAAAGGGCTCAGAGCTCCTCGCCGCAGCAGGGAGCCCAGAGACGTTTAAATCCCGTCCGCGGCTCGGCGGCCGGGCTGGGACCAGGATTTAAAGGGCCGGGAGCTCCCGCTGCTGCGGGGAGCCCAGAGCCCTTTAAATCCCATGGGCAGCTCTGCAGCCAGGCTGGGGACGGGATTTAAAGGGCTCAGAGCTCCGCGGCGGCCGAGCCCGGGCCATTTAATTTGCCCCTGAGCCCCAGGGGCTCCCAGCCACCTCTGCAGCTGGGGAGCCCCCTGTTGATTTAAAGGCCCTGGGGCTCCAAGCCACAGCCGGTGCTCCAGGGCCTTTAAATCTTGAGAGGCCCCGCCTCTTCTGGATGAGGCCCCGCCCCCTCAGGAGTCTGGCAGTACCGGTAAGTCCTGAAAGTTACTTTCACCTCTGGTTACCATCCTTTCATAGAATACTACAGCATTATTTTCTATCTGCTTTCAATTCTGTCTCGTCTTCCTAATGGCCTCTGTACTCAATCATCCTGCAAGTTCAGCAGACATCTTCACTGACCTACTCACAATACACCCCTAGATTTTTATCCTCAGAGGATCTTGGTAGATCAGAACTGACTGGGATAGATAAGAAATCTTCTCTGTATGCAACGCCTCTTATTTATTTCAATTGACATGTTATCTGCCATCTTGCTGCCCCATCCACCCACTTGATTAGGTCCTTCCGGAGTTTCTCATATGCCTCTTTAGTTATCTCTGCCTCCAATTTGGGCTTTCAGCTCTCATCTTCATCAACACTACATTCACCCTAAACTATAAGGAAAGAATAAAGAATTTAATAACAAAAGGAGACGAATTTATCCTTAATTTAATGCATTTTCAGTGCTAAGAAACCATCCAGGCATTAAGGAGGATTGTCATGTAGGGGTCAGGAAAAAATGCAGCCCTTTCTCAGCAGATTTTTACCTTTTCCTGTAGACTCAGATACAGAGCCCATGCAATGTAATATACTGTTTCTAATTATATCCGCTAGGTGTGTGGATGAACGTGTGTGTACACACACACAAATGATTAGAAGATATGGAGCTGAAATGCCTAAAACACTGACACTTTGTTAAAAAACCTGTAGCAGCAAGGGCCGTCCTTAAGCATACGCAGCAGCACCAGCCCCGGTGACCAGCCTTATCCCTTGGCCAGCCCCCCCTGCAAGGGGCAGGACTGTCCCTAGGGCGGCGTGGGGCCCTGGACAACTCCAACCTTGCCTCTTACCCTTCCCCTCTGCTCCTACCCCAGCCCGCCCCCATTCCACCTCTTCCCCCAGCGACCCCGCGCTCACTGGCAGCAGTGCAAAGCGGAGCAGCCCAGCCCCAGCCCACTCTACTCCGCCAGCTCCCAGCCGTGGCGCTCCGCTTCCCGCTGCCGGCGAAAGGATCGCCCCCCACACTCACCGGTGGCAGGAAGCGGAGAGATGTGGCCCCAGCCTGTTCCGCTTCCCTTGCCCCGTCCCCAGCCATGCTGCTCGGGTTGGGGAAAGGACCGCCCCTGGCTCTCACCGGAGACAGGAAGCGGAGCGCCATGGCTGGGAGCTGGTGGAGTAGAGCAAGCTGGGGCCGGCCTGCTCTGCTTCCTGCTGCTGCTGGTGAGTGGGGGGGGGGGGTGATCCCTTCCCCCCAAGCCTCCTCTCCCAAGCAACATGGCTGGGTCTGGGGCGAGGGAAGCGGAGCGGGCTGCTCCTAGCCCCCCACTAATCCTCAGGGCCCTGCACAGCTCCTGCCTCCCAGTTCCTGGGGGGGGGGAGGAGACCTGGGACCCCAAGCAGGGGCTGCGTAGGGCACCCAAATGGCTAGGGATGGGCCTGATAGCAGCACAACTTTTTCTACCAGTTACAGCAAAAATTTAAAAGGAGAAGGGCCTGCTCCTGTTTGAAGCTGATAAGAGCCAAAGACCCACTCTGTTGGGATTCCAAGTTCCCTTCCTCCCCGTTTAGGTAAATGAGTATTGCAGATTAGCATCCCACAGCATCGAGCCTCAAAGCTGACTTAGTTCTGGAGTCAGAGTTCCAGTGTGCATCACAAACTGCATAGAAAGGGTGGGATCCAACATCTTTGACTCATGGATAAACAGGGGGAGAAAAATCTGTTGAGCTCTAGATTGTCCTAGAGTTTGGCTTGTGACTAAACGGGTCTCCTCCCTAAGGCTTGCTTGAAAAGGGAATTATGGAGCTAAATGCATATTTGACTGGTTCAGAATTTGGTAAAATACACACAGGAACCCTGTGGATTACAGCCATGTTTTATTCTGCTTACTGTACAAGAATGATAGTTCTCCTAACTATTAGAGGAGATCCAGCCCTAATAATTACCCAGTCTCCTGTTGGAAAGATGGACACACACCATCTTTATTGACTATCTTGCCCTAAAATACACAATAACTGGGACCGGGCCTAGAATAACCTTAAAGAGACAATAACTCGTGGACCTGAAGTGTCTTCTAGTAGTAATATTACCAAATCTTCATAAAGAAGTCAAACCCTTGTGATGAAATCATGAGAGTTTGCCATGCTTTATTGGATGGGATGCTAGAAGAAAGGTCCATTAAATCAAACAGGTGGGCTGATTATCCAGCTTCTTTATACACCTGATAGCCATAGTTGCCTTCTGGAAGTCTGAGACAAAGACTGGACAAAGAAGCTGTGATTGGGATCCCAGTGGGGGCCAGCTGAGATTACCCAATTAGGGTGAACTGCAAAGAATGGCGCAGACAAACCCCAAAGCTGGTGGATAATTCCATACTTAGATCTACCAAACCAGCATAAAACAGCTTCTTTATTACCTCACTGGTTGTCCAGAATCACAGTTCCCTTAAAGCAACCAAGCCTCAGGCCTCCATTCAGGTACCCGAGTCAAATATGATGAAGATTTCTGAAAATCTTATTTCATCATATAAAAGAAAAGGTTCTACCAATCCCAAAGGATCGGACACATTACCTCCCAGCTTAATGAATTCTCCAGATCTTACCCAAATACATGCATACAGCCAGTTCTTATTAACTAAACTAAAATGTATTAAAAACCAAAAGACAGATAGTATGGTTAAAAGATCAATATACATACAGACATATGTTCAATCCTTGAGGTTTAGATACATAGCAGAGATGGTGAGCTTTGTAGCTGCAAAGAGTTCTTTTAGAATTTAGTTCCTAGTCCAACATCAAATCCAGGGTGTACCAGGGTAACTGGGATCTCAGCTTGCGACTCAAACTTCCTCTGATGAAGCTTAAGCAGATCTGAGATAAACAAGATCAGGACCCGAGGATCTTCCATACAATTTCAGGTGGTCTATGATAAGTTGGAGTCCCTCCGGGAACAATAGGCTCTTATTTCCTAAACATTGTTGTTCATTATTCACACAGATTAACATACGGCAGTTTATCCATCAGGCAGTCTATCACCGGTACTTAGCTATACGAATTAACATCAGACAATCGCCTGTTCCTTCACCGTTTGCTATACATTTCAAAGAGAGACAAATACAGAGCTATCCCATGTTTACAATTCATTTAAATGCTAGGATGTTCTTTTGATCTCTGAATTATCAGAATACAGCACAGACAGGGACTGTTGATTATATTGTTGACCCTACTCATATATATATGGAAATGCACAAAAACACAAACATTATCTCCCTACATGTCTTTAAGGGTTGAATTTGAGTCGTTTATTTTGCAGGATGTTTAACCCTTTCTGGCCATGCATCACAGAAGCTTGTTATACAAATACTGTTGATGGAAAAATGCTCATGTTTTAATTAAAGATGTGGGACTAGATTTCCAAAAGGGCTCAGCACCTAACCTACGTCATTGTGAGGCTCAGTCTAGCTTTGCGTGAAGTCAGCATTCTGGTTGTCCAGATATTTGAAAGAGCTCAAAACCATAGCCCTTTTGAAAACCTGGCCATTTATTGTGTTGCTTAACCAGTTCTTGGTTGTCTTGAACTGTCTCCTTTTTTTAAAAAATAACTTAAACTTCCCTGGGCTATGATGTCAGGCTCCAAACACAGATGTGGACATTCAGAAATGAAAATGACTAATTTGCATTAGCTTGTAAGTGTACAATGCAGTGTAGCTGTAGCCATGTCAGTCCCAGAATATTTGAGAGAAAAGGTGGGTGAAGTCTTTTCTTGGACCAACTTCTGATGCACCCCCCACCCCCATGTGTACGCTCTGGGTGAGAGAGACAAACTTTCTAGCTCTAGCTCTCTGTGGCTTGAAAGCTTGTGTCTCTCACCAACAGAAGTTGGTCCAATAAAAGATATTACCTCCCCCACCTTGTCTCTAAGTGTACAAAGCATTTATAGTATTAAATATAAACACCTCTCCCACTATTCCCCGGTACCTAATGTATTTTAGGGGCCTGGATTCTTCAGTTGGGCTGTTGTTGACTTACTCCGTACCTGGCAACAGGATCCGAGGTGATCAGCGAATGGTGTGAAAGCATAGTGCCTCCCAAGTTGTTGAGGCTGCTACCTAATACGTGTCACCCTACACCCAATAACAAATTCAGAGTACAAGTTAATTTACCCAGTGCTCTAAGGAGTCAGTGAACCACTCAGGAGACAAACAGCAAGAGCCCTAGCACAGGACACTAGGAGAGAGTTTACTGGTGAAAGGGACTGTGACAGTTTTGGGAGTGTATCTGTGTCAGTTTATGAATTTCATTGTGTTTTACAAACACTATTTATGATTATAACCTTCAGTGTGGATTAGAACTTCCATTCTGTGGCAAAAACCCAGGCTATCTGGGGAACTGAAACAGGGCTTTCTAGGAGTCATCGACATTGGATAGCTCTGTCTTGGTGGGACAATAGGAGATACCAATAGAACCATTAGCTCTTAACAGCCCTTTCTGCCCAGCAGCCCATGGGGAGAGGGTGCGTGTTGGAGAATGGTCTATCCCAGCGAAAGAAGAGAAGCAGAAAAAGGTGACAAACTTCTTTTAAAATGAGATGCTGTCTATCAAAGAGGGCCAGCCCCTTGCCAGAATCAGACTTAGCAGGAGGAGAGGTGAGGGGGACAAAGGGGCTGTTCTTTCCCCCCAGGGACACTGACCAGAACACAAGGTCTCTCAGGAGTGGGAAGGACTCTGAGGGAGGAAATGGTGTTCAGGAATTTGTTGTTTTCTATAGATCTGTAACTGTTCTGTGCTCTCTAACAGGTCAGAGTGTGTGTGTGTGTGTGTGTGTGTGTAAGATGTCCCTTTGCTAAGCCCATGTTCATTTCTTTAACTATCTTGGAGTGTAAGTAGAGAACCCAGAGCTCACCCAGCCAGCTGGATACTGCAGGAAATGGATAGGGGCTTGGAGGAGTCAAGGCTCTGGCTCCAGCTTCTAGGTGGCTGGACTGCCAGTGGGGTGTCAGGCACAGACCTGAGGAGTGTGCCTGAGTGACCCAGAGTGAGAACCAGTCATCAGTCCTTACCCAGACCCAAGGAGCTTAGCAGCCCATGGGATTCAGCGGTTGGATCCCTTTACAACAGACTGGTGTCCATCCGGAGAATGTCCCTGAGAAGGGTATGAGACAGACAAAAGCTGAAACAAAGCAATCATTCATGAAGCAAGTAAACCCAATCAATCCACCCATCAGTGCTCACCAGCCAGCCATTCCCCCAGCTCCCAGAGGGCCTGAAACTGTGACCCTGTTAGTCTCACTGGACCATGTTTGGCACAATTAACATTTACTTGAGCTCTGATCTCTTTCAGGGCATTGCTGGCAGACACATGGCTGGAAGGTGTAGTCAGTAGATGGGAAACAGTCTTATACAACATCAGGAATTTAATCCCACTGGTAGCAGCAGACTGGGTGCTTGCTTCTCCTGAACACACAGCCCAGCACAGTATAGAACTGGGTGAACTTTTTCAGACTTGAACTGGGTCTTCTATATGCTAGGTGAATGCACTAACCACTGGGCTACAGAGCATATGGGGAGAGGGGGAAGGAGGTCCCACCACCCCCACCTTCTTCTGTGTGTTTCTAATGAAATTGTAGTTAAAAATACCCCAAATCTAAATAAAACATTTTGTTCAACCCCAAACTTTTTTTCACTTTTGTTTCACCAAGAAAACCAAAAAATTGTTTGTTTCGGGTCAACCCCAAAGGGATTTTTTTGCTTTGTTTTGTTCAGCCAGTGAACTAAAAAATCAGGTTTTTTTGCACAGCTCCAATTCTATGATATAATAGCAAGATCCCAGCCCCCACCCGAGTTGTCCTTCCACCAAGGGTTCTTTGGCCATACAGGCCTGATCCAAATGCCTCTGAAGTCAGTGGGATGCTGCATACTGACGTCAGCAGACTTTGGCTCAAACAGCTTGATCCTGCCCCCACCGAAGTCAGTGCCATTATTGCCAACTTCAATGTGTCCAGAATCAGGCCCTAACTAGACAATGACCCGAAGGGCATCCTCTATGGTTCCCACAAACCCAGCCACAGTGCAGGTGGGGGGCAGAGAGGCACTTCAGAAATGGAGACATGTGAGGAACAAGAGCAGGCTCGTCAGGCTACAGCAAGCAGCTCACTTCAGCTCTTCATGGGAGTTAAACTGGGGCTCGCTGTCTGAGCAGTGAGTCTCTCTCAGCTGGCCAGGCAAAGCAAACCCCATCGACTGGCGGTCAGGGGAAAGCACAGCAGGCAGTTGGTGCTGTGGAACCCATCCCAGACTTTTCCTTCCCTTCACTCCCCTCCCTGTGGGGAGAGAGCACTGGCAGCAGGGCCAACAGCATGAGCTGAGGGGCCCAAAGAGCTTGGTCCCCCTGCTCCCCATGCAGCCTGAGAAGGGCAAAGCAGAATGACGACCTCCTCGAGCTGCCACCCCAAGCCTGGTAAGGTAGGAGAGGGGACCCTGCTGTGTGCCCATTCCTGGTCTGGGGGAGGGAGGTGAAGAACCCCAGGAGGAGCAGAGGTGAGGCTGGGGACCTGAACTGAGGCGGAGGGTACAGAACTGCGGGGCGGAGGGTGGGGAGTGGAGAACAGGATTAATTGCTTGGCAGGGGATGGGCAGATGTGGGAGGTGAGAGCCCCTGTAGGTTGGGCCAGAATCCCCTTTCCCAATGAATGTGGGAGAGTGGGCAATGCATGCTGGGGATGGGCAGGGGAGTTCAGAAATCACGGATAGACCTTGTGATGCTGGCAGACCAAGGTGTCAGCTCATGCCAAGGCCTTGGCCCCACTGAACACTGACTAATGCATAGCTGAAAACCTGTCTGGCTTACCTGTGCGTTAGTATAGTTACAATAGATATTAGTGTTAGAAGAATGTGTTGAGACTTTATGGAATGCTTGCCGGATGCTACTTATATCTGTGTCCCTCGCTATAATGTAATACTCGAGTGTTTGCTCCATAACTGAAGCTATGTAAATCACCAAACAGGAAAAAAAACTTCACTGTATGCAAAATTCTGGGTTCCTACCGAAGGTGTCATCTCCTGCCCATCGGGAAGAACTATTGAATCTAAAGGGCCATTGTGGAACAAAGATTTTGTCAATTGTTGCCTGCTCCCATCCATGACAAGGTAACATGTGGAAGTGCTTGTATCATCAGCTTGGACTCTAATGAGGTGAGGATAAAAATCCCTGTTCAGGAGGAATTAGGGCTCTATGCTGTCTGAACTCTGAGAGGCAAAGATTTCTAAACATAAGCAAGAGCTCCCCAACCTGCTTGGCTTGGGTTAGCTCTAAAGGACACACAGATCTGCTTATCATAGATCTTAAGACTGTATCTCATTTGTGTACGTTTATCTGCTTTAACCTTGTAAATAACTCTCATTTCTTTTTTCCTAGTCAATAAACCTTTAGTTAGTTTTATTACAGGATTGGCTACAAATATTGTCTTTGGTCTGAGATCTGAATACATATGACCTGGGGTAAGTAACTGGCCCTTTGGGTCTGAGAGTAACCTAAATATTGTAACTTTTGGCATAAGGAACCATCTGTCACTAAGTCCGGCTTGCGTGGGTGGCAAGATAAACTGGAATGCCCAAGGGGACTGTGTGTGACTCCATGGTGAGACTGTTATAGTGCTTTAGGAATTCACACGTGTTACAAGGCTAGTGAAACATAATTATAATATATACAACCAGTTTGGGGTTTTTGCTCTGCTTCTTGACAGTTTGCCAGGAGGTTGGTACTCATGGTTGTGAGCCCCTCAAGAAAGCATGACAGACCTCAGAAGCAAAATATATATATTTTAAACATATTGTGATTTTTTTGGCCCAATCTCATGATTTTTGGGACATCTGATTCATGATTTTTAATCTCGAGGTTGGCAATACTGAGAACTAAAATATGTATGTGCTGTGTGTGTTGACATGAAGACCAATATGAGATCATTGCTTTTTAAAAGGGTATAGGGCAGTGCATTCAAGCCCAGGGATCTCACTAAATACTAATGATATAATTTTAAAAAATACTCATTACTGATTTTCTTGACTATTTTGCCCATTTTTACAGAGATTTCACTAATGCTGTTTTATAAATCTGGGGGCCCAGTTTTCCTCCTGAGCATGGGAGAATCCTGCAAATATAGCACAGCTGTATTATGGTGCATGGAAGCTTGGAGCACTACTAGAGTTTTCTGGTGAATTCTGAGTCACTTTTACAGAATGCCATTCATATAAAATCTGGATGGCACTAAAATGTTCTGAAGCAATACTCAACAGCACACACAGAATAGTTTATAACTCAGTATGTAGTGTAAGCCATTGACCACTGGGAGGCAGCAACCCTATTGTGCAACAGTGAACTCCGAAGTGTAAATGTGGCTTTTCAGTATTTGTTTCATTATCGCTGTTATGTGTAGGAAAATGGAGACTTAAATAAACAGGGCTATTCATTTAATCTTACTTTTTTGATCAGTTTTTTCTCTTGGCCTCCAATAGCCCATCTTGCTCCCATGTTAGGGATGTCAGGACCTTCCTTTGTTCTCAGAGGTATCTCTACACTGCAACTGGGCGGTGTCATTTCCAGCTCCAGGAGATGTACATGCACAGCTTTGATCGAGCTAGCGTGCTAATTGCAGTGTGGCCATGGCGCTGGTGGTGGGATGGACTAGCCACCTGAGTACGTACCTAGGATGGGACTGTACTCCAGCAGCTAGCCTGAGCTGCTGCCTGCCCCACCACTACATAGCTATTTTTATTGCACTCGCTCAATCAAAACTAGAACACGTACGGCTACCCGTGCTGGAAATTACAGCTGTAGTGTAGACGTAGCCAGAATTTCTGGGTGAAAACTTAATCTCTCTCTTTCATTCATTAAGGCCTGATCCAGCAAGCAGGGCCGCCCAGAGGATTCAGGGGGCCTGGGGCAAAGAAATTTCGTGGGCCCTTTCCATAAAAAAAAGTTGCAATACTATAGAATACTATATTCTCATGGGGGCCCCTGCGGGGCCTGGGGCAAATTGCCCCACTTGCCCCCCGCCCCCGGGCGGCTCTGCCAGCAAGGTACTTAAGCACATGCCTGTCTTGAAGCATGTGACGTCAGTGGGGCTACTCATACTTACAGATAGGCATGTGCTTAAGTACTTTGGTAGACGGGGGGGCCTCAGCAACGAGATCTTTGAGACTCCTGGTTAGGCAATACAATGGGATATCTAAACTTAAGTGAGTGCTGTCACCCTGCCTTCAATAGGAAACCAGGTAGATGCAAGGATCCATTTTTGTTCAGCTAAGCACTATAAATACTGTATATTTTCAAGGGTTCATATCAGTCACAAAGCTCTCTGTTGGTCACTGATTTATTAATTTGCCATATATTGTGATTATATAGGGTATTGTTATTCAAATCCTCTTTTAAATCAATAATTTGCTCAACTTAAAAATATAAATTAGCAAGAGATTAATTTTATATCCGTGCAGTCAGACACTTTACAATGCAGCTAATTTTGTAGTATAGAAAGTAGCATGCCAACTCACCTTTCCCTCCCAAAAGGTATTCAGTACCTGTATACGACCTATGTTTTCAGAAGTGACTAGTGATATTGTATCTCAGTTATTGAGGGTTCAACTTTTGAGATGCTTGAAAGGGGCCTGTATTTCAGAAAGTACTCATCACCCTTTAAATATATCAAGCTGGATCCCCCAAATCACTAGTGATTTTTCACTAGGAGATTCAAATATCTCCCCTTTGGTCTCTTCTTTCCCCTCCTCCTCCCTTACAAACACCTCTGTAGACTATGAAGCCCAATTTCCCAAAGGAAGGAGGTGGCCTATTTAGCCATGCGGCAGATTTGGTTGATCAGCTTCAGCCAGTCTTAAAATTCCATTGCACAACATTTTAAATGTGGAAATTGAAGGCTAAAGGACTTGGGTGAGGTCAAAAAGCAAGTTGGTGTTTGGCTGGTCCCAACCCGGATCTCCTATTCCTGATCCTGTGGCCTAACCAGTGGACTGTGCTGCTTCCCCTGAATTTCTATAGAATATACTCTACCTAGTTTTCCAACAGGCCACTCCAGTAGATGAAATTCTTCCCTTAATTCTTGCTTGCATTGGCTGCAATGCCATCCTGATTTTTAATTCTCACAATTTGAAAATGGGTTTGACAGGTTTCCATCTTCTCTGGAGCACTTGCATTAACATTCCAGTTCATAATTCCAGGTCTATTGCTAGTTATAGTACAGGTCTCATTTCTACAAGCTTGTGTTAATGTTCTTTAAAAGTCCCAAAGACTTTCTTTTCCCTCATCACCCTAGTTCAGGAGCTGGCAGTCTGGTTATGCTGGGAGATAATTAGGTATGTAAATTTGCTCTAGCAGACATGGTAGCAGCGGCTTCCTCATCTCAAATGAGTTACTATAATTGTGGCAGCCTACGTTTTTAATCGCATCCTAACATCAGTAAATGCCTTGTACAGAGTAGGTTTGACAGGAAGGAAGAGAGCTTTTCTAGCTCTAAGCATTTATAAAGAATCTATCACTCTGGCATCTGATCACTGTGCGAGGTTTAAAAATATCCTGACAGCTGCGGGGCGGAAGGAAAATACTTCTGGTCTAATACTAATCCCATTCTGTTCTACAGCTGTGATTGAGCATATTGAAATGGAGGGGGAAATGTTCCCTGCTGCCCTCCCCCTCCCCTTTTTTTGTCTTTCATGCATTCTCCTAGCCCAGTTTGGATTCTTTGTTGCTTAGAGTCTGGCATGCAGGTAGTCTTCATCTGACCAGCAGAGGGGGCCTATGGTCTTGTGTTCCAGCTCTAAAATGACAAGGGAGTCCCCTTCCCCATCAGATGTATGAGACACACACAGCCCTTGTCATTACATGGGAGCACACTGCCCATGTGAGCAATGCTTTGCGACCTCACACTTGGCTGCTGGAGTCCTTTCCAGACAATCAAGTTACTTCTTTCTACACCATCTGTGTCACAATAAATCTCTTCAGCCACATTAGCATGACATCACTTTAATGAACAATGGTGAATTATGTGTGGTGAGCGTTGAGGTGTAAAAGGAATGAGAAATTAGGTCCCCAGGCTGCTACTCTGTTCCGGGGGTAGGGAGCATCTTGTGCCTCTTCTCCTTTCTGCGCTCTGACCTGGCCAAACCACACACTAGTATTCAGAGGAGGCTGCATCCAGCTATCCTTCCACAAAGGGAATGTATTGAGAATGTGGGTGAGTGTAGAGGTGAGAGTTAGCATCTGAGGATGGGGAAGTCTAAGGGATCCCACATATCCTGCTGGCAGATCTGGCATAAAGTAGCTGTAAACAGCCAGGAGCCATCTTCTGTTGATGGAATATCCCTGGCAGATGCAGAACTGACCTAACCAACACTATATCCTGCCCCTCCCCACTAACACAGAGTGCATAACAGGGAGGGTATAGCACAGTGTCCTGTGGCTATTCAGAGTGTGAATGCGTTAGGGCAACCCTTAGGCTCCTCTAATCTGCTTCAGAGGCCTAAGTGGTCCCAGCAGCCCGGGCTTGGAGAGGCACAAGTTGCCCTGGCATGAACCTTGTACTGGGACCAAGCTCAGAACCCCTGCAGGGCTGAATTCCCTCCTCTGTCTCCAGTTGCTGCCTCTGTCTCAGGCTGGCTGCACTCTTGTTTTTTCCTAGTGTTTACACTGCGCCGAGAGCCTAATCTGGATTGAAGAGGCCAAAGTTCTCTGGTTGAGGCTCCACGCAACTCTGATTCAACCCGTTCCCTGATGTAATTGCACAATGCAAAATGGCATTTAGTCCTCTTGCCAGAGCTATGGACCAATCCTGTGCAATAGACTGGCACTTCACTGAACAACACCAAGAGCGGCTTGTTGTTAGTAAGAGCACGAGGGCTTGACATAAGATGATGTCATCTTTACAGCGCACAAAACCTGATAATATTTGTCTTCATTTTGTTATCTTACTTGTATCTTAACTTCCTGTTCCAACATCACCATTCCCCTATCCTGTGCCCTGCTCTCTGCCCCATCGGTCCATGCGTAATAATAGTTATTGCACTTTTTAACATAGTAACCATATAAAAGCAGGCCTAGCTTGACAAGTAGTAAATGTTAGTGTACAAACAGAGAGGTGGGTGTGTGCGCATGTGTGTACAATGAAACCTTTTAATAGCCACCAAAGGGATCTTTTCCTGCCCAATGTACTACAATTAGTTTGATGAATGTCCACCGCAACTGAGATTTGACTGGCTGTTAGAAAAGGTAACAATCTGTGTTGGTGGCATGTCCATGAAAAAGAAAGAGCTACGCTATGCCCATATATCTAATATCCACAATTCTGCTGGTTGTTAATGGAGCAACTGACTTGGGCTCCAAACCTGTACGTGATGGCATGCGGGCTGATCACTGCATGCACAATGAAGCTGCTTTAACTCTGTGCTGCTGCAGCAATCCACCTGCATGCTACATATTTAAGGCCCTTCATTTTTCTTTTTTATTCTATTTAAAATTTCCTGGGAATTTTTAATGCCAGCAGCACTCAGAGCCAGGAAAGCAAAGCAGCTACTGTTTATTATTTCTTTGTGTTTTGGAAGTGCCCAAAGGCCCACATCGGGATCAGGGTCCTCTATGCTAGCTGGTATACAAACACGTAGGTTGACATGGTCTGGCCCAAAGGGCTTAAAATCTAATTTAAAGCAAGATCCATGAAAGTCAATGGATGCACTGCAGACTGGATGAAATCAATAGATCCCTTCGTAGGATCTAGCGCTCATACTTCATTCTTGGCATCAACATCTATAACTCAACCTTATCGTTTATACTTTTGCAGTTCCACTCTTGCCGCACACAACTTCATTTCCCGTCTCTGGCAGCACACAGCGATTCTTTGGCTGAACACACTGAAACTTATAATTGAGCATTTGTCTAGTCTTGTGGGTTGATCTATCATGTAGATGTGAACAAATAGGTTTATTCATCTTGCTTACTGCAGTTGAAAACTCAAATTCAGAAAAAAGTACCAACGTTAAAAATGGTATGAAAGTAACACAAGGTATCTCCTGTCTTGTTTTTGGCCATCACATCAGATTGGGAGAGGCATGAGTGGTACAATACTAGACATCCTTCTTCATCTGAAAAAAGTTTAGCCTTGCTTAGCAAAAGTTTCTAGGCTCTCTAGACATTGATGTTTCTTAGCCTGACATACTCTTCACTGATACACAAAGGCTAGGATTGTCAAAGGATCCAACAGGAGGCAGGCACCCAAAACCCTGTGAAGCTGGACATCTGACTCAGTCAGACTGCTTTGAAAATTCCAGTTAAGTCTGTTTGGGTTTCTTTGGTACAGGAAGTGAAATTGCAACATTTGTTTATTTTCTGGCTACTTTAAAGTGATCTTAGCTTTAGAACTGCTTATTTTGACCTAAAAACGAATCTGCTATTTATTGCTGTTCAAGGATTGGTTTAAATCACCCCTGATGCTGAGTCAAACTGGTGGTATTTGTTCAAAAGCAAACAAAAGGGATTATATTCAGGAAAACTCCTCAGACATTCTTTCCCGGGCACTACTTATTATGCAATGGTTGTTTTAACAATTCTGTCCAAATGAAATAAACTAATCTTCTTGGCCACTCCTCAGATTGCGAGTTCTCTTTTACAGCCTGGTACTGAATATAAAAACTAGAGATAGTTTTGTTGTATTCCTTTTCCCACCCACGTGTTGTATTGCCATATTAGATTGGAAATAGTTGAAGACAGGGACCACGTGTTTGAATTGCACCTAACACAACAGGAACCCTGTTCTGAAACCAAGGGATTTGGCCATTACTGCAATAGAAATCAATCACAATAATTGGACGAACCCTCGGGAGGGGAGACATGAACTCTAGAGCAGTCAGTGAGCATTACAAAATGTACCATACTCAGGGACTGTTTTAGTGCCCAGTAAAGTCAGCAGAAGCCTTTTCGTTTACTTTAATAGGCGTCAAATCAAGACCTGTATGTAGAATGTATGTACATTCTATCATCAAACTAGCTCTTAAGAATGTAAGGTAATTTTTTCAAATGTGCCCAAGTGACTTAGGAGCTTAGGAGTTCAGTGGGAGTTAGGCACCTAATCAGCTTAGATGCTTTTAAAAATCCTACTATCTGCATCTTTAGATGCCTACATATTTTTAAAAATCTGGCCTAAAGTCACTTTGAAAATTAGACTTTGGTTCCAAAGTCACTTAGGTGCTTTTGAAAATACTACCCATGAGCTCCTTGGGGTAGGGACTCTTTCTTCAGCTGATTTGTACAGTGCCAAGCACACTGTCAGGGCATACTAATGATCATAATGGACTACAAGGATGGAGATTTTCCAGAATGCTTAGCATTAGTCCAACTCTGCTCCCAGTCAAGCCAATAGGTTTTTTACTATAGACTTTAATAGGTTTAGTTCAGTGCTGAATGCTTGTGAAAATTCCATGTTTAGTCTTCTTCCCATGCCCTATTTCTCTTCTTTCCCTAGCTGTCCTCACTGATTTATTTTAAATCCCTTTATTTTAACTCCTGCCTTTTCTGGTGTAGCTTTTGGAAAGTCCACTCTAAATTAATAGTTGTAACTATTCATAATCATTAAGTGTAACTAGCTGCCAAAGCTGAATCAACTAGTCTTGCTAGTATGTGGTAAAACCTAAAAGATCTAAAAACTATCTTACGACATGCCTTGTTATGGGAGCTCTAGTGTTTATATAGAAACTTTGCCTTATGGAGTTTTCCTGACTTTCCAAATCACTTAGTTAGAGGAGGCCTTTTTTTGGGTCTGAATCTGATAATAAACAGTGTTCCATGTGAGCACGTCATTGTTTTGAACACATAAATAAATCCCTAATGTTCTGTTTCCTCCTGTTTTATTGTGCTGCAATTGCTTCTACATTACCCACCACTTAGGTTTTTTTCTGTCATGCCCTGTTTGACATGGTGGGTTGGCACTGTCTTGCGCTGTTCTCGCACGTGATCTATTATGTGTGCATTTTATTAAACAGGAAATATCTTTCAATGACGCTAGTTCAAAGAGATTAAATTGGTTGTGCAATGTGTCAGAATCACTAGTACAGTCACATCTGTACCAGATGCTGTTCTCTTTATTGGATCTTTTGTATTTGGTACCATGTTTTGTGGGAGGAGAGACTGCTGTGCTCAGCACTGTAGATAAACAGCCTCTTTATTTATCTGCCTAACTGTGGACTTAAGGAACGGATCTTTAGGCACCCCCCCCCCTTTGTGTGTGTGTGTGTGGTAATCTTGGCCTTAACACCCAGCTTCATGGTTCCAACTTTTCTGATGTCAATTTACAGCACTTTAAGAAATACTGCAAGATTATTGTGGGCTGGAAGCCCATCTAAACCTAAAACAAGGCAGAATTGCTAGGGATGTTATGAGGTATTGTCTACCCTTTATTATGAGGGATGGACTGTTAGAATCAGAGTTTCCAGGAGGACTGGGAAACACGGTGGTGTGAGAACCTAGCAGAAGTTGAGTCAGTATCGCCCAAATATGCTATGAAATACTTACTGTGGTTGTGCCAGTAAAGACTCTCCCTTTCTGTCTGTGCATGATCCTAACAAAGCCTGTTTCTGTAGAATCCAGCTGGGGGAGTACAACATAAACAAAGTGAAGCAAGAGTGAACTGTAACCAACAGGCAGCATATGGTAGCTGTGAACAATTAGCAGGTCCTTGGAATCCTCTTTAGGGGTGGGAGTTCCTTAGTCACCGTAATGACATCAGCTCATTCTGATAAGTGTTGAAAATTTCCAGACAGCGAGTGTCACTGGAAGGCCTTGTAATTCAGAATGTTTTTTTAAAGGGCAGTGACAGTCTATACAAGCATAACTTCCGTGGGCTGTGAATTACTCAGAAAGCAATGTTGCAATGAAAGTCCCACACATTTACAAAAAGTCTGACTGATTTTTTTAACATATTGCAGTTGTAAAGTATTGTACCAGCTGACTGATTGTTAGAAGTTTTTTCTTTCAATTATTTGATTTATGATAACTTGTCCAAAACCCACTTTAAATTGCAAGAATTTACATTCCACCCAACTGAGTCATGTACTTACTATTTTGTGGTTAACAAGGTAACATTTAAGAGTCTAACTGAAACCATAAAAGCAAGGAAATTCTTTGAGTTAAGCCTGAAACTCTATCCCTGACCCACACAGTCACAGCTCAGTATAGAAGCTTGCCTGCTAGAACTCGGCAGTACCTGGATATTGTAGGGATCCAACTCTAACCCTTAACATGATTTGTATTTGCTGGTTTAATTCAGTCCCATATTGATACAGTGTAACTTTGAGATTTGACTAATTATTTTGGTTTTTGCAGAGGGCCAGATTCTGCTGTGTTACGCAGGGATTAATCGGGAAATGTTCCAGCAGATCAATGAAATTTGTGCCTATCAGATTGAGAGCAGAAACTGTTCCCAAGCTATTGATATAGGAACGTGGACGGAGGATGAAAATGCTTATTTAACATGATCTGAAAACCATAGTTACATCACTGGAGGGGATAGAACCTTTATAACTTCAGCACTGGAAACAGAGGCATCCATCACCTAAGCTATGGGAGAATGTCCTTTTTATTTAATGAGTAGCAGGCTATGATGAGGACAGCCACTAGAAGGTGATACTGACACACTTGTTGAGCCAATGTATTATAACAACATGGGATTTGATTTGCCCTCTGGATGCTTTGTTTGAGTCTTTACTTTGGCTCTAATTGAGGGCTCATAAGCTATGTGCACAATTACAAAAGCTGTTACAGTTTTGATTTAATTTGTAATGTGCAATTACTGCATATAATGTGGCTATTTTAGAGCTGCTGTAGTGCATATTTAATATTTATCTGTTTAATTTGCTTCACATACAAACAGCAGTTTCATATCCATAATACATTCATATTAATAGTGCCCTGTGTATTTTTATTATTGTGTATTAATAGTACATTGCGTAGTACCAAATGACCAGTGACAACTTGAAAGTAGATACATATGTGCAACATCTACCTTTACATTCTTAAATGGCCAATTTTTAAAGTCAAAGCAAGTACTCCCCTTTGCAGACTAACTGCTTACAAAAGGTAATCTTAAGGTAACTGCTAGTACAGAGTAGCTTTGGGAGGAGCGGTCCCTCATTAAAAGCTGCTTTGAGACTTAGAATGCTGAGCTTGGAGTGAATTTCCCATTTCCCACAGTGTTGGTAAGAGGCACAGCTGTAGCTTGTGTCAGAGCCAAACACAGCGCCATACTTGGTCTCCAAGGTGGCTGTATCATATTTCCCATTGGAAAGTGTGTGGGGGGACTCCAGTAAACAGAGCTGGTGTAACCCACACCCACTCTAGGTGACACTCTATCTCTCCACTAGTGGTAAGTGGAGTATAAAGGCTGAGTATAAAGGTTGTTGAACCTGCTACAGCCTTGAGGAACAGTGTCTTTTAGCACAGGCAGTAGATGTTCATGGTTTCAGATCCAGAAGTCTCGGGTTCAGTGACCCAGATCTAGAAGTCCCAGGCTGTCAATGACCCAGCCAGGGATGTTGTGTTACAAGTGGTGGCCTGTCTTTATGTGGCTCAGCCACCACTAGAGGGGTACAGAGCCCCGTGCTGAGTTGGTGTGGGTTATGTAGACTACCAGATTTGAGTTGCGGTTTTGAGTTGTGATTAAGCAGTCTTTTCTAAAACTAAAAAAGACTGTTAATTATAATGCAGTTCAACTGGAATCTCTTATTGAGAGCACATGTACTAAAATAATGCAGTGAAATGCAAGCTACCCCTCCTGCATTTATGTTGAGGGAGGCAAATGGATTTCTGGGAACTATAGGGTGGATGACAATCTTTAGCTCTTCCCCTTACATGTCGCTTCCAGAATTGTACAATGTTGGAGCATATCTTATTTAATATGAAGAAGATATCCAATCCCTCTGGGCATAATGTGGAGACAGTTTTTTATCTGCAGCAGTAGATTGCCTTCTAGAAATGGACACACGTAAATTGTCCATGTTAATTTTTGACCGGTATCAGCAATATTATTGATGAGGGTTTGGTGAGATTTGCAGTAGGCAATGGTCCTTCGGTGGGTTCATTGCTTTTTCTCAGAGAGAAAATGTTAATGGGAACAATTCCTCATGTAGCGAACTCTTGAGGGTCCTTCTGGTCATTGCGACTGTGTGTCATTTTTTGTTAGACATTTTTATTTGCTGGGTCCCCAACGTGTGTGTGCCACATTTATGTATTGTGGCACCAAAATTCATTTTGGATCTACACTTCATTTTCATCAGCCCCACATGCTGATGGAGGGGACAAGGACAAGAGCCGGGGGGAAGAGGATTTGAAAAGGCAATCTGGCTGAAACACAATTCAGCTAAGATAGAAAAGTTGCTAACAGGTATGGTACTGTACTGTGTTTAGGTGAATAAGTTGTGGGGAAGAGGTCATGATGGCTTCTTCTGTTGGGCAATATAATTTACAGTATTGGAGTTTTATCGAATCAGTCACTGCATCTGGATTCTCAGATAGCAACTATGGCATATTGTGGGTTGTTGTTTTTTTTGGTTTTTTTATTTAATAGGAGATTATGATGCTGTGACTGCTCCACTAATGACTGCAACCCCACCGCATTGACCCATATCTTCATAACTACAACACTGGATTACACCAATAAGGTCTACTAAATACCACCCTAGGGAAGGACATTGCAGCTTCAGCTAGTCCAGAATGGAGCAGCAAAATTCTTGGGAAGAGAGAAGCTTTTACAAGCATATAACTCATGCTCTGCACAGGCTGCCTGTTTATTTCTGGGTTGAGGTGTTGATTAAGCTCTATAAAGCCCTAATTGCTCTGGAATCCTGTTATCTAAGACCTCCCTGTATCTCTCAAACAGTATCCACTGGGTCACTTTCAGTGCCAGTTAATCTCTTCACAGCAGGGTATTCTCAGTGAAGGGCCCATGTATCTGATAACTGTTCGTGCCAGTTGTCCATCAGACCCAGAGCTGTTGCTTCTTAGTTGTTTTCTGGGTTGTACCATTTTTCCTTCCCACTTTATGCCAGTTCATAAGAATGGCCATACCAGGTCAGACCAATGGTCCATCTAGCCCAGTATTCTGTCTTCCAACAGTGGCCAATGCCAGGTGCCCCAGAGGGAATGAACAGAACAGGTAATCATCAAGTGATCCATCCCCTGTCACCAGGGCCGGCGCAACCCATTAGGCGACCTAGGCGGTCGCCTAGGGCACTACAATTTGGGGAGCGGCGACCGCAGCAATATTTCGGCAGCGGGACCTTCTGCTGTCTCTGTGGGGGGCGGCATTTCGGGGCGGGACCTTCCGCCGCCTAGGGCGGCAGAAAAGCTCCTGCCTGTCGCCAATTCCCAGCTTCTCGCACACAGGTGCTGGGGACACTTCAAAGTTCAGAACTTTTATTTAAAAATCGGGGTTGATTACCCTCCAGCTTTTAGATTTATTGCACAGTGAAGGAGTGCTTTAAAATTATTATATTCTGTTTACTTATTAGTGTGCGTATATATGTGTAATGCGTATGTATAGGCGTGTCTGTGTATTTACATATATGCAGTATACATATACACACAAGTCAATGGCATTACATTATATTCAGTCTTTCCTGAAAAACAGGCTAATTCATTCATTCTTCTAATGTTGAGTTTAAAAGTTCTCATCTTGCTGTTAGGCAATGGGAAAACCCTCACTTAACCGAAAGGGACAATAGTTTTAACATTCGTTACCTATGTTGGGGAAAAAGTGTCAGTTGTGCAAGAGTAATTTAATGCCTTAAAACCCAGAGTGTGTCTGGGTTTGTAGTTCAAAGAAGGATCATCTGATCTTGCAGTATTGCATAGCATATACCAGATCACAGCAGCTCTTGGGACACTATACAAACTATACAAACTTGCTTATAGTGTCACAATAGCAATTGTCTGGTTATGGCTGAGACGGCACTTTCATTTCAAGCCCATGTCTTCAGAGGCTTCCAACTTTTTGAGAAAATTATCCTGTGGGGTGAAATTTCTCATGCTTATTCTTAGCTTAATGATGTGTGGTGGGTTTTGTTTTTGGAAGTTGGCTGAAAATCAATTCATTTGAATTAAGAAATTCAGTCAATCTGAAATGGTTTAGATGTGTCCTTTGTAACCTCATACTTTATAGACATTTCAGTGGCACACAATAGCATCAGAGCAGACATTAATGAATTAAACCTGAAAACACCCCCATGAAGTAGGAAAGTATTAATCCCATTCTAGAGAGAGGGAAACTAAGGTACAGAGAGATTATACAGCATGTCCCACATCTCACAGGGAATCTGTGGAAGACCTATAATAAAAACCTGAACTTCTGTCTCTTAATCTTGTTCCTTAAGTATAATACCATCTTTCTTCCAGATGCTTACTAGCTTAGTTAGTAAAGGGTAATAATTGATACCACAGAGGACAGCCTTGATCAATGGATCTCTTCACAGGTCTAGTAGATATTGTCAGGGAGCATATGACCTGATTCAACATTACTTCCTGCACTGACATAATTTGACATCTGAATGGATTTCCAAAATTATGAAGCACATATTTAATGTTTTTAAAAAATCTCACACTGATTGAAATCTTCACTAGTCACATACTGAATACTCAGGCCATCATATATCTGCAGCATCTGCACTCAAGGCCCCGTTCTTGTTCCCTCCTGTTTTAGTCTTCCCTTTGTAAGTCACCTCTACATTTTGGTTGTAAGCACAGTGCGGTGATGGCACTCTCTTTAAAAAGTTCCTAGCACGTTTGAGTTGCTGTAGAAATAAGAGATGATAATGAAGTAGGCCTGAACAGAAAGCAAGCTAGGATAGCATGTCAGAACAATGAGGGGAGAGGACGGGCCACAGATGTCATGTTAATACCTATGGAAAAAAGGAGTTGAGGGCTAATAATGCCTTGCTGGGATAATAAGGGTTGGTTTAATTCATCCTTCTTCCACACAAAGTAGAAATGAAGGCATATGAGAATTCTTCTAAAGCATCCTTTGGAGAAATTGCAACGGACACAATCAATAGTGTACTTCACAAGGATGGAAGTGGCGTGGTTAAAAACAATCCATGAACAGCTCACATACTCATTCCTCATGTGTCTACAATAACTGGGGTAGATGTTCCCTACTGCTCTCCTGTCTTTGCAGGTGCTTGTTATCACAGACTGATAAAGCCTTCTCTGGATAATGGTTATACTTCGGTAGCAAGATTGGTCATGCTTGAAAACTAAGTCCTTGCACATTCTACATCACAGCTGTGAATTAACCTCATTCAAGAAGTCCTCTAACCCACAGTCTGTTACACACACGTATATTTCAGTAACTCAAATGTTAGTTGGGTGTATTTTAAAATACCATTGTCTTACCACTTCTCCCAATGAGATTGCATTGGTAGTATCAAGATATAGACTGATACAAATTCCAGACTGACAGAGCTGCTGATTACCTGATTATACATTCATAGCCAACACAGTGGAAGCCTGCATGCAGAACAGACCATTCACATCATTCTGTAAGCAAGGAGTTATGATGATCACCAGCCTCTTCCTTGTGAGTGGAAAATAATGCAAGAAGCAGATCCGACAACACTGTGTGTGCTTCCAGAAGCTTAAGAAATATTGTGATGGCTTCCAAAACCCATGTGCCCCCGGTGCAGCACTGGGCTGTATTGTTGATTTTGCAAAGACATTATGTTGGCGAGTTTCATTTGCTTTTTGCAATATTATGCACAGGGGAATCCAGATTAGACATTAAATTTTTTTTTACAGCCATTAACCTCTTTGTTGCTGGTTCTCCATTGCCCTTGTGTTACTGTCATTCCACCACATGCTGAGTTCAGCAGACTACCAGATTATACCTGATACCTTTGGCAGAAGCAGCAGCTGTTTTATCTAGGAACATACCAGCTGGTTCCCAACTTCATACAGAAAACATAGAAAGATGCTCTGGGCTGAATTATATATTTTTATCATGTCAATACCTGATTCAATTTTAAAGGGGCATAGTTTGTGCTACCATAATACAAACACAGGGGTACTTCCAGAGTACAACTTGCTATAGTAGCTTGTTAGTTGTGCATGTGATTATTTGAATTAAGTCCCCTTCAGTGATCGCCGAAGACTATAAATCACTGTAATATATTAGTTAACTGTAACCTATTTAAGGACTTTTAACCTCCCCATACCAGTTTTGTGTGTGTGTTTGCTACACTGGGAACTGAGGCACACTTGTTTTTCAATATTCTGTTCGTATGTCGTATCACTTTCTCCCACCCTTTATCTGGGTCCTCTGTTTAGAATATAAGCTCTTTAGGAGAAGAATTGTCTCTAAGCACAGAGCTTGGTGTGACATCTAGGTGTAATACTACTCATAATTCAGCTTATGGCAAGGAATTGTGTGGTTTTCTCAACCTTCTTCTTAGTTGTACAATTTTAAGTCTAATATAGTTAAAATAGTTTCTGTATCTCTTTAATTGTCTTCCATGTTCCTTCCTAGTTTGAAATAACTTTGTCTTGATGGAACAAATTCAGTAACGCTGGAGCTGCAGTTGGCCTAATGTCTTTAAAAAACCTCCCCTTTGGTCTTTTCTGCAGTGCTGCTTCCCCTGGTGTTTGTTCTCAAGTAATGTAGCTGGAACAATGCCATCCATGGAGTCTCTAATTGAAAGCATGTGACCACAGTTTTAAACCCGTGATGTGATTGCTCCTTTCAAGCCCTGCTGTGAGTCATGTAGAAGGTGAAATGTTTGCGTAAGGTAAATAATATCCTGTTTCATTAGTCAGCATTTACAGGAGATGGGTGGCATTGCCCTCAGTAGCAAAAAGGGTTGCTCAGAGCTGCCAGCTTGTTGCAACAGCTGCAATGCACAGTTATGATATGTAGCACTGCGGTATTAGGACACTCTAACCATACCACATGGACTAGCCTATGAACCATTCTATTCTTGATAAATATATTCACCATTTATGTTCCTAATATTAATTTGGGGATAGTACATATGGGCAGCTCATTGTTGGTGTTCTTCAAGAACAAGAAATCTTGTGGGATTATGCAGAGGATTGGGCGTGTGCCAGAAAGAAGAATGATGTAGACAGTAACATTTTAGAGCCAAATGAAGCAGTTCCATAACAACTTCCCATCCAAACGCTTTGAGATATAACTTTGATCTCTGAACAAATTTGAAGAAATGGAAATTGACAGCACATTGTAAGCTTTTCAGGGCAGGGCTGTCTTTGTTATATGTTTGTACAGTGCCTAGCACAAGGGGACCTGGCCTCTAGATGCTACTGCAATGTAAATAATAATAATAGCAGAAATTAATACTGAAATACTATCTTCTAATTGTAAGGAATGGTAAACTGCCCACTATGCTCTATTTGATCTGATACATTTATTTTAAAAATATCATTGAGAAAAGCCTGGTTGGCTGGGCAAGGTCGTCTTATATTGTACAACCTCACTGAATCAGATCTACACTGCCCCAATGGTGAGTTTAATGGTTGTTTTTTTTTTTTTAATGAAGTGAGCAAAGAAGAGTGTGAGTGTGTGTGTGTGTGTGTGTGTGTGTGTGTGTGTTTATAACAAGGAGAAATGGGCATGTCCCTTTGTAAAACCCTGAAATGACTCAGCCGATCTCCCACCAGAACAAAAAAGCTATCTGAAATACACGCAAATCATTATCCTCAAGCCTCTCTCTTTCTGTTTTACTTGCTAAGTGGCTTTGTGTAAGTGCACACACAGATGAGAGGGAGTCAAGACTAAAGCTGTGACCATGATTCATGCTGAATAACTTGCTGAATTTATCCCTTTTTGTGTTAATCATCTGAGATTAGATTTTCATTTCTTATTAACTTGTTTATGGGAACATATTTCAGACTATGGGTTGTTGACTATGGCCCTGGTTCAGGAAAGCACATGTTTTCCCCATTCAGACAAGCACTTACGTGCATGCTTGATTTTAAACATGTGTGTAGTTCCATTGTCTATACTGGGACTGTTCACATACGTACAGTTAACTCAATGAATGTCTTTGCAGGATCAGGGTTTAACCATTCATTTTTACTATGCCGTCAATTACTCCTTATTGTGGTGTCTGGTTACCTAAGTCACATGGGGAGACTTTTAAAATGACAAGCTTTTAAAAACAGAAGGATGGAATTGTCTGCATAAGCACTTCAGGCCTGATACCAATACCACTTTTCATTTGGAATAACCCCTTTTCCCAACCCTCCCCAAAGATGGTTTCAAGTGCATCTTTAATAGTAAGATTTAGAACCATATATCCTAGATGGTGACTTATAAACTGTTATTATTCATTATTTGTATTTCTGTCATGCTAGGAGCACCAGGTCTCCATTGTGTGAGGCACTATACAAATACAGAACACAAAGAAAGTCCCTGCCCCAAAGAGTAAAATTGCAGAAAGCTCCAAAAAAAGAATAGTGTTAACACTTTCTCACAGAAATCATTGGCAAGTTATGACAGGTTTGTGGTTAATTTCTCTGACTTTCCCTTCCATTAGTCACAGAATTACTGACCTAGTCGCAGGGTTTTGGTTTGCAGAAATGTGAGGACAAAGTTTTCAAAACTGCATGCCTAAAACAAGTCATAGTTAATAAGAGTGGCTGGATTTCAGAGGTGCTGACCAACTCCACAGCCCAATGAAGTCAGATTTGAAAATGCAGGACTAAATTGTTTGTACAAACTTAAGACCTGTGTGTATGACAATTACAACCATGATAAGGAGTCCAATTCCAACGTGATGTTCCATAGTATATTTGTAACACGCTTCCCCCCAAATCATCTTAATTGTATGGTAATAAGCAGGGCTGCTGGGAGTGGGAAAGACAAAAGGGGTACTTTGCTCCAGGCTCCCAAAATAATGGAGGGGCAGCCAAGTCAAATTAGAGTGTGAGGAGTTGAGATGGTGCATGGGGTTCCAATACCACTCAGGTTTGACCCCCCCATTAATAGTATGGGGAGTGACTCACCAACCCTGACCCGGCCCAGATCCCACCATCACTGCCACTGGCATCATCGCACCAGTCCTGAGTTGACCCAGCAGGCTGAGAGCCTTGAGGTAGGAATGGGACTGGAGCTTAGGGAGAGGTGGGAGTGGGGAGGGCAGCGACCCCACAGCCTTTACCCTCTCTGACCCCAACCCCTCTCCTCTTCTTACACTTTTATCTCCAGGGTACATTTTTGGGAAGAGTAGGGGGCCTAAGTTTCAGATTTTGCCCTGGGCCTTCAAAAACCTTTGGCTCTTTCGTAACATATAGCTATAATGCTTCTATATTACAGATAACAGAACTTCGCACAACTTTGGTCACGTCTAGAACCAGGATCATCTAGGCCGTAAATGTTTTGGAAAAGATCTGTTGTATATTATTTGTGGCTCTTCTCTTTGTAGGCCATTGGGAAAGAAAACTGATGGAAACAATAAATGAAGCCAGTAAATAGACTTGTGTACAGTGAACTTAAAATTCCTTGTTTTATAAAAAAAATAACAATTGCACAGGGCCAACATCATTAATGTTGATCTCAGTATACTTCTGTTGACACTGACAATGACCAGATGTTCAGTGAAATCCTATTAACCTCTGTTTCACAATTTCAGATGCTTCCTGGATTCAGGCCAATTCCAAAGCCCATTGAAGTCAATGGAAGTCTTCTGTTGACTTCAGTGGACTTTGGATCAGGCCTTTACACATTTTCAAAAGCACAAAGGTTGTTCAGAAAAATACTGGAAATGCAGTCTCAAACAGCTTTCACCATGCTGTGAGAACTGTACGTTGGTGGGCTTTGCAATATGCATCAAATCACACATTCATGGTGATGTTAGGTGGAATCTAGGAAAGTGGGCAGATCATCAGAATTAAAATGGTGCAGGAAAAAGCTTGGCTCCTACAACTTATTTTACATCTTGAAAATCCTTTTTCCTCACCCTCCCGAAAGAAATGTTAATAGATAGCACAGGGAAAGTCAGTTTTTAGCATCAGTGACTTTGCATGAAAACTGATAGAAAATTAATTTAGGTCATTCAAATTTTTTCCCATATGTTATAACTTAAAAACTTTTCACTTGATGATGAGTTGCTTCAGCTTTTAATCACTAATCTTTGCACCTCCATTCAGCCACCTGGTGATGGAACTGCAGTGGTATGTGACACATATAGCATTAAAAGGCAGCACAGAGAAAAGGAGATTAGATATTTCAAAACATTGTGTTGTTCATATTGCATGTGCAGTCCATGTTAAGAAGCAAGCATTAAGAAAGGTGACACACTCACTGAAAATCACTATTTAAGTTAACGCTAACAAGACAATTCTGTTCCCTTTGGTTCCATGAAAAGCAGAGTAGGTACTATAGGGCAGATTCTCTTTCCTTGCTGTGACATTTTTGTTTGTTTTTCTTTTGTTGTGTAGATAAGGACCAGCACAAATAAAATTAGTGAGGCCCCTGAGGTAAGCCAAGAAAAGATATAGCAGGTGAATAAATAGCTATCCATCAGAGAAAATTAGGAGGGGAAATGAATCATGAACTTGTCAATGATTCAACGTTTTTGTCTAAGAAAATAAACAGTTTATTGCCAGCCTCAACAAACCACTACTTGTTCAGTATGGACCAGTTCCAAGCCAATGATGAGGGCATGTCTGGTACCAAATGGTTACAAGAAATCCTACATTCAAGCCCTTTTTTGGACTGCTTACTCATCTTCTGAGAACAGAAATAAAAGTAAATATTTTGTATCTTTTTTTCAAGATTTGTCAGAACAGGATAATGCAGAAACATTGATGGCTACACCAATACTTTGGGAATATCTACACTAGCACTTTTGTTGATATAACGTATGTTACTTAGCGACACCCCTCTGAGGGCAGGTCTTCACTACGGGGGGGGGGGGTCGATTTAAGGTACGCAAATTCAGCTACGCAAATAGCGTAGCTGAATTCGACGTATTGGAGCTGACTTACCCCGCTGTGAAGACGGCGGCAAAATCGACCTCCGTGGCTCCCCGTCGACGGCGCTTACTCCTACCTCCGCTGGTGGAGTAAGCGCGTCGATTCGGAGATTGATTGTCGCGTCCCGACGAGACGCGATAATTCGATCCCCGAGAGATCAATTTCTACCCGCCGATTCAGGCGGGTAGTGTAGACCTAGCCTGAGTGACATAAGTTACACCAACAGAAGCGCTGGTGTGGACAGCGCTATGTTGGTGGGAGACACTCTCCTGTCAGCATAGCTACCGCCACTTGTTGGAGGTGTGTAGTGAGGCGGCCTGGGCCCCGACGGCCCCTGAGGGAGAGGAGCCTGAATTGGCACCCAAGTGGGCGGAGCCACCGCCACCTGTTCCCGCCCCCCGGAAGTCAAGGGGCGGGACAGGAAGTATAAAAGCCAGGCCCCAGCACTCAGTTGGAGCCCAGCGGCCGGAGAGGCCAGACGTGCCGGTGCGAGCTCCGGCTAGACTGAGCCTTCCCAGAGCCAGGTACCCGGACGCGGACGGACCGAGCCTCCCCAGAGCCAGGTACCCCGATGCGGATTGGCCGAGCCTTCCCCAAGCAAGGTACCCCAAAGTGGAGTGGCCGAGCCTGCCCCGGGCACGGTACCTCGAGGGGGAGCCCGAGCGCCCCCCTGACCCGAGACCGGAGGAGCAGCCTGACCCAGACGACCCTCTGCGAGCTGAGGAACCCATGGTGTGGGACCCCGCTGCCGAGCCCAGCGATGAGCAGGTACCAATGGAGGGGGAAATGGAAAGTAGCCCGGGGGTAGCTGACCCCAGTCTGGCTACAGCAGAGGAGCCAATGTCGGTGTGTTGCGGTCAGGACCCCACCGACACAGCGGCAGACTGACTGCCGCTCTTAGGGCCCCGGGCTGGGACACAGTGGAGTGGGTGGGCCTGTGTCCCCCCTGCCACCCCACTTACGGGTGGCAGCTTCCCCCTCCAGCCAGCGCTCCGGCATCGCAATTGAACTATTGTTTGTTGCCCCGCCCTGACTAAGGGCTTGGGGCGTCCTGAGTTTGCCAGTGCTCAGCTCCTGATCCACGGACCCGAGCCCCTTGAACTATTGTTTGTTGCCCCGCCCTGACTAAGGGCTTAGGGGCGTCCTGACTCTGTTACTGCTCAGCTCCTGATACAAGGTCCTGAGCCCTGAACTATTGTTTGTTGCCCGCCCTGACTAAGGGCCTGGGCTTACTGACTCTGTTACTGCTCAGCTCCTGATACAAGGTCCTGAGCCCTGAACTATTGTTTGTTGCCCGCCCTGACTAAGGGCCTGGGCTTACTGACTCTGTTACTGCTCAGCCCCTGATACAAGGTCCTGAGCCCTGGACTATTGTTTGTTGCCCCGCCCTGACTAAGGGCCTGGGCTTACTGACTCTGTTAGTGTTCAGCTCCTGACGCAAGGTCCTGAGCCCTGGACTATTGTTTGTTGCCCCGCCCTGACTAAGGGCCTGGGCCTACTAATTGTGTGTGTGCTCAGCCTGAAGGAAGGTTCTGAGCCCCCTGGACTATTGTGTGCTGCCCCGCCCTGATTGAGGGCCGGGCCTGAACCCCTGACTTTACTGCTCAGCCTGAAGGAAGGTTCTGAGCGCCCTGGACTATTGGGGGTTGCCCTCCCCTGAATAAGGGCCTAGGACGCCCTGAGTTTGTCAGGGCTCAGCTCCTGATCCACGGAGCTGAGCACCCGAACTATTGTTTATTGCCCCGCCCTGAGCTAGCGCGGGGGCTTGACTGACTTTGTAATCCCCAGCTCCGGCAGTGAGGACCGGAGCCCGGGCCTGAGTTACTGCCGGACCCTGACGGAGAGCAGGAGCTCATTGCAGAGGCCGTGTACCTTTGGCCTAGTCCCTGCCAGAGGGGCGGAACCCTGAGACCGATCCAGGCCGTGTAGTGAGGCGGCCTGGCCCCCGACGGCCCCTGAAAGGGCCCGACCCCCGCACCGGACGTTTACAAGGTGGTTTAATGATGTTGATGGGAGAGCTCTCTGTTGTCAGCATCAAGCAGCGACATGAGCGATCTTACAGCAGCACAGCTGCATCGGTACAGCTATGCTGCTGTCAGCTTGCTAATGTAGACATGGCCTTTATAAATCTGAATTTTGGATGGATTATTAATATGGCTTGCTGCACAATACTGGCAGTGCTGCTGGGGACTGCATTTAACCAGCTGGCAAAGTTTGGGTGAACTTTTGAATTTTTTATTCCTAATTAAGGGCTCAATTGTGCCTTTTAGGAACAGCCTGTTGTAAGGAGCAGTGCAGAGGCATAGTGCCCCAGAGGGAGAACCAGTTCCTCATTAATTGTGCTGTGGGGAGTAAAGTGATCGAATCACAGAGCTCAGGCCAGAAGGGACCACCAAATCATCTTGTCTCACCTCCTGTATTTCACAGCCATCAGGAGATTAAATTATTGTTTTCAGAGAACAGGAGGGACCCCGAAGTGAACTAGTGCTGGAAGGCCCTGCAGTGGCAGGGAACATATGTAGTGAGATATAGCCAGATGATCCTAGCAAGTGACCTGCACCCCATGCTGCAGAGGAAGGCAACCCCCGCTCCACCAAAGTCACCCATGTGTTTCTCCCCTCTTACCGCTGCCCCCATGCACAACTGGCTCTCTCTGTTGGCTGGTTCAGAGAGGGAGGGATCCCCTGCTCCCTACCACTTTTTGTCAAGTTTCTTCTGGATGCGGGGGTGTTATTATGAGAACACGGTCTGATGAAGCAATTCAGTAGCAGCCCCAGTGCAAGGGCTGTGATTCTGGGAAGCCTATGCACAGATTACGTTAAGGGGAGGAAATAGTCCTTATTTTCCAATGCACCCCACTGCATGACCACATAAAACCTGGTAACAATTTAGAACCTAAACCTTCCAGTGGTTTTCTTCGAAAATTAAGTATCTGCATTGCCGCAATAGTTGCAAAAATGGGGAAAGATAGTCCTTTATCGACAGACTTGATTTCAATGGACGTTCACCCTGATGGAGCTTTTATACCCCAAAGTTCTTAATGGAGCTGCCCAGTGTACCATAAAAGGCCACCGTGTCCTTTGTTCAGCTGTTTAAAACAAGTTGATTTGGACATAGTTATTGGATAAAGGAAACTGTTGGTGTTTAAAATTTCAGAGTGATTGATCACATCTTAGAAGGAGGCAGATGGTACCATTATGAATTCCAGATCATTTGTATTGTGCAGCTCCAGGGAGAACTTTTGTTTTATTGATTGGGGGATGGGGCTCTTAATTTTTTTTTTTTTGAATCAATAGAGGATTTAAAATAAAACCCTTCTGGCACATAAACAGTAACTCTATATATTATCTATGTTTACAATAAACTGGTTTTGACTCTCTTTAAGGATCTGGGCCAGGATTTAAAAACTCTTATTCAAACACCCCTGACCTCTGGGAAAGCTTGGAATGAGATCAAACGTTGTGGCTTGGACTCATCCAGTTGGTGTTCCCCCAACAGAGAGTTAAACTGAGGCCTTTCTCCCCACCACCTCCCATCAAAGGGAATGAGAATGCTATGGAACTGCAGACTTGATAGGGTAGTTTTCTAAAGCCTATACATATCCGGGCCTTGTCTCATTCCTGGGTTCATAGCGCCAGAAACTAGGCTGCAGGCCTTTTGAAGTAAAAGGCAATATGACCTCCCAAAGTTCCTGATGATCTCAATCCACTGAGGTGCCTAGAATTAGCCAAATGGGGTGATTATGGCCAGAGAGGGCTTTGTTGTCAGGGCACCCAGAAGTAGGGCCAATCAAAATCCAGAATTCTCAGTTTGTGGGAAATTTTCCAAATTTTTTTTTTAAAAGTTCATTGGACTAAAATCTTGATATTTCAAAATTTTTCACAGAATGGGAATTCTGAAATGTGATCTAAAAAACACAGAGAGCATATTTTTCTATTGACTTTTTGAAACAAAACTGATGGGGCCCCTTGAGCATTCTGGAGACCTGGCAGCCCTGTTTCTAGGCCCCCTGCACCAGAACAGGGCCCCCAGTGTGTATCTACATTGCAGAGGGATGGGCAAGCCTCCCAGCCCGGGGTTGATAGACTTGTGCCAGCAGGGCTCGCACTAGTGCACTAAAAATAGCTGTGTGGACATTGTGGCACTGGCAGAGGCAACCCATGGGGCTAGCCTGAGCCTCCACCAGGGTTCTAGGGCTTCCAGGGCTCCCAAGCTACTTTTTGACCAGCTCTACCCAGGAAAGGCACAATTATAAAACCCTGGCCCTGTATTGTAGTTGTGTTACCATGTGGGAACGTGTGGGAACAGTAATGGTGACTCCTGTTCCAAGGATTACATGCTAGGGCAATGCACAGTTTGCACCCTCTAGTTCCAGGCCTTCAGTCTCTAGAATATCTCATAGGAACAGTAGCTGTAACTTGTTTTCTGTATTTCTCTAAATATTCCTGTTGCATTAATAAGTCTATTAGCCATTAGGTCTGTAAGTTCAGTGCTGATCAACTTTCACATATTTAACTGCGCTATTAACATCTCTTGGTTGATAAGCACAAGAATAATTTGTTCTCTTTTGGAAAATAAAATCATGTGTGTTTTTAAAAATAATTTCCAGTTACATTACTGAAAACCTCAGCTCGATTCAGTTAAATCTGAATTCTAAACATGTTTTAGTGTTAGTGCTGCTTGCTCCTCTGAAAACTGACATGTATGTTTTCAATCTGTACTATTGGATCAGAAACAGGAAAAGGCTGCAGTTTCACATTCCCCTTGTGTTTTAATGACAACTTTGAGAGAGCGAGAGGAAGGATAAGAAATATCTCCCCTTTAATGTGTTGGTTTTAGTTCGTAAACTGCATATCCTGCAGACAGTGAAGGAGTTTGGTAGGTTTTTCAGATGCAGTTTTCGGGTTTTTCAGAGTGATGTACAGCTTTAGCTTATGTCAGTTGGAATCTGTGTCTCTTTGCAAAGGCCCATGCTGTGTCACCCTTACTCAAAGCATAGTCCCAATCTGTCAAAATATCAGCTTCATGTCTTTCTGTACTGTCTGGCCTGACTTTTGCAATTAGTTAAGGGTTGTTGTAGGTTTAAAATGTTGCTTGCTTTGACAGTATCCAAAATCCCTTACGGCGAAGATCCCTGTTTATTGTTAAAGCACCATCTAACCACAACACAAAAAAAAGTCCCTGCAGAAATGAGAATTTCAGCAATGCAGATTTTGTTGAAGAAACCCTGTTGCTGGCTCTGAAGCCTTTGAATACAACTGAAACTGTTAAATTAGGTTATTTTTCTCCACAAAGCCTGCCTTACAGTTCTCATTATCCCATTCTCAGCCTTTTCTCTGTCTTATTAACAACACAAGGTAAGAGCATGGACAATAAGGAGAAAGAAAGTATAAAATATTGAGTGGAGCAGCAGTCAGTTTGGTGTTAGACAGTTAGTGAAAGGATTATAATTAATCTGGCTAGAAAACTAGGGGAGACTCGAGGGAAACATCTGAAAAGCCTGAATACTGGATTCTGGGCAATAAAATGGAGGAACTGGAATTACTGGTGCAGGAGGCAAAACTGGATATTATAGAAATTACAGAAGCCTGGTGGAATAGCACTCATGACTGTGTTACAAGTATTGAAGGGTATGTGTGGTTTAGGAGAAATCGGAATACAGGTAAAGGTGGGGTAGCATTGTACATTAATGTACAAGAAATAAGAAGTGATAGTATGGACAAAACAGAATCTGTCTGGGTCAAAATCGCTTTGGGGAAGGATTGTACCAGGCTCTATTAGGATAGTGTTAGGGGTCTGCTATAGACTCCCAGGGTCAATCTTGGATATGGATACAGATCTCTTTAATATTATTAGAGAGAGAAATATATAGAGAGAAATATCTGGGAACTGTGTCAGAAAGGGAGATTTTAACTTCCCGGGTATAAATTGGAGGACAAATGCCACTAATACTGGTAGGCCCAGTTATTCTTAGACATGATAGATGACACATCTCTTCATCAAATTGTCACTGAGCCAACAAGAGTGATGCAATTTTAGAATTGGTTTTGGTAATTAGTGAGGACATCATAGAAGATTGTTTAGAGGAATAACCTTGGCTCACGTGATCATGAGTTGATTCAGTTTTTAAATTAAATAGAAGGATAATTAAAACAAAGTCAACTGTTGTGGTTTTTTATTTCAAAAGGGAAGACTTTGGGAAATTTAAGGGATTTAGTTAAAGAAGTCCACTAGATTGAAGAGGTCAAGGACTTAAATGCGGAAGGAGGCTTGGAATTTCTTCAAAACAACTACACAGAAACTGTCAGAAATTTGCATCCCAAGCAAGGGTGGGGGGTGGGGGGGTGAAATCTGTAGAGAAATGCTCCAGACCAGCTGGATAAATAACCATCTCAAAAAGGTCATTAGGAGTAAGCAGAGAATGGAAAAAGAGATTGATCAGCAAAGAAAGCTATATCTTGGAGGTTAGAAAATGTAGGATTAAAGTTAGAATTTATGAAAGTCAAGCCAAATTTGCTCTTGCCAAGGAAATTCAAATAATAAACGTTTTTTTGCTGTATACATAAAAAAAGGAGGGATGAGGTGGTGTCACTATACAGTGTGAATGGAAAGGAGATTAAAGGTAATATAGACATAGCCTAAAAACTAAAAGAATATTTCCCCTCAGTTTTCAATAAGGATGATAACGTGGAATGTGCACATGAAGGCAGAATGGCTGATGGAAATGTGGTTGTTTCCATTTTCATATACTCATCTGAGGTAGAAGAAAAACTTTTAAGAGCTTAGTGCACTCAAATAGGGCGACTGGATAGTTTCTATCCTACAGTACTGAAAAACTGGCACATGAGATTGCTAGTCTGGTAGCAAGAATTTTTTTTTTAATCTATTTGGGGGGTAGTACCATGTGACTGGAGAATAACTGATGTCATCATACCTATATTTAAGAAATGGGAAAAAAGTGATCCAGGCAACTCCGGACCTGTTAGTCTGGCTTCAATAGTATTCAAGGTTTTAGAACAAACTGTGAAGGAAAGAATAATTAAATTCACAGAGCTATATAGTAAAGGGGATGTAATGCAACATGAGTTTACTAACATGCCAGACTAACCTGATTTCCTTCTTTGAGAAAATAACTGATTTTTTTTTTTAGATATGGGAAGTGCAGTGGATCTGATCTACTTGACTTCAGTAAAGCATTTGATACAATACCATGTAGAAAATTATTAATTAAATTAGGGAAGACTGGGATCAGTACAAGCATTGTATGGTGGATAAGGAACTGGTTATAGGGTTGTGCTGAAAGGTGAATTATTGGACTGGAGGGCGGTTACTAGTGGAGTTCCTCAAGGATCAGTTTTGGAACAACTCTTATTCAATATTTTTATTAATGATCATGGCACAATATCAAATGAAATGGCACAATATCAAAATATTTTGTTGGGGGCATCGTCAATGCAGAGGAGGATCAGAATGTGATACCGGAGATGTCGATGACTTGGAGGACACGAGTGACAGAAATGGGAGGGAATTTAATAATACAAAGTTATGAATGAAGGGTCTAATAAGAATTTCTGCTACAAATTGGGGGGCTCATTAGTTGGAAGTAACAGGGGAAGGGAGAGACTTGGATGTGTGGAATCAATCACAGGATGACTATAAACCACCAATGTGATGCAGCTGTGGAAAAAAGGAAAATGCAATCCTACGATGCATCAGGCAAAGTATTTCCAGTAGAGAGAGAGAAGTAGTAATATGTTCTCTCTCTCAGGTGCTTGGTTGCCTGGTTCTTGCTCACATGCTCAAGATCTAACTAATCGCCATATGTGGGATTGAGAAATAATTTCCCCCCCCCCCAGGTCAGATTGGCAGGGACCATGGGGTAGAGGTAGGGGTCACCTTCCTCTGCAGCATGTGGGTGTGGGTCACTTGCCAGGATTATCTGCATATCTCTCCCTTCATCAGTTCCCTGCCATTGCAGGGACCTTGGCGATTGATACACCTCAATCTCTCCTGTCCTCTCCCTGTGGCAAATAAGTCTCATCTACTCTGCACTTGGGTCTAATTTTGGTGATTGGGTGTAGTGTGCAGGGCCCAGGTGGTGTTGGTGGCCTGTGATACACCCGAGATCAGACTAGATGATCTGATGCTCCCCTCTGGCCTTAAACCCTGTGATTCTATTACTGCTAATAAGCAGTTATAATGCAATAGATTTCCTAACTTAGTTCTCTGGGGAGAAATCCTGGCTCTGTTGAAATCAATGGGAGGCTTGCCATTGAAATAGAGTTTAGTTGCTGAAATGTTTTGTGGTTGCAGAGAATCATATGACAATTAAAGTCAGCCAATGGTAATCCAACAACTCAGTTTCTGTGCCATTCCCAATATTTAAACTCCTGCTGATAGCCTAGTGACACTTCCCAGGATGATATTGACTAGGTGAAGCTCATGAAGAGATGTAGATCTAGAGAGAGACATATGTGTGTTCACCTGGTATGAATCAATAATTTTCAGTAAGTCCAGTGATGAAATTCTGAAGTCAATGAGGAAGTTTTTCCACTGAATTCTCTGGGGCCAGGATTTCACCCACAGTCTTTAACAGTAAATTTCCTGCCATACTGTTTCAGATAAGAGGGTTTCCCCCATGCACTTTTCATTGATCAACATCGATGTGAGGTAGGGATGCACTGTCCTCATTTCACAGATGGAAGGAGAAACTGAGAAACAGAGAATTGTCCATAATCACAAAGAAACTCCATGACACAGTCAGAAACATAACCCAGCTCTCTTGGTTCCCTTTGTCAGCTGACCAGGACGAGGGTGGTCTAGCCCAGTTGTCCGAGCAGCCATCAGTCTGATGCCAAAGCTAAGGGTCAAACCGGAAGGCAGGAAGCAGATACCAGAGCTGAGGGTCAAGCTGAAATCTGTAATCAGGGGGAGCCAGACTCAAAGGGCAAACCAGAGGTCAGGAGCTGGAGTGTGCAGGGTGTCAGGCAAGGGCAGGACAGAGGCAAGGCACAAGCAGCAGGACAAGGTAACACAGGAGCAGGCACAATGATGGGCATGAGTACTGCAAAGCCAGCAAGCTGCTCCTGCTGCTGGCTGAAGAGCCAGCGTGCTGGGCCCTGTAGCCCATCAGGCGGCATGGCCAATAAAGCAGCCCAGTGCAGGCCAGTTGTACTGATGAGGCTGCTTGGAGACTAGCTCTGCTGCAGGCTCTGATTCCTGACAGCTTTTGACTTAATTACAAGACCAGTCATCCTCCAATTGTGTTAATTTCAGTTAAAAACCCACTTTCCCAATGACTTTCCACTTCTTGTCCCCCTCCATCTCTTTCACTTTCCTTCTTACAATTTTGGTAAGTTTCCTATGATTACAGCTTTAGCTACTACCCTGAATGAGTTACTGTGCAATAGCACAAACTGAACTACCAAAGTCTGAGGGGGGAGGGGGATTCTCTCCCCCTCCCCCACTTGAGTAAAGGTGAAACTTCAAATCTGCTCGGCAATGTTAGAAATCGGTACCTCCAACAAAACAAAAGAGCAGTAAATGCTAACTCCCTGGTCTCTCTACTCCAGAGTACAGCCAGACACTAAGCGCATTCTGAAAGGTTCATTTATATGAATTTCTGTAGGTGGACAATAACCCACAAGTGCTAGGCTGAATACTTCCATATTTCTCAAAACTATTGTTTTCAAAAGCTGACTCCCTATGTTAGCTCTAAAGCCAATACTTATTTTTTAACAATACATTTCCTGGATCTGGAAACTGAAGTAGGGTGGAGTGTAATTGGAAAGCTGAACCACGGGCCACAATTAATGTGATGACCGACATTTCGTTGTGCATATTAAGGATTGCTCCAGGCTGGAAAGTTTGCCAAGGTGGAGAGTACTGATTTTACTGCTTAGCTGAATGGACATCACGCTGCTTCCTAATTAGAACCTCGTGGTCTGTTTTGTCAAGAAAATATCAAAAAATCTGCAGGAGTGGATACATCATCGTGCTTCCAACACACTTTTCATTCTAACAGAAATATTATTTTGTAATGAAGACAACTTTCAAAATAGCTTGTGTATTAACTGACACAAACATTCTATTAGCGATCGTTGTGCAATTGTTAAGAGAGAGATTTAGGGGGAGTGGGGAGAATTGATAACCCATATAAAGAGAACAGTGGCATTTCTGCTCTGCTAACTTAGTTGCAAACTAGATACGTCAGTGTTATGTGGGCTATTAAGAACATTACATAATTTAGATTCTTGCTAGTGCAGCTAGACTTAGAGTAATGTCAGTAGGTCCTGTAAGAAAACACTATAATCCATTCACTAAAGCCTCTCTCTGTTTCTCCACTTCTTTCTGCTTCACTATTGAGATTTCTTCTAGAATCTTCCATGTTCCCCCTCCGTCCTGTTACAATTTTTAAGAGTATGCTACCGCCACATCTTTCTCTCCCTCCCTCCTTTTAGTTTGTTAAACAAACAAGAATCAACATTCAGCAATAAATTATAGAGCTGGATGAGTTCCCAACACCACCACTCATCCAACTTTGGTTGTCTTCTGGCCTGGAGGGGAGGAGCTTTTTCTTCTGTTGTTTTTTCTTGGATTATCCCAAATCCCTGTTCCATGGGTTTATGACTTTTCTCAGCAGGATTATTACCTTAATAAAGCCATGGTACGCTTAGTACTGCTATTATGGTCACATGAGAATCCAGGTGGGTTTGGAACCTACCTGTTTCTTCTATAGTAACCACCTTGATCTGTCTTGATCAAATAAGAGTGTAGGTACTGTCTATGTCTAATGACAACAGCTGGTGTTATCCAATATTTTTCTCCATCTAGTTTTCTTAGGATTGGGTCTCCTGGTTTATACTTGGGCAAGCTTTGGCTGTGTTCTGCCGTAGAGGAGTCCTCAGCAGCTATACAACCCCTATGCCAGAGTACACTGTGATTTACAGCTGGGAGATGACCTTTTGATGATTGTCACCAGTTGTGGAGTTTAAAGCAGTCCAAAGGCTGATATGATCTCCTCTGTGGCCAGCACAAGACCAACCAGAGGATCAGGGTTTCTCTCCTCTGTGGTGGGGAGACTTTTTCCTCCTACATATTTCATTGCATCTCTTTAAGGCTGCACCAGATATGGACATGCCTATTTTTTTACATTGCTGATCCCTGCTATGTACTCTGTTACACCATTCTTCACTGTCTCATCAGCAGTTCCTGCACTTTAGAACCTTCTGAGCTCTACAGTGCATTTTCTGCACGGGGCTTCTCCTTTAGCAAGACATTTTCCTCCCTGTTTCTAGTCCTCCTTAAGACCCATCTCAGTGTCTGCAGTGCAGGCGCTGACTTTTTTTTTTCCCCATCCTCTCCTTTCCGCCCTCTTACTCCTTCCCCCCTCTCTCCCCACTCCCCATGCGAGTGGCAGGCGGGGCCTTGGGGAAAGAAGCCAAGCAGGAGCGGGGCCTCAAGGCAGAGCACGGGCAGAGTGGGGGGCAGGGGCACGGTCTGGGCATCAGGGCCCACAAAAGATTAATCCAGCCCTGTGGGTGCTAAGCACCCCTTATTTTTTTTCGTGGGTGGTTAAGCCCTGGAGCACCCACAGAGTTGGCACCTATGAGGCTAGGAGATTAATTGCAGTGGTCCCACTAATGAGAGAGACTGTAACACACAGTCCTTGACTTTACAGCTGGTATAGGTTTTGAATGGATCCAGCCAATTTACTTGTCCAACTAAGCTAGTAGAGAAAACACTAGCCATGACAAGAGAACAGCTTTCCACAAAGCAGTAATGGGGCTTCGCTATGATCAATTGATTGTATTTTGCACTTTGCCCCAAAATTGATGTTTATTTAAAAAAAAAAAAAAACCCTGCACACATAGTCATGCTTGTCTACTGTGGAGAATGGAGAAGGAAAAATATCTCTTTGGTCCTGGCTTTTGTTCTCTCGAATTGTCTATGGATGTAGATGCTAACTACAAAAACAGAGAGGTTTGGAAAGAATGTTGACAGTTGATCTCATAGCCAGCCTGCTGGAAGGCTTTAAGGCAGTGTGGCTTAGTGGATAGGACTCAGATTCAAGAGACCTGGGTTCTAGCCAGTGCTGCCACTACTCCTGCTGGGAGACTGTGGCAAAGGTGCCTCAGTTTCCCCATATATAAATTGGGGATAATGATGCTTAACTCTTACATAAAACACTTTGAGATCTACGAATGAAAAGCACAATATAAAAGGTAGGCGGTATTCTAATTAAGTTACATCTTCTATGTAAGTCCTTAAGGCAACTTGATCCAACACAAACGTACACAATAAACTTTGTTTTTTGTGTTGTGGTAACTGACATGACAGGAAGTAAGAGGCACTAACTTCACTATCCAAGTGCTGTGAAGTTTTGCCTTGGATCACCATGCGACAGATACTCAGCAGTTTTTCTTCTGATGCTGAGCACTTTTGACATGAAATACCTGGTCATAAGATAACAAAGATATGCAGGAAATGACTAACCCATTCTGGGATGGGCCAGCGTAAATGGAGGTAACGGAGTGCTCCTAAATCTATTTTTAGTCTTGTCTTTCTTCGTTGGAGAAACTGGCATTTCCAGTTCTGTATGGAAATGCCTGGTGTCAGTTAATAATTTGAAACTTTCATTGCACTTCACTTGGACACAGATGACGAGGAAACTTTCTTGCAGTACTGGTTACTCTGACTTTTACAAACACATGTTTATATGAAGAAAAGAATTGATATAATTCTCTTAGGCTATATCCAGGCTGCAAGCTAGGGGTACGATTCCCCTGCTTGGGTACATATACTCTCACTAACTCTGAGAGCTAGTGTGAGTATAAATAGTCATGTAGCTGTGGTATCATGGGTAGCAGCAGCAGAGGCATGGCATAGCCATATTTAGTGAATACTAAACCATATTCACTAAATATGGAATAGTTGGAAATCGTACTAATGGAGAAAACAAATAGAATGACTTATCCGGGCTGAATGTCATGTTTGCCAGTTTCTGAATCTAGCTGATTTGGAGAATTCTAATCATATCTCAACCCATAACAGAAGCCTCTGGAATAAACTTTAGAGTTTACCCTAGATGACACACACATATCCATTTGGTCCTTTTAAAATGCTGACTAGTGGCAGGCAAGTACAATGAAAATGATAACTTCCTTGTTCTTTATGGTGTCTATCCTATGCAATGCACACTCCTCCTGCATTTTCTGTTGCAGAAGCATTTCCAATGATCTGGTCTGTGAAGTATTGTACATGTGTCTGATTCCATTCTCACCCTCTTCTCTGCACACATAACTAGCAAGAAAAAGGAGCCAGATCCTCAACTGGTGTAAATTGGTGCAGCTCCATTGAATTCATTATACATCAGCTGAAAATCTGGCCCACGCTTCCTGTGACAGGCAGTGATTTGAATCAGACTTGTACAGAATATGGTTTCTACCAGAGCACTGAATCAAACAAGTATAGTCTCTGTTTTCCCCTTGCAGTAATGTCATCATTGCTTATGTTTGACATGAACTTTATCTTAATGTATTTCAACTCTCAACTCTGTGCCTGTGTCTGTTCAGTTTTTAAATCCTTTCCAGTAAGGAGTAAGTCAATTAAACTGTCTTCCTAAAACTTCACAGGAGTGAAGGCTTAAGAGCAATGCCCCAGAAAACAGATCACAACAGGAAACCTATTAAAAGATGTATCACTGATTTGGCTTTGTCCTCCAAAGGCAAAGAAATTCAGGGTTAAATGTGTCTGATCCTAAATTGTATGTGATGTGTTTTCATATTGCTGGGACTCTCAAAATATTCTTTCAAAAGAATGAGGTGGTGTGGAATATATGCCTGGATTCTGATTGCATTGGTTTGTTTTAGCTTCGTGAAACTCCAACTATAGTAAGATCTTTCCTAGAAGTGGAAAATTGATTACAATATGAGGGGCTATTAACGTTTTCTCAAAGCACAATAGTGATTTTAAACCATTCAAATAGTTTAATCCAGAGTCACATGAGGTTACTCAAATGATCTTTACTAAACACAGTGGGATCTCACTTAAACTGGTATAATTCAGATGTTACCCTACCGAAGCCAATGGGGTTATAATGGTGTAAAACTTTTGTAAGCCAGAGAAAAACTGACAATGAAATTCCATGACAAAACAGTGCAGTGTTGACACATGGCTATAAAATTACAGTTCAGAGGTTAGCCTTTCCAACATCCAAGACAATAGCCATTGTCCTTCCTCTAGCAAAGTCCTTTATAGATATCCTCATAATAAAAAATAAATCCATTTTATACTGAATATTGTACACTTTTAAATCAGAATGGCACGTCTGTAGCCCCCAAATAAACAGATGTGTAGTTTACACCTGGTCATAAGGCTAACAAGAGAGACTTGCGATTTATGGTAGGCACTATTTACCTGTTCTCCTAATACAAGAACAAGGGGGCATGTGCTGAGTTTTCCACCGTAATCTCCAGAGTTGGGGGGTCAAAAAGTGTAGGCTCTTCTATGATGACTCATCTGTCTACTTATCTTTCCACCGTGTCCTCCAAAATTGTGGTGCTTGTGGTTCAGAATGTAGTTTCCAAATTCACGCTTAGGGTGGGAATCTTTGGTGGGGAGAGGTGTTGTGGCTCAGGTGCTGCCTCTCCTCCCCTCCACCATGTGGCCTTGCAGGAAAACTGAAGAGAGGAGCCAGCAAAAGGCTCCAGCCTCTAGGGACAGAATCAGCAAAGCAGGGACTGCTGCACTGTGTGTGTTTTATGTAAAATGGAGCCCAATCTGAGTCACTTCTCCTCCTCCCTGTGCTCTGGGGGCCACTAGGATCCACTGCTGCCTCCTTTCCCCACCACCTTGTAGCCCTGGGGAAGAACTGCAGAGAAGAGCCAGCCAGGGCCTCCATTCGATAGGAGCAGCTGAGCAGGGATCTTGTCCACCTTTGGACACCCCAGTCATTATTGTAGAATGTTCTCTGACAGTCTCTGCCTGCGCTAATTGGTTGTTTGCTCCAACCATCCACCTCCCTCACAGTCTCTTCACCTCAGCTTCACACTACACCTGCCCCTCCTTCCTTACTTCTCCCCAGCCCTGTCCCCCTGCCCTGCCTTCCCTTCACTTTTCTTTTCATTTAGCCAACCCCCTCCTAAGTAAATCCCCTCCCTCCCCAAAACATAAAAAAGTGACATTAACATGCAGTTTGCTGCCATCACATTGTTCACTCTGCTGGTGTGTTCTGCCCCTTCCCCTACCCTGTATCTGTCTTGGCTGTTGAGACTGTAAGCTCCTTGGGACAGGGACCAGCTACCACTCTGTGTTTGTATAGTGCCTAGCGCACTGGAGCCCCATTCTTGATTGGCCCTTGGACACTACCACAATAAACAGGGCTAATAATAGTAGTAAGAACTCCAACAATGACATGGAAATGGATGAAAGGTTTTCTTAAAGTCTTGTACGTGTCTTACTTATTTCAACCATAGTCCATTTAAAAGAGATGCAGGCAAAGTGGTTTCCGACATAACTCATTCATATTATATACTAGCCATCATAGCCAGCCCTGGGAATTAAGGGCAGGGGGCCAGCAGACAGGGCCAGATTAACTTTTTGTGGGCCCAGTGCCAAACATAGATGTGGGTCTCCATGGGGCAAGGTGCAGGGGGCGGGATGGTTAGTCTCCAGAGTGAAGGGCGGGCTGGGGGCAATGAGGCAGAGTGCGGCGGGAGCAACCCTACTCTGCACAGCCCAGCAGGAAGGCACTGGTTACAAACCTGCAGCTGCGAGACGCACACTGGCCTGCCCGGCACTGTGCTGCCACCATACCCATTCCCCTTGAGGGCGGGCCCACATCACACCGCCCCCCTGCCCAGTGCCCCATCCTTATGCCCAGATCCCCCTCGCCCAGAGACCTCCACCACAGATCTCTATGCCCAGCCCTCCCAGAGACCTCCCCTGCTGGCCTCCCACCACAACTGCACAGCAGCCTGCACACAACACTGCTCGCCCAGCGCCTCCCACCCATAGACCTCCACACTGCCCACCACCTTCCTCACAGTCCCACCATCACAGCTGCACGGCACCCCATATTCCTGAGGGGATTCTGTACCAAAAAATTAAAAATTCTGTGCACAATATTTTAAAATTCCGCAAATTTTATTTGTCAATAAATAAATGTGGAGGCTCCAACATGGCGGTGGGGAGCACAGACCACTGGTTGCATGGAGGTGGGAGATTACCCTGTAGCCTCCCCCTCCCAACTCCACCCTGGGACAGGGACTCGGCAGTGAGGCTGCACCCGACCCTGACACAGGGCAAGGGCCAGGCCTGCCCCAGAAACAGCCTGGGGCCCTGCCCCCCTGTGCCAGGCGCACCAGGTGTGGGTGAGCAGGCTCAGCCTGGCAGCAGGATCCAAGTGCAGAGGGACTTAGTGTGGGGGGATCCAGGTGGGGGTAAGAGAGTTCTCTGTGGGGCAATCTGGGTGCGGGCTGCTCAGTGGGAGATCGGGATGCACAGAAGCTCATTGGGAGGTTCCAGGTGCAGGGGCAATGGGACTCTGCAGGGAATCCAGGTGAAGGTGTTTGGGGCTCAGCAGGGGGGGTCTAGGTGCAGGTGGCTGGGGCTCAGTGGGGAAGGTGTTGGGGGGGCTCATCAGGGTGGTACAGATGCAGGGGAGGTGGGGCTTGTCAGTGTGAGGGTTCGATGGGCCTGCTTAACAGGGGAGTCCCAGCTTCTGCCAAGGGGATGCCGCATGCTGGGCTCCAGGTTCCCCCCGGCTCCCACTTCCCCCATCCCATGCCCCTTCCCCACCGCTCCATCTCCTCCCCAGGCTTCGGGGGCAGAGGGGAAACTGCCCCCTAGTACTCACCGGCGGAGCGAGCGGGTTGGGGCTGGGTCACTCCACTTCCTGCCACCCCGTGAGTGCAGAGCAGCCCAATCCCTGCTGCAGTCCCCCAGGACACATAGCTCAGGGGAGGGAGCTTGGGGGGGGGGAAGGGGCAGAGTGGGGACAGGGACAGCTTTTCTGGCCAGCTCAGCCAGCGGGGGGATTGGGTTGGCCGGGGCCCCTTCTGATTGTGGGCCCAGAGCCATGGCGCCACTGGCACCATGGTAAATCCGGTACTGCCTGCAGGGCTGGCCACAACCCCAGATGGCATCACTGTGACCACTTGCTAATGGCATCCTTCCTTTACCAGGAGATTTGATTTCAATCTATCCCAGTGCTTCTAATACACGCTGGGATTGGCCAGTGGGTTGCACTGGGCAGAAGCTGGTCTTCCCATGTTCTGTTCTCCTGTCTCTGCAAAAATTCACTGCATGTTTTGTAGGAGGCTCGGCAATTGCCATATGCTGTAGTTTGGATGGGGCTGCAGGCCTTGATCACTCCATAGGTTAACTGGATGCTTGGGACGTGAGCATCAGGAAAGGGACATCAGTGGCAGCTCCGAATGCTGTTGCATTTCCCCCCTCACTACTGCCACGGCAGGTGCCTGTAGGGCTTAAGCTTGCCTGAACTTAAAGGTTTAATAAAGTTGCAGCCATTTGGTCATAAGATTCCAAATTTGTTTCTCTCATCAGCATCCTGCTATTAGCAAGAATTTACTGATAAATGAATAAAAACAACAAGGAGTCTGGTGGCACCTTAAAGACTAACAGATTTATTTGGGCATACGTTTTTGTGGGTAAAAACCTCACTTCTTCGGATGCATCTGAAAAAGTGAGGTTTTTACCCATGAACACTTATGCCCAAATAAATCGGTTAGTCTTTAAGGTGCCACCAGACTCCTTGTTGTTTTTGTAGATACAGACTAACACGGCTACCCCCTGATACTTGATAAATGAATGAAACAGAAGTGAACTCCACTGCACATAAAATACAATATGGTTCCAAACTGGAAATGTAAGAGCCAGCATTTTCTCTTTGCTTTTCTCTTCAGGCATGGATGGTTCAGAGGCAGTTCACTTGCCCGTACAGTACTGAAGGCCAGTGAGAATACAGTAGGAATATTTCTAGCCCAGTCTAACAGAATTTTCATCCATCAAGAATCAAGGGATATCAGTGATGCTCTGCCAGCTGCTTATCCTGAAGGTAATTCTGAAATACAATCTTTCTGCAATGTTGCTTTTATTATAACCTCAGTCTTGGCAGTTTGGAAATTACTTAATTTGATATACATAACACATTTCCCCCACCCTCCAAAGCCCCCTCCCAATTTTAATTATTTATTAGTATGTTATGCTAATGGAGTAACTGATCATAGTAAAAGGCTGTTGTCTTCTGTGTGGACCAGGCACTGGTGGGGGATGGAGACACACACTTTGTCAGTGGGTTTTACAGCTATTTGCTATACAGCAAGTGAATGTTGATACTCAGGAAGAGTGGGTTCATCTCCAGTTCAGTAGAGGAGTATGCTCTAGTGATTGCAGGCTCTTCTGCCCTTCCCCCCAACTTCTCCCTGTGCCTTTCTGTTCCCACCTCCTGTTCACTGCTCTTGCCCCTGTACATCCCCCTGTCCATAGCTATTCTCCCCCACTTCTCCCCTACTCCTCTTCTTCCCTCCCTTTGATTCTGCCCCTGCTCATGATTTCCCATCGCTGGCTTCTATTCTTCTCCCTTCCTCCCAGTTCCTTGTCCTACCTCCCTTCACCTCCTAGTACAGGGGTCGGCAACCTTTCAGAAGTGGTTGCCGAGTCTTCATTTATTCACCCTAATTTAAGGTTTCGCGTGCCAGTAATACATTTTAACGTTTTTAGAAGGTCTCTATAAGTCTATAATATATAACTAAACTATTGTTGTATGTAATGTAAATAAGGTTTTTAAAATGTTTAAGACGCTTCATTTAAAATTAAATTAAAATGCAGAGCCCCCCAGACTAGTGGCCAGGACCCAGGCAGTGTGAGTGCCACTGAAAATCAGCTCACGTGCCGCCTTCGGAACGCGTGCCAAAGGTTGCCTACCCCTGTCCTAGTACATATTCTGCCTGTCCCAGACCACCGCCTGCATCTCTTTCTCCTCCATCAACCCTCTGCATTCAAATCAGGCTGCCATCTTTCTTCCATACTGCCTGGGAGCCAGCAGCTGGAAAAAGGACAGTACAGGAGAATCTCCCTTCTCTCAATTTGGGTGCCTGGTGCCAAAGGAGCAATTTCAGGAAAAGTTCTGCTCAGGCCTTGCAGTCCTGGGCTGGAGCATGCCCAGTCTCTCTGTGGGGATGGTGCATGCACATTCTGGTTGGCATATAGGAGCTGTGAGGGATTTAACATGCTCAGTGCAGATGGAATCTTCAGAGAATTTAGCTGCCAAATTCTTCCAAGTCTCTACTTGTATGAACTGACATATTTCAGAGCCTTATAACTTGGCCAAATTTGAGCAAATTTTCACAGGAACAGCAAATTATCCCTTATTCCGGGTCAATGCCCTTGCCACATTTTTAGCCCTTGCTCTAAAGATTAGAGATGTTAGAGCATCTCAGTGAAACTGTTGTCCAAATTTTTTAACATGGGCAAAACAATATATTTTCCTCTACCTTGTTCTTGGAAATAACTGAACCACTTTCACTGAAACTTTCCAGAAAGATTCAGCCGGAGGTGGAGACCTGGAATGGAAAATTTCAGCCTGAATAGTTTAAGTTTTGCAAAGTTATAAGCAATTGAAAATAGGGTCTTAAAATGGAAAGTGGTGGGCAACCTTAACTACAGATGTTGCTACCTCTGCTGCCCATCTCGCATTAAACTGGTTATGCTAATGGGAACTTGTGAGGCCAGAATCTGCCTCTCATAGGGCTACTTGCATACTAAAATACTACCTGATGTGAGCAAAAGGGATTGTCAGCAGCACCCTAGTCTGACTGTCTGGAATTTGAATCAAGTCTAATTTTCCTGGAGACCCATTGACGTTACCCTTTCTAATACTTAATTTTGGGGGCAAATAAACATTTAGCGAGTGGTATGCTGAGTATGTTTAGTCCTTTTGAAAAATATTCTTTCATACCAGCCTTGACAGGAAATAGGTCAACAGGAAAATTAATAAGTTACACTTGCAAAAATGCATTAAGAGATGTGGACATGTACAAATGTATCCATCATATATAAGATCTTCCTACACATTCAAAGATAGAAAATATTTCTGTTTTGTGTGTTTTTTTTAATTAAATGAAGCTTCCCAGTTGTTTACATTTACACTCAGATTGCTACACAGCAATTACTGTTTCATGTAACTTGGAATACTATGTGAGGAATGTGTGCTATAGCTAAAATAGCCAAATCCTCAAATAGTTTTATGTGCTAACTACAGGTTGAACCACAGATTGAACAGCATGCTCCTTTTTAGATTAGATCATTCCAAAGGAGTTTGTTTGTTCCAGTGTTTGTTAATGGAACCTTTTAAATGAGGATTAATATAGCTAAAATTGACAAATCCTTGTTCAAAGACATTAAGTGCCCGGTACCCTTCAGAAAATCAAAATCTGCAGCTTATGTTAATATGGTATTTGTAAAAGTCATCGCCATGGTTTCAAAGTTAGAAGCCCACTAAATCCCTAAAACTTCAGTCATTAAAAAGTCAGACTCACAAACAAGCAATTCTTGTTCTTTTTCTCTGCTTTTCTAAATAGTAGAAAATAAAGGTCTCCAGGGAGATACAATTTCAGTAACAGCAATTTAACAATTTTTTTAACTGCTTTGAGTATGGAAATGCTGAAATGTTAGTAAATATTAGCTTCTCCAAAAAAAAAAATGTCACTGAAGTCTGATCTACACTAAACATTCAAATTCCAGATCTCTAAAGATAAGCAAAGAAAAATGTATCAGAGGGGTAGCCGTGTTAGTCTGAATCTGTAAAAAGCAACGTCTCTTGCATCTGAAGAAGTGAGGTTCTTCCCCACGAAAGCTTATGCTCCCTATACTTCTGTTAGTCTCAAAGGTGCCACAGGACCCTCTGTTGCTTTTCAAAGAAAAATGGTTTAAGATAAAAATATTAGGGTAGTTGTGACGGTGAGATACTTTTAAAAATTGGTTTTACACATCAGTTCTTAGTCATAAAGTCTCTGAGCTGACAGCTTTCAAACTGTAGATAGCTGAAGACAACTCTCTCAGCTCCTACCTATTTTGAAAATTCTACTCCTATGTCCCAGTGTCACATTCATGCTCTGTTGTGTCTGCCAGACATTTTCCCCATTTTCCAAACATCTTCAAGATTTCCATGTTTGTCTAAAAATAGCTGTCAGTAATACCTTGGTATTTGGGTCATAGCATGCTCAAATTCATTGAATGCTCATAAATATTTTAAGAAATGACAGCGAGAACACTTTAAGACACTATTGCATTTATAGTCATGAAAATTAGTATGTAAAAATGTGCCTTCTTAATGTGCCTACAGTTCTGCTTCCTGTGTACATTCAGTCTCATCTGCTTATGTTACTGACAAATATAGTTATAGGCCTTGATTCAGGAAAGCACTTATGCATGTGCATGTTTAAAGTTAAACTCATACTTAACGGTGTCCCTGAATCAGACCCTTATTGCTTATTACTAATGTTAGTTCTGCAGCACCAATGCAGTTGCTATGGGGTGAGTTGAATACTATTCTGACTCATGTATCGGCAGCATAATTGTTATCTAAGGGCTTGTCTGCACTGAGCAGCAATACACATTAGCGGTGTTTTTAGAAATCACACCCTGCAATGTGTTGCACATTAATTGGTCTCTGTAGACCCTGCTAGTGTGCACTAAAAATTCCCTAGTGTAGTATTAAAGCACACTAAGGAACTTTTAATGCACACCAGCAGAGTTTATATAGACCAATTCATGTCCACCGTTTGAGCTGACATAAGAAATCATACCCCCATAGTGCTCATTGCTACTCCTTGTAGACAAGCCCTAAGTTTCTGTCACAGAAAGTTCTCAAGTGGTGGTGATCTGTAGGTGAGAAAAAAAAAATGGTACTCAACTTTTGATCCCAGGATGAGTTTCTTTCTATTTGAGAACTGAACAAATATGGTCTGGAATCAATGAGAGGCAAAATGGAAAGCCCACACTGAAGTCCCTTTGTAAAGTATAATCATGCTTTTAAAACTTTGAGAGGTTTCTTGTCTGTTTCATTCTATTTCATCCTCTTTTCCCAGCTATCCTCCAGTAAGTTTCTCCTCTCTCCTCTTTGGATAAATGCCTATGCTCATGCTGTTTGATAGTGACATGACTAAATTCTGCTCATGCTTCATGATCAGTCTGTAAACGTTTGGTTGAACTTTGCTTGTAACATCCCACAAGCAGGAGAAAATTTGGGGATGTTTAAAAATGTAACTATCTAGACCAAAAATTACATTCCTAAGAATGTGAGTTGCAGACTTCTGGGTGTCTTTGCCAGAGTGACACCTCAAGGACCATAAAAATATTGAATCTTGGCATGCTAAATGTAATAGTAAGCTGTGGAATAAGATGCCTTGGTCACCTGACAAAGGTCACAGTTACAAAGATTAATCCCCTTGTCATGTGACACGGGTTAGAATCTTTTGTAACTCTCACTCACATCAGGTAGTGGTGGCCAAGAAATAAAGTTCAGTCTGTTATCAGCATGCCTGAGTATCGTACCTTTATTTATTTTTTAAATGGTTTTAACTTTTTTCCTCTTTTGGGATCTTATGTATGTTTTAGATTTCTAAAAAATCTTCCTGTCTATAAATTTAAGCATGTGCATGTGTGTTTGCAGGAGTACCTTTAAGAAAACACCCTGGTTTGGGGGGCGAGTGGGGAGGGGAGGACAGGGGAGGGGACAGGGACGGGGACGACTTCTCACAACTATAAGCTCAGAAATCCTTTCCGTATCAGTCATATGTTACCAGACACACTTTCTCCCACACTCTCTCCATTTTCCCACAACCCTGTCAAGGGAAAAAACCAAACTTTAGTTATTTTATTACACTGCAGGTTATATAGGGATGGAATTAAACTTGTGGGCAACTTGTTTTTCACATAACTTTAAGTATAATGGTCTTGCTTTAAAAACTTTCAAATATGTCAGCAGGTATCCTTTTTATATATGCTGGCATAAAATCAAAACAATGTGTATTGTATATATAGCACTGTTTATATTTCTGTGTCTAATGCAAATTCCTATACAGTTTGACAGTCATAACTGTGGAAAATATTAGATTTTTTTGTGTGCTTGATTTAAAGGTGAATTGCAAAGCAAAAAAAGAGTTTGGGGAAAAATACTCTGCCATGGTGTTGGGCTGCTCTTCCACCCTCCATGGGTTTTGAGAGCACCTCAATAATATAGTTAGTAGCTGGAGAGAGGCCTCCTGTAGCATTGTAGTGATAGGAGTAAGACTTCTCCTATTCAAGCAAAGTAACAGATTTTACCCATTGGCTGGAGCAATTTGGCAGCTGGTGACCTAGGTACATAAGATTTGCATTGCACATTAAAATTGGTGTGCACGACAACAATGACTTTAATATCTGCCATAGGTTCACACCATTCTTTGACTCTTCTTATTAAAAGAAAATGAAAGGGGAAAAAACCACTTACAACCATATTAACATCAATGGTGATTATGAATTTGTACAATCTAAGTTTCTTTTAAAACAAATACTTATATGTAACATGCTTGCTGATGGTGTCTCCCAGAGCTGTGCAAAAATATGAATTGTATGGAGTTATCTTGTTAGTACACAGAGGGGAATAAAATGTGCTTGCAGTTTAAAAGCTTCCCATGGGCATACTGCTTTGAAATTTGAATTCTGGGGGCAGGACTACATTTATAAAGATTTTTCCAGTTAGTATGTGACAGAGGTTTGTGCATGTATGTTCAACGGTTCTTTCAAAATCACTCCTGTGGTGTAACGCCAATAAACCTATGGTCCCCCTACACGACGAAATGTCACAAAATGATAGGTCCCTGGTATACAATGAAACAGTACTGTTCTGCAAAGATTTAACTTAAAAATAGCCCAAGAAGTTTTAATAAAATGCCACAGTGTGTCCAATTAGGCCTCAATCCTGCAATTGACAGAGCATTGGCAGCCATACTGAAGTCAGTGGGGCTCTGCCTAGCTGGAGCTGTGTGCCAGCATGTTCAACAGCAGAATTGGGTCCCTATATTGTAAATTCTTGCTAACCTTTTTTAAATACAACTCAGTTGGCCAGATCCCCCATTTCTGTAAATTGGTGTTGCTCCATTGACTTCAGTGGAGCTTTAACAATATACTCCAGCTGAGCATCTGGCCTACTCTATTTGCTCTTTTTAGTCAGCAATAGCAGAAGACATGTAGGAAGTCAATACAGGTCACTTTTCCCACTGAGACACCTGACTGGCTTCATGTTAAGAGACTCTTCAGTTTTCCCTTGAAATAAGTATCTGGGCATATAAACAGATTGCTGCTTACTGTAAGTTTCCTTTACGTCATGGAACTCCATTTGCCTGGGTTAAGTAGCAACAGTTCAGAGTAGTTCAATCCAGTCTCTTCAGAGAATGAGCAGGAGCTTGCAGTGGATGGACACTACCACAATTTTCTCTCTATTTGAATTGTTTAAATTATGTGTTAAATAACTTGATCTGTACCCAGCAGAATTCATATGCCAAAGCCAAATAAGTTCAGGATAATAAGAAATATCTAAATGCAAATAAAATTTAGGAAACATTTTGCTTTCTTGCAACTTGACACTTTGCCCTAGTTTGAAATAAATTGAGCAATTTATTCCAGTTAATTAATCTGTATAATACTGTCATAGATAGTTTTGTCCAGCGACATGATGATCAGACAAAATATTTAATAATGTGTAAGTTTATGTCCAAACTGGTGAATGCAACTTGTCCTTATTACCAATTAAGTAGGTATAATTGTATTAAGAAATATGACTCTGCAAAGACATGGTAAAGAATCAATTATCCAGTCCATAAGAGTTTAATATGAGGTTAATTTCTGCATAAAATCCTAGCTTATTCCAAATTTCACATCCAAACAAATAAATAAAAGGGAAATGCTTATAGAAGCATGATTTATAACGAACTGTAAGGTAAATGAGGGAAGGGAATTAAATGTTCCATTTCACCAAGTCATTTGTTTCATTGCCAAAACACAAAAATACTAAGTTGCCTAAACCAGTTTCTCTCGCCCGCTAAATCAATTCAGTAAGTAGGGCAGAAAAACAATCTGAATGTTAGTGTCCTTAAAATAGTGAGCCCTGAAGATTTATTTTTCATTGAAAATGATCAAATGTTCAATATGTACTGGGAAACTTAATTTGAAATATGTAGACGCCACCTGGAAGCTGAACATTCTAAGTCACAGAGCAATTTCTGTAGCAGTTGAAACCTAATTGTATCATATGATACTATGGAACTTTTCTAAGGATATGTCCATAATCTTATTCCTGTTTTTTAATGTCCCATCATATTAAACTGTTTTCAAGGACCTGCCGTAATACTGGCTGTTTATGCTATAAAACTTTCCCTAGAATGGGATATAGCCATGTGTGATGGAGCATACCAACCCTGCACTGGCGAAGCAGGGGTTAAAGGACCGTTCTTGGCCCAAGAGGCCACACTCCCTCTCCCCTTCTCAGCATGCTCCCAACAGATGGATCATTCAAAAGGGAGCAGCTCACTTCAGTCTGGGCTGACTGAGGAGAAGAGTGGTAACAGCTTCCTTCCACAGAGCTTCTGGGACGCCAAGCTGATGGGGTTGATCCTCCTAGCTGCATCACAGGAAGCCAGCTGGCGGTGGGATCTGTTGCCAGCAAAGGAGCTGCCAGAGACAAAGGAGAAAGGACACAAGAGACACCCCACGTCCAACCCTGGAGATGACACCAGAGTGAAAGGGACAAGGTTAGGAAGAGATGCAGGGAATGTGCTTGGGGGTATTGCAACCTGACCCCTAAGTCAGGGTACCATGTTTCGAAGGACCCTGGGTCAGAATCTGGTGGAGTAGGGTGGGCCCAGGTTCCCCTACCCTCCCCATTCTTGCCGCTAGGTGACTCTACTTCTGATAGTTCCACTAGGCCCCTTTGAATTCTCACCAGCAGGCATTACACCCCAGAGCATCGTCATTAGGTGATACTGCTGGCCCAGGACACCTAAAGAACCCCCGACACCACCGTGCCATTGATGACCATACTCCCAGTAATGCACAATGACTTAGTGCCTCATCACAAGAAACAGTTATGGTTTCTTCATGAGTTGGCATTAATCCAAAATAGCACTTGGACACTATCTACTATTGCATTTTGGAGTTTAAAAACCTTGTATGAATAACCATTTTGGGAAAAAAATACACAGCAACAATTTACTTGACTTTTCTCTCTGTGGTTCACATAGCTGGCTGAAGCAGTGTTCTGTGGTCTCTTTAACATTACACACTGGGCGTTTCATTGGAGCCAAAGCCAGCTATTTACAGCAGGGTGTTTGAGACATGAAAGAAAGAAAAATTTATATGTGGTAATTTTGCTATATTCCCCTCTTAATCTGAGTACTGAGGAATTCAAAACACTCTCAACAAGTTACTGGAATTTGGTATGTTACTTTTTTTGCAGATCATTTATCAAACTGCTAATAAATATTTGTGATTTTTTAAAATATACTTTAAAAAAGAAACTAAACTGTTTTTTACACTGCTGACTGGGAGAAATGTTGCCTCTGACTCTCCAATATAGTTTTGAAAATCCTTGTAGATACTTTTTCTGTCAGCACAGTCTACCTTGCTATTTCCCACATTATTCTCAGCCTGGGTTCCAGGTTTCTTTTTCTTGGAGTTCAATAACTTGCTATTTATTTAAATGGAAGATAGAGTAGAGACAAGGTGGGTGAGTTAATATCCTTTATTGGACATTCTTCTTGAAGAAGAGCTCTGTGTAAACTCAAAAGCTTATCTCTCTCACCAACAGAAGTTGGTCCAATAAAATATATTACTTCGCCCACCTTGTCTCTCCAATATCCTGTGACCAATCTGGCTATAAAAACCTGCATAAAAATGAAAGATAGTTAGTTTCCAGCTAAGCCCTGGTCTTCGGAGTCATGAGGGAACTATTGGGTTGAAATACTGTTTCAGGGACATCATTTTGCTAAGGAAGCCCTTACTGAATCACTAAAATGCCCATGGGCTCCTTTTTCTACAGGTTTTCTTTTCTCTGGTGCCAGTGTTTTCAGCCAATGGAATGAAAGCACTTCAGGCCCTAGGGGCTTGATCCTATCTCACTTGGTTTTGGGTGATCATGGAAGGTTATGGACCAAGTCAAGATTTCCCTCTCCCCCCACCCCCCACCGCCCTTCATAGCCATTCAGGAGAGATCTTACCATTTTATAGAATGGCTTGGATACCAAAGTCTAGCAACTACCTAAACAAGAATATACACTAGACTATCCATACATTGCAATTAGAAGAGACCAAGCGTGAGATTTTCAAAGGCACATTAAGTTCAAAAATCTCCATTTGTGCCTTTGGATATCTCGCCTATAGCCTCTTCTGATAGCAATTTAATGTTTAAGCCTCTATGTGAACCATGTCTCTCTATTGTCTGATCTCTAGTCACTTGTTCTAGTTGTCAACTGTATTGTTTAATTTTTTCTACAGTGCCCAAATCACTGAATAGGCATTTCGTGAACATAACTTAATGCGTCTTGGCAGACTTCAATTCCAGTGTTGCAGCATGACACACTGTGTTAGACCACAGGATTTTCCTCTCGACTATTTTAATATATTTGTCCAGCATAAGATCAGGTTTGCTCTTTGTTGTTCATGGTTTGCATTGAGAATGTCCAGTTCTCTGCCTCCTCAAGGATTACGAAATGCCTTTTTAAACAGTTATTTTAAATGTGATACTTTTGCTTGAAGATTGCAGTTAGAAAGATGGTGTCATCGTCCCATTTGGCTGCTTGAAACCAACATGTTGTGGTTCTCCCCACCCCACCCCCTTTTTTTTTTCAGGTTACAGCCTCTGGCTTAAGGTTACTCTTTGACAGTAGCTTCTGTGAATCACTTTGGAGAAAAGAACTGCTTACCTATAATTGATTTCTTTTCTGAAGTTATAAATTGTGATTGATTCCTTACCTACTCACTGTCTGTTAAGAATCAGAGATGCATTTGCCTGTCCCTTAATGCTGACAAACCCTAGGGGCTGCTACACTCTTTCAGCAGGATCACAATGTACCTCTTTCAGGTGTTTGAGGAAAGAGCGGTCGTGAGCCCAAATTGTAAAGGTACTTGAGTTTTGGTCAGTCATTTGCTGGGAGTATAGGCCCAAGGATGTGGCTCTGTATAAGCTATGGGCCTGATCCAAAACCCACAGAAATCAATAGGAAAACTCCCACTGACCTCAGTATGCTTTGGATCAGGTCCTAAATCCTTATTGGACAATGAAATGTAAGCCATTTTCTCTCTCAGCAGGCAGTGTCTACTTTTACCCAGTTTTTAATATCTTCACCACACAAAGCTTTCTTTTTGTCAACTCTTAAAGTATCACCATCCAAAGACATCTATTACTAAGGCTTCTAGTTTTTTTTTTTTAAATCTACAGTTGTCAGAATGGGAGTAGACACAGGGAGTGTGAGCTGGAGCTCAGTAATAAGGTATTTTATGTTTAATCAGTTTGTTTGCCTTTACATTTTTGTGAGGCTGTGTCTTCATTTTTAAAAGTGGAAAATCTGGGGGTGGTTCTTTCCTTTCCTTCCCCCTTGCAATTCCTGGGTCTAGTTAAATCCACAAAAATGCAGGGAGAAATTGCTTAATACCACTAAATGCGGTCTTATTCACCTAACCTTAGCTAAATATAACTATTCTCTGATTTTGGGAAGCTGCCTTTTAAAATATTCATTAGATCTAAAATACACCTAGTTTATTGCAAAATCAGTGTTCTTACAGTGTAATTTTTAAGACCTCAGGCACAGTAAGTTTTTTGGAGTGCTCAGACTAAGAGAATTCTGTAAGCTACACATGAGCTATCGCAGTCTGCGTCATACATTAGTACTATGGTATACATCCCACTCACACCCTGCTTTGTGAAGCTTGAGTGGGAGCTAAATTCTTAATTCAAACACTCCTTTTGCAAGGTGTGTAAAATACACTCCCATGCAGTGGGCCAGTATGATGCCAAAGCTTCACTCATTTTGTATCTCTAATGCTCATATTTTACTTTGTCCTTGAATTCATTAGCCCCAAATTCAGTTTGTCAAAACACCTGCCATGCATTTTGCAATATCTCCTCGCTTGTTGTAACAGTTACTTCTCTAATTCTGTGCTGTTTCTCTCCGGCCTTCTGTGGTGCGAAGGAAAAATTGCTTAATATAGTCTAAAACAAATGCTCACAAGAAACAGCTTCCTAGGTTCTTTTAAAGCCTCGGCAATTATTTTACTTGTAAATTAAGATAATTAAATTATTTCTAACTTATACAAACAGCTCTGAAAAAAAGCAATAAAAAAACCTAAATGTAATTGTTTGGAAATTCTTTTAAGATGCACTAATCTGGTGATAATTGTCTTAGAAAAGAAGATTAATTCTCCTTAACTCGTACTTAATTTGTAAATTTACTGTTAGCAAATGCTCATCTAACTTAGCCAAACAACTATTCTATGCTTTTTCACAAATTCAAATGAGCATTTCATACTGTTCAAAAATTGGCAACACTTCCATTCTTTTTCACTTCAACTTCAAACTGATTCTTAGCTTTCTCTGGCCTTATTCTTCAACACAAATTCATTCAACCTTTGTAAAGAGTTAATTGTGTTAATTGGTCCCCTGAAAGGCTATAATACCATGAACATGCTTGATGTAAAATTCATTCTAGAATTATTCACTCACTTTAAGTTGACTAAAACAAATGTTAAAATTCCAAATTCATGAGGCAATTGTTTGTTATCCCTGGGCTGTGAAAATTGTGTCTTGCCACAATCTTTTCAGTCATCTTGATCACAAAGAGAAAATTTGACACAGGATGACATTGGGCCAGCCAGATTAACACCAGCACTCTTGGTTTCTTGAGCACAGGCTGTAAGATGTTTCTTCAAGGAGGCAACCTCAGTCTCCATTAGCACTCGGCCCAGTGCTCCCCCATTGGCCTTCACCAGCCAAGAAGACGTGAGTTCGAAGCACAGGTTCTGCAATGAAGTTCCTTCAACTTCAGAGAGGAGCATCAGTGCCTGAAATTCAAGTAGAGATGATCCAGCAGTTGTCTCCTCAGTACAGCATACTGTTTCCACAGAAAATTCAATCTGGAATCTGAGTGATTGTCTCTGAAAAATAACCAACAGTTTCCTTACAAAGGAGGTGCTTGAATCAGCCACTAAGTGAAGACAGCAAAGTGTGTCTAGCTTATCCACAACTCAGAATAAAACTGGGGTTTGAGTTTTCATGGATGCTGTGGTTGTGGCAAAGAACTGCTGTAGCAGAAGTATTCAAAAAATCTTCCTTCTCTCTTTATTTGTCACAAATCATTTGTAAACCAAGGTAACTTGTGTGGCAACAGCCAGGGAAAAGGGCACTTATGGACCTCATCATCAATGGCAATGGACAATAAACTGTTATAAAATTCCACTAATTGAGTGGTCTGTCCTGGGAACAGATTTCTCCCCCAGATACCTCTGGAAACATTGTATTAATTTCCCAGGACAAATCATCAAAGCAGTCCCTTTGCCTTAACAGAAAGTGTGTCCTAGTTTCAAATTCAAGGCAGTAACAGTTATCCCACTTCCAATCACTAGACCAAGAGTGGGGCCAGCAATATGGCTTGAGCCAACAAATAACTAGGATAGCACAAGGTCTGTATAGTGACCATGAAGTCCTGATTGGATTCAGAAAGCACATCATAAATGTTTGTCACCAGACACAGTTAGCATTAGTAATTCTAACACCACCATGATGAGGAATTCTTGTAGATCACAGGAGGACACCATAGTGCAGTGAGGCAAATAGGAATGATCGTAGCACACCATCTTATCGCTATCCTGGAAAATGCAGGGACCTTATCTCTGATCAAATTGTGAATTGTTGTTACCTTATCGATAACCAACTTCACATTTATAAGGAAGAAATTAAAATTAGTGTGCTGTTCACGTGACTTCCAATCATCCTGAGAGAAATTAGCAGCTGAAAGGATTCATGATTCCCCAGTGGAGCACAAAATATTTCATATAAATGCTGCAATTGTACACCAGCCTCATTCTAATAAGTGAAACAACAGTACCAAGTGCTTTGGCACATGAGCTAATATACAACACTATTAAAGTAGTTAAGTAGATAAACTTATAAATTGACAGAGTGCATTCTCAGTTGATTTAAATACCATACAACTGAACCTACAAAGGTGAAAATCCAACTTTCCTGATGCGATTGGTTGATACTAAACAGGGGTATATTCAAGGCCACATTCATGCTAACAGAACACTCTAATAAGTTCTACAGCTTTGTGCAGAAAAGGTTATTTAAGCAGGAAAAAAAGCTCACTCATTTGAAAACAAAAACCACCAAACATCCTCAAACATTAGTTTTGCAGAAGGGATGCAAAATCCAGTTGGGCCACCGTGATGTTGACGTATTATATTCAGTCAGAAAGGTTTAATCCCGACCACATATTTGCTGGAGGGTAGGAGGAACAGTTTGACAATCTTCTCTTTTATGCCAATGAAATAAATCTGATGCCTTCTAAAGTAAAATGAGAGCAAGCCTGACCACCAAGAAAAGCTCTGTTCTGCATCTAGGGCCTTGTCTACACTACGAGAGTAGTTCGATTTTACTTGCATCGAATTTTTGTAATCGATATTGCAAAGTCGAACGTGTGTGTCCACACTAAGGACAGTAATTCGACTTTGTGCGTCCACACTAACGGTGATAGCGTCGACATTCGAAGCGGTGCACTGTGGTCAGCTATCCCACAGTTCCCGCAGTCCCCTCTGCCCATTGGAATTCTGGGTGTAGCCGGCAATGCCTTCTGGGTAACAAAATGAGTCGAGGGTGCTTTTGGGAAACTGTCGTCATCCGTCCATCACTCCCGCCCTCCCTCCCTGAAAGCGCCGGCGGGAAAACAGTTCGCGCGCTTTTCCAGTCATTGACAGCGCGGACGCCACTGTACTCCGAGCATGGAGCCCGCTGCGACCATCGCTGCAGTTGTGGCCGCTCTCAACGTCTCGCAGCTTATCATAAAGGTTTCCCTGAGGCAGATGCAGAAAAGTCAGGCAAGGAGGCTACGGCACCGCGGTGATGTCCTGAAGTCTGAGAGTAGCACAGACCTGTCAGAAAGCAGGCGACCCAGCGCCGAGGACATCACAGTGGCAATGGGTCATGTTGATGCCGTGGAACGGCGATTCTGGGCACGGGAGACAAGCACTGAGTGGTGGGACCGCATAGTGCTGCAGGTCTGGGATGAATCCCAGTGGCTGCGAAACTTTCGCATGCGGAAGGGAACTTTCCTGGAACTTTGTGAGTTGCTGTCCCCTGCCCTGAAGCGCAGTGACACCCGGTTGCGAGCTGCACTGAGTGTACAGAAGCGAGTGGCCATAGCCCTGTGGAAGCTTGCAACGCCAGACAGCTACCGGTCAGTCGCGAACCAGTTTGGGGTGGGCAAATCTACCGTGGGGGTTGTTGTGATGCAAGTAGCGAAGGCAATCGTTGATGTACTGCTGCCAAAGGTAGTGACCCTGGGAAACGTGGAGGCGATCATAGATGGCTTCGCAGCGATGGGATTCCCAAACTGCGGTGGGGCCATAGATGGAACTCACATCCCTATCCTGGCACCGGACCACCAGGCCACCCAGTACATTAACCGAAAGGGATACTTTTCCATGGTGCTGCAAGCACTGGTGGACCACAGGGGACGTTTTACCAACATCTACGTGGGATGGCCGGGCAAGGTTCATGACGCTCGTGTTTTCAGGAACTCTGGTCTGTTTAGACGGCTGCAACAAGGTATTTACTTCCCGGACCACAAAATAACTGTTGGGGATGTGGAGATGCCTATAGTCATCCTCGGGGACCCAGCCTACCCGCTAATGCCCTGGCTCATGAAGCCCTATACTGGCGCCCTGGACACTGAAAAAGAACTCTTCAACTACCGGCTGAGCAAGTGCAGAATGGTGGTGGAGTGTGCTTTTGGCCGTCTCAAGGGGAGATGGAGAAGCTTACTGACTCGCTGTGATCTCAGCGAAACCAATATCCCCATTGTTATAGCAGCTTGCTGTGTGCTCCACAATCTCTGTGAGAGCAAGGGGGAGACCTTTATGGCGGGGTGGGAGGTTGAGGAAAATAGCCTGGCTGGTGATTACTCACAGCCAGACAGCCGGGCGATTAGAAGAGACCAGCGGGAAGCGCTGTGCATCCGGGAGGCTTTGAAAGCAAAGTTCCTGAGTGAGCAGGGTAACCTGTGATTTTATAGTTTGTGTACTGAGAAGCTAAACCTGCCCCCGTTTCTTTACCCAGGTAATGTTGACTATCCTATCCAGTTACATACCCCCTTCACCCCCCCTCCAACACACGTGTCGAAATAAAAATAGTTCTACTTTGTTAAAGCACACCGTTTTCTTTAATACTGTTTTAGCGGGAATTTTTTAAAACTGGGACGCAGACTGTGGTGCGGGGCGGGTCTAGTGTTGTGATGCGAATGCAGCTTCTAAACTCAAGGATTGACAGGCTCCGCTGCGGTGGGATGCTTGTTTCAACGGAGCCTGTCACCCCTCCTGATCGGGACTGTGTGTATGGGAGGTCTATTTGACTTTGTGGCAGGGGGAGGACGGTTACAGATCCCATGCTGTGTGGCTCTGTGATCCTGTCTAAGGACCGGCGCTTAAGATCTGTAACTGCCCTCCCCCGCCACAAAGTCACAGAGCAACCCACCCCCCCCAACATTACATCAAAACAACCTCCCAGACTAACCGGGGCAACTAGTCACTGCATCACTGCACTGTGTATATGCCCTGCTGCTGTGCCTGCCCCCGACTATGTACCCTGCCAAAGGAGACTGTCCTGTCCAATTTCCAACCCCCTTTCCCCTCCTCCTCCAAAAGAACATGATTGAAACAGTAGTTAACAGAAACGAATTTTTTATTATCAACTACACATGGCATTGGGAGGTGAAACTTGGACGTGGGCTTGTGTCAGGCGGGAAGGAAAGAACTTTTCAAATTTTGGGAAATGAGAGCCTTCTGCTACTAGAGCTCTCTGCAGGGGTGGAGTGAGAGTTAGCAGGGACTCTGCCGCCTCTCCTTCTTTGCACTTTGGGTGAGGTGGGTATGGGACTTGGTGGCGGGGGAGGGCGGTTAGAGATGGACTGCAGCGGGGCTCTGTCCTCCTGCCTCCGTTCCTGCAGAACATCCACAAGGCGCCGGAGCGTGTCCGTTTGCTCCCTCAGTAGTCCAAGCAGCGTTTGAGTCGCCTGCTGGTCTTCCTGCCGCCACCTCTCCTCCCGATCCATGTTGGCTTGGTGCATTCGGGTCAAGTTCTCCCGCCACTGGGTCTGCTGTGCTGCCTGGGCTTGGGAAGAGGCCATAAGCTCAGAGAACATGTCCTCCCGTGTCCTCTTCTTCCTACGCCTAATCCGCGCTAGCCTCTGGGAGTGTGATTCCAGGCTAGGTTGTGAGACAGTCGCAGACGGGGCTGTGGAAATGGGAAAAAGGGAGTGAATTCCTCTGAAAGATAAATGTAGTTGTGAACAAAGAACATAGTCTTTCTCTGTGAACAAGACCATGCACAGCACCTTTCACATGCGCACTCAGCACAAGGTCGAATTCTCGGCCTTCGCATTCTGTGCCTGGGGTCTTGAACAGCACATTTGAGAAGCGAGGCAGCACAACGGAATTTCTGTTGCAGGCAGACATGGTAAGCCGTACACTTGTGGCAGTTTAAAACTTTTATATTACCACTGGCCTCATTTCACATTTAAATCAATGTCAGTCCCTGCTGCCAGCAATCCGGCAAGCGGGAACTCTGCCCCTGTCCCACCCCCTCGCGGCTGTCCCCGGGAATGATCCCTTTCGGCTGCCCCTCTCCCGCCTCCACCGCGTGGCTGCAAACCAGCGGTGACAGTTCTGTAAAGGAACGGGAAAGCAGTCCCAACACTAACATTCCCCTACCTAATTAAAAGCAGGTCACCATGGCCGACATCACCCTGATGAGGATCTCCGAGAGCGACAAAGAGAGAATGCTCCGGGAAAGCCTCCAAAGACCAGGGCCGTATGCCGCCCTGCTGTGCAGAGCAATGATCCCCGAGTACCTGATAATCTCGTGGCGCGGCAACGTGTCGTACTTCGGAGGACCCAATAAGGCCGCTCTCCCCAAGAACCTCATGCAACGGCTTTCAAGTTACCTCCAGGAGAGCTTCATCGAGATGTCCCAGGAGGATTACTGCTCTATCCCCGCACATATAGACCGCATTTTACTGTAGCTGCAGTAGCAGGGAATACACAGTAGAGCGGCTTGTGCAGGACAATCACTGAAAACCGGACATTGCTAGATTTCTTTTCAAAACTTGCACTGCCCCTTACTAAACCGTTAAGCGCCTAGGGCACACTAATCATGAACAACCCATTCTTTTAATTGTTAATATTCCTGTTTTGTTAAAAATAAATGTTTAGATGTTTACAACACTTACTGGCTGATCCTTCACCAGATTCTGTGTCCGGGGTAATGGCTGGGGACGCTTCGTAGGGGATCTCTGTAAGGGTGATGAAGAGATCCTGGCTGTCGGGGAAATCAGCGTTGTGAGATCTGCCAACTGCCTCGCCCTCCTCATCTCCTTCCTCATCTTCCCCGTCCCCTAACATGTCTGAGGAACCGGCCGTGGACAGTATCCCATCCTCAGAGTCCACGGTCACTGGTGGGGTAGTGGTGGCGGCAGCACCGAGGATGGAATGCAGTGCCTCGTAGAAACGGGATGTCTGGGGATGGGATCCGGAGCATCCGTTTGCCTCTTTGGTCTTCTGGTAGCCTTGTCTCAGCTCCTTGATTTTCACGCGGCACTGCGTTGCATCCCGGCTGTATCCTCTCTCTGCCATGTCTTTAGAGATCTTCTCGTAGATCTTTGCATTCCTTCTTTTGGATCGCAGCTCGGAAAGCACGGACTCATCGCCCCACACAGCGATGAGATCCAAGACTTCACGATCAGTCCATGCTGGGGCTCTCTTTCTATTCCCAGACTGCATGGCCATCACTGCTGGAGAGCTCTGCATCGTTGCCAGTGCTGCTGTGCTCGCCACGATGTCCAGACAGGAAATGAGATTCAAACTGGCCAGACAGGAAAAGGAATTCAAATTCAAATTTTCCCGGGGCTTTTCCTGTGTGGCTGGTCAGAGCATCCGAGCTCGCACTGCTGTCCAGAGCGTCAACAGAGTGGTGCACTGTGGGATAGCTCCCGGAGCTATTAGCGTCGATTTCCATCCACACCTAGCCTAATTCGACATGGCCATGTCGAATTTAGCGCTACTCCCCTCGTCGGGGAGGAGTACAGAAGTCGAATTAAAGAGACCTCTATGTCGAACTAAATAGCATCGCAGTGTGGACGGGTGCAGGGTTAATTCGATTTAACGGCGCTAACTTCGACATAAACGCCTAGTGTAGACCAGGCCTAGGCCAAAAGAAAATATATATGTGGTATTACATTTACAATATAAGGTCGTTTTGGTCTCATTTCATGAGTTTAATTTCTCATATCATCAATTCTATACATTTTTTGTAGACTGTACTTATAAAATGGGTAAAGCTTTCAGTAGTAAAATGTGGGTTCTGCGTTTCCCTCAGTTTTTCATATGCAAATGCTTAGCTGATCTAAAGACTCTTGGAAGTTTGTCTAATGAGGTCTTGTGTTTTGCACAAAGAAGTGCCCTGTTCAGAAGACTGAAAGCAAGAATTCTTGTCTTAGAAATAATAATGCTAGTGTCAAGGTATGTAATGGAAACTTGCCTCTGTTAGCTCTGATGTACATTCTGAATGCGTGTGTGTAGTCTTGCACCATCAAAACTGATCTTTTGGTTTGTAGCATCAGTAGGCCACTGTTGCTTTTGATCTGGGAATTAACATGGTGAGATAGTCTTCTAAACACATGTGCAAAAGAAAGTGTTCTCTCCTGGGTTTATGAAAAAGAAATCTTGCAACTATTGACTATAGCCAACATGATAAACGTTTCTGGTTAATAAGGAGTGCTATGGAAATTTACTTTCCCTGACAAACTGTAAAAGGGTGGAACCTGGAATTAGTCTCCTTATGTTTTTTCCAGAATTACTTCTTAACATGCTTGTAAAAGATGTCCCTTTCAGAAGACATTATTAACCCAGTATTGCCTTAATGCAGAGACTGTAATTTCTTTGTCCAGTGCCTCATTCAAGAATGAGGCCATTGATCCAGGATGTCACTTCAGTCCACACACCCTTTACACAGTTGCTCTATGAACCCCTTCCCACCATGTGCATTAAACAAGATAGTGAGAATAATAAAAGGCTTAGAGGTGAAAATTCTTGAATGGAATATCTCTGGCAGCAGAGATTGTGTTCAAATAACTTTGTTGGTTTTGAACCACTGCAAGAGGCTGTTCATCCCTTTCAACAGACACTCAGGTACTATGATGATGAGCGTAGTATAAATGCCTAGATATAGAGCTTTGCAGCTAGTGCACTAATAGTACCAAGGAGTAATGGTGCATTTTTAGTGTTTCCTTTTGCAGTTTTTGCTGTCAGGTTGCAATGCTTTAGAACTATGAGAACTCATATCAGTAAATGGGATTTAAGCCCCGGAGCTCCTATTAATTGATCCCCTAACTGTCCTTTGATGTTGTACTGTTCCAAACCTTGCCATTAATAAGTGTAACATTATTCATTCATACACTGATAGCATGTTCCAGGCTGTATTGAGAGATAAAGACAGAATCCCTGCCCTGAGAACCCTATTATCTAAATAGACAATATAATGCAAATATTTTTCATACCTTCGGAGGGTTTTTTACATTAGTTTATTTATAACAATGACAATAAAAAAACATGGTGGCTCGACACTTTCAAACTTGGATGCCCAAATTTAGGCATCCAGTGCGTGATCAGCACCTCTGGATATTGTGTAGTTGGCTGAGCCACCATGGTAGAAGTGTGGGGGAAGGGAAGCCTGGTTACCACTCCTTGCAAGTAAAGCATGTTAGTTAATGGGTAGAATTGGGGGGCTTTTTAAATACAGGTTCCCCTGCGTTTCAGAGAGCATCAGGGAAGACAGCATTGAGGAAGGAGTGGTGTCTCTTGCCGGAGACTGACTCTGGGAGGCAGAATCTGTGTGGAGTGAGGTAGGGGTTGTTAGAGGCTCAACTTTCACTGTTAACGTATTGGAGGGATTCTCAGGATTTATCTCAGGCTGGAGAACTGGTCTGTATGCTAGTCATTACTGCTCAGTGCTCATAGTACAATCGACATGTTGGTTTCAAGAAAATCCTCCAGCTCCATCTATATGTATCCTACCATTTCTGCAGTGGGTACATCCCTCCTGCCACTCCACTACAGGCTGTGTTCCACAGCCACCATCCACCAATATCCCTGTGATGGGATCTGCTGGCCCTTCCATTTCAGGGAGGAAAATCCAACTGGCAGAAAGCATTCTGCCCTGGAAATAAAATCGATTACTCCTGTTCCTACAACAAGGATGCATTCAGGCCCTGCAGGGGCTAAGACGTTAGGATTCCTGGGCTGGCAGATAGCCCTTATTATCTTGTCTGTTAACTTAGTGGTCTGTATCTAATCTGTTCGCCTCCCCTGGGAAGAGGCATCACAGACAAACCATAGAACCTACAGGAAGGACTCTCAGTGGCTAGCTGGACCTTTCTTTGGGATTGATTATTTGTCTTTTTCTACTGTAACATTTTAACTGCAAAAGAACCTGACCTGGGGTCCTAAGTAAAGAGGCCCAGTCGTCTTTGTTTTATTAATGGCCAAGTCAATAGTGCATCCCAGGAAAGGTGGAGACTTTGCTGACAACCAGACCCCAGAGTCTTTATGGCAGGGATAGGTGACTCATGGGAGTGACACAAAGGGGGGCACCAGCTAAAGGGGGACACGTGACTACCCCATGTGACTCCTCCCTACCCTGTCCCCAGCCCCGGTCCCCTGCACTCTCCCTGTCCCCTGCCCATCCCACATTACCTGCAGGGGGGGAAGGGGAAGGCTCCATTCTCCCACTGCACTGGATACAGACTTCTGATCCGTAGGGCTCTCCGGAACAGCAGCTCCTCCAGCAGGCATTTCCCTATACCCCCCTTGAATTTCCCCAACCCCCTCCCCAGTTTTGTGAACTAGTTGCATGCAGTGTTGCCAATTTAGTGATTGTTTGGAAATTTGAATTGAAATATTAATGAACACTTTGAAAGCATATAAAGTGTATGATAAAATACATGTATCTGAAAAAGTATAATAGATTTGAAAAGTATGAACATAGACCAGCTTCCTTATACAGCTGTTGTTTTTTACAACAGGACGTTGGCCAGCCTAATAATTTCAAATTATGATTTGTAAGCAAAGTCTAAATGAGCTCTCCCTGACAGCTAGTCATGAGCTGTGGGCAAGGGGAAAAGGCTTCAGGACCAGATTGTATTTATATTCAGACCTAATCTACCTAGGTATTCAGCAAACAGAACTGTGTTGCCCAAGCGATTTTGGCTGGGGTTGGGTTACAAATCACTTGAATGCGGGGGTGGTGGTGGTGGTAATGAAATGTTGTTATTTTTATTGTATGAGTAAAGGGCAGTAGAACTGTACTTAGCCTGTGCTGACTGAGGGCATCAAGAGACAGGGTGGGGACAGGTGTTTTGCTTGATGGTCTGCCTGAGTCACAAGTACTATTTGACCTGCCCCTCTCCACTGTTTAAAGAGCTGATTAGGCTCCATAGATAGTCTTTTGTTTTGTTAAGTGACCACTACAGCTGAAATCACTGATAATCAGGTCTAAGTGCTTAGACCTGCTGTGGGACTGTTTCTGTGGAAGAGCCGGCCCAGTCTGCACTAGCAGTGAGGTTCCCCCACTGAGAGCTCAGTTGAAATCACTGAGAGCTGGGTGGAACCTCAAGAGACCAACTTGCAGAGGTCACAGTGTCAGATGGCAGCAGAAGGTGATGGCAGAGGGCCATAGGCAACAGAGAGATGGAATGAACGGTGGCACAACGAACAACAGTGGCCAGAATGAACAGTGAGCAGCTGGAGGAACGAGCAATGTACCTTCTTGCCCCCCACCTGGGAGGTAAATTCATGTGAAAGCACCTCTGAATTCTGAGTCTCCACTGACCAAGGACAACACCGGTGAGTGTTAATGAGGCTGTTAAGAATGCTGGAGACACAACACAGTTCATGCGAACAAACATGGCTGTGGCATCATACTTTCTATTTAAGAAGAGATACCACACACTAAAAACCGGAGGCCAATGTTAAGTGCATTGTCAACTGTTCATCCTGGAGTTGAACATTAATTCCAAACAAGACAAACAAAATGCTCACCATCTTTCTCCAAGAAACTCAACTGACTGGCTAGAAGCATGTGGTGCAAGAGTGAAAGACTTAACAGTTGAAAAAGTGAAGAACTCTCACCACATTCAAAATATTTGCATACAAGGCTGATGAATGCATCGATGTAAATGGGCATCAAGTATTAAGTCATTGTGTACGTTATCTTGATGTCAGGGGTAGGCCAGTAGATGCATTTCTAAATATTCAAGTTATAGAAGACACATCAGCTACATCTGTGACAACCCACATCTTAGAAGAGTTAAATGCTTGTCAATTGGACCCCAAACAGATGGCTGCTTCTGCATTTGATGGAGCTGCAAACTTCTCTGGAAGACATGGTGGAGTACAAGCTTTGCTCAGAGATAAGTGTAACCCTAATCTCTCCTATACACACTGCAGAGGCCATCTACTCCAACTAGCGCTAGTACGAGCTGCAGACTCTTCAAAAGGCATTTAAAAAGCTATAAATTTAATGTCTTCATTATATTCTTTTTTCAGCAAGAGTCCAAAAAGACTGAATATCTTGGAAAATATAGAAGATACACTAGGACTGAAGTTCAAATTAGTCCAACCTGGGAAAACCCACTGGCTTTCTCATGAGCGATCCTTGGCTGTTGTCTTAAAATTACTCCTACCATTGTTACTGTCTTTCGAAAGTATTTACCAAGATGGGATGGATCTAAGTAATGAGGCTGGTGGACTACTTTTGCTACTGCGTTCAGAGAAGACTATTGCCATTCTCTCTCTCGTAAGACTACTGTTAAAACCACTTGGGTCATTAAACAATGCCATCCAGGCATCTACTACAACAGTAGTAGATCTTTGTCCAGCAATAGAAGCTACATTTGGATCAATCAGAGAGATATCCATTGAAAAAGTACTGGAAGAAGCAAAGACTTCAGTCCAGAAGTTGACTAATGAAAGCATTTATATTGAATCCTTAAGTGAAGAGGACAAGAAGTGTTTGTTAAGACAACTGAAAAAGTACACAGACTTGATTCTTAAAAATCTACAATGGCGACTTCTAGATTCTACTCAACCTCTACGTAGCTTTTACAGATCCCTGTCCTATAAAACACAGACAGTTGAGTGGAGTGAGGCACTACCAGCAATGGGGCTGCCATGTGCGCAGCACAGAATAGAGAATTTGAACACAGAGTGGAATATCATACGACGAATGAATGAAGATTTGACTTCAACTTCTTTTTTATCATCACTGTGGCTCGACCCGATCTTTGTGCTATGTTTCCTGGGCTGAAAGAAGTAGGAATTCATCTCTTGCTACTCCCAGTCACAACAGCTACAGTTGAGCGTGCTTTTTCGTCATTGAATAGAATTTTGTATTCTGAAAGAAGCCGCCTTTTGCCTGATCATGTGAATGAACTAATGAACATATCAATTGAAGGAATGGAAGTATCAGATACACAAGAAGCCACCAAAGATGAAAGCATTGCATTCAAGAAGTTCATTAACAAAGTTGTGCAAAATTATAACAAGAAACCAAGAAGGATGTAGATATAGTGCTTAATAGAAGGCTTGAGTAGCTAACTTTAATTTGTGTGATGATTTTAAAACATGAGAATATCAGAGATTTAAATGGGTTTACTTCTAAAATAACCTAGAGAATATATTTCCTCCAAGCATGCATAAAGAGAACCAAATGAAACCAGATATATTTTGAAAGAACATAGTTAATTATTGCTATTTTTGCCTTTTCGTTGGCTTTGGCTTTTAGTTTAAAGCTGTGTCACATAATAAAAAGGTCATGAAACATTTTTCAGTTTTTACTATGATGCCATACAGCCCACCTTCACCCTCACGGTCTCACCCCTCATCGGCCCTGACACACACCCCTGTAAATTCAAACATCCCCCCCCCCTAATTTCAATTCTTGGGGAAAACACTGTCCAGCATGGCTGTACCGCCCCCCAGCCCTGCCCCCAACCCTTCCATGCAGCTGCGTCTCCTGGGGTCTGTGCTGGGGGGTGGTACTGGTACAGCTGCGTCGGAGGAGCTGCCAGAGCAGGGCGCTGGTTCCTGCGAGCAGCAGCCCCATGCCGGTAGCTCCTCTGGCTTGGCTGTTCCACCCCCACCCCAGCCCTCCAGTGGGGCAGGACACAGATCCCAAGAGACGCAGCTGCGTGGAAGGGCTGGGGGCAATGCAGCCATGCCGGAGGAGGAGCCGGTGGGGCTGCCGGGCGGCCCCATGTTCTGCTCCTTTCGCCGCTGTGGTTCCCTGCTGATGACTGTGCCCCCTCCAGGCATCTGGGGAGGGGTCATGTGACCTTTTTTGCTCCTCCCACTCGTTGCCTCTGCCAGGAAGTATTACACTTCCCCTCCCACAATGAAAACCAGGTTTGTTACAGGATGGGGCAGGGGGTGGGCAAGCAGTATTCACCCCTCTGTTTGTACCAGTGTGTTGTCTAACCCTAGCAGGCTGTGACTTTGGTTAGTGCAGATAAGGCCTTCTGATAATGAGCCTAGTTCTAGCCAGCACACTCAGTACGTCATTTAGGATCCACAACTTAAAAAATCACTCATTAAGATATTCTGTTTCTAAACGAATGTAGGTTAAGCAGGATCAATAACACTAGCTCATACTATCCCACTGAGACCTACTACATATCAAGCGTATCTAAAATTGCTGTAACAATAAATAGTGAATGGCTTGGTGCCATTCTTTCTAACCCATCGTTTTAAACTGATTAATAGGCACATTCATACATTTATTGCTAAGAGGCCAAATTCATTAGTTTCTATGGAAACAGCTAGGTATGTACATTTTTATTATTATTATTATTTTCTTTCTCAGCTGAATTCTTTTTTTCAGATATTTTTCTTTCAGGAATTTAAATGCACTGGGAAAGATTTTCTGATGTAGTCATACACAATATATTTATTTATGCAGATAGTAGGTGATTTAGATTCAATCCTATGCTACAGTAATAAATGATAGTTTATAATGTTTACAAATGTTGCTTTTGAGACCAACTTTAAGAGACAGGCCCAGGAAATAGATCTTATTACAATACACTAAAAACAAACAGTGGCCCAGTGAAGAGAAGTAAAGAAAACAAGTTTTATATCCGGACACTAGAATTCTCCCAGATGTCAGGGTCCATATGCCATGACTTTGTCTTTGGAGTAAGCTGAGGTCATAACTGCTACAAACCAGCCAATGAGTTTTACCTCTGCATCCCCACACTTTTTTGGTTCATAGGCATGAAAAAAAAAGTAGTGTCTATGGGTCATATTGTCTGTAGGTGTGAATGGTCAAAACTCAATTAACTGTGCCCATTCACAACAGCAGAGAATTTCCCCCATAGATAGCACTGGCATATGCATTAAAAAGACAGAGAAGTCCTTTTTAGCCACAGAACTAGTTCAGCATTGACATCATCAGTGCAACCTTCTCCTTACTGTCCAGGCAGTGGAGTAGTGTCACCTCATTACGAAAGGTGGGGAGTACCAAGAGTGCGAATGTATTAGTACTACATCCTAAGTGAGGGGCACATGTCCCATCATCCCCCAGATATCCTTGCCCCCCTCCCGGTTTCACAGTTTAATGGTAACTCTGAATCCTAATGACTGTATGCAAAAAGCAGATTTTCAAGTAATTTAGCTGCTCAATTTGATGCATACTTTTCACATGGATATACCACAATTATATGTGAAAATCAAAGATTTGCACATGCAAATAGGCCAATAAACTAAGGACATAAATAACAGTGGTAGTAAAATTGCCCTAAGCCATCTTTTCCCCACTGAGTTATGCTGACAGTAACTGTAACTTTAATAATGAAAGTTTATTTATTACATAAAACCTATTTTCTGCACTCTTATCCTATCTTTCTTTGGCATAAACTGCTTGGCAGTTTCCCTTTAGCTACAAAACCCAAAGGAATTATATTAAACTGGGATGAGAAATTAACATGCAGAAAGAATATCAGAGATTTAAATGGGTTTACTTCTAAAATAACCTAGAGAATATATTTCCTCCAAGCATGCATAAAGAGAACCAAATGAAACCAGATATATTTTGAAAGAACATAGTTAATTATTGCTATTTTTGCCTTTTCGTTGGCTTTGGCTTTTAGTTTAAAGCTGTGTCACATAATCAACAAAATGATTTTCCCACAGCTGTAATGGAAACACTTGCTGCCATTAGACAAGGATGTGTTAATCAGGGTGAGAAAGATTACATTCATTCAAGGTCTGCTTGGTTTCTGTGGTCATTGTTAGAGATTGGTGCTTCTAATTTACAAAAATCTACAGCTCAGTAAACATCATTATTTTCAAACTATCAGTGTTTCTATAAATTTGAATAGATAGAAAAAAGTGGCAGACAGTGACAAAAGGGGTTGTTGATGTATGTGTATATGTGAAATCATTACCCATACTAAAAGTGACAAGAAGTGGAACACACATTATGTGCCCAGATACAAAGCTATAGTACAAGTAGGCCTGCATTATTGGCACCACTGATTTCTGTGAATCTAATTTAGAGGAGCATAAAAGATCCAGTATCAGCTCTACGACATCTGCAAATGCAGCCAGTTGGTAGTTTGTTGTGTTTTTTTCTCATTACTTATCTAGTATGCTACATAATCCAAGGGCTAGATTCTCTGCTGGTGTTCACAGAATCATAGAAATGTAGGGCTGGAAGGGACATTGAGAGGTCAGGAAGTCTAGCGCTCTGCGGTGACGGAGCACCAAGTAAGCCTAGACCATCCCTGCCAGGTGTTCATCTAATCTGTTTTAAAAAGTCTTCAATGATGAGGATTCCACAACCTCCCTTGGAAGCCTGTTCCAGAACTTAAATATTCGAATAGTTAGAAAGTTTTTCGTAATATCTAATCTCAATCTCCCTTGCTGCAGATTAAACCCATTACTTCTTGTCCTACCTTCAATGGACACAGAGAACAAATTGATGACCATTCTCTTTATAACAGCCCTTAACATATTTGAAAACTGTTATGAGGTTCCCCTTCAGCCTTCTTTTCTCAAGACTAAACATGCCCAGTTCTTTAAATCTTTCCACATATTTTTGTTGTTCTGCTCTGGACTCTCCAATTTGTCCACATTGTTCCTGAAGTATGGCACCCAGAATTAGACACAATACTTCAGGTGAGGCCTCACCAGTGTCAAATAGAGTAGGACAGTTACCTCCATGTTTTACATACAACACTCCTATTAGTACACCCCAAAATGATATTAGCCTTTTTTGCAACTGCATCACATTCTTGACTCATATTCAATTAGTGAACCACTGTAACCCCCTGATCTTTTTCAGCAGTACTACCACCTAGCCAGTTATTCTCCATTTTGTAGTTTGTGCATTTGAGTTTTCTTTCCTAAGAGTAATACTTTGCACTTATCTTTATCAACTCGTCTTGTTGATTTTAAACCAATGCTTCAATTTGTCAAGGTCATTTTGAATTTTAACACTGGCCTTCAAACACCAGATTGGGGTTTCATAGAATATCAGGGTTGGAAGGGACCTCCCTCAGGAGGTCATCTAGTCCAACCCGCTGCTCAAAGCAGGACTAATCCCCAGCTATTTTTTTTTTTTTTTTGCTGCAGATCCCTAAATGGCCCCCTCAAGAATTGAACTTGCAACCCTGGGTTTAGCAGGCCAATGCTCAAACCACTGAGCTATCCCTCCCAAAGTGCTTGTAACGCCTCCCAACTTGGTGTCATCTGCAAGCTTTATAAACATACTGGGTATTCCATTATCCAAGTTATTAATGAAAATATTGAATAGTACTGGACCCAGTACTGACCCCTGAGAAACCCCAGTAGATACACCCTGTCAAATTGAAAGAGAACCATTGATAATTACTCTGAGTACGGTCTTTCAACTAGTTGTGCACCCACCTTATAGTAATTTCATCTAGACCATATTTCTCTAGTTTGCTGAAGAGTGTGTCATGTGAGACTGTATCAAATGCCTTACTAAAATCAAGATTTGATTAATAGTGACCAGATACTCAACACAGTCAATATTGCGTTCTTTCCCTCTTGTTGTTGATATTAATTGTGTTGAGATCCTGGTCACCATTAACATTTTTAGTGAAGACTGAAGCAAAATAGGCATCAAATACTTCTGCCTTCATAATGTCATCTATTATTAGCTCTCCTTCCTCGTTAAGGAGCGGACCTACACTTTCCTTCTGCTTTCTCTTGCTCCTAATGTATTTAAAACACGTCTTATCACCATTTATGTCCATTGCTACGTGTAACTCATTTTGTGCTTTAGTCTTTCTGATTTTATTCCCTACTAGCTTTGTGCTATTCAAATATTCAAAACTGCTGGAACTAATATTACAGACATCACTGGGCCAAACACTGCCTAGACTTCAGAAAATGATCATGAAATGACAAAAGTTTAATATCCATTAAATAACAGGGATCAGTGTTCACACTGTCCTGCATGGCTAGTTACAGGAAAACGCAAGCTCCAAAGCTAAAATCCCTTCCCTGAGAATTGTTTGCTGCCAGCCCTCTCCTCTCTATAAACAAGGGCTGTTAACTTGGTGCCATAGATTGTCTCAAATGTAGAGGCACCATGCAGACTGAAGCGGTCTCACAGACGGCTGGGCTCCAAACCCTTTTCCATTTTTATGTTACAGCATTGAGCATTTAGTCTGTTAAAATATTAATTACACTTAACTCAGATTCCTCCACGTTCAGCTGTGTAATTATTTATTCTGAGTTTGTCCCATTGGCATGAGTAAGGGGGAGAAAATCTGGTAGAATCAGACACTAAAGAAAATCTCCATGGTTTTACACAATAGTCTAAAATAACTGATTAGAAAGAAGGGCATATTGCTAAATTTAAGATATACATTTTTGGTTTTTGGCAAACAACTAATAATCGGAAAGGCAATTGCCATCTTGGTACTTGGCAAAGTGAAACAGTTCCCATTGCAATACACTGCAAAGCAGAAGTATGTCAAAGTTGTAAAGTTCTCTGTTTTAAAAAAAATTAAGGTTTCAGCTTATGCTTTTCATGCATTCAAAGGGAACTGCATTCACTTCCCAATCCAGGCCTAATTCTGCGCTATGCAGATATAAAAAAAGTAACAGATATTTCTATATATGGCTTTGCAAATTCATTTTTTATCATAGCATGCACCCAGAAATTCCTGGTTGGAGTTTCTGTGCAGAATCACAGCGAAATAATTAAATGTATTAATGTAAGAAGAAAAAAAACTATTTTTTTTTTCAGTTTTCCTTTAAGTGCAAATTAATGGCAATTAAGAGTTTGTGCCTAAAGTGCTGAAATAAATAGGAGCCCAGTGAGGCGGGGAAAGGTTGTGATGTGAAAAATCACACCTGCATCTATTTATTTGCACCCAATTCGCTTTGTATTTGAGACATATACAGACTCCTGAGCTCTGTCTCTGCTCTGCCACTCACCGGCTCCTGGTGATACATCTGCTTTTTCTATCTCCATAAAACCCTCATTGTTTCAAATGAGGCATTTCTATGCTCTGATAACATTCTGCTTCAACTCATTCACTAAACCCATCTTGATTGGAGGATAATATACACCTTTGGGGGAGTGGTCTTTGGCAGTGGATTGGTTGTGTAAGTTCTTGTCTGTCTTTTAGAAAAGGGCAAAGTGAAATACAGTAACATTGCTAAAAATAATTAAGGAGATGTGGGAAGAGAGGTTTCACAATCGGCAGATGCCTCTGCCTATAAGCTCAAAACTTATATACTCTAGGTACCATTTTGGGTAGAAAAATGAATAGCTCACAGTGCAGGGCCGGCTCTAGGCACCAGCAAAACAAGCAGGTACTTGGGGCAGCACATTTGCAGGGGGCGGCATTCTGGCCATCCTTTTTTTTTTTTTAAACTCACTTCCTCCCCTCTCGCAACGCTGCAGAAGCGGAGAACCCATGGAATCCTGGGAGCTGTAGTTCCTTGCCTAGCTCCCTGCCTATAGAGCCAGCCCTGGAGCAGGGAAAGAACTACATTTCCCAGCAATCCCTTGGCAGCTATCAACAGGAAAGGGAGGGGGAGGGAGTGAGGTAGCTGAGCCATGCTGCAGCTTGCTGTGAATGGAGAGCTGGCTGCTAGAACGGGGTGGCACTGTGAGTGGGGGACAAGTGTGCCCAGCCCAAGGAGTAGAAGGCTTTGCCCCAGATATCCCCTTCAGAAGACTTCCCCAGACTGGATTAGGGATACTGGTGTGACCTCACCTTGCAGCCCCCAAAGAAGGAATTGGGTGGACTAAAGGAACAGTGCACCTCTCTATCTGAAGCCTAGCAAGGGAGGTACGTGGATCCCACTAGACTTTAAAATGAAAAGTAAGGGAGGGGAGGCTCTGCTAGAGGACCTGGGCAGCTTTAGATACAGTACCAGGCACGTAGGAGGAATTCCACTTCTGAGCCATGGAAGCAGAAATTGACTTTTCCTTTCCAGATATAGCTAACATTCAGAAAGGGAATCTAGCACCTGCCTTCCAGATTTGAACACCCTCAAAATTCAGGAGTGCTCAAGCTCAGTTTGGGCAGCTGTTACTTCATTTCTCCCAAATCAAATATACTGATCCACTGTAACTTGCTGTAGAAAAAGTAGGATAAAATTGAGCAAGCAATGCTTCCCAGTGATTTTTAGGACTGGAATTGCTATTTTCAACAGCCATTGCTTTTTTTTTTTTTTTTTAGTTTTATTTGTTTAAAAGGAAGACAGTGATTCCATTGGCAAATTCCCTATAGAAACAAAGAATGGAACAAAAGAATAATAAAGGCACCTCAACTTTTCCTCATTTATGTAGGACAGTCTTATAATATGCATCCAGATATCCTCCAATCACACAAGCTGAAAATTGTTCCACTTTACTGCAGTTCTGTAACCATATGGGAACCAATCCTGTCTGTGTTCTGTGCACATCCAAAATTCCTGCTGAATGACCCGCCCTGGGAGCAAGTTACCAGTGACCCAGGGCTGGGACAGCAGAAGGGTGCAGGTTCGGGGGGAGAGCCCAGGGCTGGGGCAGCAAGGAGTGGGGGGGGGGGGGGAGCCCAGGGCTGGGGTGGAGGGCAGCCAAAATTTTTTTTGCTTGGGGCAGCAAAAAACCTAGAGCTGGCCCTGGCTCACAGCATCTGTGGCAAGCATGTGTCTCCTGTTCATGTGCTTTAAGTGGAAGGTGGTCAAACTCCTACTACTCCACTCCAGTCTAGAAATGTTCAGCATTGGCCTAACTCTGCACCCATCGGCTTATGTAGGAGCAAAGTTAGGCAATGCTGAGCACTTTTGAAAATCCTGACCTAAACAGCTGCATGCCTCACTTTCCCATCTGGAAAATGGGAGTAATATTCCTTTCTCCTACCCTTTGCTGACTGTAAGATCCTTGGGGCAGGTACTAACTTTTATTATGTGCATGTAGAGTGACCAACACAATGAAGCCCTGAATTTTAGTTGGGGCCTCTAGACAATATAAAAATAAACTGACCCCAGATGGTATTACAGGTGCTCTGCACCACTCAGGATCAGACCCACTGTGGTCCCTTATGAAGCCTACTATCCATTTCAGCAAAGTTTAATTTTCCCTGAAGTTTTTTATGCTGAAATATGTAACAAAGACAGCAGTGGAGGGATGAATGCATTTAGGCTGGAAGGGGTTCAGGATTCTCTTTGTAGTTTATCTTCAATTTAGAAGAGTAAATAGAGCTGTTCTGAAGATGCATAAACACAGCCTTGTTAACCACTGAAATCTAGGTCAGAGTTTCACTTCTGTCAAGGGACCTCATTACATATATTAGGGAGAATGTTTGTCAATTTCAGAAACAGGTGAAAAATATCTCAGGAGCTGTATAATGCAATAAAATAGGGGTATACAAAATCAGTGATATTGCACATTTATAGGCCAACTTACAGGTTTAATTAGTTTGCATATGGAATTCTTTTTTGCCCTGAGATTTAAAAAAAATTATCTATTGCTAATTAATTGCAAACTGTTAAGATATCCTTTAGTAATTGAGATGGAAAGCTTAGTCTTGGTTTTCCAGCAGTTTAATTCTAAGTTTTTGTTCCTAATGGGGCATGGCAACATTTGGCATCAGTTGCTAAATTGCCATTCTGTATTTATGCTAAATTATTGAACCATCAGACTCATATCGGCATCAGATTAGCCATTAGCATAGTTGGCAGGTTTAAAAAGGACTAGCAGATCCATGGTAATTTGAATTGGAATCATATTATATGATTTTGAGAGGTGTGAACCCATTCTATATATGATTCCCCATTTTGAGGCTACCCTTTCAATCTAGAGCAAACATGTGAAAAGGGAATTTTTAAAGAAAAAAGCACTCAATTTTCCTTGTAAATTTCTGTAGGTCTTGTTGTTGCTAATTACACTGGTCTACAATTTTTGAGAAGTCGTCTGCTTCAGAGATAAATGTGCTATTTATTATGTATTTTGATGTGCTGAATTCAAATATGACAATTAAAACAACTGGCTACTGTTTCTAAGATATTTAAGTTTTTACATTTGATGTCTATGTATATTGTGTAGATAGTATAGTTTTAATCATAAATTGTAAACCTAGGTCTTTTCATGTGTTTATTGTTGCTTTACATGATAATATTTCACCTGTCCTGTTTATGTAACACTTTAAAAATCAGCAAAAGGGTTATATAAATAAAATTTATTAGGAAACAAAAGGCAAAAAACTATTATGTACATAGTTTAGTCCTATTCAGTGTCTACTCGGCGCTTCTTGGCTTGTTTCTTGTATTCATTAAATGGAGCATCTCTTGTCACTGTCCAGCAATAGTCTGCAAGCATTGATGGGCTCCATTTGCCCTGATAGCGTTTCTCCATTGTTGCAATGTCCTGGTGAAATCGCTCGCCATGCTTATCGCTCGCTGCTCCACAGTTCGGTGGAAAAAAATCTAGATGAGATTGCAAAAAATGTATCTTTAGTGACATGTTGCAACCAAGGCTTTTGTATGCCTTAAGGAGGTTTTCCACCAACAACCTGTAGTTGTCTGCCTTGTTGTTTCCGAGAAAATTTATTGCCACTAACTGGAAGGCTTTCCATGCCGTCTTTTCCTTGCCGCGCAGTGCATGGTCAAATGCATCATCTCGAAGAAGTTCACGAATCTGAGGACCAACAAAGACACCTTCCTTTATCTTAGCTTCACTTAACCTTGGAAATTTTCCACGGAGGTACTTGAAAGCTGCTTGTGTTTTGTCAATGGCCTTGATAAAGTTCTTCATCAGACCCAGCTTGATGTGTAAGGGTGGTAACAAAATCTTCCTTGATTCAACAAGTGGTGAATGCTGAACACTTTTCCTCCCAGGCTCCAATGACTGTCAGAGTGGCCAATCTTTCTTGATGTAGTGGGAATCTCTTGCACGACTATCCCATTCGCAGAGAAAACAGCAGTACTTTGTGTATCCAGTCTGCAGACCAAGCAAGAGAGCAACAACCTTCAAATCGCCACAAAGCTGCCACTGATGTTGGTCATAGTTTATGCACCTCAAAAGTTGTTTCATGTTGTCATAGGTTTCCTTCATATGAACTGCATGACCAACTGGAATTGATGGCAAAACATTGCCATTATGCACTAAAACAGCTTTAAGACTTGTCTTCGATGAATCAATGAACAGTCTCCACTCATCTGGATCGTGAACGATGTTGAGGGCTGCCATCACACCATCGATGTTGTTGCAAGCTACAAGATCACCTTCCATGAAGAAGAATGGGACAAGATCCTTTTGACGGTCACGGAACATGGAAACCCTAACATCACCTGCCAGAAGATTCCACTGCTGTAGTCTGGAGTCCAACAGCTCTGCCTTACTCTTGGGTAGTTCCAAATCCCTGACAAGGTTATTCAGTTCTCCTTGTGTTATGAGGTGTGGTTCAGAGGAGGAGGATGGGAGAAAATGTGGGTCCTGGGACATTGATGGTTCAGGACCAGAAGTTTCATCCTCTTCCTCGTCTGACTCAAGTGAGAATGATTCTGGTGCATCAGGAACCGGCAGTCCTTCTCCGTGGGGTACTGGGCGTATAGCTGATGGAATGTTTGGATAATGCACAGTCCACTTTTTCTTCTTTGACACACCTTTTCCAACTGGAGGCACCATGCAGAAGTAACAATTGCTGGTATGATCTGTTGGCTCTCTCCAAATCATTGGCACCGCAAAAGGCATAGATTTCCTTTTCCTGTTCAACCACTGGCGAAGATTTGTTGCACAAGTGTTGCAGCATATGTGTGGGGCCCACCTCTTGTCCTGATCTCCAATTTTGCAGCCAAAATAAAGGTGATAGGCTTTCTTAACCATAGTGGTTATACTGCGCTTTTGTGATGCAAAAGTCACTTCACCACAAACATAGCAGAAGTTATCTGCACTGTTCACACAAGTATGAGGCATCTCTGCTCACTTTGCCTAAACAGAAATGTGTCCCTTTGCAAAATCAAACACTGACAAATAAGAGAGCACGACACTATATAATTTCTAGCGCTGATATAGGGCAATTTGTTCAGCAGAGTGATGTAAGCTTCGTTATGATTGCATCATCCATGACTTCTAGGAATAACACGATTCAATTCATATCATGTATGACGCAATACCAGCTTCAGATTGCATCATTCATTGTTTTGCCTAAAAAGCAAGTACTGTCCAAACCCAGTCATAGATTTATTCATAGATCCAATCAAAGATGTATTTTAGTCATTTCTGGTTTAAATTGAGATCCCTTCCCTTTATAACTCACTTATCCTCCGCCATTCCCAAGTCAAGGGTCGTATATACTGACCCAATAGCATATCTTGAAAACTAGAGCCAATCAACAATTTTAAGCATCATTTTCATTCTCAGTGACCCAGAATTAGTAAAGTTTGACTACATTTATTTCAGAAGCATTTTGGCTGTAGAGCAGTGTTACTGGAGATTTCTGTGTAAAGCTTTATTGCCAGCAAATCAGCTTCTTGTGTTGTCTACCCACCGGTTAATAAATCATCATCTCTTGTACTATTTGTTCCTTTAACTTTTAAAAGTTGAGTGTTTGTGAAATGTGCCAGATTGGGAGCCTGAACAATGGGCCTTCCGTTTATCCACAGATCAAATACAGCATAGGCTGTAGTCATTCAAGTATTCATACTGTCCTGCAAATGTGTCTCCTGTAATGTGGAGTAGCCACCTCTAAGGTTGAGTTTAGTTCAGCCTTCATGCCTGTTGAATATTTACTAGATCTATCCTCTAGACATGGCCGGTGCTACCATTAAGGCAAACTAGGCAGTTGCCTAGAGCGCCAAGATTTGGGGGCGCCAAAAAGCGGTGCCCCCAATTTTTTTTTACAGCGTTCCTGGGCTTGGCTGCCGGCAGCGCGCTGACACATGCAGCTCAGACTCCCTCTCCCAGCGCAGCGGCCTCTCCACTTCTCCCGCCTCCAAGGCTTGCGGCGCCAATCAGCGGGGGGAGGGCGCAAGGTGGAAGTTTCGCCTAGGGCACAAAACTTCCTTGCACCGGCCCTGGATCTAGGGCTGCCAATAAGCATGCCACTTGTAGTGGCATTTTTGTGATGTGGAGGTTGGTCCACTGTGAATTGGAATGAGGCCAAAAGCTCACTCACATAGGCCACAGAACAGCTGGCAGGTGGTAATTATGTGCAGTCACTACCAAATGGGCTGGATTCAAACTGGCAGGAGCCCCATTGTGCATAGAAACACGGGGTTTTTGTGTGATCTCTCACGCATAAGGTCACCCTAGTTACTTAAATATGTCCCCTGGTTTGACATAAAATCAAACCTTTGTGTATTGTACAACATTCAGTGAGAGCAGAATTCTGATTTCATAGTGCTTTACATCCCCTTTGCACAAAAGTGAAAGACTACACAAGGTGCAAGGCAGTGGAGAATAAGGTTCTCTGTGATATTATTATCCCCATTTTTCAGATGGGAGCTGAGGCACAGAGAGGTTAGGGTTTAAAGTATGCACTAATTTTGAGTGCCCAATTTGAGACACCTAGGATCTGATTTTTCAGAGAAGATGGTGTTATACAGGACATGATCAAGGCCGCCGAGAGTAGTGGGAAGCCAGTACAAATTACTGGGGCCCGGCGGTCCGGAAGGGGGCCTGTGGCCCGGCTTCCCTGGCTTCCCCCCCCCCCCCTCGTCGGCCCTGTTTAACCAGTCTGCCCTTGCTGGGGGGCCCGAAAAAATTCCGGGCCCGGTTTCCCCCCACGTCTTGTCGGTCCTGTTTAGCCAGTCCGCCCTTGCTGGGGGGCCCGAAAAAATTTTTCACTGGGGCCCGAACCCGCTCTCGGCGGCCCTGGACATGATATGTTCAAAGCACAATTCCCATTCGCTTCAGTTGCTACTGTGCATGCTGAGCACTTCTGCAAATCAGACCCCTGGGTCTGAAAACAGGCACTCAGAAATTGCAGAGCACAATACTATTCAAAATAAACTTTCCAAATAAACAACAAATGAACAACATTGCAAAGACTAAATGGAAGACTAAACAGAAGCGGCTGACGCATTTATCTATCAACGCTCAATCTCTACATCCTGCAGCAATGTAACTGATGATATACGTTACACTGGTAAATACCTATGCTCTGAGGTAGCTGTGGTACAAGTTTGAGACTAGAGAATGTGATGAGCCAAACTGACTTCTGTGGAGTTACACCAGGGATTAATTTGACCCATTGAGTGAGGAGAAGACCCCTGGAGAGGGGAATAGACACTTTTAAAAAATCTGTGCTAACTCTTTCTGAGACTCTTTTTTCTTTCCCTGAAAGACATTGTTTTCATCTCCCAATCTTGCTGCGGGGTTTTCAGTGTTAATTTTTTCTTTCCTCCGTTTGGTGTTACTTTTCTCTGATTTTCTTCTCTCTGATGCCTCTTTTTAGTCTCCCTCACGCTCCGCTCCTCCTTAGTTGCTAGAGCAGAAGATTGGAATAAGAACACCTGGGTTTTAGTCCTAACACAGCCAGGGCTTTCAGTTGGACAGTGAGAGAGTCATGAAGCCATTCTGATATTTTCCCAGTTTCCTCATCTGTAAAATTAGTATTTACATCACATGGATGTTATGCAGCCTTTGGGCCAAAATCTCAGCTGTACTGTGGAACCTTTATACCATTCTGTCAGTGCCAAATGGCTATATAAACCCAATAGCTGTGACCAATAAAAGATCCCTCCTGCGTAAGGGAATACTCCGGTAGCACTGGGCTACCCTAGGGATTCCTAGACCTCCTTCCATACTGGCCAGTGGCTTAGGTGTTGTAGCTGTGGGGGAAGCACAGTATGGCTGGGTCACCCCTATTGTATGCACTGGCAATCCCTGGCTGCTGGAATTACCTTTAGGGGAAGGGAAGATTATCATCTGCTAGCAGTTTTCTTTTCTTCCATGTGATCTCCATGGTGAAGGAAGGATCATGTGGGCTATGTTCTTTTGAGCACTGTGATGAATGGGAAAAGGTCCTGGCCTTGAGTCAGTAGTAGAGGCATTCCATCCTGTTATACCAAACACAGCTATCTTTAAAAGAGAAACACCCGCAGATTACCTGGTGCTCAATGAAGAAATTTCAGCTGCACCTTGAGGAATGGAGCACAGGCCAGTTAGGTGAAGTTGTGGACTTGAAAGAAGACAGTCTGATGATGTCCAGGCATCCTTGAAAGTCTCTGAAAGGCTTATCAGAAAAACATAATCCAGCCCACAGGACCAAGCCTTCCTCTGAAAGAGCTCTTAAGGACTGGATTGGCTCATCATTTGGTACTGAAAACCGATTGTCTAGATGTTGTGACTCCATGTCCCATTCCCATTTCTGTGAGCTACCCAGGCTTTCTCATAGATTTATGTTTATGATAGAGCAGTCTCTCTCTATGGAAATGGCAATGATGTGACATTTCAAATTCATATTGACTTCATTGCAGGATTAGTTAGAAGAAGCTGGGCTGTGAGGGAGAAATTCCTTGCTTACATAGACTTGCTAAACAACTGAAGTAATAAGGCAAACCATGAAAAATACATTAAAATTAAGTGAATTTCTATGGGCTGGCTCCAGATCACAGAACTAAGGACATGATCTTTTCAGTCTACAATATTAGTAGGAGTGTTGTAAGCAAGACACTCTTGCTTACAACATTGCTCTACTCTGCTCTGATTAGCCTGAACTGGAGTATTGTGTCCAGTTCTGGTTGCCACACTTCAGGAAGGACATGGACAAACTGGAGAGAGTCCAGAGAAGAGCAACAAAAATGCTGAAAGGTCTAGAAAATATGACCTTTGAGGGAAGACTTAAAACATTGGGTTTGTTTAGTCTGGAAAAGAGAAGACTGAGAGGGGACTTGATACATTTTCAAGTATGTAAAAGGTTGTTACAAGGAGGAGGAAGAAAATTTGTTTTTCATTACCTCTGAGGAGAGGACAAGAAGCAATTGACTTAAATTGAAGCATGGGAGGTTTTAGGTTGGACATCAGGAAAAACTTCTTAACTGTCAGGGTGGTTAAGCACTGGAATAAATTGTCTAGGGAAGTTGTGGAATCTCCATCATTGGAGATTTTTAAGAGCAGATTAGAGAAACACCTGTCAGGAATGGTCTAGATCAATGCTCTCCAACCTTTTCATGCCCAAGATCACTTTTTGAATTTAAGGGCAACCCAGGATCCACCCAGCCCCTTTCCTGAGGGCCCACCCAACTTACTCCATCCTCCACTCTCTCCGTCACTCACTCTCCCCCACCCTCATTCACTTTCACCGGGCTAGGGTAGGGGATTGGGGTTCAGGAGGGGGTGCAGGCTCTGGGCTGGAGTCAAGGGGTTCACAGTGTGGAAGGAGGCTCTGGGCTGAGCCTGGGGTAGGGGGTTGGGGTGCAGGGGGGGTGAGGGGTGCAAGCTCTGGGAGGGAGTTTGGGTGCAGTAGGGGCCTCTGGGCTGGGGCTGAGTGTTGAGGTGCAGGAGGGGGTGGGGATGCTGGCTCTGGGAGGGGGGTCAGGGCTGGGGCTTGGGGTGCAGGAGGGGGTATGTGGTGCTGCTCCAGGAGGGGGCTCAGGGCTGGTTTAGGGTGCAGGCTCTGGGAGGGGGCTCAGGGTCAGGGCTGGGGCTTGGGGTGCAGGAGGGGGTTTGGGATGCAGGAAAGGGTTTGGGGTGCTTCCGTAGGGGGTTGGGGTGCGGCCTCCCACCAGGCAGCACTTACCTCTGGCAGCTCCCAGTCGACAGTGCAGTGTGGCTGCTGCTGAGGCAGGCTCCCTGCCTACCCTGGCCCCATGCTGCTCCCAGAAGAAGGCAATGCGCCCCGCGGCCCCTAGGGGCGGGGGGTGGCACGTGGCTCCGCGTGCTGCCCCTTTCTGCAAACACTGCCCCCCCAGCTTCCATTGGCCACAGCTCCCTGTTCCCAGCCAATGGGAGCTGCAGGGGCAGTGCTTGAAGGCAGAAGTAGCATGCGGCAGGAGGACCCCAAGTCCACACTGGCCACTTCCAGGAGCAGTGTGGGGCTGGGGCTGGCAGGCAGACTGTCTTAGTGGCAGCCCCGCTGTGCCACCGGTGTTCGCAATCGACTGGGAGATCCTCTAGTATCTACCAGTCGATCATGATTGACCAGTTGGTGACTACTGGTCTAGATAATTAATCCTGCCATGAGTGCAGGGGACTGGACTAGATGATCTCTCGGGGTCCCTTCCAGTTCTATGATTTGCCCAGTGTCTAAAAATTTGCTTTCCTCCCTTGAAGACTGTACATAATCCAGTTCATTATGGCATACAAAAAAATACTTCATTCTACTAAATGATTCGCAAACTTGCTGGTAAGAAGCAATTCCATGTTCTTTTTATATGTACTTACTGAAGAAGCAGCCCTGGACTTCAGGAATTAAGAGGGGTGGCCAGATTCTGATTTTAGTTACGCTAGAATAACTCCATTGAAGACAAAAGAGTTACAACACAGTAGTTGAATCTGGCCCAGTATCTTTAGTTACTCATCATTTTGGGTCATGGTCTACTCTTGACCTATGCCCAAACTCTCAATGCTGTCCTTCAGTGATAATCTTCAGGGTTCAGGAAGACCCATTCGGATGAGTGATGGCTGGGATGACTGGCGGAGATTAAAGGCTGGGATAGCTGGGTTTGGATAACATTTTGTTTGTGTTGGAAAGAAGTAAAGGGGGGGGGTGTCTTTTTCTTCTCTCAGTTTAAGTTCTGTGGTTGTGGACTTGACTAAGTTCTGTAGGTAGATGCACTGATTTTTGTTTTTTTGTTTTTTTTTTAATTCTCTTAGAGTTCACGTGTGCTCAGTATATATATTTAAATAAGTAAATAAAAAATCTGCATGTGGAATGAGAATAGCATAAGCCTAATGTGTAGGAGGCCACATCATTGCTGTACCTCTGATAGGTGCTTTAAACTGCTAACTGGGCTACCAAGCACATTGATCTAATGCCTAGTAAAATTAATGTTGCTGATATCAAATTGGTTAGGAATAATTTATAATAATTGTACTGATCACAGAAACATCCATTCTTCTTCCTATCCTTCCAAAATAACTAGAACTGACAAAAATCAAACCATGCTGCCAGGGAGATCTTCTGACTCCTGTGGAAATTGGTTTTCATCGTATATGGCTCTTCATTAATTACTGACTGCATAATCAGGTTGAAAACTTAGACTTCTTTGAGGAATATAGCAATCATGTGAAATGTCTGACCCACCCCACACCATGTAATCGCAGGCAACTCATCCTTGTTTGAATCAATGAATTTGTGAATTGAACTTGTATTTTTGGAGTGCAGTTAGAGCCTGAGGTATAAAACAAAACTCTCTGTCTGCTACATGTTTCCTTTCATTTTTATGGGCCAAATTCTGACCAGCTATAGAAGCCCCTAACAAAGAAACTGAAAGTGTGGGTCTTCTCTTGCCAAAGCCCAGTAAGAGGCCCGATGGTGGGATCCAAGGGCACAATCTATGGGATCAGGAGGCATTTGATGTGCCTTTTTTGTGTGTGCGCACACTTTTGAGATGGTAATGGCACCCGGGCCCTCACCAGCATGCAGATTATTACTGTTCCTGTCTGCAATAATCTGTGCACGGGGTTTCTGTGGCCCAGGATCCAGGCCCATATTGCTGCTACTTTAGCAATGGAGGCATGCACCTGTTTGGAAGCCACTTGTGCTTTTGGCCAGAATCTGCGACCATGTTTCAGCAAGTAAAGGTTTAGTCTGTATATAGATATTTTACTACTTGCTAATTCATTTCTTCCTTTAATTAGCAACCTATTATGAAGAATTGGCTCTAGTATTATTTGTGACAGTTAAATTGATGGTGGTTATTTTCTTGCTTTCTTTTGAATTACCTATTTTTCTCTTTCCTAAATTTGCCTGCCTGGCAAGCATTTTAATGGTTATAAAACTTAGCATATAAAATGTTGCTCTTCCTTATATACCTATTTAATTTTTACTTCACTTTCAGATTACTATCAATATTGACTCTCAAGTATGTTCTCATGTAGGGAGAGACACAGTTCAAGCTACTTTCTATTCAGTATTAACTGAAGCTTCCTAGAATATTATCAACCACGTGGCATGCATCAGTCCATCTGCTGCTATTATCATTATTACAAAGTAGGAAGAATTATAAATGCTACGCTGAATATTCTTATTGGATCTGAATGTGGATATGCAATGAAAATACTTGGTTCTGTCCTAAGTCTAGGGCTAGGTTATATTAGGCCTCAGTCTGCCACCTTTATTCATATTTAGTATTCCCTTATTCTGCAATTAGTCCCAGAGAAGTCAATAGGACTCCTCACATAATAAATGAGTATTTGGCAGATCCAGACCCTTGGCAAATACTTTCCACAGGGTGAATATTGTCCGCATTCATTATATACTGTTACCTCCAAAATGTAAGGTAATGATTCTAGTTGCTGGAGAAATATTCAGCTTTCATATGTCCCTGTCTTAATTATTCCTTTATAACTTTCTTTGTATATCCATGCTGATTCTAAAGCTATGCCAGTTTTATCCACTTTTATACTCTAGTGCATTTGTTTCCATTAAACAGTCCCATGATGTGGAAAAAAATTAAACTATCCTATAACAACATGCATAAAACTAAAGTATGAAACTTGTTCAAAGTCTACAGTTCTTACATTAAACAAAAGTGGTGATGCTGATAATCTAGTATTGACTGCTGAGCTTATAAAAATATAAGTCACCCTAAAAAAACCCAAAATAATTCCTTAAGCTCTTTTTGGTCAGTAAGGCAAAAAAAGACAATGTTACATGGAAACTTTGTCACTTATTCATTTCAACTTTAGTTTATTCAATCATGTATTTTATAGCTCTACTAATTTACACAAATGGAAGCAATATAAAATGCTTCCCTTCATGTTGTGGCACTAATATACACAAGCCTATCTTACCCTAGCAAAATATACAAAGCAATTTAGTTTTGTATTTATTGGATTTCACTAACTTATTTTCCAAGTTTCCAATAAATCTTTCAAGCTTTCTAGTGCTTTATACAAAATCTTCTGCTTTCTTTTGCTAGTATTAACTTGCAAGCCTTTTATTTTTTGGAAATGCTTATTAAAAATTAAATAATAAAAACCCAGAACTTTAGAATTGCATTTTTCAACCAAGATCTAGGGAAGAAATTACAGTAGGAAGGAATTCTATACAAAATGTCTTCAGTTATACAAATTTTAGTTCTCATTTGAGTTGTTGTTCTGAGGGGGAGATTGGGGGAGGAACCTCTCGTCTTATAAATGCAGAGAGAGGCTAACTCTATGGCTACTTTTCAAAAACTCTCATGTAGGCCGTGATTCAGCAAAGCATTTTGATGATTGGGGATGGTCTTCAGAATCTGCTTAAAATTAAGCACACGCTTAAGTGTTTTCCTAAATCAGTATCACAGTGTACAGCTTGGTACAGTGTGCCTGTTTCAGAAATTAGCAGATGGTGATGTAGAATAAGTATTTTTTTAAAAAAATCGTTAAGCTATGTCCCTTAATTTCAATCTATTCTATTCTGCTTTATTTGATTATATGATGCTATTAAGCAGTGTACATAGGTCACTGTTTAACCAGCCACTACCTTTTCAATATCCTGCGGTATTTTTACTTTATTTAATCAAAGGGCTTGTGTCATTTTACAAAGCAACAGGGCCGGCGCTTCCACTAGGCGACCCTAGGCAGTCGCCTAGGGCGGCAGGATTTGGGGGGCGGCATTTTGCCGTCCTTGGCAGAAATTCAGCGGCAGGGTGTCCTTCCGCTCCGGGTCTTCAGCGGAAATTCGGCGGCAGGTCCTTCACTCGCTCCGGGACCCGCTGCCGAAGTACCCCGAAGACGCGGAGCAGAAGGACCCCCGCCGCCGAATGCTCAGAGGAGGAGCGCTGCCGCCTAAGGCGGCAAAAACCCTGGCGCCGCTTCTGCAAAGTAGTATCATATTTGAACATGTTTGAGTTTGATGATGTGATACTGACCACAGTGTAGCCGTCAATGTGAAGCAGAGCAAATCTTGCTCTGCATTATGACAGCTGGTTGTGATTAAACTGGTCGTCCAGAGAATAATCACATTCAGCTGATGAGATGCTAAACACAAATTGCCCTGGTAAGAAGCTGAGCACTAAGGCACAGTCAGCACCATGTCACCAAATTTGATTGTTCACAGCCATGTTGAAACGTAATTAAAATTCTGTGACATGGATAAACCCATAGACAGCCCTTTGTGTACCTATACCATATTCATAAATGCAGTATGAGACAGGTCTCTCACTTCTGGTATATGTGTAAATTCCAGAATGCCCAGCTGGCATAGACCCAGAGTTGTTGGCTCTATGAAGCACTCTACCATACGTAAGAACATAAGAATGGCCATACTGGATCAGACCAATGGTCTGTCTAGCCCAGCATCCTGTCTTCCGACAGTGGCTAATGCTAGGTGCTTCAAGGGGAATGAACAGAACAGGGCAATCATCAAGTGATCCATCCTCTGTCATCCAGTCCCAGCATCTGGCAGTCAGCAGCTTAGGGACACCCATAGCATGGTGTTGCATCCCTGACCATCTCGGCTAATAGCCATTGATGGGCCTATCCTCCATGAACTTATTTAATTCTTTTTTTAACCCAGTTATGGTTTTGGCATTCACAACATCCCCTGGCAAAGAGTTCCACAGGTTGACTGTGTGTTGCGAAGAAGTACTTCCTTTAGTTTGTTTTAAACCTACTGCCTATTAATTTCATTGGGTGACCCCTTGTGTTATGTGAAGGGATAAACAACACTTCCTTATTCACTTTCTCCACACCAGTCATGATTTTATAGACCTCTGTCATCTCCACCCTTACTGTTCTCTTTTCCAAGCTGAATAGTCCCAGTCTTTTTAATCTCTCCTCATATGGAAACTGTTCCAAACAATTATTTTTGCTGCCCTTCTCTGAACCTTTTCAATTTCTAATATATCTTCTTTGAGATGGGATGATCAGCACTACATGCAGTATGCAAGGTGTGGGCATATAATGGATTTATATAGGGGCATTATGTTATTTACTCTCTTATTATCTATCTCTTTCCTAATGGTTTCTAACATTCTGTTAGCTTTTTTGACTGCTGCTACACATTGAGTGGATCTTTTCAGAAAGCTATCCACAATGACTCCAAGATTTCTTTCTTGAATGGTAACCTCTAATTTAGACCCCATCATTTTGTATATATTGTTGGGATTATGTTTCCCAGTATGCATTACTTTGCATTTATTAACATTTTTTGTCTCAAATGTAAAGGGTATACTCAGGGAGGAGAGGATGTGGCTAGATCACGCTATGTTCCAGTGATACCCAGTTTGTATAATGTCCAGGGGACATTGCAACTTAGTACAAGTCAGAGCAGCCATGAGGCTGAACCCAGCATAACTCAGAGCAGTCCTGAGACAGCTCTTAATTACACCAGGGGCTGAACTGACCTTTGGCCACTCTGTTGGATCAGAGAAACGTGAAGTTGGCTTAAAACCACCTTTACTTCCTCATCCTTCTCAACCTTAGGCCTTGCACTAAGCACAGCTCAGCCAGACCTGAGCACTGGAGCTCTTATTAATAAATTTATTTGTAAGAACTCAGCCAACCAATGATGGTTTGTTTAGAATACTTGATTTTATTTATTTAAAAAATGTCACTGGTTTGGAGCAGCCATTTGTGCACTAGATATCTATGGAACTAAGTGATTTTATTTTCTTTGTCCTTGTCCTCCCTCCCTCCTTCACTTCTGTTGTTGTTACATGGGCTTGTTGTTTCTTGTTTCAAATTAGACTTCAAACTTTTCCAGGACAGGGACTATGCATTTGGACAGTGCCTAGCACAATGGCGCTCTGATTCTGATGGTGTCTTTTAGTCCTACTGCAATGCAAATAACAGTACAATACTTTCCCACTGGCAAAATAAGTGGTTCTAAGTCATCTTACTCTTTTGTATATTTGGGTTTTAAACAAGACCTGTGCAGTTCTTGAGGTAAATACTTTCCAGAAATTGTTATCTATGCAAGAGCCTAGGTCGCTTCCACTTGCTCTGTGCAGAATAAACCTTTCAATCAGCATGTGACAGCTATTTGTCACATGAATGTGCAAATGTACTGTATATGTTTTCTGTGTGGAGGTTAAGGAGGGAGTTGGGAGGTGGTGGTAAGATAGGGTTGCTAACTTTCTAATCAAACAAAAAACTGAACACCCCTGCCATGCCCCTCTCTGAGGCTCTGCCCTCACTCATTCCATCCCCCCCTCCCCCCATCACTCACTCTTCCCCAACCTCACTCACTTTCACCAGGCTGGGGTAGGGGCTCTGGGCTGGGAGTGCAGGCTCTGAGATGTGGCCGAGAATGAAGGGTTTAGGGTTAATAATAAATGGAGATATCCCATCTCCTAGAACTGGAAGGGACCTTGAAAGGTCATCGAGTCCAGCCCCCTGCCTTCACTAGCAGGACCAAGTACTGATTTTTGCCCCAGATCCCCAAGTGGCTCTCTCAAGGATTGAACTCACAACCCTGGATTTAGCAGGCCAATTCTCAAACCACTGAGCTATCCCTCCCCCCTAAACCTCAGCAGGGTTCCAGCTGATGGTGTGGTCTCTGGGGTGGGGCTAGGGATAAGCGATTTGGGTGTGGGAGGGGACTCCGGGCAGGGGCAGGAGGTTGGACTGGGGAGTGGGGTAAGGGCTCTGGCTGGGGGTGGGGCCAAGGATGAGGCATTTGGGATACAGGAGGGGGCTCCAGGCTGGGGTAGGGGGTTGGGGTGCGGAGGGGTGAGGGCTCCGGCTGGGGGTGTGGGCTTGGGGTGGGGCCGGGGATGAGGGGTTTGGGGTGCAGCAGGGGGCTTCAGGATGGGCCAGGGGTTGGGGTGCAGGGGTGAGTGTGGGATCCCGGTGGCACTTACTGCGACTCTGAGGAAGCAGCCACCATGTCCCTGTGGCTTTTAGGTGCATGTGCTGCTGGGCGGCTCTGTGCAGTGAGCGCTGCCTTCATGCCACAGACACCGCCCGCCCCCCCCACAGCTCCCATTGGTCGCAGTTCCCAGCCAATGGGAGCTGAGGAGCCAGTATTTGGGGCTGGAGCAGCATGCGGCGCCTCCTAGACCCTGACTGCCCCAGTGCCTAAGGGACCTGGCAACCGCTTCCAGGAGCAGCGCGGAGCCAGGGCAGGTAGAGAGCCTGCCTTAGCCCTGGGCCCTTGCTGCACCGCCAGCTGAACTTTTAACGGCCCAGTCGGCTGTGCTGACCAAAGCTGTCAGAGTCCCTTTTTGACTGGGCGTTCCGGTCGAAAACTGGACGCCTGGCAAGCCTATGGTAAGATGAGAGTTCTGGGGAGTATCAGGGTGGGTAGTACAAGCTGGCAGGGGGAATGGAATGGATTAGTGTGCTGTTTTTATGGAGCTGAGAATATTTGGTAGTCAGGGCCGGCTCCAGCTTTTCTGCCGTCCCAAGCGGCAAAAAAAAGAAGAAGACAAGCAGCGGCACTTCGGCGGCAGCTAAATCGTGCTGCTTCTTTGGCGGCAATTCGGCGGCAGCTCAAAGAGGAAGAGAGGGAATGAGGGACCCGCCGCCAAATTGCCTCCAAAGACCCGGATGTGCCGCCCTGATACCGGACAGAGTGCTGCCCCTTTGAATTGGCCGCCCGAAGCACCTGCTTCCCAGGCTGGTGCCTGGAGCCAGCCCTGTTGGTAGTTAGTGGGAAGAAGGGATTGAGTCCTCTAGGTTCTGTGTCTGGTGTTGAATATACTGAAAAGATCAGGGTGGATAAAAGCAGCTGGAGCAAGTACCAGGGAAAAGATGAGGGGTCTCCTTCCAACTTCCATTTCTCTATCCTGCTCATATGTTTTGCATTCTAAAAGAGTGGTGTTGTTTTTATATTCAGACATACAGTATTTGCTATGGGTTACAGAGTAAACACTTATTTTTCTGTGAAATGAGGCTTTTCAGACCCCTCCTGGCTCCTCAGTGCTCACTTATGGCTAGATTGTAGCTTTACCTGGAGCCCTGAGTAAGGGGCAGCATGTAACTCCTCTACAGAAAGAGTCACAATCTGTTCCCTGGTTCTCCCTTGCTCCTCTCTTGCTTCTGTGAGAGAGTAATCTGATATTGATATAATCTAATCCATGCCAGCAGTAGATTATTTTCCTTTCCACACTGGCTCAGCTGTCGTGGCTGGTGCTAAGGTTCTGTCTGTTCCCTGACCTTACCTCCTATTCCCCACCCACACATCTAAAGCTGCTTTTCTTTCCTTTATGCACAGGCTGGTGATACAGGAAGGCGGTTCAGGATAGGTCAGAATCTTGCCCTTCTTCATTATTTACATAACACAGTAAATTTATAGGATGCTGTCCAATAGCTGAGCTGCTCCAAACAGAATTCCAGGCCCTGAAGAGTTTACATACAGTATACATAGAATTCCATATGGTCATATAGGTGGAATGCTGCATGGAATAATACTCATGCATTTACTCTCACTGCAGCGATGTAGTACTGCTCCTTCTACTATAAACACTGATATCTGTTTCTTTCAAATGCAGCACAGTTCTAGAAATGCAGCTTTATTTACCACGGTCATGGAAAGTACCTGAGGCTGTGAGCAAAGATCACATAACAGCCACATATTTTCTTTCTAATCTTTCTGCTCCTCTCTTTAGAGTTACTGTTAGCAGATTCTTGCTTGCATATCCTTTCTTGGTTTTGATCTCACCTTTTTTCCCCTTTTTTGTTCTGTTTCTATTGTAGTACATCTCTGCCCACAGTGCTGTTTCCTTCCTTCGCAAGCACTTAAGGCTGAAAAATGAGATTGCCACAGTCAGGCAGGTCACCGTCAAGTGCCCCTAAATCACAGCTGCTGATGGTGTTTACAGTAGCTAACAATGATAAGATTTTTTACATTAATGATAATGGTGTATCAAGCAGTGAAAGATAAACCTTAAAGCAAGAATATGTTTAACGTTTTCAAAGAGCCTTTTTTTAAATAGTGACATCAAAGAATGCCATTAAAGAGGGAACTTCAAAGTTTTGCAGAACAATCAGATCTGTGGTACATGCATTTTGCTGTCTGCATTTACAGTTACTAATAAAAGCAGAACAATCAGGATAGTCAAAAGCCCTGTTAAGCAGCTAAAACTGGAATAAAGCATTTTCTTAGAGGCTAAAAACCTAAGCAAACATCAAGGCTGCTGTGGAAAATCAAGGGGGTGGGATGGAATTTGACTTCTAACAGACTGAGAAGCTTAGATACCCTGCCTCTTTAAACTAATTCCTGACCTCAACAAGGATGAGAAAGGGAGTCAAGTGCTGATGTGAAAGCTCGCTGCTGGGTCTCCTACACTACTTGCCTTAATTAAATACGTATTTAAATTACTAGGAGCTCAGTAATGAAAGTATCCTATAGCACTATTGTGTATTGTACTCCAGTGCTATAGAAACACCACTGAGAGAAACCCCTGTCCCATAAAATCACATATTCTAGGTAGAGACAGCCCCAGCAAAGACATCCTTTGTGACTCTCCCGTTACAGATTTGTTTGAACTACTTTCTAAAGTCTCTGATGATTGACTGTGAAACAAGGCCCCAGTTGATTAAGGAATCAGACAAACTTGGCAGTAGAATGGAGAGCTTCAGTTTAAATTCAAGCTAGTTTCCGTTTTACTAGTCCTTTCCATGTTTTGCTGCAAAATCCTTCATGGTTTTAACCCATTGCTTTGCTTCGCTAAGTGATTGAGAAGATTTGGGTTTTTGTCAATGACTGTGTGTTTTATTTGTTTGAAACTTCTCATTATAATACTATAATATGCTATTGTGGTGGTGCTATTCCATGGTTCCCCATTCATGCCACTGAAATACACAGTTGTTCCTGTACTGCAGTTGCAATTGTGTCCATTAAAACATTTTGCCAACAGTTACTATAGTTCCCCCCCTGCAAGAATACTATAAACATACCAGTAGAATATAATAACAGTTAAAACAGATATCACTATTAGAATATGAAAAAAGGTGAAATCTGAGGTTCTGCCCTGATAACTGTTGGCAAAGACTAACATTTTAACAGTAGCCACTGTGTACAAGAACACAGCTCAAGTAAAAGTCTAGCTAATGTGTAATTGAGTAAGGGCAACCAACACTTTCTATAAACATAATTAAAGAGACATGAGTTGACCTCTAGCATCCTTTCCTGCTGTTCTCAGGCAAAATTCCTATTGACAAAAATGTCCATTTTTCATAGCTCCTCTTAATGCTTCAGGCTGAGCTGTGCTGTGATGTAGGAAAAGGTGCACCCCTGAGGTACAGGTGCCTGGAGGCATTATGCCTGTAGAAAGCATAATTATTCAACTGACATTGGGAGAGCAAAGGGAGAGGTGTCCCTTACTATACCTGCTCAACAGCTATACCCAGAGCTCCCTCAGCCCAGGCATTCTGACATAAAAGGGGAGACAGGGCTAAATCAGGATCTGTGGAACTGGAGTCGGAGGACCCAAGTTCCCTGCAGGGACTGTGATTGAGGAGACACAAAAGAACAAAGGGAATTAGGCTGGAAGCAACAGAGCCACATGGACAGAGCAATGCAGAGGGTTTAATAAAGTACAGTAGCACTTGTTCAACTTAACCTGCATTCAGCTTCACTATTTGTGAGCGAAACATGGTGGCAGCATCTGAGCTGTGAGCTCTCTGAAGTGCAGCAGCTGGCAGCGTGAGCCATGGAACTCAGTCTGATGCCTCTTGGAGCTTGGATGGAGCCCGGTGGAAGGAAGAGTTAGAGTTGTACATAGGCATGGCTATGCAGGAAGATGACAAGAGCAGGAAAGTAAAATTGTTACTTTACCTTCTTGGGGAGCAAGGCTGAGAGGTCTGCATCACTCTGAAGGTCACCTCTGCCTCAAGCCTCAGTCCTAGGAGACCAATAGAATCCCAAAGCAGAAAGAAACTGTGGAGGAGCGACACAGGTTTTTCACTACAGACCAATCAGAAGGGGAGCGGAGGAGTATAGACCTCTAAGTTACTGCCTTACCCACACTGCCTGCTACCTGCAACTTTGGGGACTTGACAGACACCCTGATTCAGAACAGGATAGTCTGTGGCACCACCACCTGCAGGAGCAACTGTTCTAGGAAAGCGATTTCACATTGGAGAAGATGCGTAGCCATGGGGCAGGCAGCGGAAACTTCAAGAAAAAGGATGAAAGCCCTAGGAGGCACCACAACTCCTGAAATACATGCAGTGAGAGAAAAGAAAAGCATGTGGCCAGGGTTCCCTACCTGGGAGATGCAATTACTGTGGGAGACAGTGTGAGCAGGTAAAGGAGAAGTGCCGCAAGGAATGTAGCAAGTTGAATTATCTTAACAATGTGTACAAGGGACAGCATATCTGAGAGCAGTGATCACTCTCTCCTTGAGCTTGAGAGCATATCTGGCTCAAGTTTTCAGGACAGGAGAGCCTGAACAAGGGACAATACTAACCTCCAGGCATGGAACAATGTTAATAGGGAAATGCCCTATGAGATTTCAGCTGAATAGCGGGGCCTCCTGCAATTTGATTCTTGGGGACGAATTGGACTCGAGCCATTACAAAAAGTAATGTAATAACTATAAAAGCATAATGCAGCCTGTAGGATAATGTGACCTCATAGTGACTAACCCCCCAAAATAACACAGTACCAGCTGAAGTTTGTAGTAGTGGATGGTAAACACTGCAGATTCCTCTTGGGGAATACTGCCATATAAGCCATGGATCTGATCAGGATGCAGTGTCAAAATTTTGTCATTGCTGTGCAAGAAGAAAAAGGGGGCATGGACAATGGACAATGGAGATGATTTCTAAAACATACGCCTGTTTACAAAAGGCGACAAGTGCCTCAAAGGAAAGCTGCAGCTGGAAGTAGACCTCGCAGTGGAACCTGTGCTTGTGATTACCACAAAGGAAAATCCCTGGGGCACTGCATAATCCAGTACACAAGGAGCTTGAAAGTCTGCAGAGCAGAAATATCATAGCACCTGTAAGATCAGTACAACCTGGGTAAGCAGCATGGAGGTAATAAAGAAGCCATCAGGCAAATTACGCATCTGCCTAACTCCAAACCAACTGAACTGGGCATTGAAAAGATACCACTATCCCTGCCCATAATTGATGACCTCTTGCCAGACCTTTCCAAAGTCAAAATCTTTATGGTCTGTGATCTGAGGAATGGCTTGTGGCACATAAGCCTTGATTGAAGAGTCCAGTATGCTGATAACCTTTGCAACACCATTTGGTTGCTACAGATGGCTACACGTACCGATAGGCGTAAGCCCAACATGAAAGGCATTTCAGAGAAGACTCACCCAACTGCTGGAAGGACTGCCTGGGGTGAAAATAAGTGCAGACGATATCCTCATTGTAGGTTAAGGGAGCAGTGATACAGAAGCTGAATTAGACAATTACAGAAAACAGCAAGCTTTTCTCCAGTGATGAAGGGACAAGAACATAAAACTCAATCCATAAAAAATGTGACTCATCATGAGGTGACATACATTGGACGTCTGCTCACAGCAGACAGACTGAAAGCAGATCTCAAGAAGATGAAGGCAGTCAGAGAGATGCCAGTTCCACTGTATGGTGAAAGGGGTTCAGCACTTCATAGGCATGATACATTTTCTGTCCAAGTTCTGTCCACAGCTAGCTGCAGCAGCGGAACCCATATGTGAGCTCACAAGGTAGGGTGCTAAGTGTAAGTGGGTAGGTCCCCAACAGCAAGCATTTGACATGCTGAAACAAATGATAATGGATGCCCCGTCCTGAAGTACTGCTAGCCAGGAGAGCCACTGACACTCCAGTGTGATGCATTAGAGAAAGGACTGGGTTTTGCAGGAACAGCCAGTTGCTTATGCCAGCAGAGCCCTGTCAGAGACTGAACACTAGTACTGTGATATTTGGAATGGAGCAATTCCATCAGAACACCTATGGCTACCCTGTACTAGTGGAAACAGACCACAAACCCCTGGAGACCATCAGGGCAAAGCCCATTCTTAGTGCTCCAAAGAGATTGCAGTGCGTGTTGATGCACCTCCTGCACTACTAGGTGAAGCTCAGATATTGTCCAGGATGATTACATAGCCGCATGAGCAAGTTGGGGGAAGGGGGAGATCAGGACACAGTGCAGCCTGTTAATGAATTCAGTTTCAACAGTGAAGCCGATGGAAATCCAAGAGGCTATGGAAAAGGACATCCAACTACAGCCAGACAAGACAGCGATACTAGCACTGTGGCCAAGTGAAAAGCCAAGTTAGGGTGACCAGACGTCCCGATTTTATCGGGACAGTCCCGATTTTAGGGGACTTGTCCCGCGTCCCGACCTTACATCGGTCGGGACGCACTTTGTCCCGATATCGGGGGGACCGCGGCAAGCCGGCACTGCTCACCTCTTCTTCTGGGCCCTGGGGCAGTGCAGTTGAGTTTCTGCTGGCCGGCAGGCTCCTGCAGAGGGCTGCAGTCCCACTCCACAGGTACGCACAAAGGCAGGGGCGGGGCTTGTAGGCACCAGCAGCGAGCCGCCCCTCAACCTGACCTGTGCCGGAGCTATGTGGACAGGAGCCAGAGCGACGCTCCCTCCTCCCCCCGCTGCCAGCCCTGTGAACATGGCTGCAGCATGGCCCCGCTTCTCCCTCCTGCTCCTCGCCCTAGTTGCCCTGCTCCTGCCCGCACAGTGGCCCCTCTGCTTGGCCGCCAAGCACCTGGACCGGTGCTTCGCCGAGTGCAAGCGCTGCACCGACCCAGAGTGCAGCAGTGAGTGGGTGCGGGGTGCTGGGGTCCCCGGACGGGACCTGCCTGCTGGATCCTGAGGCTAGCACTGCAGGGGCGGGGGGCTGTGCCAGGCAGGCTCTGGGAGGGAGGACGGTGGGGGACGGGAGACCCATGGGGAGGCCGGGGTGGAGGCAGTGCTCTTGGGGCCGGCCCTCGGGCAGGGCCATGGGGCCGCACTTGTGGGCACCGCGATCCGGCCATGAACCGGACGTTTCTCTGTCCCTTTAAAGGGCCAGTAGCCCAGCGTCCTGTCTGGCGGGTTCTCCCACACGTGCCGGTCCAGCCCCAGTGCGGGGTGTGAGGGGAGGCGTGTGTTTGGTCATCGGCTCCCCAGCCCCATCTGCAGCGTTGGTACGTTCCAAGCGGAGCGGGAGGGGAGGCAGTTGGCCGAGAGCGGGTGGAGGGAGGGGGCTGGGGGACGTGATCTGAGTGCACCCTCTGGTGCTGGGGGGGGGGGTCCAGGCGCGCATGGGGGAGGGGCTTGTTGTTGTTTTTTTGCTCCGCCCCCCCCCACGTCCCGATTTTTCACTTCTGTCATCTGGTCACCCTAAGCCAAGTATCAGTAGAAGCAGAACCATATTTTCAAATTAATGATGAGGTGAATGTGCAGGATGGAATCATATTTCAAGGAGAGAGCTGTTGTCATAGAAAAAATACATGCCTCAAACTGGGCATTGGCAGCTGGCTTAGATGGACTTGAGTGCATGTGTTTACTGGCCAGGAATGAGTACACAATTCCACTCTTTGATAGAAGGCTGTAACACTTGCAGGTTGTGTGATAACCATTAGCAGAGAGAGACTCTGTTACCATGTGAGCTGCCCACCCAACTATGGGAAAAGGTGGATGTGGACTTATTTACCCTCAAGGAAAAGAAGTACTTGACTACAGTGGACTACTATTCAAATTTTTGGGATGTATGCCATGTCTGATACAAGAAGCCAGTCAGTGATTGGCAAACTGAGGGCCCACTTTACATGATATGGCGTTCCAGATACTGTATTCACCAACAATACACCCTAATTTGCCTAGGAAGAATTCAAGGAATTTGCACACAAATGGGAGTTACACCGCCACACCTTCTCTCCAGCATACCCACAGAGTAATAGTAAGGTAGAATCAGCTATGAAAACAGCTAAGAGACTTTTAAACAAGGATGTTTCTTCTGATTCAAACCCCCTCTGTTGCAGTTTTTCCACACAGGAATATCCCATTACAGGGGTGCCAAAATAGTCCAGCACAGAAACTGGTGGAACAAGGACCAAAAATCTGTTATGAATGAGGGAAGACCTGTTACAGCCAGAAGAATGGAGACACTGAGAGGAAATGGCCAACAATCAGAGAAAGCAGGCAGTAGAGTATGACAGGTCAGCCAAGGACCTATTGGCCCTGGAAACAGGTACTCCTGTGAGGATCCAGCCATTAGAGAAACACCAGAGGAGTGCACTAAAGGAGTTGCAAGGGGTACAGTAGCACCCAGGTCATACAAGATGACTACACAAGAGAGACAAGTGATCGAAGGAACAGGAGGGACTTACAAGCCAGCAGACAAAGCCCTGAGAAATAAGATTTATCTATGTATAAATTAAATCTACCATTAAACTGGTACAGAAATAAGTGGGAAAAGTGTATAGTCAAAAGCTGTTACACATATCACAAAATCATTCCATAAGAGTGTTCCACCTTTGGACAACACTGTTGGAATTGTGTAAGATACTGTTTCACTAAAATGTGCAGTGGCTCCAAGAAAAAGAATCTAAAAAGACTGTCTGTAAATAAAAAAACTACAGGGACTCAGAGAGCTAAGCTTTGACACTTCAAAGAATGTTGATCTACATATGTGACAATGATACAGTGAACTTACTATTAAATCAGTACAGGCAATTGTCATAATTCCTAATTGTATAAAGACTTGAAAGCAGAGCCCCTTACGTACTCTGACATTAGAGCTAATAATTTATTCAAGAGAGTAAGTGCAAGTGGGTGGCAAATGCAGCTTTAATTGTATCTATAGATAAAAGAGAACATTCAGACTTTCAAGTTGTAGTGTCTGAGTCACTCATGAGTCTACCTGGGTTTGCCAACAGTAACAAAACCTACACTTAATGCAGAGAGTCAATATTATGTATGAGAAAGAACTGAACACTGACACTGATAGTACATTTACTTGTCATTATAGTCATGGGCCTTCTTGCCCATCTCCAGATGACTGGGGTCAGGCAGGAAAATCCACCATTATAATGATATTAAATATAATACCATCATGCACCTAGTGGCATTGCAAGACTAAATGGAAAAAGAGCTGAAAATGGAAAAATTACTAGTGACAATGAAAGGGCAGAAACCTACAAAGATCTTGATCAGCCTGTAAGAAATTAACCAAGACTTTATCTGGACCTCAGACAAAGCAAAGCAATAAGCAATTAGTATTTTCATTTGTCTACTGGCAGCTTGGAGTGGTAGAACTACTAGTCCAAATTCAACTGTGACCAGGGCCGCCGAGAGTGGGTTCGGGCCCCAGTGAAAAAAAATTTTCGGTCCCCCCAGCAAGGGCGGACCGGCTAAACAGGGCCGACGAGCTGGGGGGAAGCTGGGCCCGGGCCTCCTTCCGGACCGCCGGGCCCCGGTAATTTGTACCGGCTTTCTCCCCCACTCGTCGGCCCTGACTGTGACTTCAGTGGAGTTCACTAAAGATTAATTAGGCCCACTGTATTTTCATTTCTCAGTGGAGAAAAGAAAGGTCAAAATATTTTAAATTAAGCTTTCAATCCACCTGGATTTGCCTGGCTATCTCAGGTTGAGAAAATCAAAGCAAAACTATACCACAATGTTGAAAGCTTAGAAAGCATAGTATATAATACTACATTTGTGATATTTTTGTGTGGGGAGCTAACAAACAAATACATGATGCTAGGTTCAGGAGAATAATAATGAGGGGTTGGAACGGAAACCGGAAATTAAATAAGAAATAAAATTTAGTCATACATGTTGGCAATTTTAATAGTCTGCAGGATTAGTTAACTTGGCCTTGTAGCATCTTTAAAGATTTTAAGCTCTCTGTACCTACTTAGGTGACGATTTGTCTAAATTAGTCATTTATTTAATCGAAAATAAACTGTGCCTCAGTTCCCAATCTTCTGCTTTTATGTTGAATTCCCTCCTCCCACCCCTTGTCTGTATTGTCTCTAAAATGTAAGCTCTACAGGGCAGGGATTGTTTCTTACTGTGTTCGTACAGCACTTAGCATAGTGAAACCTCATTGTCTGGGGAAGTACAATAGTACCACTAATAAGGGTTGTCACTAATACATCCATGGAAACTGAACAGATTGCTAGGTGTCTGAGATTCAGAGAACCTCAGCTGAGTACTCTACAAAGAATAGGGAGGTAGCTGTAACACTCCAGGTATACCAAGGGAAACATCGACTGCCAAAGCCAAAAAAGGAGTTAAAAGCAAAGCAGATGCCTTATCAAGAGCATATTTGCATTTGGAGAAGGTGTGATTAGAGATGTTGTTGTCATAGTGTATCTCATGATGCCATACTTGTCAATATCAGAAAACATGCTTAATAGCTTTCAGTTAGACACTGCAAATGCTGTTACGTTGCAAGCATTGCCCACTCAGTTGTGGGTGCTAAAGCTGTTTGCACAAATACAATAATTTAAATGGAGGTGAGACGAAAAGTGGGAAGTATCTGATGACATAAAAATGTTATGGTTTCAGTAGCACTCTAACTGGAGTTACTATGAGGAAATAGCAAGGGGAAAATGGCATGCTGCCATTTGCCATTAGATGAGCTGTGCACATGTGAATTCAAACAACAAACTGTAGCACCAGCATCAACTACATGGTATGGAGTACTATGAGCCAATGCCCCAGGGCAAGCCCACCCCTCTCCTTCTCAAGAAACCAGAGGGTATAGTGACAGTGAATTGGGGAGTGTTGGGCATCACATTGCAGCTATGTAATTGTGGGTGTGGTGAGCAAGAACTGAAAGTAGAGTATCTCCATATATATGTTTTCCCCACTTCAACACCCCAGCAGCAACTAGTATACATAAGACAAAGCCCCAAATATCAGTATTGTCCCTATAAAATCAGGACATCTGATTACCCTATGGTGATGTATAGCGGTTATTGAATCTAAAAAAAGTGAAGTTGTCCCCTCCTTAGTTGTTACCACAGACTGCAAATCAGTCTTCACAGGTTAAGATGCTGTTGTATCTCAGAAAATAAGGACAATAAACCACAGTTTTGCTTGATATTACATCTCTACCCCGATATAACGCGACCCGATATAACATGAATTCGGATATAACGCGGTAAAGCAGCACTCCCAGGGGGCGGGGCTGCGCACTCTGGCAGATCAAAGCAAATTCGATATAACGCGGTTTCACTTATAACGCAGTAAGATTTTTGGGCTCTGGAGGATAGCGTTATATCGGGGTAGAGGTGTATTAAATAATTTCCTTCAAGAATGGGATTTAGATCATAAACCATTTAGTACATTATTCCCGCAATCCAATGGATTTAAAAGCAGTTCAGCAATGATAAAAAAAAGAAAAAGACCCTTATTTGGTCTTTTACACTGAGAGCAATACATCTAATCTCTTGCTTAACCCTTGAAGGGCAGAACACTAAGAACCAAATTATCCACATCATTTTAGCTGTTGCATCACAAAGTGGTGCAAGGAGATGTCAAGCTTAACTAGATGCAAGAGAGATCAAGCTAAAACCTTTTTATGAAACAGAAGAAAAGCACATCCCACGCCTGAAAGAAGCTGAGTAACAGAATGCAGGAGAGAATGGAAACCTGGAATGGTATTGTAGCTTCATAAAGCACTCAGATCACATCATGTGGAGACAGTAGAAGACAAAATATATCAGAGCAATAGAAAAAGAACCCAAATACTCCTAAGCTCTAGAGAAGTCACACAGAACATGACTGAAGAGGTAGACGCAGAAGAATGTAGCTTGGCATTTAGTCCCACAATAAAAGGGTTTTTTTTAAGTGAAAAGTCCTATTGAGTAGCAAAGAAAGAAAACAGGTTAGATAAGGGACCTACTGTGTGCTGTAACAATTATGAAGGACAGCATGATAAGCAAAATCTCTTAAAATACAGAAAGGAAAATAAAATGTAATTGACACAAAATATAACATAAAAGGCCTTTGAAGAAACAGCACACAATAATGACAGGAGATGGAATAATAGGAATTTTACTGTAAGAACTAAAGTTAGCTAATTAGTTGGCATGGAGGAACTGAATGGATTTATAACTGTCATAGAGAAGATGGAGCACCAACAGAAATAGACAGTAGATAGCAATGCTAGTCTAGTATTGAGTTAACTGATCAATTAAACTCTTATCAAGGAAAAGTGGTCAAGGCTATGTCAGGGTTAGCTAACCTATGTAGGGGTAACATCTGCTGGAGTAAAGCTGAAATAGCCACCTTCAGTGCCAGCTATCACTCCTATCCTGGCATAAGAAGTATGTACGGGTGGGTGGGTAGGTGGGGGCAGGGTTAGGGGCAGACTAGGGGTATGTAAGGACAAGAGGGGGCATGGTGTAACGGAGCTCCTTTACACCTGATCCACCACTGGCATAACACCAGTTGTGGACATTAGAGTGTCAGGGGTTCAGGGGACAGCAGCTGGCTTCCTGCAGCCATCACTGGTCACTACATCAGACAGCAGCATGGACCTAATGAAGAGTCAAGGCCATAGCATTTATCAAGATATTGGTATTAGTAAATTTGTACTTCAAGGATATTTGATACTGGCTGAGTAACCTGTGTGGTACTTGGCAAGACATTAACAGCCTGTTTGACCCAAAGAAGAAACTGTTTTAGCAACATAAATGGTCTGGAATCAGAAACACCAACATTTGGTACTCTCTGCATGCCTCTGAAAGGTAGGGTGACCAGACAGCAAATGTGAAAAATCGGGACAGAGGTGGGGGGGTAATAGGAGCCTATATAAGAAAAAGACCCAAATATCAGGACTGTCCCTATAAAATCAGGACATCTGGTCACCCTACTGAAAGGGCAAATTTATTTTAAAGGATTTAATTTTCTTGGACTGAATATTACTGTTTCTTTAGATCTGATCCTTACAGAGTACATAATTCTTGAGAGCTTCAAAAGTCACTCAGACACAAATAGAACACTTCTCATGGCATAACTATCTAGAGGCAGAGCAGCCCAAATCTGAGGGAAATATTAATTTTTGACTTTTTTCATACCAGAAAAATGCAGAAAATATACCAAACTGCTCCACCTCTGCAACTTCCCAATATTCATCATGAGAAAGGCCCATGTGAGGCTTTTTAGTTAACTCTAAACAAAAGAGATGGTTGGGATATGTAAAAAAGATGGGAGACATGCTAAGCAAGCATTGAATTGGTTACTTGAGGAAGAAAAGAAAGCGAGGAAAGCCAAGGAAGAACTGACAGAAGACAATGACAGATGATATTGAATGCACTGGCATTACCTGGGAAATACCACAACTAGCAAGTGAACGTACTCAGTGAAGGAACTGGACTACCCAATGTCTGGCACTGGAGGAGCTAAGGCCTATGGTAAGGTAAATAAGAGATAATCCAAATATATCACAACAATTAGAGAGATGAGTACAAAATATAGCAAACTCTGTCCATCCAAATTTAAGATGCCTTTACGTGTAAAGCTAATTCTGATGGTAATATAACTACCATGTGAAAAGACAGTGGGGTGCAACATGTTAAATGTTGGTCATATGTGAACATGCAGGTGAACCTGGAAGGATGGCTAATAAGAACGTAGTAACTAGCGCTGGTCAAAAAGTATGTTTTGCAAAAAATTGATACAAAAATCAGATCTGAACATTTTCAGATTTTCCCTGCCCCAGTTTTTTCCTTTTTCCATTTGTCTCTAACTATGACTAAAAATAGAGCAGCTCAGGCAGAACAAAGAATCAAGCCTGAGTTTTTTAAAGGATGTGTTGTATAAGAAAGTGAACAACAATCAGTGGCAAAAAGAGTTTGAAATTTTTATCAATAGTTCATCTTGAATAAACTAGCTTATATGTTGTGCACTTTCCTCTTTAAGGACCTAATCCAAACTCCTTTGAAAGGTTTCCCTTGATCCCTTAAGTAGGATCAGGTCCCAAATGATTCACTGGCATTTTATTTCGCTACACTATCTGGTCCAAATCCAGAGTCCTTGCTCACTGTTTTACTCATTCCTTACTCAGATAAAAATCTCATTGAATTCAAAGGTTTTTTTCCATGGTGTTTCATTTTTCATGTGTTAGAGCACTGTAACATTCAGGAAGATGAATTCCCAGAACAGCACTGTTTTCATTTGTGTGGCTCAGATTTAATATTCAGTAACATTTTTCCTTTATTGCAGATGTCTTGTATGTCTTTAGGGCAGTGAGTCATTTTAGTAGTGGCACTGAACTAGATTTATTCATTTTAAATGGCAAAAAAATACTTTCCCAAATGTGAAAATATCACTGAGAAGAATTAAGACACAATTGGCTTCAACTGGATGGCTGCCCTAACTTAAATCACATGTGAAAAAGCTTTGTTAAACAGTTTTGTTCTGCTTCTCTTTGTCAGCTATTTTCTTTACTTTCTTTGGTTCTTTTCCTTTATTTGCTCCTTTTCTGTCTCTGTTTTGAACAGAAGGATGGTCTTGCAGTTAAGGCACTACTCTGGGACTCAGAAGATCTGCAGTCTGTTTCCAGCTCTGCTACAGAGTTCCTGTGTAACCTTGGGCAAGTCATTTAACCTCTCTCTAGCTCAGTTCCTCACGGTAAAATGGGAATAGTATTGCCTTGCCTCACGAGGGTACAGTAAAGATATATCCATTAATGTTTGTGATGTACACAACTATTAAGGTGATGGGGGTCATATAAATAGAGATACTTACTGTTAAGACATTTAAGGTATTTTACATTAATACTAATGTTGCATTTTTTTCAGCTTTCACGCTGTATGTGTAACTCAGAGCATGTGCCACAGGTGTTTTCTTAAGAGCGATGCAGTGATCATTCGAGCATGCTGTCTTCATGCTGTTCCATTGTTGCTTGCAGTGTAGTTGTAGCCATGTTTGTTCTACGATATTAGAGAGGCAAGGTGGGTGAGGGGACCAATTTCTGTTGGTGAAAAAGACAAGCTTTTTACCCAGAGCTCTTCTTCAGGTCTCTTCTTCATGCTGTTCAGGCAGCTCAGTGCCTAAATTTTCATCTCCTAAATCCTAGTGGAGTGTGTTGTCACTAGGCTACCTAGCTTGGGCAGCTTTTCTTCATTTCACCCTCTGGACTGCTTAGAATTACTCTTTCAGCAGTGAAGTTCATGCCTGGTAAGGCACAGCTCCCCAGTGGATATTGCCATCTCTGGGTTCACCAGAAAGTCTGACCCTTTCTCTTCAACATTATTTATCTTTTTGTCACCTCTAGGCTAAACTATTGCAATTCACTTCTGATTGGATTCCCTTGTAAATGATCACAAAGGGTGGAATAGGTGCAGCATGTGGCTGTTTATTTGCTCCTTAGCATGGAGCTGAGAAAATCATAAATGCTCACTTTCTATGGCCTCCACTGGCTGCCAGTAAGCCAAAGGATTCAACTCAAGAATTTACAGATCTATGTATAACCCTTAACATAATCTAGGCCTAACATACTATAATGAATATTTCACCCTATATAATAACACTTAATAATAGTTTGGTGCTTTGATGATGAAATGGTCTAAGCACTAGTTATTTTTTGTAATATTCCTATGATATAGTGTGACAGACCCAGACCAGTGGGGTACAGGAGTCTGGTAGAGGGCAAATATACTGGTCACTGGATGAGTAGTTTTCTGTTCTCTGAGTGACCAGAGCAGGGGCTGCACTAGAGTAATCAGGAACCTGCTAGAACCAGTTAAGACAGGCAGGCTAATTAGGACACCTGGAACCAATTAAGAAGAAGCTGCTAGAATCAATTAAGGTAGGCTAATCAGGGCACCTGGGTTTTAGAAGGAGCTCAGTTCAGTTTGTGGTGAGTGTGAGGAGCTGGGAGCAAGAGGTACAAGAAGCTGAGAGCGAGAGGGTGTGCTGCTGCTGGAGGACAGAGGAGTACAAGCGTTATCAGAAACCAGGAGGAAGGTCTATGGTGAGAATAAGGAAGGTGTTTGGAGGAGGCCATGGGGAAGTAGCCCAGGGAGTTGTAGCTGTCATGCAGCAGTTACAGGAGGCACTATAGACAGTTGCAGTCCTCAGGGCCCTGGGCTGGAACCCGGAGTAGAGGGTGGGCCTGGGTTCCCCCCCAAACCTCCCAATTGACCTGGACTGTGGGTTCTTCCAGAGGGGAAGGTCTCTGGGCTGTTCCCCAACCCACATGGTGAATCTCTGAGGCAGGAAAATCCACCAATAAGCGCAGGACCCACCAAGATAGAGGAGGAACTTTGTCACAATAGGTAAGTAAAAATTAGCTCTGGTTGTACAGATGGGGAAACTGAAACATAAAGAGACTCGGTGGATTGCATGTAGTCAGCCAGGAATTCTGTGGCAGAGCTGGTAGTATAATACAGGAGCTCTTGATTCCTAGTCCTGTGCTCAATCTACTAGATCACTCTGTCTCTTCCCCTGTGTCTGTACAAAGCAGTTGAGATTGGCCAGGCTCCTTTGCTCTCCATCATGTGGTCTGTCTGAAGTGAGCCAGGGACAAGACCTTCTTGCTGTCAGGACTCAAGGCCCAGCTTTTTAAAGCTTATTTAGGCATTGCTCCACCTAGCATTGCAAGGCCTAGGACCCAGATCCTCAAAGGTATTTAGCTGCGTAACTCCATTGATTTTATGAGTATTAGGCACCTAAATACTTTCGAGGATCTGGCCTCAATGACTTACATGGCTAAGTCCCATTTTCAGGAGTAACTTAGGCATTTAGAAACCTAAATCTCATTGTATGGGATTTAGACCCCTACATTCCAGATCATCAAAGGTATTTAGGCACCTAACTCCCCCAATTAGACATCTAAATACCATTGGAGGATCTGGGCCTAAGTGCCTGAGTTTCTTTTGATAATGGAACTTAGTCATCTAAGTGCAATGCTGAGCTGCAGCAGCAAATTCACATGGCTATGAGGTAGCCATGGTGGTGCATAGAATGGACTTCATCTTGAACAGTCCTTGTAAGTCTTTCCTTCAGCAAGAGTCAGTGTGGGAGGATTTAGGCTTCTTAAATCCCTTAGAATTGCATCCTCCAACCTCATTTGTGGTCAGCCTTATTCTCTATTTCCTTCAAGCTCAGCTCTGTAAACCTTCTGTAAAATGTTACTTCTGCACATTGGACATGAACATTGCAGTCATCTTGTTCTCAACTTCTGGAAGACTGCAACTTGCTGGGGTCATCTAATTATCTCCTCGTTTTGTGACAAAATCTAACCAACAGATGTTAAGAATACACCATAAAACTTTTGACACTGAAAACTGTATCTCTCCTCGGCTGTTGTCATCACAATCACATTGAAAATTTGCACCTTAGTTGTCATACAGATATCCTGCCATCCAAACAGATACCTCCGAAGATGCTGAAATGCCATTGATGCAAGACCAATCCAGTATGTGACTTCTTTTCTTATAGACGCTCCTGCTGTCAACTGACTCCCCAGATAAATAAAATTATTCATCCATTTAATGTCATTGTCATCTTTATGCAGCACTGGCAGGTCATTCATTTCCATTTTATAGAAAATAAATAGCTTTGGTTTTATCATTGCTGATCTTAAGTCCCACTGATTCTGCAGTTTTTTTTGCAGCTCTTCCAGCACTAGCTGTAGTTGGTCAGTAAGGCTATATCATCCACGTACTCGGGATCCTCTAAAGATTAATCTTTAACTTTCAGACCTACTTTGGCCTCAATCAGCTTTGTCCTAAGATAGTCTATTAGAACATTAAATAGCACAGGTGAGAAAATGCATCCCTAGTATATTCTTGAGTCTTCTGAAAACCAATCTAATGCAACAATGTTGGTCCTCACACAGCTAAATGTACCATGGTACAGTTCCTCTACTAGCCACACACTAAGTCCTCCAGCACCTCATACTGGGTAGAAGTATCCACATTACTGAGTCAAAAGCATCCGCAGTCTATAAACGCAATGTTAACTTTCTTTTGTCGGTTTACAGTCACATTCTGCAGAGCCTATATAACATGGATTGTAGATCGACCTGTACAGAAACCACACTGGTTGTTTTTCATTTCTGGGTTGAGATAGTATTTCAGTTGGTTCAATAATAAGATCATAAACCCCTTCCCTGAGCCTGACAGCAGTATTATTCCCCTATAATTTGAGCAATCTGATTCCTCTCCTTTTTTTTTTTTTTTTTTTAGAAAAAAGGGATGATGCAGCCCCTTTTTCAGCCTTCTGGAATGTGGCTGCTTTCCCAAACTTTTAAGATAGGGTTACCATACGTCCGGATTTTCCCGGACATGTCCGGCTTTTTGGGCCTCAAATCCCTGGCCGGGGGGAAATCCCCAAAAGCCGAACATGTCCGGGAAAATCAGGACATGCGGGGCCGGCGGTGCTGGGCGGGCCGGGGGTGCTCGGCCGGCACCCCAGGGCCCGGGGCCGGCACCCCAGGGCCCGAGCCAACCCAGGCTGGAGACGCCGGGGGGGCCAGACTGGGCCGCGCCTCCCCCCCTCCCTCCTCCCCCCCTTACCTGCTTCCTGCTTCAGGCTTCCCGCGAATCAAATGTTCGCGGGAAGCAGGGGAGGGGGCGGAGTTGGGGCGTGGGCAGGGCTGGGGGCAGGGGCAGGGGCGGGGCCCTGTGGAGTGTCCTCTTTTTGGAGGTAACCCTATTTGAGATAACTCAATGAAGCCAGTGAACTAAATCTGGACCTCCACTCTTTAGCAGTTTTGATGAAATATTGTCAAGACCATTTATCACTTTGTAACTGTTTGACCTCAAGCATCATTTCCTGTACTGTCACTGACCAGTTTTCTGCTGGGTTCATTTCTGGATTAAACTGTAGTTTACATCTTGATTGGGGTCTGTTCCATTAATTAATAAAAATGCTCATGCCAACGCTTAAGTTGTGTTTCAATATATTGGCAGTATTTACCATTTTTGTTCTTAACTGGTGGAAGCTGTGAGAATGTTTCATAGAACTGGAAGGGACCTCGAGAGGTCATCTAGCCCAGTCCCCTGCACTCGTGGTAGGACAAAGTATTTTCTAGACCATTACTGACAGGTGTTGTCTAACCCAGTGATTTTCAAACTGTGAGTTGCAACCTAGTACTGGGTCGAGGAGTGTAAGGCCTGGTCCCCACTAAGCCCCCACTTCGGACTAAGGTACGCAAATTCAGCTATGTTATTAACGTAGCTGAATTCGAAGTACCTTAGTCCGAACTTACCGCGGTCCAGACGCGGCAGGAAGGCTCCCCCGTCGATGCCGAGAGGAGTACGCGGCAGAGCTGGAGTACCGGTGTCGACAGCGAGCACTTCCGGGATCGATTTATCGCGTCTTAACCAGACGCGATAAATCGATCCCAGAACATCGATTGCCTGCCGCCGGACCCTCCGGTAAGTGAAGACGTACCCTAAGGCACTGGGTCGTGGGCAAGGGAGCTGGGGAGAGGGCGATGCCAGTGGGTGAGAGACGCGCGGAGCCGCTTGTGCACCTCCGCCTAGGAGCCGGATCTGCTGCTGGCTGCTTCCAGGGCGCAGCGCAGTCCACAGTGCCAAGACAGGCAGGAAGCCCGCCTTAGCGCCTGCACTGTGCCACTGACTGGAAGCCGCCCGTGGTAAGCCTGTGCCCCAACCCTGCACCTCAATCCCCTGTCCCAGCCCTGAGCCCCCCAAACCCAGAGCCCCTTCCTGCACCCCAAACCCCTCATCCCTAGCTCCACCCCAGAGCCTGCACCACCAGCCCAGAGCCCTGACCCCTCCTCCACCCCAACCCCCTGTCCCAGCCCAGAGCCCCCTCCCACATCCGGAACCCCTCATTCCCGCTCCTCACCCTCACAGCTCAACGCTCTGTCCCAACCCTGAGCCTCTCCCACATCCCACACCCTTCATCTCCAGCTCCACTGGGTCGTGGTCATCAACAATTTTCTTCCGCTGAATCACCAAAAAAAAGTTTTTAAATCATTAGTCTAACCTGTTCTTAAAAATCTCTGATGATGGAGATTCCACAACCTTCCTAGGCAATTTACTCCTGTGCTTAACCACTCTGACAGTTAAGAAGTTTTTCCTAATGTCCAACCTAACCTCCCTTGCTGCAGTTTAAGCCCATTGCTTCTTATCTTATCCTCAGAGGTTAAGAAAAACTATTTTTCTTCATCCTCCTTGTAACAACCTTTTATGTACTTGAAAACTGTTATCATGACTCCTCTCAGGGTACATCTACATTACAGCGGGGAGTCGATTTAAGATACGCAAATTCAGCTACGTGAATAGCGTAGCTGAATTCGACATATTGCAGCCGACTTACCCCGTTGTGAGGACGGCGGCAAAATCGACTTCTGCCGCTTTTTGTCGGCGGCGCTTACTACCACCTCCGCTGGTGGAGTTAGAGCGCCGATTCGGGGATCGATTGTCGCGTCCCGATGGGACGCGATAAATCGATCCCCGAGAGGTCGATTTCTACCCGCCGATTCAGGCGGGTACTATAGACCAGACCTCAGTCTTCTCTTTTCCAGACTAAACAAACCCAATTTTTTCAATCTTCCCTCATAGGTCATGTTTTCTAGACCTCTAATCATTTTTGTGGCTCTTCTCTAGACTCTCTCCAATTTGTCATCTTCCTTCCTGAAATGCGGTGCCCAGAACTCAGGGCCGGCTCTAGCTTTTTTGCTGCCCCAAGCAGCAGAAAAAAGCGCCGCCTCCCGAGCCCCCCAGCCGAGCGCCGCCTCCCAAGCCCCCCAGCCAAGCACCGTGCTGCCCCCCCGCCGAGCACCGCCAGAACCCCCCCAAGAGCGCCGCCCTCCCCTGCGCCCCCCCCACGCCGAGCACCGCCGGAACCCCCCTCCAGCGCCGCGCCCGCGCCGGCCCCCCGCCGAGCGCCGCATGCCGGAGCCCGCCCCCCGCCGAGCGCCGCTGGAACGCCCCACTGCGCCTCCAGAGCCCGCCCCCCGCCGACTGCCGTGCCGCCGGAGCGCCCCCCCTCCCGCGGAATGCCGCTCCGCGCTCCCCCCGCCGCCCCTTACCAGGTGCCGCCCCAAGCATGTGCTTGGGTGCCTGGTGCCGGCCCTGCCAGAACTGGACATAATACTCCAGTTGAGGCCTAATCAGCAAAGAGTAGAGTAGAAGAATTACTTCTCATGTCTTGCTTACAATATTCCTGCTAATACATCCCAGAAGGATGTTTGCTTTTTTTGCAGCAGCGTTACACTGTTGACTCATATTTAGCTTGTGGTCCACTATGACTCCCAGATCCTTTTCTGCAGCACTCCTTCCTAGGCAGTCATTTCCAGGGACGACGAGAGTGGGGGGAAGCCGGTACAAATTACCAGGGCCCGGCGGTCCGGAAGGGGGTCTGGGGCCCAGCTTCCCCCCCTCTCGTCGGCCCTGTTTATCTGGCCCGCCCTTGCTGGGGGGCCCCAAAAAAAATTTTCACCAGGGGCCGAACCTGCTCTCGGCGGCCCTGGTCATTTCCCATTTTGTATGTGTGCAACTGATTGTTCCTTCCTAAATGGAGTACTTTGCATTTGTCCTTATTGAATTTCATCCTATTTATTCAGCAGCACGCTCCAGTTTGTCCAGATCATTTTGAATTTTAATCCTATCCTCCAAAGCACTTGCAACCCCTCCCAGATTGGTATTGTCCGCAAACTTTATAAGTGTACTCTGTATGCAATTGTCTAAATTACTGATGAAGATATTTAACAGAACCGGACCCAGAACTGATCCCTGCGGGATCCCACTCGTTATGCCCTTCCAGCATGACTGTGAACCACTAATAACTACTCTCAGAATGGTTTTCCAACCAGTTTTGCACCCACCTTATAGTAGCTCCATCTAGGTTGCATTTCCCTAGTTTGTTTATGAGAAGGTCATTTAAGACAGTATCAAAAGCTTTTCTAAAGTCTAGATATACCACATCTATCGCTTTCCCCCATGCACAAGGCTTGTTACCCTGTCAAAGAAAGCTATCAAGTTGGTTTGACATAATTTGTTTTTGACAAATCCATGCTGACTGTTACTTATCACGTTATTACCTTCTAGATGTCTGCAAATTGATTGCTTAATTATTTGTTCCATTACCTTTCCAGGTACAGAAGTTAAGCTGACTGGTGTGATGGGGTCAGGCCAGACAGCTACAGGAGAGTGCTGTTAAACCGATAAGAACAGATTTTAAAATTTTATTAAAGCTAATGTAAAAAAAAAATTATATAATACATAGGTTGGGAAAAAAGTGTCTGTATATCTGGGTATAGTGCTTAGATTATCCACAAATATAAAGTTAGTTTTTAAAATTCATATTATACATAGAGTACATAATCAGAAATTACCCAAATTTAGGTGAATAGATTTAACAATACAGTTTAGATATTAGAATCCGAATAATTGGGTACATCGCTCACGAAAAATTGTAAGGAGATTTGGTTGTAGAAAGCAAAATATATCAATGAGAGGAGATTGTCCCGCAGTAATTGAGAATAAGGTTGCTTGTCCATTTAGAAAATACAATCCATGAGGAAAGTATTTCAGTTACTTTCCTGACTGCACTTCTCATCGGCACTCCAGCTCATCCCTCCTGGTATTGCCGATGTCCAGTGATGTATTCTATGTAGATGTCCCTCGACCACATGATGGCATCTGACACCATGAGTTGCTGCATCAGCCGAGCCTAGCGTTGACTGATTCCACATTCTCTCAGCACTCGCTCATTACTGGGGTCCCATGTACCCAAGGCTCTGACGATCAGTGCATGTGTCTGGACCTTACTCTCAAGATTTCGTCCAGAGGGGCATATTTCTCTACCTTTCGAGCTCGGGCATTGTGGAAGGCCAGGGTCCTGTTCTCAAATGGCACTGTGATGTCCGCCATGATGATCTTCTTCCTGTCCCCGTTGGTGATGACAATGTCCGGTCGCAGTTGTCTGTTGGTTCCAGGGATGGCGGAGTTTACGGCAACCTTTCCCATGGGTGGCGGGATGGCTCTGGCCAGGAGATCTTGGATGGCATTGTGTCGCAGCTGCCAAGCTCTCAAATGGGGGTTGCAGCTGCACAGGATGTGGAGTAGCATCTCATTGGTGTAGCCACACTTCCTGCATTGGGGGGAGGGATAGCTCAGTGGTTTGAGCATTGGCCTGCTAAACCCAGGGTTATGAGTTCAGTCCTTAAGGGGTCCACTTAGGCATCTGGGGCAAAATCAGTACTTGGTCCTGCTAGTGAAGGCAGGGGACTGGACTCACTTACTTTTCAGGGTCCCTTCCAGTTCTATGAGATAGGTATATCTTCATATATCATCATTATTGCTTGTCTCGATTCCCAGGGCGGATGGCTCCGTTCAGTGGGACACAGTTGAGCCGGACCCTGTGGATGAACCTCCAGTCGGCAAATCGGGTGAAGCTGCCCCCAGGGAGGAAGTGGTTGCTGGCATCCCACTTGCACGTCACCTCGAACACCTTGCCCTGGTCTGGTTTCCGTTTCAGATTTTCCACATAATGGCAGTGGATGGCATCCTTCAGGGTCCTCTCCAGCATGGTTCTAGCTCTTGGAGTGATGATAGTGCGATCTGTAGTCTTCAACTCTGGCACCAGGACTCCCAGCTCCTGGCACTCCTCGCACCACATCCATTGGCAGCCGATACACTTTTCCAGTCATCACGTAGTATTGCGGGCACAAGTCCAGAGCAAAGCAAAGTCTCCCCCATCTCTTCCAAATTCACCTTCCAGCGAGCCACTCAGGTAGGTGGCGACATCTTGTTGGAAGAGGTCCTGGCGATTTGCTTCTTGACGGCATCCTGCAGAGCACTCTCTCTCGATGTTCCTCACCTTGGTGTCTGGGCACGTCAGAAGTTGGAAGACGTGAGTGATCACAGCAACGTCACACAGATCACCCATTCGAGGGATGTTGGCGCCACCCTGCCTGTGCGAGAGTACACCGGTTCATTGCTGGCCCTCTGGGGAAGAAACATCCACTTCTTCACCAGCTGCCAGCTTGTGCTGTCTGCCTAGTTCAGAGGTACCTTCGGCCCTCGGCAGATTCCCTCAGGATGAATGAGATACGGGGGATCAGGAAGGTGTTCAAGGCATTGATCTTCTGCCATGGTGCCAGTAGGGAGGAGTCGATCCTGGCCACATCTCATAGGATCTCTGTGATGGTATCCTCAGGTGTCTGCTGGATGCGGAAACCCGTCGGCGTGCCGAGATATTAGTATGCCTGTCCGTCCTCGAGGAAGATCATGGGTTCACCCTGGATCTGAAAAGACGTCGCCTGGACTGAATCCCTTCTACTGCCATCAATATGAAGGGATGCACACTTCTTGGCACTGAAGCGGAGTCCCATCCATTTGGCAGCCTGGCTGGTGATGTCAAGCATTTGTTGGAGACTCTCAGGGTTGTCTGCAATCAGGACCAGATCGTCTGTGTAGGCCAGGATATTCTCTCTGTGGTCGTATAGATTGAAACAGCCTAGACTGCTGGAGATCGCTTGAATGAGCGGCTCCATGGCTAAGTTGAAAATGATGGGGCTCAGGGGGCAGCCTTGCTTCATGCCACTATGGATAGGAATTTCAGGTGTCTCTCCTTCCATGGAGCCTTCATACAATTCCCAGACCAGTTGGAGAAAGTTTTCAGTCATCCTGAACTCTTGCAGCATGGCAAAAATGTGCTGGTGGGGCATCGATCCAAAAGCATTAGCCAGGTCGAGCCATGCTGTGGCACATTGCCTTCATGCCCTCCTGACCGTGTGGGTGGCAGACTGAAGGACAAAGTTGTGTTCGTAACAGCCTTCACACAACATGAAGCCTTTCTGGATGGAGCTGATGGCTCCTCCGTTCACCGACCAGTTAAGTGAAGTTAAGAGGGAAGGTACTGTACATCTGGGGTCAGGCTTGAGTTATGACTTTCAAGTACATCCATTCTGCATCATGCCTCTTTTTTTCTCTCCCATAATCTGTTGGTACCATTTGGAATCCAACATTGTTTTTTCATTCTCTTAGTCTCAGTTGTTCTCCTAAGGTCCGAGAAGAGTGCTGGAAGGCAGATATATTAGTCCCAGGATAAGCAGGTCCCTTTTCTCTTGGTAGCTGAACAGGGGTTACTCTAGGTTAATTAGAACATCTGGGGCCAATCAAGGGCCTGCCAGAACCTGTTAAAAGTCTCCCCTCTGGGCAGATAGGGGCGTGCGATAAGATCTGAGGGAGGAAGGCCAGCTACTGGAGAGCTGGGCAGTGCAGACACTGACAAGCATTAGGAGAGAAGCCACACAGGTACAGAGGTGAAGGGCAGGAGAATCCCTGCCCAACAGGGTGGATGGCCCTTCTGGGCCCCATAGGTCTGAGGGAAGAGACCCTGCTAGAGGGGAGAGACTGAACCAGGTGTCTGGTCTGTTGCCACCATGCCCGGAAGGGCTACCAGAGACTGAGAGGCTCCCCTCCCCTCTCCCCATCAGGGAGGCCGGGAGGAACTCTGCACCAACAGGGTGTGGACAGTAAACGCAGAGGCATGGGGAAAATTCTGAGGGCAAAGAGAATACCTCAGCCTGCTGCTAAATGGAAGCACAGGAGCCACTGAGGTGGAGAGGAAGCTTTGTCACACTGGTCTATAATTCCCCGGGTTGTCCTCATTTCCCTTTTTATAGATTGGTACTATATTTGCCCATTTTCCAGTCTTCTGGAATCTCTTCTGTCTTCCATGACTTTTCAAAGATAATCGCCAATGGCTTAGATATCTCTTCAGTCAGCTCCTTGAGTATTCTAGGATGCATTTCATCAGGCCCTGGTGATTTGAAGACACCTAATTTGTCCAAGTAATTTTTATTTTGTTCTTTCCCCATTTTAGCCTCTTCTGATGCTACCTCATTTTCACTGGAATTCACTATGTTAGATGTCCAATCACCACCAACCTTCTTAGTGAAAACCGAAACAAAGAAGTCATAAAGCACCTGTGCTATTTCCACATTTTCTGATATTATTTCCCCACCCTCATTGAGTAATGGTCCTACCCTGTCCTTTGTCTTCCTCTTGCTTCTAATGTATTTGTAGAATGTTTTCTTGTTATCCTTTACGTCTCTAGCTAGTTTGATATCGTTTTGTGCCTTGGCCTTTCTAATTTTGTCCCTACATACTTGTGTTGTTTGTTTATTTTCATCCTTTGTAATTTGACCGAGTTTCCACTTTTTGTAGGACTCTTTTTTTTTCTTTCTTTTTTTTTTTTAGATCATTGAAGATATCTTAGTTAAGCCAGAGTGGTTTCTTGCCATACTTCGTAGCTTTCCTATGCAGTGGGATAGTTTGCTCTTGTGCGCTTAATAATGTCTCTCTGAAAAACTGCCAACTGTCTTCTATTGTTTTTCCCCTTACACTTACTTCCCATGGGATCTTACCTACCAACTCCCTGAGTTTGCTAAAGTATGCCTTCTTGAAATCCATTGTTTTTATTTTGCTGTTCTCCCTCCTACCATTCCTTAGAATCATGAACTCTATTATTTCATGTCTCAAATATACATTTCTGGTCATGTCTTTCATAGGCTTCCTTAATGCAATGAGCCATACTATTCTACCGTTGATTACAATCGTTCTGACAGCCCCTCTTGACTGCTTGTTCAAGACATTTTTTTCCTCGATTGCCCATTTCCTCCTCTCTTCACTGACTTGACTCTGACTTGCAAGTGCATCCATTCTGTATTGTGCCCCTTTTTTTCTCTCCCATAATCTGATGGTACCATTTGGAATCCAACACTGTTTTTTCATTCTCCTTAGTCTCAGTTGTTCTCCATCAACTCTGTGATAGAATCCAGAAACAAACTCCTTTCTACAATAGACAGCTGGTCATCCAATGTGGAATATTTGTTGCAAATCACTACCACATAACTATTATAGATTGCTATTGAAGTATTTTGATGCAATAAATACCCATCTCTGGAATTAAGGTGGAAGTGGCCTATTCTCAACAGTTGACAAGAAGGGGTGAATACCAAGGGAGGGGAAATTACTTTTGTAGTGCTACCGAGGCCAGTAGGCCACTTCCACTTTAATTGAATTGGCTCGTTAGCACTGCCCCCCCCCCCAACTTGGTAAGGCAACTTCCATCTTTTCATGTGCTATAATATATATTCCACTTACTGTATTTTTCACTCCAGGCATCTGATGAAGTGGGTTTTAGCCCATGAAAGCTTTTGCCCAAATAAATTTGTTAGTTTCTAAGATGCCACAAGGACTCCTCAGTCTGTATCAGCAAAAACAACAACACGGCTACCACTCTGAAACCTGTCACACAAGATGGACAGTTTCAGGTTTGAAGCAGCGCCTATATCTGATTGAGCCATAAAAATCTTCTGAAAAGGGACTAAGCTTCTTTTAAATGTACCCTCACCTCAATTATATACACATATTCTGCTAATAACCCATTAATGGATCTCAACCTATTTCGGGAAACCACTGTTTAATAACGGATCTCCTGTTATGCACTGATCCTTGGCTATGCCAAACACAGATGAGACAATTAGCCTTCAAAAAACCTAGGGGATATTGCTCACTCCAGCTTTGTATTGAGTATGAACCCTAAAAAAGCAAAGATTCTTATCTCTGTTAACATAATTCTTATTGCTGTGTTCAGGTGTCCCACACTGGTGTTTTCATTTACAGGACTATTATAACCCATGTCACTAATACATTCTAGTTAGATTGCTTCAGATAAATAAGAACTTAGCTGATAAGTGATGTTATCTGATTCCTGTCAATGAGTAAAAGCATAGCAGCTAACAGTCCACTGTGCTTACAGATTAAGAGACAGAGTGGGAAACCTTTAAATCTTATTCTCATCCAAAACTCAGCCAAATGGTATGGGGTCAAATCCTGGTCTCATGTACTCCAGTGTAAATCAGAGAAACTCCATTCAAGTTAAGGTACCCCGTGAGTGATGGATTTGGCCTCAGATCGGATTACTTGGTGTTAGGTTTTATGTTTAAATAGCTGCTGTGTGTATACATATATAGTATATTTTGTCAGTAGTCTGGAATATGTTATTCTCAACCAGTGGTTCATGTCTCTGGGGAGTCATGTAGGCAATTAGGGGGTTGCGAGGTACTGAAAATTTTATTACAGTCTAAAGGAAAGAAAATCTCACTCCCCCACTTCCTGCACACATACTCTTCAAATTCAAGTATTCTCTATCAATGTCTCAAAACGCACATAAATAAATTATAGAGGCTTCTCATTATAATCACTGATACTTTTTGACTTTTACTTTTATAGAAAATGCAAGGGGGTTGAAACATTTTTGACTTTGAATAAAGAATTGGCACCTGAAAAGGTTCAGCAACACTGATTTAAACCTTTTATCCTCAGCAGATGGCAGCATTCATAGGTACCAAAAAGTAAGCATTCTCCAAAATTAGGTAGTGGACAGACACTGTCTGTCAAAACTACACCCTATCTTATCAGTTTTAGACTTACTTGTATTTAAATCAGTTTTCCCATATTACTTTGATTTTTTTCTGTTTTGAATTTGATAACATGTCAGATTTTTCCATCATGACAAGATATTTTGCTATAAGTGAAATAGAAATTGCTGACATTTTTCTGTAGCCTTATTAGTGTCTGTATGTGACTTTAACCCTGTCCCTTCAAAATAGCTTTGTCAGATGAGACCTAGTCAAGTATAGCCTTGTAACATATTAGATATGAGTATGAAGTTTTCTTTTATATACATATGTGCACCAAAATTTAATATAAACATAAGTACCTTCATATGAATGAATTCAAATAGTAACAAGCCATATATTCAATTCAGACCTATGTACAAATTCAGGGTGAAATCCCCTCATCCTTACTAAGGCAAAACTTCTGTTGATGTCACTGGAGTCTTTTGACTAAGTAAGGACCTCAGGATTGGGCTCATTAATTTTAGCCTACATACAAAATCAATTAGTGCTAATACACAATAACTAACAGGCGTGATGCATGATGTTTTCTTTAGATACCTGCACGTGTTAATAATTTACTTTACTCGACAAGAGGTACAAGTACAATTATATAAGGCCATTAATTAATTAGAAAAATAGTGATTACTTATCTGGGCTAGAGGTGGCTGCCCTCTTCTACATGATCTTATACTGACAGTGCACCATGGCAACCAGAAAGTGGAAGGAAGAAGGCTGCTTTCTGGCAGCATAATTCCAAGGCTTTGCTTACAGTGAGCTGGGAGCTGTGCTACCCAAACTGGGTTTTAAATACAACTGAAAACCATCTCAAGCTAATTTGGTGGAAACACTCTTGGTCATGTCAACATCTGTGTTTAAACTAGAAACAGACCTAGAGTGAAAAATTTGGATTCAGATCCAAACTTTGCCAAAGTTTGAGGATATTTAAACTTGGTTTGTCTTCAGAGAGTATGGGGTACTTGCTAGGGATCCACAGCTGGCCAGTCACTTAGTTCTGGTTCCCCCTCCTCCTTATTCCCAAAAGCTAAAACACATTAAAGTGTTACTGAAAATACATTCCTCATATTAGTGTTCCACATAGTTTTCACAGGGATGTTCTGTAATCATGAAAGGAAGGTGAAAGGGTCTGCATGATCACTCATAGAAGGAGCAGAATGCATCCATGAGACTATCTCTATATTAAAATTTGGTCCATATGAAGAAAGAGTTTGAGAATGTCAAACTACTTGAAATGCAAGGGTTTTTGCATTTTCCTCTAAATGGGTCCATTTTTGCAGAAAATGTCACTAAAGTATGCACATTTTGGAGGAGTGAAGAGCATTTCTGAGTGAAAATAAGCAAAAATGGGCTATGTATTGAACAATGGTGGTATTTGTATTGAAAACTTGCAAAAATACTCATTTGGGTTGATACTGCTAATAAAGCAAAACATTATGGAACATTCTGTCCCCAAATCCCAGTCCTTACTGCCTTTCCACTGGTTGCCCCCTCAGTTGTTCTGAACTGGGGGCATTTCAGAGAGGAGATTCTTCACAGTGCACACTGGTACAGAGATTCTGAGCTGCTCCAGACTGTGGAACAGTCCATAAGCAACCCTAAGGAGGCTGTGATAAATTAAAGCATCCTCTGGCGGTCCTAGTTTATGCTGGGTTGTATATTGGCTTCCAGAGCAATACAGAAACCCAAGGGCATAAGGATGGTTTAAAGCACCTTTGTTCCTCTCTTGCTGGGCTACATCTCCTTTGCTGTGCCTGTAAAATGAAAAAAATTGTAACTTTCAAACAGCTCTAATGTGTAACCATGACTGTTGCACTCCACCAGACTCATACGATGCCTATTTGTTTAGCTTGCAAATGACCCAAGTGGTATTAACAGGGCTGTCAGGATCCTCAGGGCTGTCAGCCAATGTTAAGATTAATGTACATTTCCCAGTATAATACTTCCTCCTTGTCACAGTGCCATAGATGCCATCAAAATGTAAGGGAAGGGCCAAAGCCCCCTCAAACCATGAAATTAGCCAGATCCAGGCAGTAACAGTAGCACCTGTGACAGAGAACACATGAGACTGAACACACACACCCAGGGTGAGTGTCTTAGCCTGACAAAGTGTATGTGTGAGACAAGGTGACTGAGGTAATATCTTTTATTGGACCAACTTCTGTTGGTGAAAGAGACAAGCTTTGGAGCTTACACAGAGCTCTTCTTCAGGTCTATTTTCAAACTCTGTGCAAACTCAAAAGCTTGTCTCTCTCACCAACTGAAGTTGGTCCAATAAAAAAATATTACCTCACCCACTGTCTCTCTAATAACCTGGGACTGACATGACTACAGCAACTCTGCATACAAAGTGTATGTGTGTTTGTTTTATTCACTGCTGGACGAAAAGTTTTGGGAGGGGAAATGATAATATTACCTGCAAATAAAGTAAGGGAGTTAATAAGACAAGAGGGGAACAGTTGGGAACAAGCCAGGACCGAGGAGGATTCTCTGAGGCTAGAGATGGGGGAATTTAGGACAGGAGTGGAGTGACTGCACACAGGCATGAGGGGAAGAAGTCTATAGGGTTTCCAGTGCCAGGGTGAGGGGAGTGAGGCACTTGCCTCAGGCACATAAAGCTGAGGGGCGCACAAAGCGGCGGAGAAAAAAAAAGCCGTTGGCATGGAGATATTTATAACCCGGGTGATCACCCCCCCCCCAGCCCCACCTGCTGCCCCCGCGCCTCACCCGATTGTCCCCTGGCCGCGACTTGTTCCCCCCCCCCCCACCCGCCTTCCCTAGCCGGAGAGCAAAAAGTCCCTGTCTCTCCCCTACAGCTCCATGCTGCCTCCCTGCAGCAACTGCTGCCGCAGGGTCCTAGTGCCCCCCAACTCGACTGCCAGGGCAGACTGACTCTGAGCCTGCCATTCCCCCTCAGACCCTTTCATTTTCCAATGGGACCCTCCACCAGCACAGGGGGACCCCCCGCCCGCAGTCACTGCTCCTGCCCCATGCTGGGCAAGGAGTCAGCCCCATCCCTCATCCCCAGTGAGGCTACAGTCAGGGGCAACAGCAGGGGAGGAGGCGCATGCAGCACCCTCTGGCACCCACCACGGGGGAGGTGAGGGAGATTCCTGGACCTGAGAGGGGCCCTAGGAGCACATGCAGTGACAGTGGTGGGGGTGACTGTGCTGCTGGGGGGGGGCAGGAAAGGGGGACTCCTCCTCTAGAGGTCACTGCTGCCGGCAGGGAAAGGGCTAGGGAGAGTCATCCTCTCTGGCCGCTATCCTGGAGCAGCCTGCCTGCACCCCAAACTCATCCCCAGCCCTGCCTCACCCCAGACCCCACACCTCCAGTCAGAACTTTCACCCCCCCACACCGCACCCTCTGCCCGAGCCCTGAGCCCCTCCAGCACCCCAAACACCTTATCCCCAGTCGCAAACAGAGCCCTCACCCCCCACACTCCTACTCTTGCCTTGAGCCCCTCCTACACCTCAAACCTCCCTCTGAGCCCCTCCCATGCTCCAAACCCCTCATCTGCAGCCACAACTCACAGCCCTCACCCCTGCACCCCCATCCCTCTGCACCCCTCCCATCCCCAAACTCCCTCCCAGAACCTGTACCCTCTCCCATCCCCAAACTCCCTCCCAAAGCCTGCACTCCAATCCCCTGCCCCAGCCTAGGGCCTGCACCCCAGAGCTCCTCCCTCACCCAAACTCCCTCCCAGAGCTTGGGCAGGTGGGGGGGCAGAGTTTGGATGGGGGCGGGTTCTGGGCACCACCAAAATTTCTACAAACCTGCCACCCCTGATCCTGCCCTGCAAACCTGAACTCCCAGCATTCTCAGGACACATGCTGATATCCAGCACCTCCCTCCCCTGTGAGTCCCTCTCTGGATTGGAACTGGACTGGAACCAAAGACCATCTTGGAAGCAACATTACTAGCCCAAGCAGTCAAAAATCATGAGTTAGACCCCCCAAAATCACAGGCTCTACCGCCGCCGCTTCATTCATTCTTCAGCGGCAGGCCCTTCCCTCCGAGAGGGACTGAGGGACCTGCCACCGAATTGCCACCGAAGAGCCGGCCCTGAGGGAGGGTGCAATTTTATATTCTTGCCTCAGGCGCAAAAATACCTAGTTATGGCTCTGAGGGTTTCTCAACCGGGCAAAAGGGGAGAGTATTTTGGGTTGGGGTTCTCCCATGTAGGTGGAGTGGTGAGTCTGAGATAAAGGTGGGTAACCTCTCACACAAGCAAGAAGGTGAAGAATGGAGAGGAGTTTGGAAAAGGTGGGTGGTTGCTTTCTCTGTCTGGTAAGGGTGGGGTATAGCAATGTCATGGGTAGGGAAGGAGAACAGATTGGGGGCACTAATGAAGATTTTACCTCCTAAAGTTTCTTCATTTTATTAGAGTCTATTTTCAAATTTTCCCTAGCAACTGTAATGTAAGGGTTTTTTTGAGTTTTAGTTTACAGAGCTCCCATATTGCCCATGTGCTTCAATCCCTCTGCTCTTTCTTGCTAGGGTTACCAGATGTCCCCTTTTTATAGGGACACTCCCGATTTTGGGGTCTTTTTCTTATATAGGCAGTTATTACCACGCACCCTGTCACGATTTTTCACACTTGCTGTCTGATCACCCTACTTCTTGCTCTACTGTAGAACTACAAACATGGGGGAACGGGTAAAGTTTGGAAAAGGGGTGGGCAAGGATATAGGGTTTTATATTCTGAAACCTGCTGCTCTTGGGTGGGTGTGGGTGCTTGCTTGCTGACTCCGCATCATGTTTCTATTTGAGAGATGTGAGCAGGGACCTTCACATTGGGTGTATGGATACCAAGTCCTTCCTCCAGGACAGACTGCAGCCCAGGAGCAGTGGTCAGGTGAGGTCAGACTGCAGCCTCCCCAGACCAGCAGTGATGGTCCCTGCTCCAGCTACCTCAAGCAAGGATTGAAGGTGATGGTATGTGTGTGGGGGGAGGAAGTTGCAGATTATCTTAATATGGCACTGGGAGAGGGGGGAGTTTGGGGCAAGCCACAAGGGGGCAGGCTGTTTCTGGGTGGCAAGGGAGGGTGGGGGAGGGAGTGGAATATGTTTATTGGAAGGGTTGGGGGGTCTCAGAAGTGATGTTTGCGAAGAGAACAGGAGTCAGGATCTGTCTCGGAAAGGACGAGCCTGGCTCAGAGGGGGTGAGGGTAATATGAGGGCCAGGTGTGGACCAGTGGAGACTGGGGGCGCGGTTTCCCTCGGAAGGGGCGGGGCTTGGGTAGGCGGAAGCGTTTCGGTTGGGGCGGGGGTGTCCGGGAAAAGGGCGGGGTCTGGGCGGAGGGCGGGGTCTCGGTGGGGGTGGGGTCTGGCCGAGAGGGCAGGATTGGGGCGGGGTTCTGCTCGCGCCGCCTGCTCCCAGCGGGCGGGCGGGGATAAATCCCAAGCGCGGCAGCGGCGGTGCTCAGTTGCTGAGGGGATTTAAAGGGACCGGAGCTGTCGCGCCGGAGCCTGGTCTGCGCACACCGGGCACTCGCAGCAAGGAGAGTAGGTGAGCGTCCCGCTCGGGGAGCCCCACCCCGGCCCTGGGGCAGCCGAGGCCCCACCCCCCTGTGTGAGTGCGTGGGCTCCGGACAGTGCCCGCTGCTAGCCTCGGGGGGGGGGCGCGGTCCTGCGCGGAGAGGCGGCTTTCTCGGTGCCCTAGGGTCGCGCTGAGCATACTGCGGGGATCGTTACCCGCCTCCTTGCAGCCGGCGCCCCCCCTCCCCCCCGATTCCTGGGGTCCTGCGTCCCCTGAGCCCGCCGCTCCGGTGCGCGGTCCTGTTCTCCCCTGCCGGATTCCCGTGGCCCCGGGAGGGGCTGCCCATCGCCTGCCTCCGGTGGGGGAACCTCTCTCCCCCCTCCCCCACTTCCTATCCCCCGTCACCGCCCCCTGCTGGTGCAAGGTGGCTGGCGCTAGGGTAGCGCCAGTGGGAGCCTTAGTGTAGACGAGGTGCTTATAGTTGCCACTGCTTTTTGTCACCTCTGTGGCCTCACATGGCGGTGCTGGCACAGTTTTTATTGCGGGGGTGTTGAGAGCCACCATTGAACCAGCTGTAAACCCTGTTATTGATGGAACCCACTGCACCCCAGCACCCCTAGTTCCAGCACCTATGGTCTCACAGTGACATAGGGGTAAAAGCACCAGCAGCCGCATGGGAGCTTTGTCTACTTTACACCCACTGTAGCCACTGTCAGTGTTGAAAACAGTGGAAAATTGCTTGTAGAGAGTCTCTGGTAAACACTGCTGAACATCTGTGTTGGTGCTAATATCAGAATAGTGACAGTAAGGAGGCCCATAAAAGACTATGGGCTTGATTCTGTTCTCACTGACTCCCAGTGGAACCCCACTAAAACCAATGGGGTTATATTGGTCTTAAACAGATGTAAGGACGAAGAGAATAGGACCCCTTTAGGAAAGGGCAAGAGAGGGAGCTATTGGATAAACACTTAGTACAAGCCACCATACAAAGCTGCATTGTAAGATTTGTACTGTGTCTTTAGAACACTATCATTGCCATTAAAGAAGCATTAAAAAGTTAAAATAGAAAAATGAGAGCAGAGGTGTACTCTGAGGTACAAGCAGGAGGGAAACATATTTTTTTCTGATTATACTTGGAAATAGATGAGAATCTGAGCTGGAGATATGTGGGAAACTGTTCTAGTCTATCCGGATAACACTCTAATAAAATGTTGTTTCAGTTAACCTATGGGTATACTGTATATGCCAAATGATAGACTGGATAAAAACTGAATGCTCCCAAATGTGAGATTATTCTTTGGTACACTTTTAAAAAATCATTTTTGTCTAAAATATTTATCTGCATCTTCAATAATAATAATAATTTAAAAGCTTTTTTTCTTTAAAAAAGAATTTAAAATTGAATCCATACAAAATTGAAGTGTTGGGCAGCCACCTCTCTGATGGAGGCCAATAACCAACTGGTGCACAGGGGAAATCTTGGGCCAATAACACAAGGACAAATCCTTAATCTTATGCAAAATGCCATGTGATCTTTATCCATGCAACAGACAAGACCTTTTATGTGTGTGGTTCTTGTTTTTAAAGATTTCTGACCACCTCTTCTGTATAGAGCTGTCCAAATTCTCCAGAGAAATTTTTGTTCAATTAATGTTTTGGGGAATAGGTGGAACATCTTCTATTTGGCATATTTATTGATAAATATAAATAGTTTTGACGACTCCCACCCACACCAACTAACGAACTAAACTATATAGGAACAAATATTAACAAATGGGCTTTTAACAAAAGATTGAAGTTTGACTTACACTTTGAAAATATAAAGCACTATGCAAGTTCTAAGTATGTAGTTCAACTGAATAGATTATCCTGGTCTCCAAAGTCTTTTCCGCTGTTTTTAGTGCCACCCACTTGCATAAATTGTTACATAAACAATAGTAATATAAGAAAAGTGTAGCATGACTTGGGGTACTTCTTAATGCTTTATTTTTTTAAAAGTAGATAGTGTCTGCTTAGCTTTTGAACCAAACTTCCAGGAATCAAATGCCCTAAAATTAAATCACAAGGCCTAATGCTCTACACTTTCATGTGAGTTTAGTGCCAGATCTCACTCCCTGAACCAGAAGAGGCTACTTGTCCAACCCAGTGATGGATGGATTGGTCCGGAGGGGCAGGGATGGTGTCCTTAGCCTCTGTTTACCAGAAGCTGGGAATGAGCAACAGGGAATGGATCACTTGTTGATTACCTGTTCTGTTCATTCCCTCTGGGGCACCTGGCATTGGCCACTATCGGAAGACAGGATACTGGGCTAGATGGACCTTTTGTCTGACCCAGCATGGCCGTTCTTATGGTCTGACTTGCTCAATAGCAACTCCTTCAGCCAATTAAAGAACCGGGTCTACTAGCAGTGAAGGAAGTCCCTTTCAGACCTAGAGATTTAATCATAATTTCAGACATGGGCTGGGGTGTTTTGTGTTGTTTGTTTCCCTAATGAATATTTTGTCAGATATTGTTTCTTTAGTTTTAGTATCATAAGCAGTCATTCAATCACTGACTGTCTTCTACGCTGAGAAAGAGAACACCGGTGGAGAAACTGCAGCATAACCATGAAAAAAGAACAGGAGTACTTGTGGCACCTTAGAGACTAACAAATTTATTAGAGCATAAGCTTTCGTGGACTACAGCCCACGTCTTCGGATGCATATCTGTGGGCTGTAGTCCACGAAAGCTTATGCTCTAATAAATTTGTTAGTCTCTAAGGTGCCACAAGTACTCCTGTTCTTTTTGCGGATACAAACTAACACGGCTGCTACTCTGACAACCATGAAAGTTACTCTTCTCGAGTAACCTTTCTTTTCCCAAAGGTGGCAATATATTTATGTACAGAGTTAACTTAAGCAGGTGATGAGCTGGTGGGGGTGAAATTTGGGAAGGAAGAAGACAAGAATTTATCTTGGCTGGAATTGGGTAAATGATGCTTTTTTTTTTTTTTTTTTAATTAAGTACAAAAGAGAGACCCCGAGTGTATATCAGAATAGCAAATTGTAGTTAACTAGTACCTTTGTTTTACATCTTTAGAGCCTTGCAGACCTGCAGATATCCGCAGACAATGTTTGTGGATCGGATGCGGATACAAATCTTGTATCCACACAGGGCTCTACTTATCTTGATAGATATGGATTATCCTCAACACTCTCATTTTGGTGGAAGTTGTGGATGCTTGATATGTTTCAGGATCAGGCCCTTTGGCTTTTGTTCACAGTAGCCAGTAATGTCTTGAGAAGCAAGTGTGTAAATGCAGAAGGAGCTGTTTTATGTAACTCAATAAGTTAGCAAGCCTAATGGTATCTCTGACATGGTTTTGGAAATAATTTGAGATGATACTCTCAACTTGTTAAAATGGGCCACTTTCAAGTTTGAGGCCCCAAGATGTAATCTCCTCATAACCGTATGTTTGTTGTCATACTGTTCTTTTACCCCTTAAACAGGCTTTGTATTCCTGGGCTGCTCTTCAAAAATAAATCCAAGCAATTAATTCCCCTTGTAATCTTGGAGAAAGTAGGTTGATAGCAAAGAAAAACAATGTTCTTATGAGTATTCCTCTGACCCCTCCAAAAAGGTTTCCTGTGAATTTTGTGTAGTGACTACTCACAAGCAGTAAGCAGATGTATATAGCAACACTGTGTGTGATTTGGGGAATGGGAGAATTTGGTGCATATACTGGTGATCAAAATACAGCTGCATACCTGTGGAACTACCAAATGTACTCTGAAGACACAGAAAATAAGGAACAGCCCAAACCGGAGATCAAGATGATTAAATAAATGAATTCCTGTGTGTGTAAAATTTGCAAGTTCCAAGATTTAGCATTTCTGATGGCAAGATAGTGAGAAATAGGGAAAGCAGGTGTTCGGTACATAAGTAAACTTGGGTGTAAAATGAGCATCTGCTAATAATAAGAGCAGTTGAGATCTTCACAACGGACAGGTTAAAACTGCCGTTTTAAGATGTTACACAAGCTGCCCCCCACCAAAATCTATTTTGTTTTTTTTCTGTTGGATCCATTACTAAGGTATTCAAGAGCTTTAAAATTATGACTTTTCTCACTCAGACTGGTGGAGATTACAGTAATCTGTATGGGTGGTTGCTTACATGTTACACCACATACATCAGCTAGGTGATGAGGTAAATTCATGCCAGTACAACAAAAGATAATTACATAAGGCTTCAAAATAATGGTCAATCTCACATAGGGGCATATGCAGAAATATTGCTGTTCCTACTGTTTGTCAGTAACAACAGGTAAAATAGGTAATGTCTCAACAGTCTACACAGGTTTTAGCATACATCTAAAGTCCTGAGATATGGTCATGATCAGCAGTTCAACAACTGTTGTAGAACAGGTATATCATGCTTTGCATCTGGTATGTGTATTTGTGGCGAGGGGGAGCCATGTAGAACATACAGTCAGACATAATGCAGACACCAACTAGAATGTGGAAAAGTAATTTATTTGATAAGTCTGTAAACTGGCCATGGATAAAGTAAATATGAACCAGATTCCGTTATTTTTTGATTACTTGGATGTCTTGCCTAGCAAGAGACAAGGTGCACGAGGTAATATCTTTTATTGGACCAACTTCTGAACAGTCCAGTGAAGGTATTACTTCACCCACCTTGTGTCTCTGATATCTTGGGACCAACATGGCTACAACAACATATACAGAGGCTTGCGTTCGGGGCTGGCTTGGGTTAGATTTGAACTTGTGTAACTAGAGGTGAAAGGCTCTCAGTATCTTAACAGTTCCATGAGCCATCCAGTCTTTTTAACACTGATAAAATAGTATAAAGCAATTGGATAAAAAGAGAGAGTCCCAGTGGAGGCTTTTTCTTCTAGGGAATCTTATTTAGGGTTGTCTAGACAGCTTTGATTGCTTAATCACAAACATGCATAACATAGGCCCTTTTAGTATTCATTGGGGGAAAACCAAAGGCAACCATCAAAGAATTTTCTGTTAACTTGGTATACTAAACTGAGTAAGTAATAGTAGAATTCAATATCAAAGGTCACATATCCTGGGAAAGAAGAGGATAAAACAGATTAATCATCTCTGTAAGTAGTCTTTAAAGGGTTGCTGTTTTTTGCATTGCATTAGACGTCCCTCACCCCAAAAGTCATAAAACTTTAATTTGAAATAACTTCACAGCAGACATTGCAGGATACCTACTTTAAAATGACATGTAGATTAGACAGCCTATGTTGACCATAAACCAATTCTGAACAAGTTGAAAAATCTGTAAAATTATTCTACATTTTGCTTTTTTTCTTTTGGCTTTGAGATGGAATGTAACATGGAAGAGTCAACCCTTTTTATGTATTTATTTATTGAAAGCTCTAACATTACAAGATGAGGAGAGAATCTTATTACAGAAATAACTTTCTTGATATTTCCATAAGATAAGTCTGAATGTTTTCAGTGTGTGAAACCTAGCTGGATATATTCAGGTTCCCTTGCCTGTTCAAGCACACCCTCTACCGGTTGAAACTGTTACCAAAAAATTAAAAATCTACTACTAACTTGATTACACACTGAGCTCTGTTGAAAGGCTAACTGAAATGTGGCTTTTTGGGAGGGGGTGGGTGGAGAAGGTAAAGCTGTAAATCTCCTGGGTTCTTGAACACAGTCTGTGTAGATTACACACTAAAATTATTGCCAAGATTTGTATATTAGGACTCAGACCTGAAAACACACATGTGAGGAGTCTATTGAATTTTAATAAATTAAGATACATAGATGTTTTCAGGATTGGGACTATTAACTATATCCACATGTTGATTCAATATAAAATATATTTGCCACATGAATTCATCTCTAGTGTGTATGTATGTGCTGGTGTGTGTGTATATATAGGCAAATTTTCATAACCTCAAATTAAGTATGTTGTATAAGAATGGATTACTGTACCGAATAGTAATTCACAGTACTAAAATGCTACATATGTAATAAAGACTATACAGTATATTCTTTAGATATGTTGAAAATATCTTGCTGGACAAATATGGGAAATCTTCTAATCTTATTTTGTATATTCTGATTTCTTCAGGTTTTTGTGCAAATTATATACAGTAATGCTCATCCCCCTAATTACATATTACACACACAAAAACTGTTAACAGAACACCATAATTTCAAAATCAAGAATTCAAAAATTAGGAAATGCCAGAAGTAAGATTGCCCATGCATATGCTTCCACATTCATATGCATTATGACACAATCTTTAATTACCTGATCACATTATTTTTTTCTACAGGGGGAGTAGGAACTTGAATTTTTTGGCCCTGAGGATATGGAGAGCCCCTGCTATCAAGCATCGGGGCGCCACAGCGTTTAAAAGAAAAGGTTTTTTTTGTTTTGGTTTGTTTGTTTGTTTTTTAAATAACATGGGCCAAACAATGTATTTTTGCTTAGCCTCATTCCTGGAAGTGGCTGAAATAATAATAGTAATTAATAATAAATAAATCCGCCTCAGGCAGACTCTGGCATGGAAAATTTCAGCTCCAGCTATTAAAGTTGGCAAAGTTTATAAGCAACTGAAAACAGGGGCCTTACAGTGGGAAATATTGGGTAATCTTAATCATTCTTGAAAGAATTAATTTGTACTACATGAGTTGTGGTGTGGTATAAAGAAAGAAATATGCTTTTTGTTGCGAATGAAGTTAGTAGCCTTGTAACCAAGGCAGTAATGTCATAATACAAATAAGTGCCATGCTAGCATTTCTGTATGAATGCATGCCTGTCCTGCCCTATATTCAGTTATGGATGTTTCAGATGACATTTTCACATAATACAAAAGCAGATTTTTATTTTACAAAGCAGAGGTATAAAAAGTCTTCGTGTACATAGAAAACACTCCTAAATAAAAATCTTGTTTTTGTTATGCTTGCAAGTACCTACAGTGGAAGGTCTAGGACACCGCATTGATGCATCTGATATGGATTAAGAACCTTCTTATGGATCTGAACAAGACAAACTTTCATGCTTATACTTCAGGACCTTTTAGAAGCCTTTGATACAGCTGGTCATATGGTGCTGCTGATTGCATGCACGACAATGCTTCTCTCACAACTGCAGCTCAAAGTTGGTTTTGATTATTTCTTCTAGACAGTTTACAACGTTGTGATGAGTAGTTCCTTGCCAAAAGACTTTGAGTGAAGTCTCACACGACTTATACCCATCTCCTGCTCTCCTTAATTTTTGACTGCTTAGAGAGAGCAGTTGAGATATCATGTATTCCAGTGCCACCAATATATTGGAGGAGCCTAGCTTTTCACCATGAACACCATGTGTTCCTGAGTGTTTGTGCAGTCCTTGGCACAACTGGGTAAACAATACCGATTGGTCCTTTATACAATAATGGTTGGATCTATTATACAGCACAAATAGCTTGCCTTTTCTTTTCAGCAGCCCCAATCAGGGCTGTGGCCCAGCTGTCTGTCAGTGGGGGGGAGGAAATCACCTAGAGTGAAAACTATTTGCCTTTCTGTAACCAGTTTAGTTCATACGTCTCAAAGGTTTTAGAACCAGAGCAAAATAGCTGCCTCAGACCTGAACTCCTGCTTTGAGGAACTAGAAGGAACGTCAGCCTTGTCCCCTGAGGGAAGTATACAGTTTGGGGGTCTGATTGGCCTTGTTGCTTTTCCTGTATATACACAATGGTGCCATGAAAGATTTAACTAGTCAGAGGAGGCCCTAGCCACTATGGTTATGCTTTTTACTATTGCTAGATTAGATTACTGCATTTTAATCTAGTTGGGGATGAAGACAAACATGTAGAAACTTCAATTTGAATAATGGTACTTTCTGAGCAAGATTGTTTTTCCAAGAGTTCATCACATGAATTCTGTGCCCATTCTGGGGCTTCTCTATTTTATTGTGGATGTACTTGGTTCCCTTGCTTTAAATACTCCAGTAGTTCTCAAACTTTATTGCACTGCCCCCCCCCCTCTTCTGACAACAAAAATTACTACACAACCTCAGGAGGGGAATTGAAGCCTGAGCCCGCCCAAACCCTGCTAGCTCAGGTGGGGAGGCCAAAACTGAAGCCCAAGGACTTCAGCCCAGGGCGGGAGGCCTGAAGCCTGAGCCCCGCCGCCCAGGACAGTGGGGCTTGGACTTTGTCCCTGGGCCCCAATAAGTCTAATGCCAACCCTGATGACCCCATTAAAGTGGTGCTGTGACCCATTTTGGGTCCCCTTCCCACAGTTTGAGAACCACTGAAATACTCTATCTGAATGGGAAGAGAGGGCAGAGCATTCTTAGCAGAGGGCACTTTCCTAAAGAATTCCATTGTAATGGTTGCAAGCCTGACCAGGAGCATGGTGCAGGGCCCACCTTTTTGCAAAACCTTTTACATCCCTGTAATAAAGAATGGCCTGCTATAATCCCTCAGGGATAGGTGAGGAGGAATCTCCAGTAGCACCTGAATTGAGGAATGGAGGAGAGAAAGGGTCTTAAGAAATAATTCAATGCATTCTTAATCTTGTGTCTCCTACCTAGAAATTATAGTAGTGTTTCCAAGAATGGACTCTTTTTTGGTACATTTAATATTCTTCCTGCTCACAATAATAAACTAACGACCAAAACCAACTTGCTTTTGGCAAGTTATTTTACATTTTATTTTCATGAGCAAGTAAGGTACCATTCAGTTTTTGTCACTGGAAGAATGGGTGAGTTTAATTGTACCTGGGTTAATAAATTTTTATGCTGATTTTGTAGAATTTCAGTAACAGGGTTGGTGGAGACAGCTCCATTATTGGATGTCTTATTTTTTATCACTTAAAAAGCAGATTAACCAGGACTGAACATTGTGGTACATTGGAGTAAAAATAAACTCTCCAAAAGGAGAGGCATGCAGTCAAGATAATCAAATCATGACTCCAAAGTTAACCTTGTATGACCACTTTCATTTATAAACCTGATCATCTATTGAATATTCTGTGTTTTTAAAAAAAACAAGAAATCCTCCCCACCCCCCGTGTGACAATCACTGTGTGTAGTCGGTGTCCAGAGGGATCCTTATTAAGGAAAGTTTGCATGTAACCGGAAAGGTAGTTTCCAAAATGTGTTCCACTTTTTAAAATTTGCTTTTTTTTTTTTTTTTTTTTTTTTTTTTGACTGTTCATAATTCAGGTTAGAAATAACTTGTTTCTACATGAGACAGGGTCGTTGAGGTTATACCTTTCATTGGGCCAGCTTCCGTTGGTGAGGGACACACAAGGGTCCAATAAAAGATATTACCTCATCCACCTTATGCTAATATCCGGGTCCAACATGGCTACAACACTTGTTTCTGAAGGAACATTCTCTAAAAACTAGTCACAGGATGATTTAACATGTTGGCATGCATCAGTATGTAGTTACTAGAAGCCATTTATGCTTGTATTAGAACTTGTGATTGGTTTAAATGTTACAAATTAATCCAGTTAGATTAAGCTTTTTATTTATTTATTTTTTAAATCCTAGCTTATTTAACTGGAAGGATCTCCACAATATTACTAAGTCAACCTGCTGTCTTAGGAAAGAAAGATACTAGCATTTTTTAGTTCTTACTGGAGGAATCCTCACTCCTTGTTTTGTCTTTTTTGGTTTTGTTTTGTTTTAATATAGCGTAAGGGCAGGTCTACACAACAACCTTAAGTAAACCTATGTTAGGTTGACTTACAGCCACCTCAGTAATTACTGTGGTGGCTGATGTCCACATTACCCTCCTCCTGTCAGTGATGCATGTCCTCACCAGGAGTGCTTCCATGGACTGATGGAAGCAGTGTGGGGGGCTGAGAGCCAGAGCTTGCAGCTCCCTCTCGGAAGCTCAGCTGCTGCCCAGTGCTTCTCACGTCAGGTGGGGAGATCCGGGCCTGGAGTCCAGTCGGCAGCTGTGCTCCTGGTGAGGAGCCAGGACCCTGGTGGGCAGCAGGGCTGCCAGTGCAGAGCCCAGGGGGCAGCCCCAGCCAGCAGCCTGGGTAGCAGCTCAGCTTGGAGCGGAGACCCGGCAGCAGCCCACCTGTGGAGCTGGCTTTCTTGTCAATTTCAGGGCTCCAGCCAACAGCCGATGTAAGGAACGCAATATTTGCACTGACACTGTGTCTCCCTAACTACACCAACGTAAGCCCTATGCCTCTCATGGAGGTGCAGTTACTATGTCGGTGTTGTAGGACACTTAGGCTAGGTCTACACTACCGGGAGGGGGGAGGGGGGGGCTCGAGCTAAGATACACAACTTCAGTTACGTGAATAGCGTAGCTGAAGTTGCGTATTTTAAGTCGACTTACCTGGCTGTGAGGACGGCGGCGAGTCGACTGCTGCCGCTCCACTTCCACGTCTTGCCACGGTGGATTTCCGGAGTTGACGGCAGAGCGATCAGGGATCGGTTTTATCGCGTCTTCACTAGACGCGATATGTCGATCCCCAATAGATCGATTGCTACCTGCCGATCCGGCGGGTAGTGAAGATGTGCCCTTACATTGGTGGAAGCAAGTCTGTAGTCTAGATATTGACATAATTAGATCGACATAAGCTGCCTTATGTTGTCCTAATTCTCTAGTGTAGACAAAGCCCCATATATCATCAAGACTGAAACCTGGCCCCACTTGCTCTCAGCATCAGCATCTTCTTGGAATCCCATCAGAGGCAACAGACTGGATAGTTGTGAATTTCTCCTTCGCTAACAGAATCTCCCTCTCCCACACACCTCAATGTGGATGTGAAATGTGGTAGAGAGGTTAGAGAAGATTATCCCAAAAATCTTCATCACTGGCTGTGACACTTACATGAACTTTGTGTGATTTCCTTCCACACCCCCCTCTCTCCCCCCCACCCCAAAAAAGTCCGAGAGATTAAGGGGGAAAAGATGGAAAATAACACAATTTATTATTTTTGTGATCACTCTGTCAGACTTCCTGACTGAATGAGGTTATGATGCTTCAGTAGTTTGTTCCGTCGTGTATATAGTTGGGCTCTGTTGACTTTCAAGGGAATGGTGTGGCTGCCAGATTTTTTGATCCTGGCCTGTGCCTGGTCACTACCATGACTATAACCTGGTAAGAGTCAAAATATAGTTAGATTTCAAATGAATAATTTTTCATCAAATCACAAGTATTTCCTAGTGAGCATTCATGTGGTTGCTTCTGGGGTAGGTTAGCCTGACATACCAATTTACTTTTGAGTCTTTGTTAGGTGGTCCAGAGAGTTGAAATGGGGGTCTTCAGTTCTGGTTGGATTTTGAACCAAGTAACACCTTTTTTGGGGTCTAATTAAAGGGGATCTGCAGAGAAGTGAGGGGAGGTGAGAGAAGACTTGTGCCTCTGGTTTATTATGATGCATATGAAGTCTTGCAAGATGTGAGGTTTTTGTTTACACTGGAAATTCAGGTCTTGCCTTTCCTAGAGGCTATGGAAAACTGGTAGGATTAAGTCATCAGTGATAACCTACAAGATAGCCTGATTAATTAAAATGGGGCTGTTTACAAGTGCTTTGTGTGGTGCTTTTTAAAATTTTTGTTAATGCAAATATCTTGGAAACATTTGTAAAAAGAGGTGTCTTTCCCTAATCTTTTCACCAATCCCTAATTGCTGGAGACTGGACACTAAATGGGGAGGGCTCTGAGTTACTACAGAGAATTCTTTTCCAGGTATTTGCCTGGTGGGTCTTGCCCCCATGCAAAGGGTCTAACTGATCACATTTTGGGGGTCAGGATGGAATTTTTCCCCCAGGTCAAATTGGCTAAGATCCTGGGGGGGAGGGGTTGGTTTTCCTCTGTAGCATAGGGCATGTGCACGTTTAAACTAGTGTAAATGGTGAATTCTCTGTAACTTGAAGTCTTAAAACCATGCTTTGACAACTTCAGTAACTCAGCCAGAGGTTGGTCTATTTCAGGAGTGGGTGAGGTTCTGTGGCCTGCAACGTGAAGGTGGACAGAGTAGATGATCATATTGGTTTCTTTTGACCTTAAAATCTATGGGTCTGTGAGTGGGTTTATTCAAATAAGGGCTCATAAGCAACATTGCACATCTGAGTAGTTTCAGCAAAACCAGCAAGGGCTAGATTTGACTTCCTGGTCCTTCATATTTCTAATGGAGGTTTAAAGGAATATTTCAGGCTGTCTTTGTACATCATAAACAAAAAGAGCACAAGCACAATTTTTTTGTTTTTGTTTTCCTTGGCATGTCTTAAAACACTGAGCTCTCTAGAAGCTAGTTAGTTAATCCCTGTGCACATCATGCCAGCGCTGTTTGAGAAAGTTGTAAATCCCATACGGTTGTGCTGGTGGAGTTGATTATATTAGTGAAGATGACAATATAGTTCAGTTGCTGCCAGCATCCCACTAGAGTCCAATGTTTGAGGCTTCTCTGAGTGTAAAAGTCCTGCTAGCAATGAAGTTAGTCTGCATTTACTCTGGTGTTACTGAGAGCAGAATTTGACACTTGAGTTGTCTGTCAATTCAATATTACAGAAAGTTTTACAGAACATTAATCTGCTAGACTTTCATCTCTGAAGATAAATATTTGAATCCTGGGTTACATCCCAAACAAAGATGAATTATATTCTCAACTCTCAGACAAGGGCTCAAAAAATCCACCAGTGAGAGTTTTGTATGTTGAGTGGTATGATCATACAGTTGTATAGGTGCAAGTCACCTTTCACTTTGGCAGATCTGCTGTAGCAAGTGAAACGGAAATAAATGGTCAGAACACCCTTCTTGACATACCTGAATGTACAGCGGCTTCTCTTGATCAAGACTTGAAAGGGCATGCCATATTGTAGCTGCAAATCATTTGTCCTGTTTATCATAGGTCTCAGACACAGATGAGTTTGTACAAAGCTACTGTCAGATCTGCTTGTGCATTAGATCCTGACAAACCAACGTTCTTTTGCTTATCATTCACAGAATATGCAAGAGTTGTGTTGTCACTGTTATTTAGTGATGGAATACAACTTGCAAGGTCACTCTAAAATATGCAACAACACAAGTAATAGCTTTATGCAAATATGCAAAGGTAGCACTGTTTCAAACACAATCTTAAATATTTTAAAAGAACTAGATATCAAGTCAGCAGATCATACTAAATTTGTGTAACTTGCCCCGCTTTCAGCCAGAGAAATGATGGCTGTCTCTCTTGCAGAATCTTCCTTTATATCTGCCATACCTTTGACTGTTACTGAGTTTGGGCTCCTTTCACTGCAATAGTATTTTGTACTTACGGTATCTTCCAGACGAGGATCTTAGTTCATTGTACAATTAATTTAGCTTTACGTCCTCTTGAGAGTAGGAAAGCTTTTCCGTTTTATAAATTAGGAAATTAGTGTAGAGCTTAAGTGACATCACAATGGGAAGCCAGTGACAGAGATGACACTAGAATCCAAGTTTCTATAACAAGAACAGAAGGTATCTCAGAACCCTAAGATGTAGAATCCTGGAAATACACCTAACATGTTTGGTACGGTGTGGTTCATTAGGAAACGCACAATTTTTAATTTCTCTGTATATTTAAATATAACTTACATTTCCAAATCTGTTGGGTCAAAAATTGGACAATTACATGTTTTCCAGTATATAACGGGCAGAGCCTCAGCTGGTATAAATTTTCATAGCTCTATTTAAATTAATTGAGCTATGACAACTTAAACCAGGTGCAGATTTGCCACAAATTTCCTTATCGTCTATCATATTTGATGTTCAGTGAAATGGTGCATTCTCCAACTGACCTAATTTTCCAGCCTCCACCCAGTGTTTTAAATAGTCTCTTGCTTTTTTGGGGGGAAGGAGGAAGACGGATGTGTTGAATAAACCCCCATATCCTATTGAGTATTGAAATGGTATCCTCTTCCTTTCACATATAACTGAGTTTTTTGACTCAAGACTGCGATGTAATTCCAAACTGTCTAAACCATCCTCTCAGAAGATTTGTTCCACTTTGTTTTCATTTTTTTAAATAAACACACCATTTTAACCCCTCCTAGGTACTTACATGACTGCTATTACTATAGTAATGGGAGTCTCACAATCTCTTAATGTATTTATCCTCACAACTCCCCCATGCGGCAGGTAACGTTGTTATCCTCATACTGCCTTGTCTATCCGTATCCATCTGTTGTCGCTTGTCTTATACTTAGATTGTAAGCTCCTTGGGGCAGGGGCCGCCATCTTTTTCTTTGTACAACGCCTAGCACTGTGGGATCCTGGTCCATGACTGTGCCTACTAGCATACAGTAACACGATACTATTCTTAGGTTACTGCATAGTATGTCATGTGGTTTGCTGCACAATTAAAAAGTCTGAAGAAGAAATCCTTTAACTTTCCAAATTGTTCAAAGAAAATATATTGATCTGCATGTACTAAACCAATTTATGCAGCTAGCAAGATATTATCCCTGTTAAGATTAATATAGTAGTAAGTGCCATAACTATTTTAAAACATTTTAAAAGGTAGCAATCAACTTTTCTTAGCAACATTTTACACATACTAAATCTTCCAGCTGCTGAGTAGTAAACAGCATAATTTAAGAGATGCAGCAAGACAAATCTACTGCACCTGACTCAGCATTTTTTTTTTTTTTTTCAAATCAGGCAAATCTGAAAAGCTAGTGATTGTCATTTGTTAAGCAACAATTTGTTAGGCAACAATAAGGTCCTTGGGTGGCATACAAGACCCTATTTTCTCATTCCCTGTCCCAGAGTACTGAATATCTAAAAGACAAAAGGGAGGAAATAACACTGAGAGGACACTGGAAAGTCCCAAAGAAGGATAAATGTTGTCTTATACCTTTGAGGGTTTGGTTGGATTTGCCCACATTTGGTGAGCATTGTGAAAGAAATGAATTTTGAATGCGTAGAGCTGATGAACCATGGTGATAGATGGCATGCCTAGAGACGGAACAGAAATCGAGAAGGAGACTAATGGAGCACGAGACTGGCAACTTTAGTGGGCAAGGAGATGAGATAAGAGCCTGAGAATTTTATGCAATTGAAGAGTTGTGAACAGCTTTTAACTAGCGTGAAGAAGAGCTTGCCAACAGGATATAACTGCTACTAGCAGTCGTGGCAACATATTCCTGATGGATTCATCCTGCTCTGCCTTGCTTCACTATGTAGCTAGATTCTGGTCTTACTGCTTTGAAGGAACAGTTGTTCAGAACAACTTGTTCTGTGCAGCACAGCCAGTCTCAACCAAGATTTACAAGTTTGGTTGAGCATTTTTCCTGCAGGACTGGACAGAGCGTTAGCAGCAAAAGTAAAACGTCTGTCTTTAGCTTCAGGCATTCAGGCTTTGTAAAAATATCAACGTGAAATAAAATATCTGGTATCCTGGCAAAAGTTTGTAGTACAACTGTCATGAGAATTTAAATTGTAAGGTAGCAGAATGGTTGGCACTCTGATAAGAAATAAGTAGCATTGTGCTTCGGATTCCCTAAAGAATTCGTTTTTGGGCCTGATCTTGTAATCTTTATTCAAGCAAAACTCCCATAGGCTTTAACTCTGTAGCTCTTCTTGGAAGGATCCAGTCATCCTGTCAGTAGTTCATGTGGATTTAAATGGAGAGTTGGAATTGTTTTCCCTTGTGTTTATAAATTACTACATCATGGCAAGGATACATTAGGATAGAAAAGTCATTCTCTAATGATCTGACCCTTTAATAGTTGCACTTTATGGTTCTTTCAGGAGGATATATTTAGCTTTAAATGGTAGATTTTTAACTCTGGGTTTATTTCATCTTAACACAACTGATTTATTATGTTTGCCGTCCACTGTTTACCTATGTCCAGATGATCTGTAGCTGCAATAAAGGCATTGACTAATAAAAAGAAAGAAAGAAGGGAGCCCTAATTTGCTTGTGCATTACTGTTGCCTACCTGGTCCAAAAATACTTGGCTGTCAGACTTGTTCCTTGCTGCTGTGGGGATGGTTTACAGCCTCAGAATCATCATGTGACTCTTCAAAGGGTTGGCACGAGAGACTCAACTGGCCTAGAATGTCCTGCCATCAGAAGAACCTATTGTTGGTCTTGCTCTTACTGCAAGGGTAGTCAATTATTTTTTGTCAAGGTCCAGACTCTAGAGAAAATAATAATAATAAAAATAACAATGATAAGTAAATAAGATTTTGGGGTCCGTTCAAAAGTGTCTGGTGGTGCGGATTTTGCTTGTGGTCTACCTGTTGGCTACCCTGTCTTACGCTCTTCTTGATTCTTGGCCATTTTAGCACTTTCTGAATAGGGAAGCACTGACTAAACTAAAGAGAATTAAGTTAAAAAATATTTGGGGACTGGAGAGAGCTCTGAATTTGTGCTGACCACTGTATAAGGATGAGTGAATTTGACATATTCTCAGGAGATTGAGATTGGTGGCTCCAAAACATTACAATTCCTTTGAACTCTTGTGCCCAAGTGTGTAGTGGGGGAAGGGAAATATGTCAGTATAGAAATTAACATTGACATTTAATGTGAGTGAGAGAGAAGGAACAAGCTCATGTGCACACAACAAGTGTGGTATTGAATTGGGATGTGAAAGCTCAAAGGAGTATGTCCTGTATCTTTTTAATCAGCTGAAGAGCATACATACCACATCGTTGCTCTTTACATTTAAAAATTAACTGTACAGTACCTTAACTTCCAACTAGAGTTAAATGTGGGTGATACTTTGAATTTGTCTGGACTAATTAAGTAAATCAACATGCCGTCGATCATTCTAAATGTTGGTATTCAATAAGGCATTAACATAAAGATGTTCTCTGTAGCATTCCCATGGACAGATGCACCCCCTCATAAAATCACTAGCTTATGGCATTTTAATTGTCTCTTGGTTGAGAGTTGTAGCACAGAGACTAAGATCAGGACCAGCTGTGGCCCCAAAAGACCAGGCCAACCCTCCAAATCAGACCCAACCCACATCCCTCCCCAGTCTGAACCCCCTGAACTGAACCAGACCCACATCCCTCCCCAGACCAAACTGGACCCGTCCCGCATTCCTCCTCAGTTTGAATCCTACAAACTGGACCAGACCCACATCCCTCCCCAGACCAAGCCCAAACTGAACCAAACCAAACCCAAATCCCTCCCCAGACCAAACTGGACCAGACCCATATCCCTCCCTAGACCAGGGGTGCTGCTGGGGGAAATGGGGCAGAGGGCACTGAGTCTCCCCCAGGGGTGCTGGTGGGGGGATGGGGCAGGGGACAAACTTGTTTTTCACATGCTCATTACTTTGCAAAACTTTCACTTAGTCAGTAGGCACCTGCTAAGCCCAGCCATTTCAGTGCATGTTTCTCTGTCTGTCTTAACAAGGGAGGTTAGGCAGGGATGGTGTTACTTCTGGGGGAGTTTACATGAGAGAGACTGTAAATTGTTCACTGAATCACAAAAGCAAAAAACAAATCTGACTTGACTCTGAGAACATGGAAAATCAATACAGTATTAAGGTCTCTCTTCTGTATTTGCTGCAAGCTGCTACATTCATGCTTAAAAACACTATGGAAGAAAAATATTGGTATCATCTTAGACCTGTGTGAGCTATTTATAACAGTTTATCTGATGAGCTAGTCCATTTTTCGGTTCACAAGCAAATTCTAGCTTTTTTCCATATTTGTGCATTTCTAATTGAATAGTCTATATGAACATATTTTCACATATGGATGTGAACTGTACTTGTGCCATATCTGCCAAGACTAGTCATTTTTGTCACATGGTATTGTTTCTGTTCCCTGATTGGATGAATGCAGAAAACAGGGATTTCATTACACCCATCCTGGTTTCTTGCTTCTCTCAGGGCTGGTCTACACTGGGGGGTGGGGGGAGGTCGATGTAAGATATACAACTTCAGCTACAGGAATAGCATAGCTGAAGTCGACGTATCTTATTTTGACTTACCTCGGGTCCTCGTGGCGCGGGATCGACAGCCGCGGCTTCCTCGTCAACTCCGCTACCTCCACTCACCCTGGTTGAGTTCCGGAGTCGACAGGAGCAGGTTCGAGGTTCGATTACTACCTGCCGATTCGGTGGGTAGTCTGGACGTACCCTTAGAGAGAGGGTCAGGGCAGTTTGTGGAGCTGGAAGGAACTAGGCTGACAAGATTAGGGAATTTTTAGAATATTTTTAATTCTTTCTTTACCAAGCCCCTTGAGTCAGGCCTTGCCTGACACATAATTGTTAAATAAATAAATAAATAAATAAAATTACCTGTTGTATAATTAGTTCTGGGATCCAATTTAAGACTAATTCCATATTGGCATTTAAATGCATGGTTCCAAGCCATGCAGATTGCAGCAATATCCTTATCTGGTTTATTTAATTGCCTCTGATTAGAGTTTTTGCGTAGTCCTGCAAAGGGTAAAATCCGATGTCCTGTTAATATTGTTTAAATGTGTTAATGCAAAAGTTTTGGTTTAGGGTTTTGGCAATACTATTCAGTGACAATGTATTGTTCAGACACTTGATCTTGTTCCATTCACATCATTGTTTCACCTATCTACCAAGTGCATTTACTGAGTTCCTGTTTTTTGTCATGTGCCTATTCAGCACAGTCAAAAAGACGCACGTAGGCCAGGAGGCAACCTTAACATGGGCATTATCAGCATAGTTTCATTGTCATAACCTGGCTTGCCTACAAATGGCAGGACATAGTGACTTACCTCAAAGAAACAACACCTTCACCACCACTCCTCCTCCCTCTTACTCTGGACAAACGTTGAAAAGGAAGAAGTCTATTACTTCCTCATCTCGCCAAAACAAAATTTGACACTTAGGTTTGTTTACAAATATATTAGTACAAATAAACCCTACTAGTTAAACGAAATTAATAGTCAACATGACGGATTGAAATTCAGCATCTAGTTCATCTGATTGAATAATTTTTCCTATAATTGGTTCAGCTCTAGCCTATATCATGGTTCTCAGGGGAGGAAGACAAGGGGAAAACAATCTTACCTGTACAGGTCAAGGAAACTGTACTAGATTATGGCTATCAACTGTGTTGTAACTAACGTGGTTGAATTGTGATGTGGATAGATAGGATCTCAGTTACCTCTGTAGTTCCCCTTAAAAACTCTGTCAACTGCTACTGTTCAAATCCAGTTTAGTCTGCAGTATGCTCAGAGCTCCAACTCGCCTTTTTGCAAACTAATAGTTGCTTATACATCAATCCTTTTAAGAATGGTTAAAATTTTTCAACAAAAAAAGTTAAATTTAAGTTTAAAGGGCCACCACTTTAGGTTGATGGGCAAGAAGTTTAAAATGAACATAGGCAAACAGTTTTCCAAATCCTAAAATAAAAAGCTATCTCCTCTCAAACTAAGGACTGTAACATGCATGCATACAGTAGATATTGAATCTGAATTCCTCTTCTAGATAACTTAATAAACCAAGACCCATGAAGTTCTCTCTGGATACATCTACACTAATACAATTGTGCCGGGGGACTAGGTTGGGTCATGACTCTTCTTGGGTGCATTTAAATTATGCTTTGGTTCCGTCTACAGTACAGGAGCAAACCATGATTGAATTATGTCCCTTGAACTATGATATAGCCTTGACAAATACAACATTTCTGGTTTTTCCATTTCCAAGATTTTAGCGGAGTTCAAGTACACTGATAATTCATTGTTCATTGTTGCTTTGCACCTTGTGTGATCATTTACACTCATGCCAGATGGGTGCAAACTTACCATTCTGAGCTTGTAGAGTTTTACACCCACTTTGTAATCCCTTTGCCCTAATGTAAATGACTATACAAATTTCAATACAATGCTGATTTGGGACATTGCCAGAATTGCACTGAAAGTCAGTGTGTATATGAATGACTTGTACAATTAGTGCTTTCTGGAAACTGCAAATGCAACAGAGGTCTGGATCTTCAAAGGGAGAAGGAGTGAAACCATTCCTAGAGCTTGTGCATGTAATATACAAATTATCTGAGGTTTAATTGACTGTATATAAAAACTTATTAGATAATGATTTTTATAACTTGTCTTCAGTAAACCAGGTAACTAGTGACTTTTGTATGTTCAAGGGCTATTGCTTTGGAGCCTTCTAAGTAGTTTTTGGAATACACACTAGTCTGTATTCGTGCAAATAATAAACAAGCCTCCTACTGTGAGGGAAAAGAAGGTTTTACAGTTGGAACAACTAAGACCTCAAAAGAGAGTAAGGGTGATGTAGTAGAGCATTATTAACGTCCGAAAAATCTGAGCCTTTCAAATATGCAAGTAGGATGATTCATTTCAAATATACAAGAGGAAAAAAGGTGATCAGTTACTCCATAAATTATGCTGGACCAAGTTATCACTATCAAGTTGTAGTCAATGACGCATCTATTTTATAACCTCTGTGCTCCACTCCTACAAATAAAGCTTCATAGGAAAACAATGTTGTCTCATGGATAGAGCTCTGGGTTGGAACTCAGACCTGCTTTTTATTCCTGGCTTGCCATTGGCCTGCTTGGTGACCTTGGAGCACTTGCCCTCTTTGTGCCTCCATTTCTCTGTCTGTAAAATGGGATTGATGATACTGGTATCCTTTTGTAAACCATTTTGAGATCTACAAATAAAAACTGCTCTATAAAATCTAGGTAATATTTAATACAGAACCATTCAAATGCAGTTATGCTTTACATAAGCTGTAACTGGGTGACTCTTGGTAGAAAATCATATTTGGAAAAACTAAAAACCCAATTCCAGCTTTTGAGAAGTTAGCAAATATTACTAATCTCTTTTTTTTCTCTGTGAAAAATGCCAATTATGCCTAAACCAATACAAATTTAAAGGATCTTGGACTACTGTATTTCATAGTTAACTATAGGCGTGAAATCTGTTTTCAAATCACTCCTCCTCCTCCTCGTCATGTGTGCATACATGCATCTCTGCTTTTGATGGATAATTGACTATTGTGTGTACAAGTGCATCAGCTATGCTTGTGAAGATGTTATGGTGTACTCTGGGCCGGCTCCAGGCACCAGCGTAGCAAGCAGGTGCCTGGGGTGGCCAATGAAGGGGGGGGGGGGAGGAGAAGGCTCATTCGGCGGCGGGGCTGTCACTCCCTCTCGGAGCAAAGGACCTGCTGCCAAATTGCCGCCGTAGAATGAAATGGCGGTAGAGCTGCCACCGATTGCGATCGCGGGGTTTTTTTTGGTTTTGTTTTTGGGGTTTTTTTTTTGTTTTTTTTTTTTTTTTTTGCTGCTTGGGGCGGCAAAAACGCTAGAGCCGGCCCTGGGTGTACTTGCCTTAATCAGAAGTACTGCACTCTAAATCCAATTGTATGAGTGTTGTGATAGTTTGATGTCTTAAAACCGGGTTCAGAGTCAGTTAAGAGGCAAATAACTGAACTTGGACTTAGTCTAAGTCTTAGTGGAGTTTTACCTACATCATAAAATAACCATATATTCAGCACAATTGTCATTCTCTCTGCTTCTGGCAGGAATGGTAGGGGTACTGAACTTGAGGTTTGAGGCTTATTGGCAAAGCTATGGGAAGTTTTCACAAAACATCCACTACATATGCCTGACTTTCTCTAATGTTAGAGAGACAGTTACAACTACACTGTATTTAGATAATGTTAACGTGTAAGTGTAGCAGAAAATTTTTATGCTCATGAAAGTGGTCTAACTTTTTTTTATGATTTATTATTTTTTGTCTCCTTTAGGTTATTTTTGTTTAGAAATCATGAACTGGCACTTCCTTCTCCTTTTCACCGCCGTGACTTTAACATCCGTGTGGTCCCAGTTCAATCCTTTATCTCTTGAGGAACTAGGCTCTGACATTGGAATCCAAGTTTTCAATCAGATAGTCAAAGCTAGACCTCAGGAGAATATTGTGGTTTCTCCACATGGGATTGCATCTGTACTGGGAATACTTCAGCTGGGTGCTGATGGCAAGACAAAGAAGCAGCTGACAACTGTGATGAGATACAGCGTAAATGGTCAGTTTTTATCTGTTATTATGAATCACTTAATAAAAAACCTGCATAAACTTTTAAGGCTGGAAGGACAATATATTTTAATGGGAGGTTTTTCAAATTTTGCTACATTGTTTACTAAAACTGGCTTGTGATGCAAAGTATGGTCAGCACTAAGAGAAGGCCATACCTCATAAAAATGTCCCCTACAATATAGACTACCAGATAAACATGGACCCAGTTTAGCTAGAAAATTCAAATTTCATCCCTTCTCACTGACATTGGTGCCATTCTTTGAGGTGACCTATAAACTATTTATGTGGAGGGTGTAGAAAGATATAGGGATAATTTGGGTGTCTCGATCTCAGAAAATCAGTTTCTGCCATTCCAAGCACTCCAACAACAATACAATCTACTTGGTCCAGCTACATGGCATTACCTGCAGCTTAAGCATCTCTTGAAAGACCCATTTGATCCTGATGTGCTTGGGAGCACCAGAGACTCCAGAATTGGTGATGTGTAGAGAGCTCTCTAGGTTCACCTAAACATCTGTAGCCTGTTATGACTTCCTGACCCAAAAGATCCTCCCGAATTTAGATTGCCTGTACCATGACTGGAACTAAGATTGGTGTGTATTATTGACCCCTGACCACTGGGGAAGTGACTGGCAAACCATTTAAAAATTCTACTATTGATCTACGATTACGACTGATCCAGCAGAAAATTATTTCTTCTTAGAGTGCTTGCTCATGTCGATTCCATTCTAGGTGTGTGCGTGCCCACAAGCACAGTTGTCAGAGACTTTTGCCTTAGCAGTATCCATAGGGCCGGCTGTGGCGCCCCCTTGCGTGCCACACCCATGCATCGGTATATTAGGCAGCGCCAACCCTATGACCTCTTAGTTCCTTCTTACTGCCTGTGAGGTTGGAGTGCCTCGTCTTGCCGTTCTCAAGAGCGTTAGCAGTTCTTCATAGACCTTTGTTCTATCTAATCTGTACATCAGTGGTCACCAACTGGTCGATCCTAGAGGATCTCCCAGACGGCCAAATTCCTCAAGGGCCTTGAGCACCTCTACCTGCATGTCAAGGACCCTGTTCCTCTGTGGGACTTGAACCTGGTGCTGTCGCGGCTCACGGGTCCTCCTTTTGAGCCATTGGCTTCCTGTTCTCTCCATCTCCTGTCCTGGAAGGTTGCATTCCTGGTCACAGTGACTTCAGCCCCTCAAGTCTTGGAGATTCAGGTTCTCACCTCGGAACCACCCTATATGGACTTCTACAAGGACAAGATCCAGTTAAGACCGCATCCGGCTTTTCTGCCCAAGGTGGTCTCAGTTTCATTCAAGTTAGGACATTTACTTACCGGTCTTCTTTTCAAAGCCACATAAGTCTGAGCAGGAGCATAGACTGCATGCCTTGGACGTTAGGGGGGCTCTAGCCTTCTACATTAACAGGACCAAGCCATTCCGTAAGTCTACGCAGTTGTTCGTCGCAGTGGCTGACAGGATGAAAGGACACCCTGTATCCACCCAAAGAATTTCTTCTTGGATCACCGCCTGCATTCGCTTCTGCTATGATCAAGTGAAGGTGCCGCCCCTGGCGATTGTCACTACCCACTTGACCAGGGCGCAGGCCTCTTCGGCAGCTTTTCTGGCCCAGATGCCTATCCAGAACGTCTTCAGGGCGGCCACCTGGTCATCCATCCATATGTTTACTTCCCACTATGCACTTAACCAGCAAGCCCGGGATGATGCTGGCTTCAATAGGGCAGTACTGCAAGTCGTGAAACTGTGAACTCCGAGCCCACCTCCGTAGATACTGCTTTTGAGCCACCTAGAATGGAATGGACATGAGCAAGCACTCGAAGGAAAAAAAAAAAAAAAAAAAACCTGGTACCTATCTTTCGTAACTATTATTCTTCGGGATGTGTTCCTCGTGTCCATTCCATTACCTGCCCTCCTACCCCTCTGTCAGAGTTACTGGCAAGAAGGAACCGAGAGGGTGTAGGGTCGGCATGAGCAAAGCACTCAAGGGGGTGCCACAGCTGACCCTATGGATACTGCTAAGGCAAAAGTCTCCGACAACTGTGGGCTCACACACACCTAGAATGGAATGGACATGAGCAACACATCTTGAAGAACAAGAGTTACAACAGGTAAATAACTGTTTTTTGTTGTTGTTCATACTGGTCCCTGTGTAGGTTACAGTGTGTGGCCTTGCCAAAATATATTTCTGCTGGAGATTTGGGTCTCTTAGAGCCACACTGGCTCATACGTTTTGGGACTGTCCCAGGATACTGACCTGGTTGACATTTTCAGCCGAGGGGCCAAGAAACGAATGAGACTAAACTGTCCTCTTAGCTTTACAGGTAATCTCTGCAGCACAAAGTTGAGGTCCAGTGCCAGCATAGTATGGGTAGATTGCAATGTCTCTATTCCTGTTGTATTAAAACAGCCTTTAATTCAAGATTTCAGAAATTATTGGGCAATAAAATATTTTTATATTTAGTTTCTTATAGGCCTCTGAGCCCATTTAGTCGGAGGGCTCTCTTTTGGATCTTTTGATGCGTTTTTGGCTTTGCTTCAGTTTCCTCTGTCAAGATCCCAGACTCTCTCTAGCCTTTCCCGGGCCTTTTTTCTATTCAAAGACCCCTTTTTCAGTCTCTGTTCCTGACGTTGGCATGAATCCCTATTATTCCTCTACCAGTGCCTTTCCTCTAGAGAGTAGGGTGAGAGTACTTGCTGCTTCTTAGCATGCCAGTGAGGCTTAACAACAGCACAGAATGCTGGCACTTACAGAATCTGAAAGGAACTGTGTTTATGAAATGTGAAACCTTCCAAAAGGTGAGTACATTTTCAGACCTATAAAGAATGAGCGATGTTGATGTTTCCAGTAACACACTGTCCCATCCTTAATTGCTTTGCTGTGCAGTTTTCTGTTTAGGGTGCAGCTAAATGATTTATTGTTGCTTAGTAAAATATCCAAATGTTGAAGATTCAAATCCTTTTATGGGATAATCTTGACTTTAAAAGCATCTGAGTTTTCTAAACATAGCTATCTGCAAGAATTTTGAAGCATTGAAACTAAGTGAATTTATTTGGTTTGAACTAGTTAGTCTAACAATCCTAGACACATGAGACAGGTTCTCAAACTTTTCTGTAGTGACCCATATCTTAATATCAAGTTTCTCATGGACCACCACCTTTTTTATGTTTGCACGGACCTCCTCTTCTCTTGTTCATGATTGCCTAATAACCCTGTGACAGCTACAAAAGTTGCTTACTTGGAAAGGTAACTCTAGGGAAATATTTAAAGCATTTCTAGCTATCCTTAATGCAATTTAGCAGCTGGAAGCAAGGAGGAGAGCCAGTACCATGTGAGCAGCCAGCTCTCCCTAGACCACCAACAAATGTTCAGTGGACGACTAGTGGGCCACAGACTAGCTTGAAAACATCTGTTATGGTATGCTCACCAAAAGAATATGCCCATAATATTGAAGACGGTGAACACACGGGCATCATGTGATCTATCTTACTAAAGGATTCATAGTAATTTAACCAGGAGGCCCAACTATTGAGGACTTCTCCTACATGGAGCCGAAATGGTCGTTTTTGAATCTTTTGCTTTCTTTTTTTCCCTTATCAGCTCCTTTTTTGTCTTGTTTAGAAGCATTAATGACAGGGAGAACTGAGGTGTGACCAATGTAGTAGTTTTCCTGTGCTGCTCTAAGGGCATGGCTACCCTTTCATATACTAGAGACTTTTATGGAGCATATTGCAACCTATTAATAGTTGATACCCTTGGATAAGTACTCTACTTCCAATTAGATGCTGGAGTCTAATACTGAATTTCCTTACTAATGTAGCCTAGTCTTCAGATTTAATTTTAGTTTGTTCCAGAAACTTTCCAAAGGTGTGTCTCTCTTTTTTGGTAAGCAGACAGTTTCCAGAAAACTTTTTTATATCCCACCCTATTCCTTACTGAATGGAATGGAGGGATCAAAAATGACAACCTTAGTTTTTCAGTTTATGGTCTTAGTCCCTCCTTCCCCCATGACTTCTGCCTCTTGGGAACTACCCTTATTCCTGTGCTTACAGTCCTTCTACTCTGAGTGGCCAGAATGAATATCCTTATCCAGTTGTAGCTGCTGGGAAGATGACAAAATAACATTGTAGTATCGTGTTAAGTTGCAGTGCTGTAAACATGTCAACGTAGGGTCAGGATATTACAGCCTAATTTATGTTGTGGCTCTCTAGTATAACTGATGACAGTTTATCTAGATTGTTTGTTTATTCTAGAATAGGTACAAACATTTTAACTATATTGTCCATGCCAGAAAGTTATTGATTAATATACTACACCAGGACTTGGATGTACAGTACAAGGATTAGACAAAGAGCCAAATTCTTCACTGTAAAGTAGTGTCCTTCAGATGAGTCAGAGATCCAGTTGCTCAGATGAGTGTTGAAGAATGTCTGTCAATGCCATTGGTATTCTTTCTTTACCCCCATCGCGTGTGTGTGTGTGTGTGTGTGTGTGTGTGTGTGTTTGGATGTCAGTAATTATTGATACAAGTTAACTCCTTTAAAACTTCTTTCATTTTCCTTTCTAAATAAAATTTGCTGTTATTTCTAACTAGGAGTTGGTAAAGTATTAAAGAAGATAAACAAGGCCATAGTCTCAAAGAAGAATAAAGACATTGTGACAGTTGCTAATGCAGTGTTTGCAAAGAGTGGCTTTAAAATGGAAGTGCCTTTTGTTACAAGAAACAAAGAGGTGTTTCAGTGCAGTGTCAAGACTGTGGATTTCGAGGACCAAAATGCAGCATGCAATTCCATTAACCAGTGGGTGAAAAATGAAACAAGGGGTAGGTATTGTTGATTTTTGTGTGTAACTGAGTTAAACACTTATAGACATTAAAGTTGAGAGAGGGGTGTAACGTTTTTAAAAAGTGGTGGGAAGACACTGCATCTCATCTTAAAAAATATATACATACACACAAGGGATAAATTCACTTGGGTGCACCTTGTCTAACTACTTGGAGATGAATGGTATCTATTGTCCTTTAAGAGACACTTCCATGAAGCTAATTCCAGTGATGTTATTTTCATAAACAAAGAAAAACTGCAAAACCAAACACTCCCACTATTCAAAATTATCCACATATTGCTGAGGCCAGAGTTCAGGTTTTGCATTACAGCATAATTAGCTTGTATTGCATCTTGGTATCTGTTGGGAGATGAAAGTGACATCCTGGCAATGCTCGCAGTGTCATTGATTGTGGTGAAGGCAATGTATGGGTGGCAACAAGTGCTGGAGATTTTTCCTTTTAACTTTTCATTTCCAGGCTGTGGCTGATTCAGCCTTAATCGTTTACTAAACTAAACACCACAAATGTTGCTAAATAAGGCCCTGCCTGAGCACAACTCTTAGATGGGTGCTAGAGTGTTCCCTCACCAGTGAAGACTAAGGTCCTAATACAGCTGCCACTACTCAGTAAAATGACTCCACTGATGTCAGCGGGCCTTGAAATGAGCAGAGCCATAATTCTTCAGGCTGGAGTTAGCAGCCATCTTTGCTCCAATTCAGAATGAATGCTACCTAGTGAATTACAAAGTACATTGGCTCTTCTGTTTCATCATGACCAGCTGGCTTACATTGCAACAGAAAAAGCTCAATTTCCCCCCTTCCTTTTTTATTTTATTTTCAGGTATGATTGATAATCTCTTATCTCCAGACATTATTGATGGTGATTTGACCAGGCTAGTGCTGGTAAATGCAGTGTATTTCAAGGGTTTATGGAAATCACGTTTTCAACCTGAAAATACGAAGAAACGCACATTTAATGGAGCTGATGGGAAGACTTACCAAGTGCCTATGCTGGCCCAGTTGTCTCTGTTCCGCTGTGGTAAGCTCAAGAGCTAGTTTCTTGTAAATGAAACGCAAAACTTTTTGCACTGTACTCCTTTCAAAATGTAGGCAAAGAAGGTTAATGTGTGTGTTTGGGAGGGGGGATACATAGCATTCCTGTTTATGGGTAGATATTTGTGTTGACAGGTACTGTTAAGTGGGAAAACTTTTCAAACTCGTATCTAATCTGGATGAAACATTGAGAACTGTGAATAGTCAGCACCTCTGGAAATCGGGTGACTTTTATTTAGGAGCATTGTTTTAGATGCTCCTGTTCAAAACCTTTGGCCAAATAGATAAGAAGAAATAAAATGTGTTCTGTCCTTAATCAAAAACCTATCCAAAGCAGAAAAACTTAGAATTACTTTGTTTTTATATTGCATTTTACCCATATATTGTGGGAAGGAATATGCTTTAAAAATCAGCAAATAAAAATTAAAATACAGAGTTTTTCTTTAATAGCAGGCCATAAGAAGTGTACACAAAGTATGCTTAAATTCACTTTAGATTCTGAAGTAGTAGACTGCTGGAAACGGTTTTGCAGACAATAACCATTGAACCAAGGGACTGAGTAGCTCAGGGTTAGTATACTAGTTGTTTACCTCAGGAGGCCAGCATTTAAATTCTAAATTGAGTTGCAAGTGAAAAGGAGTTCACTGGGTTCAGCCTAACTTCTGTTTGTGCCTGTCACAAAACCAGAACAGAAGCCCACATGACTGGCAGCCTCTACTCAAGAGTTCAGCACTGAAATGGGTTTTGCTGGTCAGGCTCACAATGCATTGGCAGCATTTTTATAAGAGTGTGTGCATGTTTTCTGCCTGTGGTCTAAGATTAGACAAGTGCTATTTGTAACTTGCTTTCATATGCACTAAACACGGTTACAAGGAATAAATTTAGAAATAAATCTGAAAAAAATGATGTTACTGGTAAAGGAATGTACCACCAGCTAGCCAAGAAGGCAAACATAAATTTATTGCCTCCATTTTTTCTGTTGTAAGTGATCAGTATTAAAAATGTGCTAGTTTAGCCAACATAGGAGCTTACAAATCGATCACTCTGTGGTTTAAAAAATATGAAACTATTTTGTACCTTGGCCATGTCCTGAAAATCTTTACACATTAAAGCAAAAATTAAATGTTTTAGACCGATAAAACTTGAGGGGTGTGAATGAAAATCACGTATTGAAATATTTAGGATCTATACTTCAGCAAAGGACCACACATCATGGTCAGGTCTTGCTTACCAGTCTTATATTGCCCTAAAATTCATAGGGTCTGAATCTGGTGTAAATAGGGAGTAACTCTTTTATTACATTGTCATAACTGTGATTAGAACCAAGGCCATTATTTTCAAGGCCTTTAGATGGAAAGTATTAAGTTTCCTGTTGTGGAATTGAAACTCCTATTTCAGGTTAGGTATCTTAATACAGTTGAATGCACAGGTTCTCAGATTTCTTAGTAGTGTGAGAAGCATGTTAGAGCAAAAACATCTTGTAGACACCTCCACTCCCATTTGTAGCTCTGAAGATCACAGCATTCTATGGCAACTACAGCAACTGTTTGCATGGAAATGTAGTATGTGAAAGTAAAGTGTGTGTTGCTGTTTTTAAATGTAATTTAGCCATTGTGAATGAGGGAACCTGGCAACATGTAATCACCAGGCTGTCTGCGCAGCACTGGTTTGAGAACTGTAAGCCTAATGTAAAGGAGCTAATCAGACAGAAAACATTTTCTTTAGTCGAACTGGAAAAGGAGGTGAGCTGGAAAAAGAGGTAAGCTAACAGCTCCCTTCAACCATCTCTGTAATGAGCGGATTTCAGGCAAGCAGTCTTAAGGCTGCAGGGCTCTGCTAACAAGGTTAATTTTCTGGTACAGAAATCCCTCATCAATTTGGGCTGGCAGATGTGGATTTTGATGCAGAGTGGGAAGTGTAGTGAAATGTTGCTGCTGTGTAGTGACTCTGTCCCAAATATCAATCTCTGGCACCTTGTGATCTGTGCAGATAGATCAGCTCTTCTCATCTGAGAGACTCCTTTTAAGTCTGGTTTAATCATAGAATATCAGGGTTGGAAGGGACCTCAGGAGGTCATCTAATCCAACCCCCTGCTCAAAGCAGGACCAGTCCCCAGATAGATTTTTACCCCAGTTCCCTAAATGGCCCCCTCAGGGATTGAATTCACAACCCTGGGTTTAGCAGGCCAATGCTCAAATTAATGCAACTTGTTCTTTTGGCACTTGTCTAAAAAGCCATGATATTAACTGAAAAAAGGGTGGAGTGGGAAGAGGGACCCTATTCAATTAGGGTAGCCAGCTGCCCGGTTTTTGACTGGAAAGTCCAGTTGAAAAAGGGACTTGACTGCAATACTGCCCGGCCACCCAAAGTCCGGTTACAGAGGGTGGGGGAGGCACTGGGTCATTACCTGTGCCAACCCCTGCTCAGCTGGGGCTGCCTCCTACCTTAGGGTTACCATACTTCCGGATTTTCCTGGACATGTCCGGCTTTTTGGGCCTCAAATCCCCGTCCAGGAGGAAATCCCAAAAAGCCGGACAGGTCCGGGAAAACAGGGAGGGAGGGGCCAGCAGGGCCCGAGCCGAGCCAGGCGGGAGATGCTGGGGCCAGAGCTTCTTGGCCTGGGCTGGCCAGCCGCTGGAGGGAGCTGCTCGGCCGGGGGGGGCTGGACTGGGCCGCACCTCCTCGCGCCCCCCTGCCCTAGCCCCAGCTTGCCTGCTGCCTGCCTGCTTTAGGCTTCCAGCGAATCAAATGTTCGTGGGAAGCAGCGGAATTGGGGCGGGGCCGGGGCCCTGTGGAGTGTCCTCTTTTTGGACACTTAAAATATGGTAATGCTATCCTACCTGCATCGGATGGCTGCAGTTCCCAGCCCCGGCTCTGCGAGTCCCTCCTGATCTAGGGAGAGGGAGCAGGAGGTAAAAGGGGGGAAAGCAGCAAATGATGGGGAGATGTGGGAAGAAGAGTGAATGCGGGGGAGCCTTGGGGAGAAGAGGTAGGGCGGGGGAGGTTCTGGCACTCCTACTGGTGTGTCTGGTTTTTAAATATTACCAAGTTAGCAGCCCTATAAAGGGACTGTCCACTCAAGACAATGTTAAAACAGAATCTAAATGCCTAGAGCATAACACTGAGGGAAGAGTTTCCTTCATAGTCTTACAAATAAGTGCTTTTCAGCTAGATATATAGGCAGTATGCTGTCCACCCAGCTGATGATAGTAAGAATTCTAGTTCATAAGGGATTCCCCGTCACAAAAAATAATCTCTTTGATTAGGAAACAAACCTATTAGAGTCTATCAGCCTCCGCTGTGTCTCCAGAAAAGTAAAGAAAATAATTAGCTTTCAAAATAAAATGCTAGTAATTAGACATAAGAGACTCTCCGATTGCTAATGGATCTTCAAGTTGCAATGCAATCCTGTGACATGGGACATTTGTAGATAAACTGCTAGCTGAAATTCTCCATGACTGACACCTGGGATGTTTGTTAGAGCACCAATTAGTGTCTTGATAGTTAAAGGGGGCTTTTGAGAATTTTAGCATGAGCTGAGCTGGCTGGAGGCCTATAATGGTGTGTAGTACTTTACCAGCAATAGGAGCTATTTGTGCAAATCTCTTTACTCTTGAATAAATTTCAGGGTGTCTTTTTATTGCTTCCTTTTTGTGAGAAGAGACATTATTGTCAAACAAGCTTGTGATTAACTTAATTTGTTAACTTCTTCCTTTTTTCTGTTAACAATAAAATAAGGAAGATTTTAGTCCATTTCCCAGAGAAATGGTGTCCTGGAACATATAAAATGGCTTTCAGCTCCCTTTGCCTTTTTGACCACTTATTTTCTTTTCTTTCTGTCTCCATATATAATATTTATTGATCAAGATCCATTAAAGTAGCTAGATTTTTTTTTTTCTACTTTCTTTTCCAACTGGTAAACAAGCCTGTTGTGCTTTTCATTAGCCCTGTTAGTCTTTTTCCATAGTACTTTCAGTTTCATGTCCTCCTATCCCATAACAGAACAAGCAAGAAGATAGTCTGGTAGGGTTACCATCTTTTAATTTTTAAAAAGGAGGACACTTCATTGGGACCCGGCCCGGCCCCGCCCCGCCCCAACTCTGCCCCCTCCCCTGAATGCTCCGCCCCCTACTCCTCCTCCTCCCCCCCCCACGAATCAAATGTTCACGGGAAGCCTGAAACAGGGAGGCAGCAGGTAAGCTGGGGCTGGGGTGGGGTGCAGCGCGGCCCAATCCGGCCCCCCTGGCTGAGTGGCTCCCTCCGGCGGCCGGCCGGCCCAGGCCAAGAGGCTCTGGCCCCGGCATCTCTCGCCCGGCTTGGCCCGGCCCCGCGCCCCCGGCTCCTGCCGAGCACCGCCGGTCCCAGCCCCAGCAGCCCCGGCCGAGCACCGCCGAGCCCTCCCTCCCTATTTTCCCGGACATGTCCGGCTTTTTGGGATTTCCCCCCGGATGGGGATTTGAGCCCCAAAAAGCCGGACGTGTCTGGGAAAATCCGGACTTATGGTAACCCTATAGTCTGGTTTTGTTTTTGTTTCCAAGTGGTATGCTACTGATGTAATTATGGTCTTTAACTAGAATAGTTATGGTCCCTGGTTGATTACCAGCAGCAGTTTGAATACTAGCATAATTTAAATAAATAAATAATTTGGATGTAGGTGTTTATGCTGGAAAGTTTTATTCAGTATGGCTGAAATCTATTTTATAGGATGCACCACGGTCACTTGCAGCAGAAGTTTCTACCATTGGATTTATGTCTAGCCACAATAAACTGCTGCTAAAGTAGCATCACATGGGACAAAAAAATCCAACAATCCTTTGAATGTTCTCATACTGAAAACTGTCTTTTAAAACACTGATAGGATTTTGCATCTTTTAAAAATAATGGAAAGACCCCTATTGACTTTAGTGGCCTTTGGATGAGACCCCATGTTTCTTTACCCACTGAATATGGTCCTGCACATTACAGATAGCAAATGGCCTGCTACAATCTGTTGTTCATCATGTGCTTACAAACTGCTGGCAGTCCTTTCCAGGGCAGTATCTAAGTTCTTAAGCTCTTCTATTTTGCTGCCCTCTGTTCTTATAGTTGCCTGTCTCCTTTACTTGCCTACCTTACTGTTTCCAGGGGAGTCTCCTTGGTGAACTGTAACAGTAGGCTCTTTTACTCACAGTTTAGAAGCAGCACAAGATTCAATGGAGTTTAAAGGCAGATGGTGTGGCAGTTTGCAGAGACTGTTAAAGACCATTTCTGATCCCCAGTGTACCATAGTCCTTAAAGGAAAAGAGTCTGTTTTACAAAAGGAATCTCTTGCTCTCTTTTGGACGGTCTTTTATTTCCATCATGTCTCCCACCCCCTACTGTTTCAATAGATGCTGATGACACTCTGAAGCAGTCTGCAGCATGGCTATTTTATATTTTCAAAGGAACTCCAACAACCCACCAAGTAATATTCATGTAACTGGTAGAAACGAATCTGAGATGCCATAGAGTAGATTTTTTTTTTTTTTTTTTTTTTTTGCGCTATCTGCATTGCATTATCAAAATGTAACATATAGACTCCTGCTCAGGGCCGGCTCCAGGCACCAGCCGACCAAGCACGTGCTTGGAGCAGCATCTTGGGGCAGGGCGGCGCTCAATTTTTTATCTTTATTTATTTATTCACTTTATTTATTGTATTCGGCGGCGTTCGCCGGGGCGGCGTGGTGCTTGGAGGGGAAGTGGGGGGGCTTCGGGCGGCGTGGTGCTTGGAGGGGAAGTGGGGGGGCTTCGGGCGGCGTGGTGCTTGGAGGGGAAGTGGGGGGGCTTCGGGCGGCATGGTGCTTGGAGGGGAAGTGGGGGGGCTTCGGGCGGCGTGGTGCTTGGAGGGGAAGTGGGGGGGCTTCGGGCGGCGTGGTGCTTGGAGGGGAAGTGGGGGGGCTTCGGGCGGCGTGGTGCTCGGAGGGGAAGTGGGGGGGCTTGCGGGGTGGGGGCTGGCGCGGCGCTTGGAGGGGGGGGCTTCGGGTTGCATGGTGCTGGGGGCGGGGATTTCGGTGGCACTTGCTCGGGGGGGGGGGGGGGGGTTACGGCGGGGCGGCGCTCTTCTTTTTTGCCTGCGGCGGCAAAAATGTTAGAGCCGGCCCTGCTCCTGCTTGTTATGTAAGTGAACTCTACTGGAAGATGGCAACCCAACTGTGATATCGAGACTTTACAGTTACAATAGTATAGCTTTGCCAATAGGTTTAACATTTTTACTCACTACTGCTTCTAATATCAGAGGTTGAAGACTTTTAACTGTTTGAGAATTATGGCTTCTCTTTCTCTCTCCCTCTCCTTAGGCACAACAAGTACCCCAAATGACTTGTGGTATAACATAATTGAATTGCCTTACCATGGCGAAAGCATCAGTATGTTGATTGCTCTGCCTACAGAAAGCACTACCCCTCTCTCTGCCATCATTCCTCACATCAGCACAAAAACAATACAGAGCTGGATGACAACCATGATACAAAAGAGAGTGCAAGTTATTTTACCCAAGTGAGTACTAATATCTTCCAGTCTCTTCTCCCCCTCAACCCCCAAAATAAGGAATTCTTCTATAGTCCTTCTCAGCACTTAAAGCAACTTTTAGTCATAATTCTGATGTTTTTTCTATTTTATATGCTTCAATCAGGTTCACAGCAGTAGCAGAAACAGATTTAAAGGAGCCTCTGAAAGTACTTGGCATTACAGATATGTTTGAACAGTCAAAGGCAAACTTTGCAAAAATAACAAGTAGGTTATCTTGTTTAAATTCTTCTTCTGGTTTTTGTTCACATTTTCTAGAACTACTGTTTTACAATTGCAATTATTAAAACAACCTGCTGCTTTGAAACTATTCCATCAAAAGGCAAACTTCTAAATTAACCACAAAAAGTTAACCATATGGTTAACCAATAAAATGTCATGAGGCATTTTCACAGTAACAGTCTTACATATTCTTCAATATTTTTCCTTTTGGCTTGCACAAAAAAAATCATGTTGGATGTATAATGGAAGATGTAATTGAGGCACTTTTTCTTTTACAATTTATGTTTTATAAACTTTACATCAATGGATTTGAGAGAGAGGAAGGATGTCTGCCAAATTGATGGTAACGCTGAGTAAAAATGGAACGGTCATTGAACTGCATAATTGATCCATAAACGTTTTCCTCTTTCTCACAATGGAGCACTGGCTTCTAAAAGAAAACTGGATGTGTTGTGTGTATGAATTTTATGTCCCCATCAGACTTCTGATTAGTTACTCCAAAAAAACCCATCCAAACCAAAAAGACCTCGCTTGTTAACACAACTCATTTATATCTCATATACACTTCTCCACTTGAAATAAGAGATTAAGTTCCTTTTTAGGGCTATCAAATATTAAAAAAATTAGTTGTGATTAATTGCAGTTTTAATCACACTGTTAAACATTAACAGAATACCAATTGAAATTTATTATAAATATTTTTGGATGTTTTGTTACAACACAGAATACAAAGTGTAGAGTGCTCACTTTACATTATTATTTTTATTACAAATATTTGCACTGTAATAAGTGCAATCTACAAGTCGAAGCATGAAAGGGCATACAAATGTATAGCATATCTGGGACATAAATACCTTGTAATGCTGGCAACAACAGTGCCATGTGAATGCGTGGTCTCACTTTCAGGTGACATTGTAAATCAGTAGAATGATTTGAAAATGTAGAAATAAATATTTATAATGTATATTGGTATTGTTTAGCAGTGCAAGTAAAACTGATTAATCACAATTAATTTTTTTAATCAGGTTAATCTGTTTTGAGTTAATCACATGAGTTTACTGAGATTGTCAGCCCTTGTTCCTTTATTTTATTGGAAGCAAGGTGTTCTACTTTAACAGTTTTTAAGACACTCAGGATGAATTTAAATTGCATTCCTGGTTACGTGTTGCTATAATTTCTGTATTTAAGAAAAAATTACTCTCTCAGATTACAAATTTTCAGTTTTACCTTTAAAACCACCAAATAAGCATAGAATTTAAGGATATCAGTAGTTTTTTAAAATGATTTGTATTGATCTTCTTTGGGGTAAAATATGTCCCCTAGTCACCTAGACATTTTCTATCCAGTTTATTTTATTACTGTCGTCATAAACATAATGCACTTAAGCAGTGAGTGAATTGTGCCACTGATTCCTGCATCATTAAATAAAGCCAGGGCAATAGATTCTGATTTTGGACATTGTCCATCACCATGTGTTTGTTTTAATATATACACATGCATGTGCAAACACTGAAATGGCATGTATACACAAATGCCATAGCTGACTTGTTTAGTGTGTTAGGATGCTAATATGAATTTTTTCTGTGCTTTGGCCAACGTTTGTGTTAACTAATAGCAACATTGTGCCTGTGTTAATACTTCTCAATTTAACAACTGATATACTATGGTGTTATAAGAAACAGTCATGCAGAAGTCCAGCTAATCCATTCTTTACATGCAGCATATTGTTTGCTTTCTCTGCTTGGTGTCATCAGATTCACTGCTTCTGTAGTGGTCAGATCCAGCAACTGCATCTTAACAACAATAGAACAAAGTCCTCTTGCTTCCACAGTGATTTCAATCTTTGCTAGGATTGTCAGCTGTCTGGTTTTTGACCAGAACACCCAGTCGAAAAGGGACCCTGGCTGCTCCGGTCAGCACTGCTGACTGGGCTAATAAAAGTCCAGTGGGCAGGGCAGCGGGGCCAAGGTGTAGTTCTGTGCAGCTCCCGGAAGCAACAGCATGTCGCCACTCCAGCCCCTACGTGTAGGGGCAGCCAGGAGGCTCAGCATGCTGTCCCCACACTAAGCGCCAGCTCTGCAGCTCCTATTGGCCAGGAACTGCGGTCAATGGGGGCAGCGCCTGCAGACAGGGCAGTGCACAGAGCCGCCTAGCTGTGCCTCCACATAGGAGCTGGAGGGCGGACATGCTGCTGCTTCCAGGAGCTGATTGAGGTAAGTGCCACTAGGAGCCTGTACCCCTGACCCTCCTACTCACACCCCTGTTCCTCCTCCCACCCTCTGACCCCCTCGGTCCCAGTCAACTTTACGTACGGTATAACAAATGTATAACTGCATGTTGACACAAGTGCTGTTCTTGTTTTGGTCACGCAGGAACGGAAAGCCTTCATGTATCTCATATTTTACAAAAAGCAAAAATTGAAGTTAGTGAAGATGGAACCAAAGCTTCTGCAGCAACAAGTAAGTAGTGTTCTCTCTCTCTCTCTCTCTCTCTCCCTGGTTTAATTTAATCCTTAATTAAAAGTAACTATACTAAAACAAATTAATTTGATTTTATCAGAAATAGGAAATCTTTTGTGAGCGCTTAAATTGAGATCACTTCAGCAGAAGTGTATACTCAGAAAGGACAGTAAAAAATCAAGTGAATTTTACCATTGAGTTTTGGGGGTGGGGAGTTAAGTGAATTTTGGGTCAATACAGAATTAGTTAAACATAGCCTTCCACAAATTGTAAACACATCTCTTTACTCCACTGGCTACCTATAGAACAGCATCAAGTTTTAAATCTAGTGGCCAAATCCTTGGCTCCTAATACGCCTCCTTGTGCTGTTCCAGAGGCACGCATTTATGCAACACTGCTCTAAGATGGCAGCTGGGTTTTCCTATAGGGGAACAATCTTGAATTTTGATGTTCATTATTAGTTCGTCCCTTTTTTTTTATGGATGGTGTGGTTCTGGTGAGCAATATAAGAAGGCTAACTTTGCAATAGATAGCATTGGATAAAATGGCCTCATGTGGCTGACCCAGGCTGCCACTGGTAATATAAAACAATTGATAAACTGGTGCATGTTGCTGAAATGGAGTGCCTAAAGGAGCAAACAAATATCTAATGGAAATCTGTTTGATGCTTCATATTTGCACTGTTTATAGTGTGATCATGTTTGACTTGTTTAATTTTCCATCCTATTTTTCCTCTTCTTTCACTTTCTTTGGAAGCTGCAATTTTAATAGCCAGGTCCTCCCCTCCTTGGTTTATAGTAGACAGACCATTTGTATTTTTCATCCGGCACAATCCTACAGGTAAGCAATGTTTGTATTATTTTGCATGTAAGTTGAGTTCATACAGTATAATGGCTATGTGCAAATTGTAATTTCTAGGTGGGAAAGCTTGAAGCTGTCCAGTAGGTGTTGCTAAAACAAATACAAAATACGGTATGCTTCTGTATTGTGCTTTTAACTCCGTTTAAAATAAACCAGAAGAACTGGAAAACCTACTCCACAGGAGATCAAACTAGACTAGATGATCATGATGGTCCCTTCTGACCTTAAAGTGTATGGGAGGGTCCTTGGGAGACTATTCGTATAAAGAACAGGAGTACTTGTGGCACCTTAGAGACTAACAAATTTATTAGAGCATAAGCTTTCGTGGACTACAGCCCACTTCTTCGGATGCATACCTACGAGTTTTTTCATGAGGTTGATGGATTTCCGCTCCATACGGCTAAATGCAGTCAGAAGTGGGCTGTAGTCCACGAAAGCTTATGCTCTAATAAATTTGTTAGTCTCTAAGGTGCCACAGGTACTCCTGTTCTTTTTGCGGATACAGACTAACACAGCTGCTACTCTGAAATCTATATTCGTATACACTCCAAACTCACCTAAAAACAAATAGTTTGTTAATCTACAATTCCCCTAACCAAAACAAAGCAAGCTCATGGAGTGTGAAACAGCCTTCTTACCTAGATATTATTTGAACACATTCTGTAAATGTTGTATTTTTCAGTGAATGCTCTACAATACTTACAAATTGGATATATGTAGTAATATTGGTCTTTATTTTATCCCTCAGGTGCAGTCTTGTTTATGGGACAAATAAACAAACCTTGAGTATGGAAAAGGTTTTCTTTAAGAAGCAAAGTAGAGACTCATTTGATACATCCTTGCTAGTTCTGTTAAATATTTTTGTACACTACTCTTTCACTTCACTCAAGAACTAGTTTTTAGCCAGCTGTGACTAGATTTTGAAAAAGGAGTCAATGTAGTTCTGGTTTTATGGGAAAATACAAATTGAAAACTACGATACCTTTTCAAAATGTCTAAAAGATTCTTTGAAACTACTGAATGGTTGCCTATGCTAACAAACTTACTGAGCTTTTTCTGTCCTAAGAATTGTATGCATAGCTTTTGTGGGAGGGTTTTAACAAGAGCATGACTAAACAAACCATTTCTGTTAGCATTGATTTTTTTTTTTTTTTTCTGTGGAAAATGTCTTTGGGTTTGTAGATGTCCCTTCAATACTATTTTTGCCCCTGAATGGCTTGATGATTGGGTATCTTTTATGGAACTAGATGAAAAGCTCTAGCAGTTTATTTTATATAATGCATGTACCACTGAGGTAAAGTTTTAAAGAACTAATGTCTTGATAGATAACACATTTGCATTGACGTCCTATTTTACTGTAATGTAAACTTGTCATTGCTAGTATTCACTTTGTATTGGATTTAAATTTTATATTTGTTTTTTGTACAAAGGAAAAAATAAAGTGCATTATGAACAGTCAGATTCCAAGGTATCACAGCGATGTGCTGGTCAGTATTTGTGGGCAGGACTCCTGGGAGCCACTTGTTAAAATTCTACCACCAACTGAAAGGACAGTTTTCTTGATTTTTTTTTTTTTTTTTCTCCCCCTAGCCTGATGGAGCTAAGTGTCTCTGCAATCTGCTAAACCAGTCCTGCTGTGGATGACTTATCCCTAAGGCTTCAAAAATATGTTTGAAGAGCAAATATTTTGTCTTTGCAGTGCCCCAAATTGCACCTAGTGGCAGGTGTTTTCAAAAATGCACCTGAGGAGGAGATCTCAGCCCGCCCCCCCCCCCCCGTCCTTTCCCACACTTCAAAGGATGCAAGTTAACCAGTATTATTATCAACACCCGGAGGATATCGTTTAGGAACAGAGTGTATCAGCAAAGTTTTCTAAGGAAGAGCACTTGATGGGTTTGCTTATCACTGAGTTGCCTTCCTACTTGTTTGAGAGCATTTTTGTGTAATTAGTCGGGGGTGGGGCTGGAGGTATGGAAAGAGCAGATTCTTGAGTCCCTCATATCACCTCTCTGAGCAAATGTATCTCTGTGACATGGGGTCTGCTCTGGTGCAAGGCAACAGAGACTTAGTGTGGATAAAATGCTCCCATTCTGTTTCAGTAGAGTCCTACATACATTGTGCATTGGCATAACTGTCTGTCTGCATAAGATGCAGAGTGATGGAGAATTGAGCCCATTGTGTTTATCACAAGCCTAAGAGCATTTAAAACGTATGTGAACTAGTATGTTAACTTAACAGTAGAAGAAAATGACAGTTCCACATAACAAGCACAACTGCATCTGTCCAGGATTTAAATTATCACCAGTATGAGATAATCAGGACTGGTTCTCATTAAAATAAGCTGTCAACATTGATACCCTCTTATTTGCAATAGCAGGAATAAAGGAAATCTGATCATTTATGTCTAGAAAATGGTGGTGATTTTCAGGCGATCTTATGCGGAGGAGTCATACCTATGTAGGGAAGTAGCACTACATGCTCTGATGCTGTGTCGCAGACAATGGATAATAAAGCTTGTAACTTCTGAGAGCCCCCTTAAAGAAGAACACAAGAAATTTAATAAAGCACTGCTGGCATAGTCAGTAGCATTTGTAACCCTTCTGCCAACATGGGCCATGTTCTCTCCCACACCAAGATCTGTTCAGCACAGGAGGTAAGAAGGGGCCATCAGAGAGCCATTGTAGCTCCCTGACTCTGAAGCTGTTACTAGTATCATTCTTTGGCAGGGACCTGTGTTTCTGGGGTGGAGAGAGGGGGCAAGGAGTGCTCTGAAATTTTAATCCCTATATACTGCAGTGAGGCAGACCTGTTTTCAAACCTGTATGTCAGTACAGCTTTCAAAGCAGCTAAGTAGGCTCAGCCCCAAGCGCCACTGCACCTTGACTCCCGTGTGGTTCTCTTTTTGTGTACATTAAGGGCAATAAACCAGAGGGCCTGAATGAAGCTGAGCTGCCTCTTAAGAGAGTGCCCGTCCCTTGCTCACCTCTTAATTCACCACAGATATTGGGAGGAGGAAGACCTTGCCACTGCTTGCCCTGTGATGGTAGATAACTCTTGGAAGAAGCCAGATCTCCTTGCCTACAACCCCCAAAGAAGTTGAGGGGGAAGTCAGTAGGAACCAGATCCTCTTCCCTATTATTTTAATATCAGGATTGGAAGGGACCTCAGAAGGTCATCTAGTCCAAACCCTTGCTCAAAGCAGGACCAATTCCCAGGCAGACTTACCCCAGTTCCCTAAATGGCCCCCTCAAGGATTGAACTGACAACCCTGGGTTTAACAGGCTAATACTCAAACCACTGAGCTATCCCTCCCCCCTCTCTGTCCATGATGCACTGAATTACAGGAGCTGGGTCTAGCTACTCCAGATGCCTAGTTGTGTAACTGATCCTCTGTTGTTGCATTGGTGAACCTTCCTGGCCAGCAAGTCTCTCCTCCATTAGACTCAGCCTAAAGGTAAGGATGGAAATAGGGAGCCTGGGCACAGAGGGAAGCCAGATGAGGCTCACGTATGTTAGCTGCTTACGTGGAAAAATTGAATTCTAAGCCCTTTTAACACCCACAAATGTAAGTTAGCTCTGCTCTTACTGGTGGGACTTTCCAGTTTTTCCAGGATCTGACTAGAACAGGGGTAGCCAACCTGTGGCTCCGGAGCCACATGCAGCTCTTCAGAAGTCAATCTGCGGCTCCTTGTCTAGGCACCGCCTCTGGGACTGGAGCTACAGGCATCAACTTTCCAATGTGCCAGCAAGTGCTCACTACTCAACCCCTGATTCTGCCACAGACCCTGTCCCCACTCCACCCCTTCCCGCCCCCTCCCCTGAGCCTGCTATACCCTTGCCCGTCCCCCTCCGAGCCTCCTGCATGCCACAAAACAGCTGATTGGGAGGTGTGTCTTTTTTGTGAAGAAGACAAAATGGGGGGGTGGGGGGGCAGGGAGGCGGGGTTGTAGGAATCTGTTTTCCACTCAGCTCTAGTTAAAACCTCACTAAGAAATCTGACGTAGCCAATATTAAGGAATCGGCAATTACAACTTTTTAATTTAGAATGTAAGCTTTGTCAAACGAGACTTGGGCAGGAGCTATCAGTGAGAATGAACAGTGTGAATTCTGTACGGTAAGTAGGCTTTGAACTAAGGTGGGACCAAAAAAGCGTTCATGTCTCTGGAAATGAAAAACACCAACTTTACTTTGTGTCCTAACTTAGCCCTCTTCTCCCCTTAAATAACTACTTTACCCTTCCCTTCCAACACTGCAAAAAAGCAAATGAACAAAAAACTCTTCTCTTGGCATGGGAGGAAGTATTTGAATCATCAGGCACACCGGAAGGCTTCCTTTGAAAATCAGATGATGGGTCAAAACTGGATTTTCAACAAAAACATTTTCATCTTTAGTTGTGGAGTCTGTGACCTCTTTGTTCATAATTTAGTGGCATGTCATTTATTGAATCTGACTGGGAGCAGTGAACAATTTTCCAAGTAAAAGCTGCAGCACAGAGCTAAACAAAGACAGTGTCAGTGAAATCTACCCATCCGCCTACAAATTCTAGGTGCAGTCAAAATATTTAGTATCTAGGACTTGTTTTGTGAATTCCACAATTCTTGATGCTCCCCGTTGTAGAATTGTTTCAGTACTAACACAAGGCTGAAAAGTTGATTGAAATGTCTAACAAAGGTGATAATAAGCAAAATGAGTCTGAACACGGTATCTTCTGACTTTCTCCAAAACCTTAGTTTAAAAGAGGGATAAGCAGAAGGTCTGGGAAAAGGGAGAGAAATATGTATCTAAAAAGTTAGTGGCAGGATTGGCCACTGGAAAGATTGCAGATCACTGCAGTCAGGGGTGTTTTTGTGATAAACCCCTGACCGCAACGATACTGTTCCCACAAACACAGCCTTTTGAGTTCAGCGAGTTATTTCATATAAAATATCCAAACGGCCACTGATAGTGTGATGCTTTAGCACGGGCCTGTGCTTGGGCTTTGTGCTGTGTTTTTCTCATAAATTCTTATTGCACCATAGTCTCTTCCATCTACTGGCTGCTTCCCCAGTTCTTTGTTAAGGCTTTTTGGGTATCCACCCAAGACCTTCTGGAAATTGGAATTTTGATGCCTTAATTAATGTTTCTCTATTTCCATCTTAAATTCACTATTTGTTCCATAGTCCATCTACTTCTCTATCTCTACCCCACAAAAGATCCAAAGGATTCTGTGCCCTATTTTATTTTCTTCAAGGGGAACTACACTGTCTGTAGCCCTGTAGATGTAGGCAATCCCACAATAACTATCCCTGTAATGGTAGAAAAAGAATTCTGCCTCAGTATTCAAAACAGAGGTTGGAAACCAAGTGACCATATGGAAGATAAATTGCGCTTTTAATTACAACCTACCTCTTACTGGCATCCTTTCAGAAGGAAACTATTTTCCCTAAAGAGGTAGTGTGTCGTAATAGATTGATCACTGGCATGGGACTCGGGAAACGTGGCTTCTATTCCCAGTGTTGCTGCTAGGTGACCTTGTGCAAATCATTTCACCTCCATTTCCCCATCTCTAAAATGCAGATGATGATACAGAGTTCCTTTATAAAGCACGTTCATATCTACTGATGAAAAGTGCTTTATAAGAGATAGGTATTATTAAAATGTGGGTGGCGCACTGGGCAGGGAATGAACATGGGAAAATAATTTTATCTGCATTTTTTGGGGTGAGATTCTGAGGGGCAAGAAGAAGAAAAGAAACAGAGGGAGAACAGTCAGTGACTATTTCCTACAAGAAGGACTACAATCAAGAAACTCTGGATATGAAAGTGCATCCTCTTTATAAAGCAATTAAAGGTGGTGAGGCTGGGTGGATACATGGGATTTCTCATAGTTAAATGTGTCTACTAGAAATGAACTCTTATTTTTTTTCTGAAAAGGAAATTTCATTCATTTGGTGGATCATGTAAAGTTTTTCATAATTTCAGAGGCTTAAAATATTTTGTCTTTCATGCTTTTCTCAAATCTTATTACATTTTTGAAATGTTCTTGAGGTCTTGCATGCTGCATACACCATCAGCCTGGCCCACTTAAGCCTAGTTCTAGTTTTATTTTTTAAGTCTTGGACTTCTCAACCGTGTAAACCTGATGTAGCTCCATTGATTTCAATGAAGCTATGCTGATTTACATATGCTGAGGATCTGCACCGGAGATTTCAACCATGTCAACCAATTTCAGAAAGTTACTTCTCTTAAAATGCTGTTTGTCACCTGGCAATACAGTATTGTAGTAGTCCAAAGCTAATAAAGGTTAAAAAGAATAAGAAATTCAGATCTACATCTAGGAACAGAGCTGCAGTCTCTACGAAGGAGTGGGTACAGAATAACTATTTTTCCATCTTATCACATTTTAAAAAATGGAAAGTGATTTAGCTATAAACTTGTAATCAAAAAATGTTTTATAATGCAGGTTCTAACTTTAAGCCTCTAATTTGAAGTATGGCTAATTTATGGTTTGAGGCAGTGGTTGCAGCTTATCTGGTGGTGATTATTTGCATTATCATAGTGGCGGGAATCCCATTACTCTAGGCGCTGTACAAACATAGTGCAAGACAGTCTCTGCTCTGAAGAGCTTACAGTCTAAATAGACACACCTAGGCAGAGACAAGAGGCACAGACAGGTGAAATCACCCAAGTCACATAGCAGATCAGAGATACAACTGGTAGAATCTAGCTGTCAGTCCCAGGGCAGTGCGCTATCTACCGGTGACATTATGGAGATGATCAGACTGCATGTGCATGACACCACCACTTCTGGACTACACTGCTGAATTGGTATGTTTGCTGATTATGATTCTCTGTGCATTGTTGATATGGGTTTATGGGCTGAGTGAGGTGTTTTTAGCTCCTAGAGTAATAATAGTACCTCAACATTGTGTTCATTCCAAACCCATGTGCCCTTGCTCAATTCAGATCCCTCTGGAAATCTCGTTGGTGCCATGTTAGCTCCTTAGTGAAAGAGAGGCTGGGAATCCTCCCATACACTTTTTTTCCACCTGCCAGGACTTCAGGACCCTCCTGAACTTGCATGTCCATTTCTACTGCTCAGTGCCCCTGAAATGCAGTCACCAAATCCAAGTGTACTAGCTACCAAAAGAATGTTTATGCAATAGGATGAGACCATCATATTTTTTTATGAGGCCCTTAACACATTTTGGGGTACACCAAAAGCAAATAATGAGCCGGATTATTTCCTGTGCCAAGATTCACTTGGTTCTAAAGAGAGGAAGTACCCACTAAGGAGCTGGTTTTGGTACCTTGATTTACAAGCCATATTTGCTTCAGCACTGATATAATTTGCACCAGCTGGCTATGACCCCTAATGTACCATGCAATAGCTGAGGGTTGCTGAAATGCAGCTCTGCTCTGTACCTGACATGCTCCACTAGCATTATGCCACCTGATCTACCCTTGTTCCAGGGGAATTCTTAGCTGGGAAGTTAGTCAGTTTCTGGCATCTGAGAAACACAAAGATCACCAGAATGAGGGGAAAGACATTGTCGTCTTAGCATGCTGACGTATTTACTTATCTTATTTAATACAAACATGGTTTTCAACCTCATAATTTATTTCCTCCCCTAATCCTGTCTTCCGAAAGATGAAGCCTCCCTCGATGTGTTAATCACTCATGTCAGGCCAGGCCTCATTACAACGTCCCTGTTCCAACCCTACCTGGCTGTAACTGTCAGACATGATCCAATTCCTGTCAGACAACCACTTGTAGAGGGCTTTACAGTAACAGAACTGCCTCCAGCCCCAGATTTCCACTCTTCCCATATATCTGCAGTGCTGCTGTTTTTGGCCTTTTCCTTTCAGTTATTAACTTGACAATTAATAGTCTACACATTTTGTCATCTTTGGTCCCCATCACCATAGGATGGGATCATCCTCCTAGGGACTGAGCTCTGTTAAAACAGAACTTAATTCAAACTTGTGCTTTAAGGGCTCTGCTGGATCAGGATCATAGTTCCTTATAGACTTACCGTAATCCCTATCTGAGCAGCATCTTTCATAGCAAAGTGTCTACTCATGTCTAGCACACATAAGGAGCTAGGGAAGTTGAAGAATTTGCTCTGTGTTTTCAGTAACATCTCAATTGTTCTTTTTAAAAGGAAACTTGTATTTTTAAATCATCCTACAAGAATCAGGTTCAACGAGCCAATAATGTTGGTGAATTTCCTGGCCTTTGATGGCTTTGTCACATGTGGTAGTATTTAAACATCCACTTCGGTATTTAATATTATCATCTTTTATTAACACCTCTTCAAGGAGATAATAGAATATGCCATCTGTAAAGTGTATTGAGACATACCCTTTATAAGATTTGGTACTTATAATGAACAAGGCATGATTATAACACCCTCTTGTGGCCAAAGTATGAACTTGCCTTTGTATTTAACTACTGCAAAGAAAGCCTTTACTTACAATGAAATGGTTGCATCCTATAGAGCCCTAACCACACATTAAAGCTGCTGTGCACTAACCATGAGTGGAGAAGGGAAAAAGATCTCCTAAGAAAATTCAACCACAACGATTTCTAGATTTCTCTTTGAGATAAGTACCATAAGGAATGAGACAGCACAAGGTCAAAACAATAGTGACAATTTTCCAAATATTTGTTTTATTTTTTGCCAAAATCCCATTTTTGTTAGCATTGCAACTGCTATAATGTAAGATAGTGGTGCAGCTGTTCTAGTATCCGGTCTCTGACCGAGTGGACAGTACCAGGCCAGTTGTCTCAGAGGAAGAAGCTCTGCAGCAAGTAGTTCTGGGGTAACCTGTCTCCAGGAAAAGCTTCCTCCTAACCCCCAATAGCTAGTAGCTGACTTTTACCCTGAAGGGTGATATCGCTTTCAAAGCTCTTATCTGTTGTTGTCATGGAGCCATAGGATCAGTGCTATGCCCCCAGCTTTGGAGAACAGTCTCTAGGAGGAATCTCTTCAGGGAGCCAGTGAGGCCTCACTGCCTCCTTAAACTGAACCTCGGGGGCTCCAGCACTCCTGTTTCACACTGTGAGCTCTGTTCAGCAAGACCGACTGAGATAGACTCCTGGTAGAGACTTGTACACTCTTTGGTGATTAATGCACCTCACCAAGCATTTGCGGCAAAACTCAAACAGTGTTGTCAAAACAGTAGTGCTTATTAGTCAATTGGAGTGCAGAATAGAAAATCCTTAGGTTGGCACAGAGAAAGGAAGGTTAGAGCATAGCCCAAGTTTTTTTCTAGTCTGCCCAGAGCCCAGCCAAGCTCTGTCTCTGTTTGACCTCCTTCCTCAAATCCCAGGTGAGAGCCTAGCCTCCTTCCAATAGCCAACTCCTATCCCCCAACCTCACACCTCTCCAGCTGGGGGATATTGCTCAGCTTCCTTTCTGAGAAGTGGGGAAATCCATATCCCTCTGGGTCATTGGTCGCTCTCCTAGGCTAGTTGACACTGCCCTGTGCCAACTTGGGTGAATCCAGCTCTCTGGATTTTGTGCAATTACCAGGTCAAAATAGACCAATGTGTTACTGTCATACTTTGCCGGGTATGTGTCATGGTTTTAGTGAAATATCTACAACAGGGGTCTCAAACACGCGGCCCGCAGGGTTATTTTCTGCGCCCCGCGAGCTCCTAAAATGCCAGCGCCTGTGCTTTGGTTTCTCCCAGAGGACCGGCCAGTGTATTGCTCATAGTTACAAGTTAACTTTCAGCTCCTTCTAAGCAAGCACTTTTATTCTTAGGATAAAAGCATTATAGAAAAACGTGTGTGTGTCTGTGTGTGTGTATATGTGAATGAACTTGCATATTAGAGCCATTGATAATTGCAGTTAACTCACGCAATTAACTCAAAAATCGTGATTAATTGCACTGTTAAACAATAGAAAACCAATTGAAATTTAATAAATATTTTGGATGCTTTTCTACATTTTCAAATATCAATTTTGATTACAACACAGAATACAAAGTGTAGTTTTCACTTTATATTAGACTAGATTACAAATATTTGCACTGTAAAAATGATAAAAGAAATAGTATTTTTCAATTAACTTCTTACAAGTACTGTAGTGCAATTTCTTTACATTTGTAAGTTGCACTTTCATAATAGTTTTTTTTTGTTTTTTTTTACATAACTACACCCAAAAACAAAACAATGTAAAACTTTAGCGCCTGCAAATCCACTCAGTCCTACTTCTTGTTCAGCCAATTTCTAAGAGAAACAAGTTTGTTTACATTTACGGGAGATAATGCTGCACACTTCTTAACTACAATGTCACCTGAAAGTGAGAACAAGTGTTCACATGGCACTGTTGTAGCCAACATTGCAAGATATTTACATGCCAGATGCACTAAAAATTCATATGCCTCTTCATGCTTTGGCCATTGTTTCAGAGGACATGCTTTCATGCTGATGACGTTCATTTAAAAAAAAATGTGTTAATTAAATTTGTGACTGAACTCCTTGAGGGAGAATTGTATGTCTCTGGCTCTGTTTTACCCGCATTTTGTCATATATTGCATGTTATAGCAGTCTCGGATGATGACCCAGCACATGTTGTTTGTTTTAAGAACACTTTCACTGCAAATTTGACAAAAGGCAAAGAAGATACCAATGTGAATTTTCTAAAGATAGCTACAGCATTCAAACCAAGATTTAAGAATCTGAAGTTCCTTCCAAAATCTGAGAGGATGAGATGTGGAGCATGCTTTCAGGAGTCTTAAAAGAACAAAACTCTGATGCGGAAACTACAGAACCCGAATCACCAAAAAGGAAAATCAACCTTCTGCTGGTGGCAGCTGACTCAGATGATGAAAATGAACATGCATTGGTATGCACTGCTTTGGATCGTTATTGAGCAGAAACTCATCAGCATGGATGCATGTATTCTGGAATGGTGGTTGAAGCATCAAGGGACATATGAATCTTTAGGGCATCTGGCATGTAAATATCTTGCGATGCAGCTACAACAGTGCCATGTAAACGCTTTCAAGTGACACTGTAAACAAGAAGCAGGCATCATTATCTTCTGCAAATGTAAACAAACTTGTTTGTCTGATCAAATGGCTGAACAAGAAGTAGGACTGATTAGACTTATAGGCTCTAAAGTTTCCATTGTTTTATTTTAGAATTCGGGGGTTTTTTGTACATAATTCTACATTTGTAAGTTCAATTTTCATGATAAAGAAAGAATGAATCTAAATTAAGATAAAGAGATTGCACTACAGTACTTGTATTTGGTGAATTGAAAAATATTTCTCCTGTTTTTTACAGTGCAAATATTTGTAATAAAAATATAAAATGAGCACTGTACACTTTGTATCCTGTGCTGTAATTGAAATCAATATATTTGAAAATGTAGAAAACATCCAAAATATTTAAATAAATGGTATTCAATTATTGTACAACAGCACGATTAATCATGCAATTAATTTTTTTAATCGCGTGACAGCCTTTATATAAGTTCATTCACATATGCCAAAATATTTACCAGAGGTCACCCCCAGCTCCAACCTAGGGCTTTGGTAGATTTTTAGTCCTTCAAAATGCACAGCTGTTTTTCCCCCGTGGTTACAAGTTCATATCCATCTTAGACCCAGAACTGAGACTGGGCAGATCAGCTATTTCTTTATGCAGCTTGATCCTTTGATCTTGGTTCAATCAGTAGCACAAACTGGATTCAGTCCATGCTCCATTGGGATTAAAGGCCAACAGTTTGTCCAAAAACCCACTGACTTTTTAAGAAGCTCCTGGGAAAGTTCAGAACCATATCAGAAGCTGGTTATGGCTGTTGTTCTTTTACAAACGCATTTATGTGCAGTCATCTCTCCTGTAGTACACTAGGCTAAGCTATTATTTCTGGAATTTGGTTCATTAATCAGCTTCCAAAACAGATATTTAGTTGCTAAAGTACTGAAAACAATTTCCTGTAAAGTGCAGCAGAGAAAGGGCTCTGCACGCTTGAGGTGTATACAGGGCTTTTATGACTGAATTAAGATTCTAGTTAGATGAATAGCTCAACTCACCTCACCGAAGATAATTTCATCAATGTTTGTAAAGCACTCAAGTAATATGATGACAGTACCACAGAAAAGCCCCTGGGGAAATGAATAATTCTGAATTCAGGATGGCGTGTACTAAATAATGCATAGGGCCACACCTTGAATCTTAATCCTTCCTGTGCTGCCAGAAATGGTAGGGTTACCATATTTCCACAAGCAAAAAAGAGGACACGGGGGGAGGGGGGAGGAGCCCCGCTCTAGCCCCGCCCCTGCACTGCCCTGCCCCCATCCACTCCCTCCCACTTCCCACCCCCTGACTGCCCCCCTCAGAACCCCCAACCCCCCCCCACTCCTTGTTCCCTGACTGCCCCCTCCTGGGACCCCTGCCACTAACTGCACCCTAGGACTCCACCCCCTATCTAAGCCGCCCTGCTTCTTGTCCCCTGACTGCCCTCTCCTGAGAACCCCCCACCCTAACTGCCCCCCTAGGACCCTACCTGTCCCCTGACTGCCCTCACCCTTATCCACACCCCCACCCCATATTCACACCCCCGCCCCCAGACAGACCCCCGGAACTCCCATGCCCTATCCAACTGCTCCCCGCCCCTGACAGGACCCCCAGAACTCCCGACCCATCCAGCCCCCTCTGTTCCCTGCCTGCCTCGACCCCTCTCGACACCTCTGTCCCCCTGACAGCCCCCCCAGAACCCCTGACCTGTCTAACCCCTTCCCCCCCCCGCTCCCTGTCCCTGACTGTCCCAACCCCTCTACATCCTGGACATTTTTCGATTTTTAAAAATCCCCCCCGGACGGCTATTTATAGACCGAAAAGCCGGACATGTCCGGGGAAATCCGAGCATATGGTAGCCCTAGAAATGGCCAAGGGCAGGAACCTTGTTGTGTTCTATAACTTAACTTTTTTATGACAACGGGTTCTTGGCCTATCCCTCAACCCCAATGTAGAGATCCCAGTACACTGCCTTTCATCTGGTCCTTGTCCTTTGCCTAGTCTGGCTTGGGTGGCTCTACTAGGAGTTAGGTCTTCCACCAGCGTAGTGCTCAGGATCACTGGACTACACAGGCCTCTCCACCATGTCAAGGTGCAGCCCCAGGGAAGGACACATTGAATGAGGAATACAAAAGAAATATTGAATAGCTGCTCATTCAATGATCACCATCCATCCTGTGCTCTGAATGAGGCAGGGGTCCCGGGGAAAAAAATAGTATGTAATTAGAGACGGCATCTTAATGCACATGCTCCCTCGGGCAGAATTAAAGTTCTGGCATTAATTCTGGCATTCCTTAAAGCCTAACTTTGCAGACTTAACATTCTTTTAATGTAGACTTTTAAAATTAAGAGTTATTTAGACTAAATTGGCTTCAAAGGATGCAGTATCTGTGTAACCTGCAGACCTGAGCTGCTGCTTTTTGCTGTCTTTGCCTGTAAATAACCTCTGGTGAATGAAAATTTGGCAGCTCTGAAGCACACAGCTGCTTCCAGATTTGTGTTTTGTAATGTAACTGAAGTTCAGAGATTTATTTTACTTTGTGCTTACCTCTGCTCCTGCACAAAATGGACAATGTTAAGTCTCCAGTGCCCCTTCCACCCGAGGACCCGCCCCTTCCTCCCCCCACAGGAGCCCAATATCCCCCTCACTGTGATTGTTAGCCCCCACCCAGCTCCAGAAGGGAGGGTGGGCGGCGTGACCACAGCCGCCCCCCACCCAGTCCCAGAGCACCAGGAGGGAGGGGGAACGGCGTGGTTGCAGCCCCTGGAGGGGAGGGAGGGAGGGCGGGAGGGCAGCGCAGCTGCAGCACCCCAGACCCGGGAGGGCGGGTGGTACGGCCCCAGCCCCTGGAGCTGGGTTGTAGCTGTAGAGTGGAAGGAGAAGGCCTGGGGGCGGAGCGTGGGCGGAGCCATGCCCAGCTGTTTCGGGAGGCAGAGCCTCCCCTAGCCTATGGTACCCATTGCCCATAGTCATCTCTTTTCCAAGATGAACAGTTCCAGTCTCTTTAATCTCTCCTTATATGAAAGCTGTTCCATACCCTTAATCATTTTTGTTGTCCTTCTCTGTACCTTTTCCAATTCTAAAATATCTTTTTTGAGATGAGGTGACCAGAAGTGCATGCAGTATTCAAGTTGTGGGCATGCCTTGGATTTATATAGTGGCATTATTATATTTTCTGTCTTATTATTTATCGCTTTTCTAATGGTTCCTAACATTGTTAGCTTTTTTTACTGCTGCTGTACACAGAGCAGATGTTTTCAGAGAACTATCCACAATGACTCGAAGATCTCTTTCCTGAGTGGTAACAGCTAACTTAGATTCCATCATTTTGCATGTACACTTGGGATTATGTTTTCCAATGTGCATTACTTTGCATTTATCAGCACTGAATTTCATCTGCCATTTTGTTGCCCAGTCACCCAGTTTTGTGAGATAGCTTTGTAACTCTTGTTTTGGACTTAACTATCTTGAATAATTTTGTATCATCTGCAAATTTTACCATGTGACTGCTTACCCCCTTTTCCAGATCATTTATGAATATATTGAACAGCACTGGTCCCAGTACAGACCCCTGGGGGACACACTATTTACCTCTCTCCGTTCTGAAAACTGACTGTTTATTTCCACCCTTTGTTTCCTATCTTTTAACCAGTTACCAAACCATGAGAGGACCTTCCCTCTTATCCCATGACAACTTACTTTGCTGAGGAGCCTTTGGTGTGAGGGATCTTGTCAAAGGCTTTCTGAAAGTCCAAGTGCACTACGTCCACTGGATCACCCTTAGTCACATGTTTGTTGACCCCCTCAAAGAATTCTAATAGAGTGCTGAGGCATGATTTCCCTTTACAAAAAACATTTTGACTCTTCCCCAACAGCTCGTGTTGATAATTCTGTTCTTTACTATAATTTCAACCAATTTGCCTGGTACTGAATTTAGGCTTATCGGCCTGTAATTGCCAGGATTGCCTCTGGAGCCTTTATAAAAATATTGGTGTCACATTAGCTCAAGTCACCTGGCACAGAAGCTGATGTAAGCCATAAATTACTTACCACAGTTAGTAGTTCTGCAATTCTGCTGGTGAGAGAGACAAGCTTTTGAGCTTACACAGAGCTCTTCTGCAGGCCTGGGAAACTAATCTGTGATCATCTCAGATTTCACAAGCTAAACAGAGTCAGACTGGGCCAGTCCTTGCATAGGGGACCTGTTAAGAACATTTCCCTTTGAGGACTGAGCTAACACCTAAATCTGAAGTTAGGGAGCACTGGGCTGCTGGGAGTGATGTCATTAAGAGGAGAGATTTTCACCATGCATGGTCATAAAAGAACCCATGAAAGAGTTAGGGGTATTCGGTCTGAGGAAGACAGAGTCAGGAAATATGAATTTGATGTCTAACACTGCTACTAACTCTTTGTTGAGTTTGGCCAAAAATGTAGGGTTAGATTTTCAAATCCTTTTAGCTCACTGTGTTGGGTGCTGGCCATAAGTGTCAAAGCGGGAGCTGCTGGGGGCCGAGCACTTTTAACACTGTGGCCCTAGTTACAGATGCTGAAAACAACTTGAAAATCTGGCCCCACAGCCTCAGCTTCCTCACTGATAATAAAGGGAATCAACAATGCTTATTCATCTTTGCAAAATGCTGTAGGCGCTATGGATGAAAAGACCTATAAATAAATAGTACAATATTTTTACACTACCTTTGGAAATCTATTAGGTTCACTCTGCTATTTCAGGGGATTGCATATTGCACAGCCTCTGCACCAAACTTTGCAGCCCCCAGGGAAGACAGGTTGTGGTTTGATCAAATGGAACCTGGATCCAGAGTAAAATTTGACTGACAAAATTCTGAAAACTGTACTCAATGTTGGCAATTATTGACCACTCTGCCACTGACAATCTGAAACTAAGTTGGCTCTACAGTTTTGTTGTCCCAACCAAGAATAATCCTCCCTCTTCTCTGTTGACTTCTTTCTCCTCATCCTCTGTTTACTCTTTCCCCTAGTTACCTGTGGTGGACGATTGAACAGCCTTACTGCCCTGTAGTTTCTGGAAGCTATATGCAGAAAATGGCTTCAAACACTGTTTTTATTTGTTTAAACTCAGGAAAATGGTATATGACATCCCAACTGGATTGTGGGTGAATGCATGCACACTGCTGTGCTCTCCTGAATGGAATGAAAACTGCTCAGCTGTGACTCTGGTTACTGGCTCTGTTAGAATCATAGAATATCAGGGTTGGAAGGGACCTCAGGAGGTCATCTAGTCCAACCCCCTGCTCAGAGCAGGACCAATTCTCAACTAAATCATCCCAGCCAGGGCTTTGCCAAGCCTGACCTTAAAAACCTCTAAGGAAGGAGATTCCACCACCTCCCTAGGTAACCCATTCCAGTGCTTCACCACCTTCCTAGTGAAAAAGTTTTTCCTAATATCCAACCTAAACTTCCCCAACTGCAACTTGAGACCATTGCTTCTTGTTCTGTCATCTGGTACCACTGAGAACAGTCTAGATCCATCCTCTTTGGAACCCCCTTTCAGGTAGTTGAAAGCAGCTATTAAATCCCCCCTCATTCTTCTCTTCTGCAGACTAAACAATCCCAGTTCCCTCGGCCTCTCCTCATAAGTCATGTGCTCCAGCCCCCTAATCATTTTTGTTGCCCTCCACTGGACTCTTTCCAATTTTTCCACATCCTTCTTGTAATGTGGGGCCCAAAACGGGACACAGTACTCCAGATGAGGCCTCATCAATATCGAATAGAGGGGAACTTGATCTGCTGGCAATGCCCCTACTTATACAGCCCAAAATGCCATTAGCCTTCTTGGCAACAAGGGCACACTGTTGACTCACATCCAGCTTCTTGTCCACTGTAACCCATAGGTCCTTTTCTGCAGAACTGCTTCCTAACCATTCGGTCCCTAGTCTGTAACAGTGCATGGGATTCTTCCGTCCTAAGTGCAGGACTCTGCACTTACCCTTGTTGAACCTCATCAGGTTTCTTTTGGCCCAATCCTCTAATTTCTCTAGGTTCCTCTGTATCCTATCCCTACCCTCCAGAGTATCTACCACTTCTCCCAGTTTAGTGTCATCTGCAAACTTGCTGAGGGTGCAGTCCACACCATCCTCCAGATCATTAATGAAGATATTGAACAAAACCGGCCCCAGGACCAACCCTTGGGGCACTCCGCTTGATACCGGCATGTCAACTAGACATGGAGCCATTGATCACCACCCGTTGAGCCCGACGATCTAGCCAGCTTTCTATCCACCTTATAGTCCATTCATCCAGCCCATATTTCTTTAACTTGACGGCAAGAATACTGTGGGAGACTGTATCAAAAACTTTGCTAAAGTCAAGGACTAACACATCCACTGCTTTCCCCTCATCCACAGACCCAGTTATCTCCTCATAGAAGGCAATTAGGTTAGTCAGGCATGACTTGCCCTTGGTGAATCCATGCTGACTGTTCCTGATCACTTTCCTCTCCTCTAAGTGCTTCAGAATTGATTCCTTGAGGACCTGCTCCATGATTTTTCCAGGGACTGAGGTGAGGCTGACTGGCCTGTAGTTCCCCCCGATTCTCCTTCTTCCCTTTTTTAAAGATGGGGACTATATTAGCCTTTTTCCAGTCATCCGGGACCTCCCCCGATCGCCTTGAATTTTCAAAGATAATGGCCAACAAGTATGATAATTGTCCTTCAGAGGCCTTTTCTTTTGGAACACAAAGGTCTGAGTTCTATTCCCACTGCCACTGTGGTGTTCCAAATAGCCACGGCACGTAGCATGGTGACAACCATGAAGCATTAGCGAACATGGAATTGTTATAACAGATCTTCTACTTTAATCGCATATGGTCAGTTGAGGCTCACTAATTCAAGGAGTGTCTTTCCTGCAGCCTAACTAAACTGGACCCATCTCTCGGTTCCTCCTCTATTCAGTTCAAAGTTACTTTTGAATTGTGGCAGCTATAACTCTGGTGCTGTAGGAAGTCCTGACATTCTGCAGGCTGTCCAAGGGTCTGTGAAATCCTTCAAAAGTCTGAGGTCAGGCTGGTCTCTTTGGGTACATTTTATTTGGGAAACTCGTAAGGAGGGCTGGGGCGTGGGGGTGGAGAGGAAGCATGGAAAGGCCTCAGAGCTCCAGGCAAACTCTGCATGGTGGTGATGCATTGATAATGCAGAAAACAGACAAATGTCTAAAGGAGGAGAATATAGCTGGCACGTTATTGAATATTTAGAGACAGCATGGAATGGGTAGGCTAAAGGGGCGGAGGTTGGCTTTGTGTCTGTGTCAGATCATATGTGTGAGTGGTGTCAGGCTCACACAGTGTTACCAGATTTGCCCGTTACTTTGGGGTATGCTGATTTATTAGGGTTACTCTTCGGGGAGGAATTCTGTAATTCTATCAATGTACTGCTTGTGTCACTTGTCTGTAAATATGGAGCTCTACTCCTCCCTTCTGCAAGCCCCTCCCAATGGAGCTATCCTGCAGGACCTGCAAGTCCCCTCCCAATGGAGCTATCCTGCAGGCTGGGTTCCTCCAACCCCAGAACCAGATGAACACACACACATTAACAGAGCAAGTCTGAGCGGACCGGGTCAATCAGCACTTTCAAACTGACCCCTTATATGTCCCTGGACTCAGTGGGCTGGGCCAAGCAGCACTTTCAAGCTTCCACCCTTACGTGCCAAAGGTTCCGCACCGGAGTAGAGTAAGCCTGAGCAGGCTGGGTCGAACAGCACTTTCAGGCTGCCACCCTTATATGCCCCTGTACTCAGCGGACTGGGTCGAGCAACACTTCTAAGCTGCCACCCTCGTATGTCACAGGTTCAGCACGTCCCTAACCCCACTTTTACGTCACAATTGTACTGGTAGTGACCCACTTGATGAGCAAACCCCAGCATACTTTTGGACGCTATAGGGATCTTTAGCTTAGGTAAAAGAAGCGTTGCTGCAGAGTAAATGGGGAAGCTAAAAACACCAAAGAGTTGTTAGGTATAAAAGAGCTGGGTGTGTGCAGGCATAGGTTCATTAACATCTGGAGCAGAGATCCCCATGATGCAGTGCTTCCCTGCTTTTCTGGTCCCAAAGTTCAGTACGGTTCTTGTGCTGGAATCTCTGTTCTCCATTCTGTATGCTAATGGAGATGCCTCCCTGTCCCATCTTTGATGCAGATGAGGCTAGGGGAGTTGCCTTTGTTCTTGTCACCCTTGTCAGGAGGGGTGTAGGTGTGTCTCTAATCTGCCCTTCATTGCTCTCTGCAAGTCTTTTCTCTGACCCGTTTTGGTTTAAGCAGAGGCGGGGAGGGAGGGGTGTCTTTCATGAGTGAGACAGGCTGGATACTGCGCCCTGGTTCCCCAAGAACACAGAGCTGACTGGTATCAACAGGGAAGATAAGAGATCTGCTACTGCTGGCAGTAAAGTGAGCTCTCCTTTATCTTAGGAGATAGAGGCCTGTGTTTAGAACCAAAGGACAAGGGCCTAGTGCTCCCGTGGCACCTGCGACTCTTGCTCCCATTCTGGCAGTGTCTGATGGATGGGTGGCTCTCAGAGAGGTACTACCCTGTGCACAACAAACCCTGCTGGGAGACCCTGCCCTGGAGAGCTCCCAGCCCTATGGGGAAAGCACTAGGTTGGGCTGGGTTGGCTACTCAGAGTTAGGGTTCCCAGCTTTGGCTGGATGAATTCTGGAGGTTTCATCAAATGACGTTATCTTTATTTAAAGATTAATCCTTAATTCTTGGAGACTCCAGGACAATCCTGGAGGGTTGGCAACCCTGCTCACGGTCCTTCACTGCTGCTGACATTGGGGGCCTGTGGGAGGCTAATGCTCAGGCAGGGCCGGCTCCAGGGTTTTGTCCGCCCCAAGCAGCCAAAAAAAAAAAAAAAAGCCGCGATCGTGATCTGCGGCGCCAATTCGGCGGGATGTCCTTCGCTCCGAGCGGGAGTGAGGGACCGTCCGCCGAATTGCCGCCGAATAGCTGGACGTGCCGCCCCTTTCCGAAGGGCCCACCCCAAGCACCTGCTTGCCAAGCTGGTGCCTGGAGCCGGCCCTGTGCTCAGGGCCCTGTGCCAGCACCACTGTCATCTCAAGTTCCCTGGATCACCCAGGAGGTGACTTCATCCTTAAACACACATAACCCCCAAAAGTAATTTCCCTGCTTTTCTATGAAATACGATCCCTAGTCTGTCTTTTAGAGGCCCAGCTTCGCTGGAGACTACGTAGCCCATCCTCAGCGTCAGGACTTTTCAGAGGCTCCTCTACTTCAGAGTATACGGGAGCCTCCGCCTGGCACTGGGGCCTTCCGGTCTGCGCCGCTAGTCTGATACTAGGGGCGCTCCACTCCTTCCTGAGGCGTTACTACTCGTGATATTACGGGATCCTCCGGAGCCCTGTCCTTCCTGTGGCGCCGCTACACCTGATATTACGGGCGCCCGTCGCGTCTTTACCCCCCTCCGCCGAGCGGGGCCCTCACCTCTGCCCGTCACTCAGCGGAGGGGCCGCCCCCGGCGGAGACTCCGCACCGAGATGGCGGCCGAGATCCACGCCAGGCCGCAGAGCAGCCGGCCCGTCCTGCTCAGCAAGGTCGAGGGGCACCAGGACGCGGTGAGCGCCGCCCTCCTCATCCCCAAGGAGGACGGGCTCATCACCGCCAGCGAGGACAGGTGGGCGCCGGGCCGCCCGCTCCCCGGGGCACGGGCAGAGCCTCCCCCATCCCCGGGGGAAGGGGCGGGTGGACCCCTCAGTCCCCCGGTTCAAGGCTCCGGCTCTCTCCGGGGAAGCCCCCTCGGCTCACTGCCCCGGGCTGGCAGGCGGCGGAGGCTGCAGGTCGCTGGGTCTCAGCCCCCCCGGGCTAACCCGAGCAGCCCGCCCGTCGCGGTGCCCCTGGAGGAGCAGCTCGTGGGGGCTCCCTGCCAGCCGCGCTCCGACCCCTCCCGGCTCGAGCCGCGCCGTGCCCGGGAGCAGCCGGGGTGCGGGGGCCGTTGGCTGGGCTGCCCTTCGTGCCGTGCCGTGCCGTTCCGGGTGGCAGGGCTGCGGGTCAGAGCCTGCCCGGAGGGGGCCCTGCCCTCCCCAGACAGGTCGGGGCGGGGAGGGGTCTGTAGGAAAAGCGTGTTAGTTCCAGGGGGACCCCACCCCTCCAAAGGCTTCGTTGAAGAAGAAAGCTAGTGGGTCAGTGAGAGCGGGGAAGAAGTGAACTGAGGGCAGAGTAAGGAGTCAGTGCTCGTCAGTAAGCCCTGGGCTTCCCTAGTATGTGCTACTGACTCGGATGCAAGTTGCTGACTACTGGAACAATCCGTTAGACCCCTCAGTCCTGAGACGTGCCTTTGTCAAAGGCCGAGTGCTGTTCTGAGGAAGAGGTGTAGGCACCATATTTAAACACCACATTTTAAACACCACCAAAGAGTCCGATTCTGGTCGCCGGTACACTACTGTGAAATCGGAGTAACTTGGCTCAGACTTCTCTAGCACTGAGAGTAACTTCTGTAAACAGGAGTAGAATTTGGCTCTCATTATTTTAAATTTGGTCCTGGGATTGGCAAGAGGCAGCAGTGTTGTGGGAGTCCAGGTGGATGTGAGAGATGCAGGATTGAGAGTCACAGTGTAAAAAGGCAAATTCTCTTTAAGCATGAATTTTGCCAGAAGGCACAAAATAGTGACTCTTGCCACTAGCCATAAAGAAACAGTGGATTGCAACACTGACTAGGGAAAATGAACCACTTGTTACACTGGGAGTGGTGAATTGTGAAACTGAGCAAGAGTTGGCTAGCATGCTGCCATTTGGGGTTGGTTATGAATGAGATGGGCTTCTAAATATTAGAACTAACAAATACTTCATACAACCTGTTTTGAGGATCTTGATGCACTTTGTAAAGATAAATTAAGCTTCCCAATTCTCTTCTGAGGTAGGCAGGCAGCTATAATTACCTCTTTCACAGATGGGTAAATGGAAGCATGTGGAAAGGTTAGATGGCTTCCCTGAATTAATACTGAGCCTATGGCAGAGCTAGGATTCGATCAGGCTTTCTTTTAATCACTAGATCTCATTGCTTCTATGATAATTGGGAGGGAAAGCAGCAAATAACTATCTAGTGGAAGAGAAGAACAGAGCCACTGAGGATTGTTGGGCTGGAAGGGAGGTGCAGCTATCAAGGTTGTTGCAAGATGCTGTTATGAAGTGGTGGTAGTTGGTGAAATTTTCCAGCAGGTGGGAACGAAGCAGAAGAAATGGGAGCTGCACTTCCCCCCCCCCCCCCCCCAGTTCAAAACATTTCAGTGTTGTCTGCTCTAGAGAAAAGTTATAGTCTGAACTAAGGGCAGGGGTAATGATGAGACTGGAAAATATCCTCACACCAAAGCAGCAGCTTTCAACTGGGTGGGGGTGGGGGGGGGAGGAGTTACAGATAAGGACCATTATTTGTTATAAACATTGACTCAGTTTAAAACAACAAACAACCCTGCATGATATATATTTGCAAGCGTACTTGTTTGTAGAACCAGTCCTAAGGGAAAGTGAGCAAAGCCCAGGAAATCCCTATAAACTAGGTATATTGTAACAGGTGTTAGGAATTGGTTTAGTAGGTAACTTAACAATAGTAAACACTAAATGGGTTTAGTAACATAACACTAGTAAAGGAGTGACCAGCATTTCTCAGGGGAGAAGAAGACAGAAAATGCTAATCCATATTCACTCTTTCTGTTCTTTGGAGGGATAGCATGAATTTTTTTTCTGCTTAGCCTATCAAGAACTGCTTTACATTCTGGAAAGAACTCAGATTCTAACATGTATTTTTGTTGAGGAAGAAGTTGAAGACTGCATAAGGGAGTCTTGTAAACAAGTAGTCTCTGCTTATTGTTTTGATTCTAGTGTGCAGACTAGAGACAGAATTGCCTTTTTGGAGGTGGTTGGGAAACCCACTTCCATTTGACAAAGGAGATTAGAACTTTTAGATTTTTAGAATAATGTTTTAGTCTTAGGCATGTTTAGTTTTTAGCCCAGTCCTCATGATCATGGAGAAAAGTTCAAAAATGTGCATCTTGAAGGCTCAAATAGAAAGCAAATGCAAATTTATCCAAAGCTGTTATTTCAAAATCATGATTTGGGGGAACTGACTCTGATTTTTGAACACTTAGGATTGGCATTGCTGGATTTAGGAGCTGATCAATGGGACGTGTGCTTCTAAGTTACTTGAGTGGTTTTGAAAATACCATCCATAAACAGCTAAACATGGATTTAGGAGTTCTGGGGTGGGGCTGTGGATGAGGGGTTTGGGGTGTAGGAGGGTGCTCTGGGCTGGGACCAAGGGGTTTGGAGGGCAGAAGGGGGATCAGGGCTGGGGCAGAGGTGTGGGGGGTGGGGTGTAGGCTCCATGCAGCGCTTACCGGAAACAGCAGCATGTCTCTGGCTCCTACATGTCCTGTCCGCAGGCGCTGCCCCCGCAGCTCCCATTCACCGAGATTCCCGGCCAATGGGCTGGGAGCTGCGGAGCCGGTGCTTGAGGGTGGGGACGGAGGCAGTGTGCAGAGCTGCCTGGCCATGCCTCCACCAGCAAAGAGGACTAGGAGGCCCACATGGCCAGGCATCTCTGCAGGCATGCTGCCTCCATCTCCAGGCGCCACCCCCGTAGCTCCCATTGGCTGAGGCTTGGAGCCACGGAGTCAGCGCTCAGGGAGCGGGGATGGAGGCAGCATGCCTGCAGAGGTACCTGGCTGTGCCTGCAACAGCAGGGATGGTGAGCTCCCACACAGACCTCAAAATTTTTACCATGGACACATAGCTGGCACGGCACCAGACACTGCAACTATGTACTGGGTCTGGGATGTGATCAGAGCAAGCCTGGGCCAGTTTCCTTAGTCCTGTTCCATGGAGATGGGGAAATCTTGTGTCCCATGTAGTACTTGTGAGGGAGATTGGCTGCTGGGGCCATATTCTGGATCTTTGGTGGAGCCTGGCCAGCTCAACTTCCTCCTCCCCCTGCTCACTACAGCTGCTCTAGCACTATAGTCTCTTCTGCTGCTGCTTGGATGGCAGTGTGGAGCCAGCATTAGCATGGTGTTCATTTATTTCGATATGCTTCCATGCAAAGGACATAAGGGGAACAGTGATTTTTCAACATGTTATCTCTGCCAAACCTGAAAAGCATTTTATGGCACTCTATCTCTAGCCCCAGAGCTGCCAAAGGCCTGTTGCAAACATGGTGGTGGTGGAACTTCACACACACAAGTTTCAACTACTTTTTGTGATGGTGTTAGGATAAATACTGGGGTTGCTGCTTGCTCTCCCTATAATAATATGCTGCATCTATAAATCTCCTATACTAAAGCTTGCTCAGATAGATACTGTACTGTATTCCCAATTCATACCTAAACATTGCACCTTTTTTAAAGTCCAAAATGTCTTTTAAAAAGTGACACACCAAAGATGGTAAGGAACTGTATGTAGCTCAAGACTGAGAGTCTATAAACAATCCTATAATCTGTTTCATTAGTCCAGGGAGTTATTGTTGTTTTGGTTCTTGGAATCTCAGATTTCAGCATTTGTTGCATTAGATAATTTGTAAGAGAGTGCTTGCTCTCTTGAGATTAGGGGGAATATAAGATTGTCCTGCATCTTTGAGCCACAGCTTAATATGGTATCAAACTGTTTATTTAACTTCAAACTTCATGCTTTTCTGCTTTTACTTCAGAACAGTGCTTGAACTGTGGGACATAAGAGTTGTACAGCATAGGTGCCTATTCCATACATTAACTTCTCACATCTGCTGGCACCAAAGAACAGGGATAACAATTGGAGCATTCTATCCCTCTATCTCTCCCAGTTTAAGCAGCATGCCTCTTGAGTAGCTTGTGGTGTAGAGGATAGTAAAACTTGATACAGCTAACATTAACATCAAGTTGGCTATGAACTAGTACAGGGATCGGCAACCTTTCAGAAGTGTGTCGGAGTGGTAGCTGTGTTAGTCTGTATCAGCAAAAAAAATGAGTACTTGTGGCACATTTATTTGAGCATAAGCTTTCGTGGGCAAAAACCCACTTCATCGGATGCATGCAGTGGAAGACACAGTAGGAAAATATATATACACAGAGAACATGGAAAAAAGGGTGTTGCCATAGCAACTGTAACAAGGGTAATTAATTAAGGTGAGCTATTAGCAGCAGAAGAAAAATAACTTTAGTGATAATCAGGATGGCCCATTTCTAACGGTTGATAAGAAGGTGTGAGTAACAGTAGGGGGAAAAATTAGCATGGGAAAACAGTTTTACTTTGTGTAATGACCCATCCACTCCCAGTCTTGATTCAAGCCTAATTTAATGGTGTCTAGTTTGCAAATTAATTCCAGTTCTGCAGATCTTGTGTGGGTGGTGGAATCTTGCTATTGAAAATGCTCTGCCAAGAGGGAGGTAGGGATCCTAGAAGAGTGAGCATTTGATCATTGTTCCATCATTGCTCCTATTAGGATTTCACTAATTGCTTGGGGGTTTTGTCTTGTCTTGAAATGAAAATCTCCAAATAAGAACACTGGCACTTATGATGTACAACACCACTAACATGAAACATCCCTCCCCAAAACCAAAAACACTCGCGTTATGGAACTTGCTCAAAGTCACAGTGAGTCAATGACAGAACCAGAACTCAGGAATCCTCGCTCTCCCATGCTCTGAACGCTTATCATTGCTAACTCTCCAGCCTTTCACAATGGCATAAGGCATACACTAGTAACTTTAGAGTAGCTGAAATATTTAAATCCTGGATGTTTTAAAAAGAGTGAACTAATATAGCTTAGATATTCATAAGAAAATATAATATGTTTCAATATTATCTTGTTATGCCATGGTTATGTATTTTCCTTGTTGTTATGAAGGGTGTTCATGGAGGCAATGGCCTTGTCAAAACTAGCTTTTCAAGTAATGCTCTGAATGCAACAGCCTGAAGAAAGCTGCTTGGGATGAAACTTCGTCTTTGCTTATGGCTGAAATTATTAAATACACTTCAATTTTTATGCAAGTTGCAACTTCCCAATAGTGATGGTTTCTTGAACATGATACTATATTCTCAGTGCTAAACTTTTGTTTCAGCTACAGTATTTATTTGGTCATTCTCTTCAGAAAATTTGCCACAGGCTTTTCAGTAGCAACTGTGATGAGTGAGTCAAACGTATCAGTATGTTGACTCACTCTGTATCTTTTTTACATCAAAGATCCACCTCCTTAAACTGATGGGTTCAGCTTGCACTTCCTAAATAAGGAATAAAATATAAAATTAAACTTTCGGTGTGGCTTTTATTTTTTAAACCTTGGTTGGGAACTTACAGGATATCACTTCTCAACATTGTGAAGGTAGGCAAAAGACCCTCAATGCAGATCTCACTAATAGGGGTGAAGCCCATCCTTATGCGCTATAGTACAACCTTTGAGTTACTGCTATGCGCAGGAACTTGGGTGCAGAAAGAGAACAGTTCCCTAGTATTCTGTTCCTGTGGGGATAAGGAGATATTTGTTATGATGATCATCCGTTTCAAATCAGTTTTTCAGCAGATGGAGGAGGTTGAGTGCTACTCTTGGTTACTCTGTAGGTCATAGTGTAACTCTGAACTTGTGTTGATGCAAATGAGAATAGAATCCAACCCTGAAACTAACAGTGCAGTTGGATCATCTTTATCTATTTCTCCAAGCCCCTGTGGCTTCTACCACAAGCCTGATAAATCTTGAGCAAAGAAAACTATTTGTAATGTGAAAGTTTCCAAGGGAATTGAAGAATACTCAACAATCTCTTGCTAGTTCTTGTTTCTGTAGGCATTTTCTGAGCTTTTGTATTTACACTAAAGTAGTCTTGCAATTCTTTTATAGTTTGTATGTAAATACAAGGGGCCAACTCCGGGACCATTAGAATTCATTGGCACACTTTTCAGTGGCTTGCTTGGGACCAGGATTTGGCCTTGGGGAAATAGTTTAGACAGTGGAAGAAGTGTTGCTTCTGTAGCCTATATAAATGTAGCTCTAAATTAAGGTTGCTTATATGATGTATCCATAACTTCTGAAAGTAGTGTGTGGTGGCTGAAGGCTTCTGTCTTACAGGATTAACTTTGAAAGAAGCAATATTGATTGTAAGGTTTTGAAATAGGGACTGCATCTATGTACAGAAGAAAGACTGGCCCACTTAGCCTGTGACTTGAGAGATTGGAGTTCAGTTATTTGCCTTGCCTCAGCCTTCTTGTGTGATCTTGAGCAAGTCACTTAATCTGTCTGTGCCTCCGTTCCCCATCTGTAAAATGGGGTTATGTTTCTATCTCACGGATGTAGAGGATGGATAAATTCATTAAACTGAGGCGCTCAGATACCATAGTGATGGAAGCTATGTAAGTACAGTAACTCCTCACTTAACGTCCTCCCGCTTAATGTTGTTTCGAAGTTACGTCGCTGCTCCATTAGGGAACATGCTCGTTTAAAGTTGTGCAGTGCTCCCTTATAATGTCGTTTGGCTGACTTTACAAGGAAGCATTGCACAAGATCCTCTTCTCTGCCTCCTCCCCCTCCCTCCCAGAACTTCCCCTGTCACCAAACAGCTGTTTGGCAGTGCTTAGGACTTTCTGTGAGGGAGGGAGCGAGTGGGGAAGTGCGCTTTCCCCCTTCCCGCCCCCAGCAGCAGGCAGGGCCACGGCACAGCCAGCGGCCGGAGAGAAGCGGCGCTTTCTCCTTCAAAGCGTCGCTTCTCTCTGGCCGCTGGCTGCCCATGCTCCTCCTGAGTCCTCCGATCCGCGCTCACAGGGCCGCATTCCGAAAAGGGCTTTAGGGCTGCAGGCCAGGGCCCTGCAGCCCCTAAAGCCCCTGTGTTCCGGATGGCCCTGCCTGCCGGGGGGGGGAGGGAAGGGAGCTCCCAGAATCGTGGCCATGGGGGCGGGGCCTCACTGCGCAGAGCCACCTGCACATCCCCTGCATCAAAGAGGAGCTGCCCCAGGTAAGTGCCCTGTGCGTCCTCCCGCACCCTAGCTCCCTCCCAAACCCCACACCCCAGCCCTGAGTGCCCTCCCACATCCTAACTCCCTCCCAGACCCTGCACCCCCAGCCCTGAGCCCCAGGAGTAAGCTGGGGGGCACCTCCCCACCACAGTACAGTACTGTACAGTATATAATGCCTTTTGTCTGCCCCCCCAAAATTTCCTTGGAACCTAACCCCGCCATTTACATTAAATCTTATGGAAAAATTGGATTTGTTTAACATTGTTTCACTTAAAGTTGCGTTTTTCAGGAACATAACTACAACATTAAGTGAGGAGTTGCTGTACCATCAATTCATGTTTACAGAGAACCTACCACAATTCGGTCTCAATATTTATTCGATCTTCTCAAGGCTCCTCCAACTCAAATATGAAAATAATCACATTTTAATAGCTAATGTGAACTTTAATTCAGTTCAGATGTGCTAATACTGACCAGTAATTAACATTTCCTGACAAATAGCTTATTGCAACTTTTCATTTCACATTTAGGCTGCAAACTTCGCTGTGCAAGCTCAAGGACACTGGTTGAATTAGATCTTTTTAATACTCTGTTTTGGAAACATGTTGATGGTAGTGTTCCGTCTGCCAGAAAATTGTGCCAGCCTTGAAATCTTTGTTAGCCTATCAGAATTATTTAGTATTTAAAGCAAAAGTCATTAAGTGCCACCTCTTTTAAAGCAGAGGACAGTGTTTGTGGTTGTACCAATATTTGCATGCTAAGACTTGCTAATAGCACAAATGCAGACTTACATTCAGGTTGGTTCCCCCTCCCCAAAGACTCCCGGCCCTTGCATTTTTTCCTAAATAGTAGGCCTAATTTATTCAAAGAGGAGTTTAAAAAATAAGTTGGAGTTTAGCTGAACTGAATGCGTTGATGGAGTTCTGAGGAATTCCAGTACTTTTCCTTGGTCTTAATGCCTTCATAAGGTTATCTCAAGTGACAAAATGTTCAACCAATGAAATACCAAGTAAGAAACTCCCATTGATCAAATATTGAGGATACAATAAATATGGTTTGTAAGCGCTTCTGAAAAATACTTTATTTTAAATTAACTTTTCACACAATGAGACAAACTGAAATTCACATTTGGGTGTAGCTATGATTTGTAATATTATCTCTATCCTGGAGGGGCTACTACTTTAGCTTAGTCACTTTTCATTTTATATTACATCCCAGAAGAGTATCCTTTAATGATTGTTTGAAATAAACAATGTATAAACTGAATATTTTACACTTCTGTAGTGTCCACGTTAATGGATCTCTAAGTTTAGCCTCACAACATCCATGTAAAATAGGTCTGTATTACCTCTGTGTTTCATAAGGGAATTTGAGGTTACAGAGAAGTTGAGTAATGTTATCTGCAGTTACAGAAGAAGTCTATGGAAGGATAAGCAAGAACCAAATTCCCCGAAGTTCTAGTTCTGTGTATTAAGCACTGGACCATTTGTTAAATTAAAATGGGATTGAGAATGGATTGATCATGAAAGAGCTGGGGTTCATGAGTGATTTTTGACTCTGTTGTATAATTCCTGAAATGGATAGTGTACATAAGAGAGGTGTGTGGAAAGATCATTTGCTATAGGAGCACTTCATTCTAGTCTCTTCTTGTATTAGAATTGGCATCACCTACCAAGAAGTTCACTCCATTGTTCAGGAAGAGGAAGAGCACTGCAGCTGCAGACATCTAAGAGGCAAAGAAAAGAGAAGTGGAGAAATCAGTGTTGGCTGTATAATTAGTCATTATTGACAAGGGTCTCTTCAAAATTTGCTATGCTTCATAACATTATACATTTACAGTACTAACAGAGGGACTGGAGCAATAATAGTCTCATCAGTCTTGAATGATTGCAAAATGCAAACCTGATATTGGTGGTTTAATTCTTATCTGGATTTTCTTTTAAATCAACATGAAAAGAAACTTTCTAAGAGATTTTGTTTGGCTGACCTTTGTCTCCAGCTATGTGGCCTTCAAACTGCAAGGAGAGGAACTGTATCTCTGTAACAGATACTATATGCACTACATATTGTCTTGAGTATCTGACTAGCAACAAGCTGGCAATGTTATGCCATCATGGTACTGTTTTCAAGAACGTTGAAATGTACACGAGACCTAAGAGGAAACAAAGGCTATATGCTTGCAAAATTTGTAATGCATTTTTTCAATTGCTATGATTACTGCAGTTCACTCTTCTGTCAGTTGAGAACAAAGATAATTGAAGGGCTTTGGTCAAAAGTGAAAGATGCTTGAATTAGTGCATCTGAAAGCTGCACTAGGAAATTCTTCAAACCGTTTTGGTGAGTGACATGAAGCTGCATTAAAAAGCAGCAGGTAAAATGATCCAAACTTTCTAAAAGCTATGGAAAAAATAACGGTGGTTATTGGTGTGTGTGTTTAAATAGCAGTGCCCAAATGGAAGGAGCATGTGGACTTTTTGGGAACAGTGTTATGAATGGTTCACATCTGTTTTATTAAATGAGGGAAAACAACCTCTGCTTCTGTAAAGCATAATTTCTGGGGAATGAGGAAATCACATTCACAAGGTACTACCACTGAAATGTGATACATTTAAAGACAGGGCACTGTTTTCACAAACGGTTGGATGGAGTTGGTTGATTGTTTTGGGTGGCAGGGGGATTGGCTATTTGGTTTGCAGTTCATACTGGTACACATATAACTGAGGGGCTTGGGTGGAGTGCAGTGTGTGGAGCATGGGATGACATGTTGAATAAAAATTGAACAGCAGGCTTGATGTCCAGCCTTCCTGGGGGAAATTGGGTATGTGGTCACATATGACATAACTTATTAATAATGCATATGCAAAATAGCCTGAGTTAGGGGATGCACTGGCAACTCTAACTTTGCCATGTCAAAACTTTGGCATTTGTACCAGTATGAACTGCAAACCGAATAGCCTTTTTTATGTAAAATTTTTGGTTGGAATTCTAATATAATACACTGTAGTCCAGCCTTGAAAATACACCAATCCAAATGCCATATCTATTTGCCCTCTTTTCGTCTTCTATTGTAGTTAAAATTAATTTAGTTGTCTAACAGTCCTGTGTGGGTGAGCAGAAAATGTAAGCTTGCTGTAACTTGTGACAGGACATAACTCTTCTAAAAAGCAATATAATTGCCAATCCCCCTGCCACCCAAAACAATCAACCAACTCCATCCAACCGTTTGTGAAAACAGTGCCCTGTCTTTAAATGTATCACATTTCAGTGGTAGTACCTTGTGAATGTGATTTCCTCATTCCCTCAGGGTGTAATCTGTAACTGTCTTCAAGATAATAGTATAAATGGAGGCCCAAATTACTCTCAGCCACAAAAGGGGAGACTAGCTAGTAAAGCCTTGGGAAAGGGGAAGTTAAAACTAGACTGGAAAAAAAAATCTTAGTGACGCTGTCTACTTGAATCTTTTTTAATTTATTTTTTTAATCTTCTGCTGAAGTCTCTTAAATGTCATGTCTCAAATATTTATCATATAAAAATACAGGTTTTCTGCTGCTAGCTGTGCTTCCTCTTCTTCCCACTCACCTCCAAAAAGCCTTCAGGCAGGCACAGGAGCAACAGTACTAAATTTTCTGAAGATCACTTTTCTAGCCCTTTCCCTTCTTTTAAGGACCTGCATCATTGGCTTCAATGGGAGCAGGCCTTACGTGTGCAAACCTGCATATTGTCTCCATTTCTGTTCTGGTTTTGTTGCTAATTTAAACAGATCAACACTTTTTTTATTTACATTTTATGTACAAGGGAGCTCCCCTCAGCAGCAGATGGTCTCGTGCTTGTGCATGAGGCCAAGTGCAACTAACAACAAAACAAGGAAATTGGTCATACATGAAAGAGGAGGAAGGGGGGAGATTGGGGGAAATTTTTTGGGGGGGGGGTCATCTTTGCCATGTTTTAGGTCACTTGTAGCAGTAGTAAATATAACTTTTTTTTTTTTTTTTTTTTTTAAGTTGAGCATTTTGTGCAGTGGAATGGACTACAAAAGGAAGGGGTTGAGCCACCATCACTGCTACTGTTTGATACCAGGGTAGATAAAACAGGAGCAGCCCTGAAAAATGCAGAGAATCAGAATGGGTGACCCAACTGATCTTTGTGACCTACTATCTGTTAGTTTGAATGTAATTATGTAGTATAAACATAATTTGATGTTTATATATAAAATGTGGTCTGGTTTGACAGTAGGATGAGGCTTAAATCCTGGATCAGGTTTAAATCTCGTTTCTTTGATGCTGTCTGACAAAGAATATATAATAGATGTAATGAACTATTCTCTGACAGAAGGACTGGAGTAGTCTTCCTCAAAGTCTCCTATACCTACTCAGATAACATTACAACTGCTGTGGAGGAAGCTGTTCAGAGTCCTCTCTGAAGACCTTATCCAGTGCCATATTAAAATGGGGTAGTAGAAAAGCAGAGGGGTTACTTGAGTCTTTAAAAAAAAAAAAAAAAAAAATACAAAAAACACACCAGTATAGGTGTAACGATTGATACACAAGCTTACAACTTTTCTCTTTTTCTTCCTCCTTTCCCCTAAATCCTGCAGAACAATTCGAGTATGGCTGAAAAGGGACAGTGGCCAGTACTGGCCCAGCATTTACCACACAATGTCATGTAAGTAACACTATACATAAATGTAATGTTATGATGTATTAGTGTTGATTACTAGGTTCAGCCAAACATAGAATCCATTCTGTGGATCTGTTAGATTGTTAATGTTAAAGAAAAGTAATAGTAATTTGTTTGATTGGGCTATGCAAAACCCCTTTTGAATTACAATAATTTAACACTAATTGTAGATAACTCAGAAACAGAAATATTTGCTGGGTTTTTAACTTTTCAGCATAAATGTACTAATTTTTTGTCAAAATAGTTCTTCACTCTTACGTGGTGTTTTAAAGGACATTGTGCCAATTCATATAATGGGGAGCATCTTTAGTAATGTCTCATAGTTTGGTAACATTACACTTACACGCACTTTTTAAAGGAACACTAAGTCAAATTCAGACAAAGAATTTGAGAATGTTTCTAGTGTGTGTGTGTTGGGGCTGGATTCTGAATGTTTAGTCTTGAAACTCTTAATGAGAAATTAAAAACTGAAAGAACATCTTGTTTATCTATGTAATATTATTTGAATCAGAAGTTGCTATTGCACATGGTCCTGCTAGTGTATTTAAATATTTAGAAGTTGATCACAGGGGGAAATACTTACTGTTAGTTGTGATGCATCACTTCTTAGAACCTGAACATACTGCCCATAAAATCTCTTCTGCTTTAATCTTTCTGCCTAAATAATCACTACTTAAATGTAGAGCGGCTACCTAGATGCTTTACATAAATGGTATTAAACCATGACAATGTAGGATATACACAAACAGGGCCAAACCCTGCAGTATAATCAAAGCTACCGTTGAAGACAGTGTGAGCTTTGACTGAGGACTGCAGGGTTTGGCCCTTAATGTTCTGCTCTGTTTTCTCTGGTACAGCTGCATGCCAACTTACAAATCTTAATTATAGGCTAAGCTGAACTAACCACTGAACTTGTGCATCAGCATCATTTTTTCTCAACCATTAAAACTTTAAAACAAATTTTGGGGCAGTCACACAGGTCGAGAGGACTAGAAAAAGCTAATGTTTGACAGAAATTAGGTTGTAAATTGGGACCTAGGAAACTGTAGGATAGTTAGCCTGACATCAATCCCAGGCAAAATCCCAGCCTTGGAAAAGCTGATCTGGGATGCAGTCAGAGAATTACAGGATTGTAGCATGATTAAGCTAATCAGTATGGCTTTACAGAAAATACATCTTGTCAAATTTACTATTTATTTTTTTAGATGAGTTTGCTTGATAAAGGTGGAAACATAGTATACTTAGACTTTTGTAAGGCATTTTGATGTATTCCCACGTAACATTCGGTTTTGAGGAGAAATATATCTTGAAGATCAATGCAGCCCATATTAAATGGATGAATAACTGATAGCTCACAAAAAGTAATTGTAAACAGGGAATAGTGGTCCAGTGTGGGTGTTTCTAGTGGGGCCTGTCTGGGATCTGTTCTTGGCCCAGTGCTATTCCATATCTTTGTCAATGATTTAGAAGAAAATATAAGATCATTGCTGGTAAAATTTGCAGATGACACAAATTAGTGGAATGGTAAATGATTGGAACAGGTTAGTTACAAGACCTGAATCATTTGGTGGGCTTATTTGAGCATGCATTTTAATGTTGCCAAATGCAAGGTCATACATCTAGGAACAAAGAATGTAGGTTACACTTATAAGATTGGGGACTGTATCCTAAAAGCAGTGACTCTCTCTAAAAGCTTTAGGGGTTATAGAACACAACCAGTTGAATATGAGCTTCCAATACGATGGTGTAGCTAAGAGGGTGAATGTGATCCTAGGATGTATAAGAGGGATAATATCAAGAAGGATTCAGGAGGTGACATTATTTCTGCATATGGCATTAGTGAGACCATTGCTGGAATTCTGTGTCCAGTTCTGGTGTCCACAGTTTTTAAAAAAAAGATGTTGAAAAATCAGGTTCAGCAAAGAGCTATAAGAATAATTCAGGCAGGGTGGATTTGATTTAAATCACTAATCAGGAAGACTCAACTTAATCATGGATTTCTACATAAAAGTGCATTCTTGTTGGTTGTTATGATCTTAATGCATATTATTCACAACTCTTGAGATAGATGTAGGTTTAATTTTTACACTATACATTTTTAAAGTGATTTATTTTGAAAACTTTTCAGATTAGTTTTACAGATATATCAGAAAATGAATGATTGTTTGGTTATTTCATTTACCAAAGGTAATTGAAGCAGATAGTTCACCTCCCAATGATTTAATAAATATCTCCAATTCAACAGTTTAATCATTAATATTTGGAGGATTTTCTTGCCATCCTGTATTAGGAGGAGAACATCACCAGACAGACATTTAAATTGTTTTATTTAAGTAAAACAACAACATTATGTATTGAAGAAAAAAATCCAGAACAGTAAACGTATAATTTTTAAAAAAAACAAGCATATGATTTTTAAATTTCATTAAACATTCAAGTTTTTTAAAATCAGGTTTGTTTTTGTTAAAATTGTTTAAAATAGTTTAAAAAAAATTAAATCGACTGTCAGTCAGGTCAACATGAGAAACTTTAAAATATTGGCTTCTGCAGTTAATTCAGTCATCTTCACCATCATTTTCCTGTTTGTTCATAATCGGGAAAAGAAAAACAAGCTTTCCTGCTTTTTCAGGTCCCAATTGATTTCTCAATTTGGAATGAATTAGTCCAAAGGAAGAAAATCTTCTTTCTACACGGGCAGAAGAAGCTACTGCTGTTAAAAGTGAGATTATCACTTCAACAGTCTCTGAATCCAAGTGCTTAATTGACTTCAACCAGTTCACTGGTGTGACTTTCTTTAAAACATCATCAGCAGACATATTTCTAGAATGGTTCTTATTCCCAAACTAGATCTCTTTTACGGCCTGCTGCCATTATAGGTTTTCCTTTCTAGTGAGAGAATGACATGGTAGATCTCAAATCAATGAAGGCTACACTCAGAAAGACCTCAAGACTTCTGGAATATGCTGCTCAAACAGTTTCACTTTTGTTTCTACTGCCTGTCCCTCCCTTCTCACGTTTATTTCCAGACTTCTTCTCCTTGTCCAGATCTATTCCGCCCCCAACAATCCACCCTGGATTCAGGGTCTGGAAAACAAACCTTCAAATAAGATGCTAAAAAAGCTCTATCGATGTAGTTTATTCAAGAGAAGTTTAAGGAGGTGATGTAATCACAGTCTACAAGTACCTGTGTGCGAAAGAGATTTGATGTTTTTTTTTTATTTAGCAGAAAAAGACAGGAGATCCAGTGGATTGGAAGCTGAATCTAAACAAATTCAGATTAGAAATAAGGCCCTCATTTCACAGTGAGGGTAACTAACCAATGGAACAGTTTGCCTAGCAGTGATGTGGATTCCCCATCTCTTGAAATCAAGACTAGATATTCAAAAAGACCTACTATAGCTCAAACAGAAGTTATAGGCTTGATACAGAAATTACTGGGTGAGGTTCTTTGTCCTGTGTTATGCAGGAGATCAGATTAGATTATTGGAGTGGTCTTGTCTAGCATTATGTATCAAAGGAAACAGGAAAGAATCATTAACTTTAAGTTGCATTAGATGTGCAAAGAAATATCTGCCAAGGTATTAGAGAAAAAACAGTAAATCAGAGCCTCCCCCCACAAAAAAGTGTAGATTTTGTGATGAAATAGATTTGTCACCCTTATTTATTTTTGCATTAAATTTTTTAATTCCTTTTTCATTCTGTCTTGTAGCTCTGTTCACCACATTCTCACTAAATTCGTCTAAAGACATTCTTCCCTTTTTGAGGTTTCTTCTGGTTTTGTAATGGGCCCTCAGAATAGCCTGCCTATAATCACATGAGAGTATCTTTTTTCGCGTGGTTGCCAACAGAATTGCAAAATATGATTGTTTACCATAACAGATGTGCAAGGTTTGAAATGCATGGTCAGACACCAGGTTAACATGTGATGGCATGTTATTTCTGCCCTGAAGTCTGCCTCCTCCAGTGGTACCTTATGCCCACTCAAGAAAGATGTTGATGGTCATGAATAGTTGCTCTGTCGTGCAGCTCAAAGACTTTGAACTTGAGATAACATAGCAAGCCTCACTTTTAGATGTCCGCTTCTGTGTATGAACTCTTCAAGCCAGATTGTCAGCCCTGATCAAATTCAATTTGTTCATTCCAGCTTGTGGCTGGAATTAATGGGGTGTATTTCCTTTACAGCACTACTGTGCCTTGTGTAGCCTAGCAACAGGGAATCAAATGCTTCAAACAAAGCAGACGCACACAATAAAATAAGACCATCTCTTCAGTTGGAGCTTGACTGTCAATCTGCTCATCAAAACCAGGCATCTTTTTTCCTAGAGGCCAAAAACTTTCAGTGTTAATTGTGATATGATATGTACTTTAACAATTGTCTTGTGGTGATCTTCTTGGCAGCTCCTTGTTCAGCTATGGCTTATCATCATGACAGCAGAAGAATATTTGTAGGCCAGGATAATGGTGCCATTATGGTAAGTTGTTGCTGCTGCAGTTTCTTTTAAGAACACAAATTAATTGTGAAGCTTCTTTGGTAGTGGCTGGATAGTTGCAGACTTGAGTGAATTGTCCATGAGCAGTATATATAGCCAGCCTATATCTAGCCCTTTATTTTATACTTAAATCAAATTATAGAATAACTAAAAACTGTTTAAAGCAACAGAGGGTCCTGTGGCACCTTTAAGCTAACAGAAGTATCGGAGCATAAGCTTTCGTGGGTGAATGCCCACTTCATCTTCATCACTCCACTTGCATCTAATGAAGTGGGCATTCACCCACGAAAGCTTATTCTCCAATACTTCTGTTAGCTTAAAGGTGCCATGGGACTCTTTGTCACTTTTTACAGATTCAGACTAACACGGCTACCCCTCTGATACTTGAAAACTGTTTGTATTTTAGGGGAAGTAACATCCGTTTCCTTGCTGTGGGGCTTCATGTCCTTGTGTGTATGATTCTAGTCCATAGTTCTTGCACACCTTGCTCTATGGCATTAGTGTCCAGCCTTTTCTCTGTCCCTTGTGTGGGATCACCCAACCATGCATCCCTCACCTCATTCCTTGGTGCAAAGGCTACATCCTTCCTGCTTTGTCCTTCTCTCCTGTTTTCTTGTCATGTTTTTACACTCTTGGTTTCCCCCCTTTGTTGCCACATATACTTTCTCCCACAAAAAATGTTGCAGAGAGCAATCCTCTGTTGCAAATAGAAAAGGGTGGAGGGAACACACAACTAACCTCAGAGAAGGGACGAGAACTTGTGACCTAACAAAAGCTTCACTTCCATAAGAAACCATTAAAAATACAAGGTGATGCAGGGTAGGGTAACTGTTAATACCTGATGAAATTTCCCCTTTTTTTTCCTTCCAACACATTGTCTTTGGTCAACTTGATTCTGAATGCAAATCCTCTGCTGAAAAGATGCGTGATCCATCTCCATGCAGCTGATACTAATAAATCTGCACTTAAATCTGTGGTCAGGTGGTATTGAGTGTAGTATCTGCCAGCCTGTGGCTTCTAAGGGCTGGTCGCCACTAGAAAATTAGATTGACCCAGCTATGTTGTTCAGGGGTGTGAAAAATCCACACCCCTGAGTGACCTGGTTTAGCCAACCTAAGTCCCTGTGTGTACAGCACTAGGTCGATGGAAGAATTCTTCCACTGACATAGCTACTGTCTCTTGGGGAAGTGAATTAACTACAGCGATGGGACTGTCTTCGCTGTAGTGAGTGTCTATACTGAAGTGCTTCAGTGGTGCAGCTGTAATGTTTCAAGTGTAGACAAGCCCTGAGAACAAACCATCTTTTTTGTAGCATGACAGGTTGTTATTGGCTGCCAGCTTAAGTCTGTTTATATGAGGTTATTGCTGTGTTCTTGATGCCAAAGATTTTCCTCAGACAGTCTGATTCCCATTTCAGCCTGAGAGGATGTGCCATTTTACTTTGTCTAACTATGTGTTTCCTTGGTATTAGGAATTCCATATCTCAGAAGACTTTAATAAGATGAACTTTGTCAAGACGTACCCAGGTAATACAGCATGGGGTCTTTGCTAATATGTTTACTTCACAGATGAGATTTTTAAAACATTCGATACATCTTCATAATTAAGCCTAGGCCAAATACGGACATTGACTCTAACTTTAATAGTATGAAAGATATTGGTAAATTACTGGTAATTACCTTTTAATCAAAATAGGATCAATTTGTGTAGCCCAAGTATAGGATTTTAGAATGTTTAAAATCGAAAATTAATTTTTGGCCATAGTCTTACTACAAAGCTGCTGGCTTCATTGTGATGTAGTTGGCTATGGAGAACATTCCTTCTGAAAAGCTTTAAATTCAGAGCCGAAGAAAACAAAACCCTCTAACAGTCTGACCCAATTTTTTTTTTTTTTTTTTTTTAAGAAGTTTGTGGGTAGGAGGTGGCTGCTGCAACATTTGCAGCGTGAAGGTCATCACAGTTGGGAGCTAGCAATCCCCAAAGGATTGAGAGTAGGAGCTGTATTAAAACCTCACATAACTGTAAGCTAGTGTGCTGAATGTCTCTAACTCTGGTTATATTGTTCAGCACTGAACAGTGGTAATACATTTGTGGATGCTTTAATCTGCAGATGACTTTGGTTTCTAAAGGGGAGGAAACTGATACAGTACTGGTGTCTAATATAAAGGGGAGGGGGAGAGGGAAGAGGAAGTCTGCTCTTTAAATACAGTTTGGTGGTATTGTCCTAATAGAGGATAGTACTTACTTAGGTGCAATAATTAGGCCAAAATGCCTGTTACTAAACACTGAGGCTCTTGGGTCTTGGTTAAAGTAGTAAGAATTGAGTAATGCAGCAAGAATGAAATCGTACAAGATCCCCATTCATCAGGTATCTCTGGCAGTAGAGGGGACTACTCTATTAAAACTAACGTTGATGGAAGATACAAGGTTCTTTCCAAGCATTATTTAGTATTCCTTCTAAAGAATGTACAGCCAAATTCAGTCACTACTATTCCACAGTTATTAATTAATAACTTGATGATGTACAGAAGACTTTGTTCTGAAGGCCAAAAATGTAGGAAAACAAAATACAGCTTGTTTTATGACTTCCTATCGTACTCTAATGGAAAAGGGTGTTCTTGTTTAAAAGAGAGACCTTGTTTTTAAAAGCTACAAAAGCCCCTTTATCCTAAAAGCAGATGACTTTACATTTCAGTCCAAAAGAAGTATCTCTAATACACCCTCCCCCTATATTCTTTCTTTCACTTCTGTCATCTACATCTTCTTACTTAATTAAATGGTCTCAGCACTGTACAGAGTGCTCTCACTGGAGTTCAGTTGTCAACATGCCCTCAAAGAAGAGGAACCTTCACATTTCTCTGAGGGAAATCACTAAATGAAAGGAAGATTCAAATGAGCTGACTTCTTTTTTTGTTATGGCTGGTTCATTAAAGGCCAATTACTGAGATGGAAAATGCAAAATAAATTGAGAACTCTGCTAACCTTATCAAACTTTGGGGCTGCAGTAAGTGTGACAGTGAAGGTAAAATTCTTTCTTCCTGCAATTATTACTTTTTTTTCCCTGGTAACACTTCAACCTGTGTTTCTAACTGTACAACAGAAGATTTGATTGAAGTATTTCTATCTGAAGTGCTCAGATCCTTTGCTTTATTTCCACAGCTCATCAAAATCGGGTGTCGGCTGTCATTTTCTGCCTGGGAGCAGAGTGGGTTATCAGTACTGGCCATGACAAGTGTGTCAGCTGGATGTGCACCAGGAGTGGGAATATGCTGGGAAGACATTACTTCACCTCTTGGGCTTCATGTTTACAGTATCCATCAAAAATGATCACATTACTAACAAACCACAAGACAAAATTTTATTACAAAATCCACTGCAGTATAGCTAGCATAGAAAGAATTAAATAACTAATGCTAAACTACACTTGGCAAAATCCAGTTGCATCTTGTGATGCTATATCTTTTTTTATTTTATTTTTCAGTGTATTTTTTCACTTATTTGAATTCTTAGAGTTCACAATCTACAATGGCTCCCCCAGTTAATAGTATGAATTAGTAGGGTTCTGCTGTTCGGACTCTTTAAAATGCTTAGCTTCTAGCTTACAAAATTACAAGAATACATCTTAAAGATACTCTCTACGGTGCCACAAGTACTCCTGTTCTTTTTGCGGATACAGACTAACATGGCTGCTACTCTGAAACCTGAAACGACTGTTCTTCAGTTTCTCCCTGGAATTTGCTTTCCTGCCACAAATTTCCTTCCCAAAAAGGAACTCTGAATGCTAATGTTTTCTCTATTGTGCTCTGATGGTAAACAATTCATATTAAATGTCAGGTTAATTTTAGTGTCTTTCATCCTGGTGGTTTCCAAAGTGCTTGCAAACTTGTCTCATGTACAGATAATATAGTCATCACTGCAGTCACCTCCCATCATGAATGTGGCAACCCTAAACAGCTTAGGCCATGAATGGTTGGTTGGTAGGTAGGTATCCAGTTGAATCTGCAAGGGAATGTAGGGTATATGGAGTGCAGTTTAACAGAGGGAACGTGTCTAAGACTCTGGGGCTTACAGCAGTGATCTTATACAGAGGCCATGTGGCGACTGTGGAGGGGGCCCAAAGGGGGAGGGGTAAAGGCCGGAAGCTGAAGAGATGAAGAGGCAGGACCCAAGTCAGAAGGGACGAGATGGGGCCAGAGCCTCTCCTCTTCTGGCCACGCTGCCTGGTGCGGCATGCAGTGGCTGCACTCTCCCAGGCAGCCTCCGGCCACGCTGCCTGCGTGGGCTGTCCTAGGTAAGCAACGTGGCCGGAGGCTGCTTGGGAGAGTCCATTAGTGGCTCCACACATGCCAGGGGGACTGAAGCAGAGCTCTCCCTCTCCCCGCCAGGGGATGGGGAGAGCTTGGAGCCCCTGGGCTGGGGGCAGAGCAGGGGCGAGTCACATGGGGGGGGGGGGGTCATGTCCGGGGCGGGATGGGGATGGGTCACATGCCCCCCTTAGCTGGTGTCCCCTTTGTGTCCCTCCCACTAGTCGCCTCACTCCTCTTAAAAATGGTAGTCCTCCAGCAATATAGTTCCCCAAACCATGTGCTAAGGGATTGGTTCTATACCAAATAGAAAAGAAGCTATTCAGCATGAAGCATGACACTGCTTTGAAGCATGTGTTTTCTTTTGAGGTCTATGCACTGATTTGGCCTACCACACTTAACTTGCAAAACACAATGCAACAAACTGAAAGTAGCTCTGTCTTCCTGCATTTGTTCTTTCTTGGCAATGCTCTGTTTCACACCAGTCTCCAAGTTAGGTATGTTGACATAACAGTACAGTTCTGTGCATAATAAGTGCTCATTACAAGATCTGTTCACAAAACAATCCAGTCTTCTCTTCCCCCAACCCCTGAGTTCTCATCCATAAGCATCCGGTGGAAACTCTGGTCATTAACTAATCCTCAGTCATTTCAGTGAATATCTGGAACAAATTGCTCCAAGGAAAGGGTGAAATTTAGAATACTTTGTTTTTAACAGAAAATGTTTCATTTAGCTTTCCATGGCATGGCCTTTATTTTCTTCAAAGGAAATTGCTTCCTGTCGACACATTGTGTGCTTGAATCATTAACAGTAGGGAGCGAATGACCCGCTTGTCAGTATATACGTTTGATATTCAGCACAGTCGTTAAAAGCTTCTTTGATGCATGAGTTAATGATCTTTTTCAAAAGCTTATACAAATATAAAATATTACAGAATGGATGTTTCTTAGTGTAGTGTCTGATAAAACAATATATTATAATTTATATAATGGACACCTAAACTTCAGGATGGAATAATGCTGATAAGTCTGAGACATTGCAGTTGGCCGCCTGTCTATATAGGCTTTTCAGGGACAGGATTGTTTATTTTCAGACGCTCAAATTCTTAATCCCCTCATGCTTGTTAACAAGACACTGGAAGCACAGCTTTCTCCCCATTGTGGTGACAATTTTTTAGTTATACTGCACTTCTTTCTACACAGTAAACCCCTCTTAGTTACCTCTTGTCTTTTGGTGGTGGCCTCAGCAGAGAGCAAACAATAAACCTATCTCAGGGACTGGGGAAGTCCCTTCCAGGAATAGGTGGTGCCAGCTGTTTTCTGGATAGAGCAATACCAGCTGCTCTTCAGGCACCACTTCCTATCTGAATAGGAAAGCTTTTGAAAAGGAACTTTTATGTTTGCCATATAGTATCTTGATCATTCAGCTTACATTACAAAACGGAGGGAGGGAAAGGATTTATCCACTTATGTTGTAAGGTCTCTGGGGCAGGGACAGTCTTATTTTTTGTACAGTGCCACACAAAGGGCCTTTATCACCAGGATTGAAGTATTACTGGAATACAAATAATGCAAACAGGAGGTCAGTAGATATACCTGCCATGGAAGGTAGGGCTAATTAAATTTCCAGGTACTCCAGAGGCACAGTTCTGGCTTCCCTCAGGCCCTTCTGTAGCAACAACACTCTCTCCTATTTTTCCCCTTTCCTTAACTGAAGTAAACGAGTAATTTCTGATCCTGTTTGTCATTAAATCTGAATATAAGGTACCTTATGGAGGCAAGACTCTATTCCATGAGTTCTCCTGCACTTTCAGGTAAGTTAAAAGCAGATTATTGATCTGTCTCTAAGTCTCCAGTCTAGTTCATAAAATATTTTGGCTCCTCTTGAGTTTCAGGAACATCCTTAATTGAAGGTTCAATTATTCTTGCACTTTTTAAACTTCTGGTGAAAGCAAAGCTGAACTTTAAAAAACAAAAAAAACAAAAAAAAAACCATACCCTTTGTGTAAACCTTTGTTTCCTTGTTTACAGGTTTGTACTACATCAGCACTCTAGTATTTATGTTTATGGGCTGCTAAAGATCTTTCCGGTATGATTTCTGTTGGTTGTTGCTTTAACCTGTTTGTTTTTTAGTCATCTGGCAGAGTATTTTTGCTGTAAAGAGAAGCAAGTGAGACTGAGCATAGTTGGTGGTATTCCTTGACTTGTGTTCAGATATGACATTGAAACCCAGCATGCCTTCGTTGGGGACTACTCTGGACAGATCACGCTACTGAAACTTGAACAGAACAAATGCACGGTTATCACAACGCTCAAAGGGCATGAAGGTAAACTAACTTCCCCTTCACTTCCCTGGCTAATTCAGTCTCTGGTAATACAACTTTCTATCAGCAAAAGATGGGAAGGTTCTGACCTAAGCTCTCAAATTCATTGCCTGTCACCACTTGCTGAACAAAGTTTTCTCTGTAAAGAGACGTTACCAACAAAACTTGTACATCTTAAATTAGCAGGATATTTAAGTAACTAAGAACTCTACTTGTTTCATAGGGAACTCTGGGCTACGAGCTTCTATGGATCACGTTGCCGTCATCCTAGGCACCAGTTATAGAGCATGAGCTTCAAAGTAATTGCCTTAAATGGTGCATATGTATATGCACCATTACACCTTACAAGATGGCTCACCTTACAAAATGTCAGCCTATATTCATTAACGTGAAGGAATGGCTCCATCTTAGGCCTTGGCTACACTTACCCGCTAGTTCGGCGGCTGGCAGTCGAACTTCTGGGTTCGACTTACCGTGTCTAGTCTGGACGCGATAAGTCGAACCCGGAAGTGCTCGCCGTCGACTGCGGTACTCCAGCTCGGCGAGAGGAGTACCGCGGAGTCGACGGGGGAGCCTGCCTGCCGAGTGTGGACCAAGGTAAGTTCGAACTAAGGTACTTCGACTTCAGCTAAGTTATTCACGTAGCTGAAGTTGCGTACCTTAGTTCGAATTAGGGGGGTAGTGTAGACCAAGCCTTACTGTCTAGAATGTTACCACTTTAAGGCAGTGTCTTTTACGTATTTGTACAGTGTTCAACATTGCTATCACTGCATGTTTTAATCAAATGTAAGAAAACTTTGCAAAGCTATTTAGAGGAGTTCATAAATTATGGGATAAATTCTCGAGTTCATGCATTGGACTTAACTTCATATCTTAAGGTGTTGGTAGAATAGCATAAGGCCTGTGTAATTGAGTTAAAACTAATTCTTGTAACCTGATGTATGGCACAATATGTGCAGTGTTAGGTTTTGGCTCAGCTTTGCATGACCCAGTTCTATTTAAGATGTATAGATATTATGGTGGTGATTGATATAGATTCTTAGGTGTTTATCTATGTCTTATGTGTGTGATGGGTTCGGTCACAGAGACTCCCTTGGCACTGTCACCTGACGTGCTGAAGCAACCTCTGAGCCTGTTTTCCCTGCCAGCTTGGGACTTCCAGACCCTGCCTTGTTAAGCCAGACACGCTAGCCTGCTGCAACACAGACCCAGGTTTGAGCCACGCCCCCAAAGTTGCAGACTTACCCAAAAACTACTCCAGCAGGTTTCCTGTTTCCAGCACCGAGACACCCAGCTCCCAATGGGATCCAAACCCCAAATAAATCCATTTTACTCTGTATAACCTTTATACAAGGTAAACTCATAAATTGTCCACCCTCTATTACACTGACCTAACGCAAACAGCTTAATGGAACTAAATCGGGGGGCCCAGATAATCTTCGTCCAAGAACTTTAAAGGAACTGGCACATGAAATTACAAGCCCATTAGCAAGAATTTTTAATGAATCTGTAAACTCAGGGGGTTGTACCATATAACTGGAGAATTACTAACATAGTTCCTATTTTTAAGAAAGGGGGGAAAAGTGATCTGGGTAACTGCAGGCCTGTTAGTTTGACATCTGTAGTATGCAAGGTCTTGGAAAAAATTTTGAAGGAAAAAGTAGTTAAGGACACTGAGGTCAATGGTAATTAGGACAAAATACAACATGGTTTTACAAAAGGTAGATCGTGCCAAACCAACCTGACCTTCTCCTTTTTTGGGAAGGTAACAGATTTTTTTTTTTACGAAAGGAAGCGCAGTGGATCTAATTTACTTCTATTTCAGTAAGGCATTTGATACAGTTCCACATGGGGAATTGCCTAAATTGGAAAAGATGGGGATCGATATGAAAATAGAAAGGTGGATAAGGAACTGATTAAAGGGAAGACTACAATGGGTCGTACTGAAAGGTGAACTGTCCGGCTGGAGGGAGATTACTAGTGGAGTTCCTCAGGGATCGGTTTTGGGACCAATCTTATTTAAACTTCTTATTCCTGACCTTGGCGCACAAAGTGGGAATGTGCTAATAAAGTTTGCGGATGACACAAAGGTGGGAGGTATTGCCAATACAGTAACTCCTCACTTAACGTTGTATTATGTTCCTGAAGAATGCGACTTTAAGTGAAACAATGTTAAGTGAATCCAATTTCCCCATAAGAATCAATGTAAATGGGGGGGCGTTAGGTTCCAGGGCAGCTTCCCCTACTCTGCAAGCACCAGGGGCGGAGGGCTCAACCCTTAGCCTACCCACTCCACCCCTTCCCCCAAGCCTCCACCCTTAATCCACCTTTTCTCCCCCCACACCTCCTCCCCCTTTACTTTGCACGCTGCATCCTGGCTCCTCTCCCCTCTCTTCTAAACTCTGCAAGCCAGTTTATTGCCGCGTTCAGGAGGCAGGGGAGGGAGAGAGGAGGCACATCGAGTCCTTGCTCCTCCCCTGCCCCCCTCCCCCCCCTGCCGGGGCAATCAGCTGGCTTGCCACGTTCGGGAGGCAGGGGGAGCCTGTGCACAGAGTCCTTGCTCCTCCCTCCTGCCTCCAAAACACCGCAAGCTAGCTGATTGCCGCCAGCAGGAGGGAGGGGGGAGGAGCGAGGGCTTGTCGTGTCTCCTCTCTCTCTCTCTCTCCTGCCTCCCGAACGCAGCAATCAACTGGTGAGACCTCATCTGGAATACCGTGTGCAGTTCTGGTCTCCCATGTTTAAGAAAGATGAATTCAAACTGGAACAGGTACAGAGAAGGGCTTCTAGGTTTTCCATTCCTTGGATCATCCTATCTTATGAAAGGAGACTCAAAGAGCTTGGGTTGTTTAACCTAACCAAAAAAAGGCTGAGGGGAGATTTGATTGCTCTCTATAAATATATATAGAATAAATACCAGGGAGGGAGAGGAATTATTTAAGCTCAGTACCAATGTGGACACAAGAACAAATGGATATAAACTGGCCATCAGGAAGTTTAGACTTGAAATTAGATGAAGGTTTCTGACCATCAGAGGAGTGAAATTCTGGAACCTCCTTCCAAGAGGAGCAGTGGGGGGCAAAAGACATAGCTGGCTTCAAGACTAAGCTTGACAAATTTATGGAGGGGGTTGTATGATGGGCTAGCCTAACTTTGGCAATTAATTGATCTTTGACTATTGGCAGTAAATATGCCCAGTGGCCTGTGATGGGATGTTAGATGGAGTGGTATCTGAGTTCCTACAGAGAATTCTTTCCTGGGTGTCCGGCTGGTGAGTCTTGCCAACATGCTTAGGGTTTAGCTGATCGCCATATTTGGGGTCGGGAAGGAATTTTCCTCCAGGGCAGATTGGCAGAGGCCCTGGGTTTTTTTCACCTTCCTCTGCAGCATGGGGCACAGGTCACTTGCTGGAGGATTCTCTGCACCTTGAAGTTTTTAAACCACAAGTTGACGACTTCAGTAACTCAGACATAGGTTAGGGGTTTGATACAGGAGTTGGTGGCTGAGATTGTAGCCTGCGTTGTGCAGGAGGTCGGACTAGACTATCATAATGGTCCCTTCTGACCTTAAAGTCTGATTCTTTGATAGAGAGAGATGCACAGCTGTTTGCTCCCCCAGGTGTTAATCACTCTGGGTTCATTAATAAAGAAAAGTGATTTTATTAAGTATACACAGTAGGATTTAAGTGGTTTCAAGTAATAACAGACAGAACAAAGTAAGTCACCAAGCAAAATAAAGCAAAACTGCGCAAGTCTAAGCCTAATACATTAAGAAACTATTTACAGGTAAAATCTCACCCTTGGCGAGATGTTCCAATAAGCTGCTTTCACAGACTAAACTCCTTCCTACTCTGGGCCCAATCCTTTCCCCTGGTACAGTCCTTGTTTGTTCCAGCAGACATCTTAGGTGGAAAGCAGGGATGTTCTCATGACTGGCAGCCTCCTTTGTTCTGTTCCACCCCCTTTTAATGCTTTGTCACAAGGTGGGAATCTTTTTCACTCTGGGTCCCCACCCCTCCTTCTAAATGGGAAAAGTACTAGGTTTAAGATGGATTCCAGTATCAGGTGACATGTTCACATGTCCTGTGAGACCCCAGCCTCCATTCTTCCAGGGCTGGCCTGCTCCTACCTGGGAAGGTTTGCAAGTAAACAGAGCCATTTACAGGTCATTGATTCTGAAGCACCTTTAATGGCTTCCACTTAATACGTTTACATCAGTAATAGAAGCTTCTATCTTATTCTCCTAACTCCAGACATAGCAATAATATATGTAAACAAGTGGGATGAACACACTCAGTAGATCATAAGCTTTGTGATGATACTGTACAAGAGATCTTTTGCATAAAGCATATTCCAGTTACATCATATTCACACTCATAAGCATATTTCCATAAAACATTATGGAGTACAACATCACACCCTCCTCCTGAACTTACTGCCGGAGTCTTGGATACTGTGTATGGCAGAGGCAGTACATGTAAAATCCCTGTTTGTCTGTGGTCATGCCCCCTTCCAGTACCTTTAAATCCTATGGTGTCATTCATAGGTGTCCTAGAAAGGTTTGGGGTTCCTGGTCCCCAGGTGCCTGCAAACGTATTGGGGTGTAGTATTGCTAACAGAATGCAGATCGCAATTTCTATTAAAATGTATGTCTTCGCATTTAGTCACCAATGCCATGAGGCGGTGTGTCCCAGTCCCCCTTCCACACAGCAGTGTAGGCCTGTTATGCTTTCGCTGCTGTGCCAAGCTTCCAGCCTGCTTACAGGTAGAAACTGAAAAGCAACGTGCTTGTGGGACTGTCTTGTCACCACCCCTAGCATGTACAAATTTTTTCCCCCAAAATCAGGTATGTCACACATCTTCAAAGGGTTTACCATTAGTATTAATTCCCTTGTTTTGAACCATAGGTGGAGTAGCAAAAGAGACAAGATTAACAGCCAATTTATGATGGACAGACTTTGTTCACATAGCCTGGCTTGCCCAGTGTCCACTGCATTTCCCAATCCCTAGAGGAGCTTGGGTTGTTTAGTCTGACCAAGCGAAGGCTGAGGGGTGATATGATTGCTATCTTTAAATATATTAGAGGGATTAATACAAGGGAGGGAGATGAATTATTCCAGCTTAGTACTAACGTGGATACGAGAACGAATGGATATAAACTGGCCGTGGGGAAGTTCAGGCTTGAAATTAGACGAAGGTTTCTGACCGTTAGAGGGGTGAAATATTGGAACGGCCTTCCGAGGGAAACGGTGGGGGCGAGGGACTTGTCTGGCTTTAAGATTAAGTTAGATAAGTTTATGGAGGGAATGGTTTAATGGTAAAACATAGTTGTCAAGGAAAACCAAGCAATGGTAGGTAAATAGCATAATGGCTAAAAGGGGTCAGGATGGAGACTCTTGCCTATATGCTCGGGGTCTTACTGATCGCCATATTTGGGGTCGGGAAGGAATTTTCCTCCAGGGCAGATTGGCTGAGCCTCTGGAGGTTTTTCGCCTTCCTCCGCAGCATGGGGCAGGGATCTCTAGCAGGAGGGTCTCTGCCGATTGAGGTCACTAATAACAGGATTGGGGACTTCAGCAGCAGAGTCCAGGGAAGGGGCAGGGATGGTTTTATGGCCTGCAGCGTGCAGGGGGTCAGACCAGATGATCATAATGGTCCCTTCTGACCTTAAAGTCTATGAGTCTATGAGTGTACCATGGTAGGTGCTTGGACATAGATTCTCCTGCCTCTTTGGAGAATCAGCCCTGCTCTCAATTCAGGCATGTGTTTGAGGTTTCGGCAAGGAAAGGGTGTACTGCAACCATGCCTCCCCTCCAGCCCCTCCCTCTAGAATCTTTGTTTTGGCCCCACCCACTTGTGAAGCTTCCCAAATGCAACTCTCTTCCTCCTGCCTGCAAGAGACAGTTTTATCTCTTACAAGTGTAGCAGGAACAACATTCTTTAATAGAGTGCTTTGGATTGGTAAGTCACCCCACTCTGTTCCCAAAAGGTCAGCTGCATGGACTCTCCCCTCCAGGAGATTTGACCCCCCCCCCCATCTTCCCTTAAGACATGATCCGCAGGTGAGGGGTCTGGCATTTCAGATGCAGATCCTTCACCCTCCTTCTGGGGAAATGCCTTCCTACAAAAGGTGGGCAGACCATCCTCTCCCCCCTCACCTTCCATCTGGACTTCCCTTTCTGGGTTCCCCCCTGAGGCAGACACTCCTGTGTTCCCCAAAAGGGAAGGTGACTCTGATCCAGCTGTGGGCTCACAGCTACAGCTATGACAGAGACCCTTCCCTGGCCAGCAAATTCCCCCCCCTTTCTCCCTCCCCCCCCCCCCAAAAAAAAACCCTCAGGTTGGGTTTGCTTCCAGCTACAGAGCCCTTTGGGTCTGTTCCCACCACAGTAGTCATCAGGACCTCAACTTCTATCTCTGGGATACATGTCTCTGTGCACCCTGGGACCAGGCCTGTCCCCTGCTGAACTACAACTTCCTGGCAGTCAGCAGGCCTCCCTGTTACAAGGTGTACTATCTCCTTCCCCAGGGAGATGATCACAGGACAGGAGCTGGCTTTATCCAGCCCTTCCTGCAGGGACCTGCCTTGAGCCCTGGGGCTACAGGAACTGGTCACGACCATCCCTGCCCCCAATGGCCCATTTTCCACTGCTACTGAGGAATTAGAGACACTCCTATTTCCCCAGCAGCACATGTGACTTTACCCTCCCTTCTGGGGCTTTCAGCGCAAGATTCCTTCTTGTTGCTAACAAACCCTGGGACAGATTCTGCCACCTCAAAAGTCATTCCCTAGTAGAAACAGTTGCAAAATCGTGTGCCACCGCTGCAACAGTCAGTTCAGCCTGCAAATCACCAGTTTCTGTGTACCTTAGCTAAAGGTGCAAGGACCTTTATAACCTCTCACCAATTCTAATTCTGCCATTTTTCCTGGTAACACATCCTTCTCATCGGTCAGATCCCTCCTGACCACAGAAATCTCTGCACCAGGGAAGGTGGAACAGAATGAAAATAAGATGATTATTTTACAGAATTCTCTGCCTGTGGGCTTTTCTTATATTGATCTCAAGCTAAATGAGTGTCATTTGAATTAACACTGCTACTTAATGAGTGTAGTATGAATTAGTCTATTGTATTCTGTTGATCAGATACTTGAAAATCTGCTTTGATTTAATATTGTATAGCTCACTGAATTTAAGTGTCTCTTTTCTATGTAGCTTGCATGTCATGTAAACGGATGACTAGATGCCATACTGAATTGTTAATTAAAAGGTTTGATAGGCTGCCTGCGGGCCGTAGTTTTCCCACCCCGGTTTAAAATAAATCACCAGCTGAATAGTGTAATTCTACTCCTTTCATTTTTTTGGATGACAGTGGTGGCCTAATGTAGTACCATGCATTCTGTGTTCAGTAATTACAAAGCCAGTGTGTTACGCTGAAGGGCTCTTTAATGAGGAGTATGAAACACATACAAGAATCTCTTTGTAAAAACCAATGGAGCCATTTTGCCCTGCAACATGTTTGTCCTGTGACTGATAGTTTCTCACTGCCGTTAAAATATTTGGAATAATTTTTATTTGGAATACTGTCAGAGCACAACTGTATTCAGAGCTAATTACATAAGAGGTCCGTGTATAATGACTGATATCACTTGTATTCCTCTCAACTGCCAGTTGTATGCATTATTGTATTGGTATTATGAATAAATTGCTGCCTGATCGATTCAGTTGTCACAATGGCTATTTTCACCTTACAAAGAGCCCAGTAAGGAATGGTATTAAACACAATTATTAGGCTGCAGATATACATATACTTGGGGAAGCTGTTAACCTAATTTATAGCTCATCTTGTTAGAAAACCAAAGCCATTGCTTAGCTTCTTGTCTTGTTCTTTATTAAACGTTAGTATTTAGGTTTTTCAAATAAAAATGGCTTTAGTGTTATATGAAAACCTGAACTTTCCTGTGACTGTTTAACCAACAATGAGCATTTTAGAAATATGCATTAGTCCTACCAAACCAAATTATCCCATTTCTCACTATCCTTTGTCTTTTAAAGTTTGATTGTCCAACTGATGATAGTTCAGTGACTTTAAACTGTTAGGCTGTGAGTTTCTTTACTAAATATGCTCTTAGGAGAGTCACAATGGGGACTATCACCTTTGATCGAACTGAAGCATGAATGAAGAGCTGTGAATGATCTCCAAAGCATATCTCTCCTAGTCCAATAAAAGATTACCTCATCCTTTATTTATTATTTATTTTTAGGAAGTGTTGCTTCCCTGTGGTGGGATCCTGTTCAACGGCTACTCTTCTCTGGAGCATCTGATCACAGCATTATTCTGTGGGATATTGGTGGAAGGAAAGGCCGAACATTGCTGCTTCAGGGCCATCAGTATGTAGCAGTGACTTCCTGTTTTATTTTTTTCCAAATACTTAACTAGTTTGTGGGGTTTCAGAAAGACTAAATGTGACAACTCCCAAGTATTGTGAATAATATCTAGACAAGATAGCATGTTTCAGAATACTCTTTTAAGACTGTGATGAACAGGGACTGGGGGGAACAAATCTCAGAGCAACATTACTGTCATAAGAGGCATTTTTGTTCTCTTGGCTATGACTTAAATGTGGGAAGTGATGAGATCAGAGAATAAAAATAGTTCCCAGAATAAAGAGGTGGGTGACAGTACTGAGACTACCCTTGTTTGCAGTGTTGTAGCTGTGTTCCAGCTAATATTGGGAGTTTTTGCTGCATGGAGGTAAAGTCCCACTGCTATAATGTACCCTTCATGAGGATGCTTGTGCAGGATGGGGGTGGAAATGTACAATGACATCTGCATAGTAGTGTGAATATGTACAATCCTTTATTCTAATGCTTCCTCTTCATCTTAGACACTAGTCATGAAATCACAGAATTATTTTATTGGCATAGTTAGTATTTTTAAAGTATCTATGCTGACTTCCTGCACTTCTCACAAGTGCACATGAATTCCCACTCTTCTGTGCATTGACATGCAACTGTTCACTTTTACATATTGGCTACAATAGTGTAATTTGACGTTATGTGACTGGAGGACCTTCCACTGCTTCTTTCACTCCTCCATGTATCCTGTTGGGAAGATTGTGTGTATCAACTATTAGTTTTTCCTGTTTAATCTCACACTGGACAGATGGTGGCAGAATTTTTACAAAGTGTGGGGAAAAATCATTCCATTTCAGAAAGAAAAAACACTGCTTTTGAACTGAAAACTGCAAAACAGTGAAAATTCGATGTGTGACTAAAAGCGTGGAGATCCACAACAGATTTCCATTCTGGATAGCTATATCAAAAATAGATTCTTGTTTTTCTGTAAGTCAGTTTTCCTCCTTGAAGAAAGCTGATATTCACACAGTGAGTGAACACCATGCTTAAAGGAAACAAGAACTTGTGGGTGGGGAAGAGATTAAGAAATTGAATCCCAATAATTAGGCTTGGCAGGATTAGATTTTTATTGGTAAATGTCCGTAAACGCCAATTTCTACTACACATGCACAAACCAATGAAAAAATACTTCCGTCAGTAATAATGAAAATTTACAGGGAAGCAGCATTTTTTTGTACTTTGCCTGAAAACTTATTAGTTTGGTTTAAAGATATTTACCTCATTTGACATGTGATGTTGATGATTTGTTTGAACAGTTAAAGCTTTAACTTTTTGAATCAACATCTACTGTTAAATAATTATTCTGACCACCCTGTGGTCTGACTCCTCCATAATTTCCTGCAACTGAAAAAACCTAAATAGATGAAAATAAATATTAATCTTTTAAATTGAATTCTGCCAACCCTAACAACTCGTACATCAGCAAAAGGGTTTCCAGTTGAATCTTTAAGGACATTATTCCTTGATGACTATTTTCTCACAATTGTCTCCTAATAAGTTGGTATTCAGTTGACATATGAGTGTGGATGAAGACGGGCGTATTTGCAGTTCTGCTCAGTTCAGACACCTGTCACCTGAGATGCATTCCATTTGTTGTTAGGCTTCACTAGCAAAACACTGACATGATGCTGTATCTTCAGCTTACAGGTCAAACCTGCTGCTTCCTATACTAACACTTCGTTCTATAGCAGCTACTTCAGTGCTGAAATAACACTTGGCAATGAGGGTACCAAGCCCAGCTTCTAAACTTTGATTCTCCGTTTCAGGCACTTTAGGTTACTACTTAGTGGTCTTGCTTTAAAATAGTTCTACAGCTGACCATGCCTGGCTACTGACATTGTTTTCAGCTTTCCAGGTGACTCTTAAAATTCAAACCCAGACTTGTTGCTTTTGCTTAAATGTTTGGAAGAATAAATAGTGTTCACTTTGTTTACAGTGACAAGGTGCAGGCCATTTGTTACATTCAGCTGACGCGGCAACTGGTCTCATGTTCAGCTGATGGAGGAATTGCCGTTTGGAATATGGATATCAGCAGAGAAGAGGTAAGTGCAAATGCTAGGTCAAAGGATCTGGTACTGCCACTTTGTGAACTCTGCAATGGCTATGCTTTCCAGCTTATTCTGTCCTAGATCAGGTCACCCCAAGTTAACCAAGCATTGGTAACTGGCCAGGAATCAGAGCTCAGTGCCTCAGCTTCCATGAAAAATATCAGATTGCCATAAAGATAAGGGCAGTGACAAAGTCCACGAAGACCGTAGAGCTTTGTTCAGTGCAAGCCTGGCTATGGGGACGAAGGTGAAGCTTTGCATGTTGAAACCTCAAGTCCCCACAGACCACACTTCCATATTAAAGACAAGGATGGACCACATAGTAGGTCTCTGCCATGTTTGACCTAAAGGTACCCTCTCCACATCTGTTCTAGTTAATATAGTTGGAAAGAATCCTGTAGGGTACTACAAGAGGCAACACCCTATTGCAGACTGTATTGAATTCCCTGTAGGGTTATGCAGACTTGACAAAATATTTGCTCTTAGTTGTCTCCAGGAAAATGGTACTGTAGTTTAGCCCTTCCCCTCTCCTCAAACAGAATATTAAGTATAGAAGTCACTCACTGAGTAGCCAGATTTTACAGAGCCCTTGATTACTAAATATAAGTAACATACAATGAAATATTGTTTATGCAAGGCTTGAGACCCTGTTCTGTGTTAAATGTTCCTTAGTGTATTGTGAAATAAAGTGCTATAGAAAAATCTATGTAGCCTGTGAAGCTGTAGTTTCTTGCCACCAGTACATTAATGCTGTCAAGCCAACCAAAAAATGGCTTGGTGATAGGCTGCTCTTATTGCTTTTTCTCAGTTCTGTCTCTGCACACCATGTTTTCTTTGTAAGGGATCTTCAAAGCCACAAGCACTGTTGTCTTCATTATACATATTGTGGTAGCACCTAGGAGCCCATGTTGGACCAGAAGCCCTGGTTCTTGGTGCTGTACAAAGGGAACAGATAAGTGACTGCTGCTGAGTGCTAAACAAAGGGCTTGCCTACACGATGTGATGTAGTGCATTGGTGTAGTCCTGTTGACATCAGCATGCGTGAGAACTTCTAAGGTCCATGCAGGTCCATTAGTGCATGGCATGCTGGTGCACAGTAGAATCTACACCTCTAGCTGGTGTGCACTAACGCACAGCATGGACAAGCCCATAGATTCCTTTTCCTCCAGAATCTGTTAACCGGTTCAGGATCGGTGTAGGACCATGTCTACACTACCATTTTTGTTAGTAGAACTTCTTTCGCTCATGAGTATGAAAAAATCACACCCCAAGCGATGTAATTTACACTGGCAGAAGCACTGGTGTGGACAGTGCTATGCTGGCGGAAGAGCTTCTCCCGCCAGCATAACTACTACTGCTCGTGGAGGTGTTTTTTTGTTTTGTTGTTTTTGTTTGATTTTTGGTTGTTTTTTTTAATGTCCATGGGAGAGCTCTCTTGCATCGGCACAGAGCAGCTATACGAGTGATCTTACAGCAGCGCAGCTGCATCAGCACAGCTGTGCCGCTGTAAGCTCACTAGTGTAGACATGGCCTTAGTCACTACATGGTGCTGTAATAGAGTTAAATACACTGCCTCTGACGATTCCTCTAGAGCAGTGGTTCCCAAACTTGCTCCGCCCCTTGTGCAGGGAAAGCCCCTGGCGGGCCGGCCGGTTTGTGTACCTGCCATGTCCGCAGGTTCGGCCAATCGCGGCTCCCAGTGGCCGCGGTTCACTGCTCTAGGCCAATAGGAGCTGCTGGAAGCGGCGCGGGCCGAGGGACGTACTGGCCGCCACTTCCAGCGGCTCCCATTGGCCTGGAGCAGCAAACCGTGGCCACTGGGAGCCGCGATTGGCCGAACCTGTGGACACTGCAGATACACAAACTGGCCCGGCCCGCCAGGGGCTTTCCCTGCACAAGCAGCGGAACAAGTTTGGGAACTACTGCTCTAGAGCAGTGAGGAGATGATTTTATGGAGCTTGTTTTTTTGTTTACCAAGTTAAAGAACAAAGTATAGACTAAGCAGTCTTTATGCACTAGAGCTTTTTAGACCCTTGTTGACAGCATGGTGAGGAAATTCCCAAAACTAGTGGCATAGATTTTTAGTGGGAGTTTGGATTAAACTTTGGTAGTTTTTAATGTATTATCCATTGATTTATCTATTTTCTGCCGTTAAATGGAGATTGAGAAATAGAAGCAACTTGAACCAGTAGTGGAAACCCTAATGGGCAGGAGATGAAAACAGTGGCCCCTGAAACTTATCACATCATTATTGAAATGGAGACAGTCTTTCATTTTGACTGGATCCACACACACACACACACCTTAATTGATTTGTCAACACTCCTGGGTAATTAAGAATTTGCTAATCTCCTTTTATTGATGCATCTATTGTAGGAAGATCCACCAATGTGATGGAAAAGGGAATGTTAATGGATATCACTTACTGTTTAGTCTATTGGGGAGATGAAGCATTATGGAATGTGGAGAGATCCTGATTCAGCAGTCAGTGTGGGTAGTCAGGGTTATTCTGAAATTTGAGATGGGAAATGACTCACCATAGAACAATGTCTTTTTCTATTCTCTTGGGCATAAGTGCAATATTGCAGTGGTGTGGAATTTAAGGGAGTTAAACTAACCTTGAAATAGCTTCCAGGATATATGGTCCTTATCAGATGCATGGGAATATTTACCCAACTCATAAGGAGATGCCCTAAAACTGTTATGTATCGTCCCACAAATGTACCTTACTAAAAAGTGCAAGTATTAACTTCAGAGTTATGCTTTGAATACTCTGCTATAGCACAGTAACATCTGAGAATGTTAGTACTACTTAGCATGTCTATAGCTCATGTCATCCAGAGAGCCCAGTATAGTCAAGCATCATTTCCAGATAGGGAGGCAGAGGCCCATACTTACTTGGAGTGAGGGCAAGTGAGTAGGTGGGATGCAGCTGATGAAAGTTCTCTTAATTACTTTGTGCTGCAGCCCCAAGAAAAGGACATGATGAGAGTGAGAGCTTCTGAGGGAGTAATTGATTCACTGTAGAGTTTCTGTATCTCAGATTACTTTATAGCCATTCAGAATCATCCTGGCAGCAAGACAGAGGGATCTGCAACTCCTGCAGCAATCTAACAAATCAGATGCGTCTTAGCAAGTTTTCTCATTAGGGCAGTAACAAGAAATGCTATGGGGTAAAAACTGTGTGAGAAGAGCACAAAGATCTTGATAACTATAATTATGACTCTATCTTCTGCACACAGCTCAGCACTGAATTCTCAAATTGCTTTTTGAGTGTGGCCAACTTTCGCACTGAATGTAAAGCAAGTCAGGTTTTCTTGTGTATTGTTTGTAATGTCCATAGCTGATAGAGAGGGCTCCTCTTGATATTTATATAAATATTCACTGTACATCTATCTTCATTTAAAAACAAAAATGAAAACCTGAGCTGTTCATAACCTTGTTGATTTGAATATGTGCTAAGAGTATGTATTTCTCTCTTCCCCCGCTAGGCTCCTCAGTGGTTAGAAAGTGATTCTTGTCAGAAATGTGAACAGCCTTTCTTCTGGAATATAAAGCAGATGTGGGACACAAAGACACTAGGGTTGAGACAGGTGAGGATGTGGTTGTAAATCACTCATGGTGGTGCTGTTTGTTGTGTAGAGAATTTGGTGTCGGTGTTCTATCTTTATACCCAACCCCTTCTTCCGCACTTCTAAACTTCAACTCCAATCCATTTTTGAAAAGGAAAAAATGAGTAGAAAGACATAATATAAAGCAGTAGAGGTCATTGGTGTCTTCATTGCCAGCAAAGTATTGTGACTAAGGAAATCTCAACTTGGTGCTGAGAAGTTACCAAGTACAGTGAAGAAAAACATTAAATTGGGTTGTCCTGTGTGGGGATAATGGGGTTAAAAGAAAGTAAAACTTGTTTTGAGCACAAGTGTGCATGTAAGAGAGAACTACAGTTAGTAAACACTGAATGCATGAAATGGCCTAAGAGCTTATACTGGCAAATTACTACCAAAATGTTAGCCTTAAATTGAGCATGTTGCGGTGTGCTGAAGCACTAATGGCCTTGCCCTCCTTCAGTTATGCCAGAGTGTGAATCTCTTGGAAATGTTGAAAGGAACTTTCACCTCTTAAATGTTCTAGGGGAAATCCACTCGCCCCCCCCCTACCCACACACACACCCCTCTTGATAGTGAAGGCAAGAGTATAATGAACATCTTTCATTTGTGAGGCACTTGCCCTCAGATCTGTTGGAGAAAAGAGATGTAGAGTATATGGGTAAAATCCGGGCCCTATTGGAAGTCAATGGCAAAATTCCCTGGGGCTGGCATATAACCCAGGGATTCTTGGTCCTTGGTTACAACTGGTTCTGAAAGGTAACTATCATAGGAAGTTACATAATTTTTTTGGTCACCCCTCCTGTTGATTTGGGAGTTCTCAAGTAACACTTCATGTCCTGAAATGTCCATCTTATTTTAATTCTCCTGTGAAGCATCACTGCAGGAAATGTGGTCAAGCAGTGTGTGGCAAGTGCAGCACTAAGCGGTCCAGCTACCCAATCATGGGCTTTGAGTTCCAGGTCCGTGTCTGTGACTCTTGCTTTGAGTCCATCAAAGATGAAGAGTGAGTATGCTTAAAGATCTGATGTTGTTCCATTACTGACTTTATACACTAAAGGCTGAAACTTATGGAGGAACCTAACTGGTGGCTTTAAGTTCTCTGTATCTGATTGGTTACAACTCTGGCAGATGTGGCTCATCTGTATGTAATCAGCCTTTTATTAAATGCCAGTAACTACATACTATGTTTATAATCTATGTGTAAATAAGCAAATCTCACTTATGTATCCGATACCTTCAAGTTCTGATATGCAGCCTTCTCACAGGAAAGAATATACATAATTTTTTCCATGCTAGTACCTTATTAACCTCTATCTTTCACAAGGCAGCGAAGAACATTGATGACTCAGTCAGGTTAACTTGCTTGTATTACATTGGTGGTTCTTTTGGGGCTGCTTTGCACACATTTTGAAGGGAGAAGAGGGACAGCAGGCACTCGCTTAATCTAGTAACCAATACAGCTGGATGAAAAGTTGACTGACTTGTTGGAAAGTAGACTTTACAGCTCTTAAATGTTAGAAGCAAAGAACTGTATTCTTCTCTACCATGTTCCTACTTTTCTTTGTGCTGTGTTGAGGGACTTCCACAAATCAAGTGGGAGCCCAGGTAAGCATGTGTCCCTCCTGTAATTAGTGTACTCTGGGCAGAGCTTACTGATTATTTCATTGTCATGTAGGTAGGCATTGTTGTCAGGTTTGACTTACTAGCTTTTCGGAAATTTCCCTATAAATGCTTTATTTTGTATTGCTGCAATGATACCATCTGGTTTTAATGTCTAATAGATGGTTTTTATTTAAACTGTTTTCTTTTGCTAGTCGTACTTCCCTGGCAACTTTTCATGAAGGAAAACACAACATTTCCCACATGTCTATGGACATTTCTAGGGGACTAATGGTGACCTGTGGGAGTGATCGGATTGTGAAGGTAGGTTTACTCTTCTCTACAGGTTACATAACTCACTCTTTTACTTTGGGTTTTACGATATTAAATAGTTTATGCACTCAGTCAGTTAAGGAGACATTTTCTTTTGCCTTTGCTAGTGGTTGCAAACACTTAATCAAGCTGGTAACTTGATGCTTTGTGGACAGCAAGAGTTAAGCCTGAGTCAAAAACTTAGTAGTATTTAATTATTGTAGTGAAGGACAAAGACTTTCTAATAATCAATCCCACTACTGTCATTTGGCCTATATGGTGAATAAGCAGGAAATCCCCATGAATTAAAAGAACTGTTTGTATAATTTGAGTAGCAGAGTCTGTAAAGCACCATACATTAAGGAGATATGGTCCCTGCTCCCAAGGAGTCTGAAATCAAAGGGTTCATTGAGCTTCAATCCCATTGAGTTTCAATGGGGAACTATTCATGTCACTGAGGTTTGAAGGACTTTCCCTAAATTATGATACAGTAGTTCATTTGTTTTGCACATGGTCAAAGTATGAAGTTTCTATAGATAACTGGGCTCTTCAGACCCTAAGGGGGATGGAGCAGAGTTCTCTATAATCAGTGATTTCCTAGAGATCCTCCAGTCTTAGTGAAACTGTTTTCAGTCTCATACTAATGTGATTAAGACATGAAATTAACTGCTATTTAGAGTCTGAGGCTTCCAAATGAGGAACTTAATCTCAGCTAGCTCTTGCTGATAGCATACATTCAGCAAAGGGGTTTGTCAGCACATGCCCAAGGACTTGCATTTTAAAATGTTTTGCTTTAATGCCCATTGTGTCACTCCATTTGAGATGACTGTAGAGGAAATTAAATGTGTCTGGATGCAGTTTTGGGATTTAATTGTGAAACAGTGACCGCTTCAGGCTCACAAATATCAGTTCAAGTCTTTACTTCTCTAATAGAGTATTTCAGCACTGCATCATGAGAAATCTGTATGTGTTCAATTGCCATGATGCAAATATTATATTAGTGTTGCCAGCTTGATATTCCGCCTTCCATCTGACACTACCCAACTTCCTACTGTCTGATACCTGTCTTCATTTCCTCCTGTTCCCATGTCTCACTATGCTTTGTTTCATCGCTACTGTGGCTGGCTGGGCAGATGAGAGAGGATCTTGACAGTGCCAGTATGTTTGCCCAGTGCCTGCAGGTGTATCCTGCAGTGTCGGAAAGCATGGAACACTCCTGTAACACACATTAGACAAAGCAAGTAGAGTGCCACAAGCAGCAGTTCAGAGCACTGCTCATATAACCCTTGGTCACATGTCCTATCTCTGGCTCTACTGCAGTGATGCTCAATTTCCTTAAGTCATAAAATCTTTTGATCATCTGCTATACTGTGGTTACACTTCCTGCAGATACTAGTAATGAAACAGCCCAGTAACTTTTATACTCTTCCACAGACAGGCTTATGAAACAAAACAATTTTGGCTTTGGAAACCCTCTTCATTAGTGTTCTATAGCTCTGTAACAACGTGCTGTGCAAGGTAGAATCCTTTCTTCAAACATAGTTTGGCTATGTTGTTGGTTCACAAGGCTAATATAATTTTTAGAAGGTGACCAAGCTGACAATAAACAACGCTATAATTCAGTATCCTGTTGAATGCTGATTCTTTTAGGGCATATTGTTACACATGTAGCCAAAAGAATAAGAATATTAGAGTAGGTCTTATACTCTTGATTTTAATACTATATGATGTGCTGAGTAGTTCCCCACATCTTGTTTTTTCTTATAGATATGGGACATGACACCAGTAGTTGGTTGCAGCCTTGCAACCGGCTTCTCCTCACGCTGACCTAGGACCTGACAGGTTCATGCACCTTATGTACAGCAACATGCACCGAATGAATGAAATCCCTCCTAGGAATATCGTCACAAAAGCACTGATTGCTGGATCCTTTTTCTCTTGCTCTTCCAGGATGGACAGTCGCCTTAATAGAGCAAAGCTCTTCTATAGGCTTCAACGGGAATCACCTTGATGCAGAAATGCAATTTCCCAGCCTGTTGATGTAACATAAAATGGCTTACCTGCAACATGACACTGCGATAAAAGGATCTGTCATAACTTGGTTTACATGTAGTGTTAACAATGTGCTTTCTCTGCTGAAATATCTTGTACAGTAGCTAAAGGATTATCAGTAAAATGAGTTTAGTTTTTTCAAATTTGTGCAAATAGTAAATACTTACTGTCCCTTCCAGTAAGCAGTACCCCATTGAACTCTGCCTGTGTGCAGCTGTTTAGGCTGCCTCCAAAAGGAGTATTGGTTATAACTTTGGAAGAAGGAAAGACTTATTTTTTTAAGCAATGTTTGAATTAAGGGGCAGGTGTTCCCTCTGTCTTGAAGTGGCAGTAAGAGTAAATGCTTGACATAAGAGATCCTGATCTACTGGCTTTCTTGGAGTGTCGTCTGCAAGTTCAGTTATTGGTAAAACTACTTTAAAATGATCTGTTCTGTTCAAATAGCTTCCAAGTGTCTGTAAATAATCCCAGGCTTTTATTCCCTCTTCTTGGCTAACATATAACTAGTGGACTTTTGTAGCTGTTATTTAGTAGATAAGCTGCACATTCTCAATAGTGAAGGCAGCCCACGATATGTCACAAATCACACATGCTCATGTAGTATGTTTACAGTGCTGTTAAAATGGGGGGCTCTGCAAGCCTGTTGTCTTAGCTATGATCGCTAAAATAAAAAGCCCCTCCTACATAACTTAAATGAACTAAATTTTTATGCGGAAAAGCTTAGTTCCCCATTTATCATGAAGAAACTATATATAGCTATAGCATTAACTTAATTACCACCTTGTCTTTGTTTTGAAGAAAAATTAATGTTAAACATTTCTAAAATTCTCTTCTGAAGCAATAACTACGAAGTTACAGAATATTTCTTGGGAATAGTTGGCCTGAGTGCAGATGAGGGCTGTTAATCTTAAATGCTATGTGCAGTGGTGGTCCTTGCCGTTATAAGCTGAGTGAGGAGGTCTGACGTTTTCGTAGATTGCACGATTCCAGCTGGTATTTACAGTGAACTTTTAGGGAAATATTGCCATGTACATTGGTCTGTCAAGTGCATGAATTACCTACGTTCCATAAATATTAGGATATATGTAATGCCATAAGGTTGTCATACAAGAGCTTATTAAACAGTTTGAAAATGAAATTCATTTAACTTTATAGTGATATGCCATGGAGTCGCAAAGGAGATGGGAGTTCACTGGATTTTCATAAAAACTGATATTATAGTGTATTATGTAGTGAGGGAAGAAGTATGTGCAGGTCAGCTCTTTTTGCTGCCATTGGAGGTGATATGTTCATTCTTGCAGAAAAATTGATGAGGTATTGGAAAGAACTGCAATGTTAGCCTTGCAGCAACAACCAAGTGGTGCTGTTGACACTGCTGAATTAAAATCATTGTCCTAAACTTTTGATATGCATTTATAGCCCACTATAGCTAGTGTATGCTAATATCATGGGATAGTAATGCGTCATGATCTTACTCAGTTTGCATTTCAAAAACAATAAGATGGTAGATTTCCATGCCACTAAATACCATCTCTGGTATATTCTGGATTCATATATTTTTGGAACTGGCTTTGACTAACCACTTTATGGGCCCTCTCCAGAAATATTTTGCTAAAGGATTTTTTTTTTTTAGCTTACTAATTCTTCACACTTCTCATAGCTTCCCTCAGAAACTGGCATCACGCTAGTGTTTGATTGTATTATCCTCTCAAATTTGAAATCTGAATGAGTAAATGCTAATTTAGAGCTTTTGGCAAGTCTGTATTAGAAAAAGAAATACATTTGTTCAGTGATCTGAAACTGTATTGAAAAGAATATGTTGAATGTTTTACATTTGACGAGTTACATTGATTAGTTCCGTGCTACACGATGGAAGGTTTTAGCGTGAAAACAGAAGTCTTTCCAAAACTATCATATGAAATATCATTTGTGCCAGAAAGGACCTGAAGTTAGGTAATGAGCTCATGTAAATCAGGGATGAAACTGACATTTAGGAGAGAGGAATGAAAACACGGAAGAGAAAATGAGAATTTCGCCCCCTCCCCCCCCAAAACTCTTTTTTTGTTCCAATCGCTTGGTTTAATAGTAAAGATTAACAGAAAGAGATCTCTGAAAACATTCTTCTCCGTGGTTCTCTCTACCCAAAAAAAATCAAGATGGGTTATATTTACAATCCTTTTAATCAATACCTTACTTAGATTACATTGCAGCAAAAGTAAAACTTGGGGAGGTTTGGAGCCACATTGTAAGTTATATGCCTCAAAGATTTGGGGGTGAGGACGCACACCACCTATTAACATGAACAGGAGCTATGGACCTGCCTTGGGAAATTAAACTATGTAGATTTGATAATGAATTGTATGATTAAATGCTAGTTGATTTAATTTCATTCTGTCCCCTATGTCAGTCTGTGCTACTGGGATAACCCCTTTCCAGCAAATAAAGAGCTAGCACCCACTAGCATCAACTTCTTTGGATGTTCTCTTGCAAAACAAATTGCCAATTTGGCTATCTAGCACCTCTCCCATATTTAGCATTTAACTTTTCCCTTCCCTGTGAATAATTCTCCCATCCGTGGCAATCACAGTAAGGTTTTACCACTAGATAATCTATAATCTGCTACATAGCTTTTAAATTTAACAAATATATTTTCTATAACAAATATGACATTAATGTAGTTATAGCATCACTTAGATATAACAAGGTGATTATGGCTGGCAAAACATCAGTTGGTCACAAAAATAAACCTTGAGATTTAACAAACCAGTCATGCACTGAAGGATATATTGCTTGTGTAAAAAAACCAAACATATTTTTGAAGAAACATACTGTTTTGTGCAATTTAAAATACAATAACTATTCCAGTGAATTCAAATTTGCAATTGTTTAGAAGACTTATTTTGAAGCATTACCAATTTCTTTTGTATGGCCTTCTTTCATTGGAGGAGCAAAGGGCACCATTAATATATTTTAAGTCGTTCCAGCTGTGTTTCTACAAAGTACTGTATCCCACATAGTTTAGAGATGCTAGATAAATCTTGCTCCTGCTTCTGATTTTTAACTTTGAATACACGTATAATAAAATTTCTTGATAGTCACTTAATTTATTCTGATGACCCATCTTCAATTGGTCTTTATTGTTGTAGGAAATATTGGTAAATAAACTACACACCGTGTTCTTGTGCTTGTGAACAGGTGGAGTAAAGCAGGATCCAGGCTTTTGGCTGGAAGGTGTCCTTTTGACCCATAGTTGGAATCAGATGATTTGTAAAGGTGCCCCATACCCCGAGACTAGCGCACATTGGCAGGATGGAGCCCGTAGCACAGGGGTCTCAAACACGTGGCCCGTGGGGTTATTTTCTGCAGCCTGTGAGCTCCTCGTAGGCCCCCCCGCCCTCTTCCAGTGTTTACCTAGAGCCGCTCTGGGAAGCGGATGGAACCTGGGGAAGGAGGGGCGCTGTGTGGCTGTTGGAACCGCATGGGGAACCGCGGCCAATGGGAACTGCTGGGGGTGGTGCCTGAAGCAACAGCCACACACACCCCTGCGCCCCTCCTTCCCCAGGTTCCATCCGCTTCCTGGAGTGGCGCGGAGGCAGGCAGGTAGGGAGCCTGCCCTCCCCCCAGTGCGGTGGGCCGGAGCCTGCCCCCTGAACCCCTCCTGCAGCCAAACCCCCTGCCCTGAGCCCCCTGCTGTACCCCTCACCCCTCCTGCACCCTAATTCCCTGCCCTGAGCCCCTGCCACACACCTGGGGGCAGGGAGGGGACAGAGTTGGGGTGGGGATTTCAGGGAATGGGTTGGAATGGGGGCTGGGAAGGGGTGGGGCAGGGGCGGGGCCTCATGGAAGGGGTGGAGTGGGGATGGGGCTGAGGGCGGGGGGGGGCAGGTGTCAGTAAATGCAGCCCTTGGGCCAATGTACTAGTCCTCATGTGGCCCTCATGGTCATTTGAGTTTGAGACCACTGAGCAGCTGCTAATTAACTCTAGCCTTGCTGGCCAGAAGCACCTGCACTGCAGAGTGGAGCATTTTGAGGAGAAGGCAGACCTCTCCCTTCCTACTCGCTCATTTCTATTGTCCAGTTATCCCAGAAGAGGATGACATCTCTTTGCCCCTAATGGAGTTGCTTCTCCCCCCATCATGCCATGCTGGGAGTCTTGCTTATTGATTGGCTTACTGTCAAGAAAAGAGCCTTTCCAAAGGTTGGAGGGAAGTGTGCATCCCTCTTGGGTGAAGTATGGGGGGGGGGGCGAGCACTGCACTTCCATTATGTAAAATAATTGGAAATCTATTTGTAAGCAGTGTCAAACCTGTCAAATTTTAAACTCCCTTGATTTGAAAGGCGTAGAACAGTGGTCAACCTCTTCCATAGCAGGATTCCCCTTCCTTTTAGCAGTATATGGGTCACAATCCCCTGACAAGTTTTTTCATGACCCCAGATTGAGAATTCTCTCCCAACAGCTTTGTGTACTGAAGCACTTGCCAGAATGGGTAGTGTTAAGGCTTGAGGCTTCTTTTGTAGTTAAAATGTAGCTGAGCTCTCTACTCTGTTGGTATTCGGTGCGAAAGATGCAATCAGACTAAGCCCGAGGACTCTACATTTTTATTTTATACTGTATTGTTCTTCCTGTTGGTTCTGAGAAGAATCTTGTTAACCATGCAATATAGTACTTCTAATGTTTCATCAACAAGACTATTACATAAAATGACCAGTTTAGCTTATGATTTCTATTACTCTCTCCCCACCCCCTCTGAAAACAATATTGATAGGTCCTGCAGCAGCTCTGGGCTGTATGTAAAAATGTCTTTGCTCTTTTTCAGTTCAATAGGGGGGGAAATTGGCTGAAAACAGGTGGTCAGCTCCCACCTTAACCTTCCTGTAAGTTAAGTTTTAGCTAACATGATCTTATTTAATGAGACCTGCGGTAACCGCTGCAGGCTGTGCCATAAGACAACTCTGTGTGTCTTGTTTGTAAATGTGATCATACTTTGTATAGTACCTTGATCTGACATTTCAGTGCTAGGCTTTCAGGTTCCACCCTCACCATATATTATTGCAAAACATATTTAGTACTTTGGTGTGTGAAATAAACCATCAGGCATAGCTTTAAAAGAAATGCACAGACTTAGAATACCTAAACTCACCTCAAACAGGATCCTGAATTACAGCAACTTTCCCCTAGTGCATTAGATGGGTTATGTTCTGTCATATCCACAACCAACCAACTTTAGAAGAGTTCTTCAAAAAAATTTATTTTTACGACTGGGCTTAAAAAAATGCTAGATTCAGACTGGCTTAGTTAATCATGAGAAGAATTTTCATGTATTTGAACTCTACAGGAAACAGCACATCACTGCCAACTTATACTAATGACTATAGTAGCACTGCCCTGAAAACAATGATGAAATGCCTGCTCTTTTATTAAGTCTGTCCTCTGAGGCTTTCTCCTAGATGTGTTAGGGGAATATCAGCTGCAACAATCAATCCTAGTGAGCCCTTCGTAGGACCTGTACTGGAGGTGGCTTTATAACTGCACATATACTAGTAGTTCAACTGATTAGCAGGGGGAAGCCCACAAGTGGTTTGGCGTGGGCTGATCCCTACCAGGACCTGGGTGTGCAACTCATGTTTTTCATTCAAGTTCATCTGCAAGTATCTGCTTGAAAAGTGTGTACACAGGTATCTACACAAAATCCCAGAGAAGGTGGAGTTGAAGCCCCTCTGACGATCTGGCCCTAAATCTCATTTTTTATGGAGAACATTGAACAATAAAGTGACACTTATTTTTAGGAAACATCCTATATTGCCCTGAATGGATGTGGAAAAATTGGAAAGAGTCCAACGGAGGGCAACAAAAATGATTAGGGGTCTGGAGCACATGACTTATGAGGAGAGGCTGAGGGAACTGGGATTGTTTAGTCTCCAGAAGAGAAGAATGAGGGGGGATTTGATAGCAGCCTTCAACTACCTGAAGGGGGGTTCCAAAGAGGATGGAGCTCGGCTGTTCTCAGTGGTGGCAGATGACAGAACAAGGAGCAATGGTCTCAAGTTGCAGTGGGGGAGGTCCAGGTTGGATATTAGGAAAAACTATTTCACTAGGAGGGTGGTGAAACACTGGAATGCGTTACCTAGGGAGGTGGTGGAATCTCCTTCCTTGGAGGTTTTTAAGGCCCGGCTTGACAAAGCCCTGGCTGGGATGATTTAGTTGGGAATTGGTCCTGCTTTGAGCAGGGGGTTGGACTAGATGACCTCTTGAGGTCCCTTCCAACCCTGATATTCTATGATTCTATGAATATTCTTTTGAATACCTCCATTGATTTGCGCTCCTCCTAGCACATCACTGGATCAGGATCCTAGTTCGCAGCAGCTAAGAGATGAAACTGAAGCCACTTTTCCCCTCTGAAATGTCCTAGACTACAGAATATAACCTCCAACTGTAGCCCTTTTGCTTTATTCATGATGCTGTGTATTGAACCTTTATGTTTAAGGAAAAGATAGAGCCAGGAATGGAACCTAGATCTCTTAAATCCCTGGCCAGTGCCCTATCCCCTGCACTACCCACCTCATTAAATGAAGTGCTCAAGGGTATGGCTATACTGCAGTAAAACACCTGTGGCAGCTGACTCAGACTTGCAGGGCTTGTATCCAAGCCCCAGTCAGTTGATGCAGGCCAGCTGCAGGTGTTTTATTACAGGGCAGACATACCCTAAGTGACTCTAAAATCTGCCTTTCTCTCTAAAAGGCCCTATATTAAGCAGAAGCTGTGCTCTCCATCTGAATTTCCTTTAGTCTTTCATGCATGTAGTCAGCATGGACTTTCTATATTTCTACACCCCCACATTTTTACCAGGTTTTATCACATCTGAGTTCACACAGAAAAGTAGAGCCAGACTGTGATTTACACTCCATGTGATTGTATTGATTTCAGTGGGTTTGTAAATGGACAATTTAATCCATTGCATCATACACCAGAGAGATAGCATGTGTTCCCTGTAACTAGCTGTTACAACTTTCTTGTTAAGTTCTGTCAGTCAATTTTTGTTTTCCAACCTGCCAGTACTCAAGGACTGTCAATCATGCTTTCTGGAAAAGAGAGCAGTTTCACTGCATCTGTATGTATCCAATGCAAAAAATAAAAATTGCATTGATTGCAAAATTTCCTTAGTCTCTTATGTACATTCATTCCATCCTTCCTCTGAAATGCCTTATAATAGAGCTCTTGAATAAATTTGTCACTAGCATTAGCAGCTCTTACTACATCACATAGTGTAGTAAGCTGATAATGTCTGCTCTCAAAATGAGGGAAAGGACATGGAAGTGGATAAAATGTGTGTTTTAACTTTACCACTACATTTTCATTGACATACAGAAGATCCCATGGCACCTACTTTAATAATACATAGCACTTATAGCAGCATGGCCCTTGCTATAGAAGAGGACATTAACCTAGTGTCCTAAAGCCTAGGAAAATCTGGCTTTAAGATTAAAATGTGCTACTGCCAGTACCATGTGCATGCAGCATTAAAAGAAACTCTTGAAAGTGGGTATGTTGGTGTTACCAGATTTGCCTGTTACTTTAGGGTATGCTCATTTATTAGGGTTACTCTTCTGTGTGTGGGGAGGGGAAAAGCGGGCGGGGGGGTCTGTAATTTTATCAATGTACTGCTTGTGTCACTTGTGTTCTCATACGGAGCTCCACTTCTGCAAGTTCCCTCCCAATGGAGCTATCCTGCAGGACCTAGGATCCCCAGGGCTGGGATCTTCCAGCCCCAGAATATATATATATATATATATATATATATATATATGTAAAATCTCTCTCACTCATTCACTCACACCTACCTGACCTACCTGAGAGGACTGGGTTAATCAGCACTCCCAAGCTGACCCCTCATATTTTCCCTGGACTCAGTAGGCTGGGTAGAGCAGCATTTCCAAGCTGCCACCCTCATATGCCATGGGCAACGCACCGGAATAGAGCATGCCTGAGCAGGCTGGGTCAAGCAGCACTTCCAAGCTGCCACCCTTATATGCTCCTGGATTCAGTACATCCCTATCCCCACTTTCATGTTACAATTGTTGTGGTAGTAACCCACTTGATGAGCAAACCACACAGGATTTTTGGGCACTGCAGAAATCTTTAGCTTAGGTATGAGGAGCTTTGCTGCAAAGCGAATGGGGAAGCCAAAACTCTCGGGGGGGGGGGGGGGAGAAAGGGGAGAGAGAAGCAACCAGCTTAACTATGAAAGTTATTTATTGTCAGGTAATAACATACAAGGGGAGCCAAACAAATAAAACAGTTATAATAGTAAATCTAACTTAAATTTGATTATAAAAGACAGGTTTAGAAAACTACAACTGATCACACAAGTCAGGGTCAGAAGCATGCCACTGGGAGGCTTTCGGGGACAGACACCTGTTCTCACGGGATGGGCTTCACCTGAGTAGGGAAGGAAATAGACTTCTGGGAGGGAGATTGGCTCATCTTATCAAAAGAGCTTTAAACTAGGAAGTTCGGGGAGACGGTTGGGAGATGCACAGTTAATCTCCACGCCAGATTCCAGTATTGAAAAGCTGAGTGAAATAAGAGGAGACATAGCCGGGGAGATGAGATTGGACATAGGAAGGACAGGGGGGACGGACACAAAGAGGCCCGCAACATATAGTGCTACTAATGGGAGACAGGCTAAACAACATACATTAGGGTGTTTATACACCAATGCGAGAAGCCTAGGTAATAAAATGGAGGAATTGGAGCTCTTGGTCCAAGAATTGAAACCAGATATCGTAGGAATAACTGAAACGTGGTGGAATGGCAGTCACGACTGGAACACAGGTATGGAGGGGTATGCGCTGTTTAGGAAAGACCGGGACAAAGGTAAAGGGGGGGGCGTGGCATTGTATGTCAATAGTGAAATAAGCTGTAAAGAAATAATAGTGGATGGAATAGATAAAACAGAGTCAGTCTGGGCAATACTCACACTGGGTAAAAGGACTACTAGAGCCTCTCCGGGGATAGTGCTTGGGGTGTGCTATAGACCGCCGGGATCGACCCAGGATATGGATAAGGAACTATTTAATGTATTTAGGGAAGTAAATACTAATAGAAACTGTGTAATTATGGGGGACTTTAACTTCCCGGCTATAGATTGGGGAACAAGCGCTAGTAGCAATAATAGGGCTCAGATGTTCCTAGATGTGCTTGCTGATCAATTCCTTCATCAAGTGGTAGCTGAACCTACAAGGGGGAGGCCATTTTAGATTTGATTCTGGTAAGTAGTGAGGACCTCGTTGAGGAAGTGGTAGTAGGGGACAACTTGGGCTCCAGTGATCATGAGCTAATTCGGTTTAAACTAAATGGAAGGAGTAACAGAATTAAGTCAAAGACTAGGGTTTATAATTTTAAAAAGGCCAATTTTAACAAATTAAGGAGACTGGTAAGGGAAGTGGATTGGGCAAACGTATTAATGGATCTAAAGGCAGAAGAAGCCTGGGATTACTTTAAGTTAAAGATGCATGAGCTGTCAGAGGTCTGTATCCCCAAAAAGGGAAAAAGATTATTAAGCAAGAGATTTAGACCGAGCTGGATGAGCGACCGACTCAAAGGGACGATTAGGAAAAAACAGAAAGCGTACAAAGAGTGGAAGAGGGGAGGGATCAGTAAGGAAACTTACCTTAGTGAAGTCAGAGAATGTAGAGATAGAGTAAGAAAGGCCAAAGGCCGTGTAGAGTTGGACCTAGCGAGGGGAATTAAAAGCAATAGTAAAAGGTTTTACAGCCATATAAATAGAAAGAAAGCAAAGAAAGAAGAAGTGGGACCGCTGAAGACTATAGCCGGAGAGGAGATTAAAGATAATCTAGGCATGGCGCAATATCTCAATGAATATTTTGCATCAGTGTTTAATGAGGCCAATGAAGGAACTAGGGATACTAGCACCATTACAGAGGGGCATACAGGATGGGGGATTACCATATCTGAGGTAGAAACAAAACTTGAACACCTTAATGGGACTAAGTCGGGAGGACCGGACGATCTTCATCCAAGAATATTGAAGGAATTGGCACTGGAAATAGCAGGCCCATTAGCGATAATATTTAATGAATCTGTAAACTCGGGAGTGGTCCCATTAGACTGGAGAATAGCTAACGTGGTTCCTATTTTCAAGAAAGGGAAAAAAAGTGATCCGGGTAACTACAGGCCTGTTAGTTTAACATCTGTAGTGTGCAAGGTGCTGGAGAAAATTCTGAAAGAGAAACTAGTTGAGGACCTTGAGGTTAATGGCAATTGCGATAAATTACAACATGGTTTTACGAAGGGCAGATCGTGCCAAACGAATCTGATCTCCTTCTTTGAGAAAGTAACAGACTTATTAGATAAGGGAAATGCGGTGGACCTAATATACCTGGATTTCAGTAAAGTGTTTGATACTGTACCCCATGAGGAATTATTGGTTAAACTGGAAAACATGGGGATCGATATGAAAATCCAGAGGTGGATAAGGAATTGGTTACTGGGGAGAATGCAGCGGGTCGTATTAAAGGGTGAACTGTCAGGTTGGAGGGAGGTTACTAGTGGAGTGCCTCAAGGTTCAGTTTTGGGACCCATTTTATTTAATCTATTTATAACTGACCTCGGAACCGATTGCAGGAGTGGGCTGATAAAGTTTGCGGATGATACGAAGGTGGGAGGCGTTGCAAATTCGGAGGAGGATAGGGATATTCTGCAGGGAGACTTGAATGAGCTTGTGAATTGGAGTATCAGAAATAGGATGAAATTTAATAGTGAAAAGTGTAAGGTGATGCACTTGGGGATGACTAATAACAATTTTAGTTACAAGATGGGGACGCATTGGTTAGAAGTAACGGAAGAGGAGAAGGACCTAGGGGTCCTTGTAGACCGCAGGATGACTATGAGTCGACAATGTGATGTGGCGGTGAAAAAAGCCAATGCGGTCTTGGGATGCATTAGGCGAGGTATATCTAGTAGGGATAAGGAGGTCCTGCTTCCGTTGTATAAGGCGCTGGTGAGACCTCATTTGGAATACTGTGTGCAGTTCTGGTCTCCCATGTTTAAAAAAGATGAACTCAAACTGGAACGAGTGCAGAGAAGGGCGACTAGGATGATCAGAGGAATGGAAAACCTGTCGTATGAAAGGAGACTAGAGGAGCTTGGGTTGTTTAGTCTGACAAAGCGAAGGCTGAGGGGGGATATGATTGCTATCTTTAAATATATCAGAGGGATAAATACAAGGGAGGGAGAGGAATTATTCCAGCTTAGTACTAATGTGGACACGAGAACGAATGGATATAAACTGGCCGTGGGGAAGTTCAGGCTTGAAATTAGACGAAGGTTTCTGACCGTCAGAGGGGTGAAATATTGGAACGGCCTTCCGAGGGAAACGGTGGGGGCGACGGACCTGTCTGGTTTTAAGATTAAGTTAGATAAGTTTATGGAGGGAATGGTTTAATGGTAAAACATAGTAGCCAAGGAAAACCAAGCAATGGTACGTAAATAGTATAATGGCCAACAGGGGTCAGGCTAGAGACTCTTGCCTACATGCTCGGGGTCTTACTGATCGCCATATTTGGGGTCGGGAAGGAATTTTCCTCCAGGGTAGATTGGCTGAGCCTCTGGAGGTTTTTCGCCTTCCTCCGCAGCATGGGGCAGGGATCACTAGCAGGAGGGTCTCTGCCGATTGAAGTCACTAAAACACAGGATTGGGGACTTCAACGGCAGAGTCCAGGGAAGGGTTTTGTGGCCTGCAGCATGCAGGGGGTCAGACCAGATGATCATAATGGTCCCTTCTGACCTTAAAGTCTATGAGTCTATGAGTCTATGAGAAGACTACATCTAGAGAGAATTGGGTTCTCACCACTCTGTGAAGCTGGAATCCATCGGGGTTCCCAGGTGGTGGTAGTGGTAACTGAGGGTCCGGGTGCTGGAGACAGGCAGAGCCCCCAGCACGATCAGTCAGGAGAAGATGAAGTCCCAATGGAACTGATGCAGATTTTGGATCCAGGCATCAGAACACGTACTTGAGCATAGGTAGGGGTTCTTGAGGGGAAAGAACAATGGTTCAAGGGAGAACACTAGATTTGATTATGGGTAAACTGATGGCTCAAGGGAATATACTGAAGTTTTTGTTCAGGCTAGACAATAGGAACTGATCATTCCTGGCTATGGGCCATGTTCCTTCAAGGGAGCTCACAGTGCAATTAGGCAGCTTTAGTATTTTGGATACCAATAAAGGATTTATTACTAGAATTGGTCTGATAACTACTGAGCTGGGTGTGTGCAGATGTGGGTTCATTAACATCTGGAGCAGAGATCCCCATGATGCAGTGCTTCCCTACTTTTCTGGTCACAGAGTTCAGTGCGGTTTTTGCCTTGGAATCTCTGTTCTCCATTCAGTATGCTAATGGGGATGCCTCCCTGTCCCATCTTCAATGCAAATGAGGCTAGGGGAGTTTCCTTAATCCTGTCACCCAGCCTCTTTTTGGTCCAGCTTTCAGTGTGAGGGATAGGAGTTCGGTACCCATCTGCCAAGTCACCTCACACAACTGCAGTTCTGCTGAGTAACAAGCTTGCTTTTCTGACTACTCCTTTCTGCCCGTTCTCTTCCAGTTGTGTCCTTTCTAGTGCATTTTTGTGGCTCCTCTATGCTGCCATGGTCTGGGGCATCCATTGGTGGCTCCACAAGCACATGCTCCTGCAGCTTAACTAAGCTGCTGCCCCAGGGCACAGAAGCTCTTGGAGCTGTTCCTGTGGCTGGCTGTACTAAGGATGGGTGGGGCAGCTGGGATGGAAGGGTACATGCCTTTCAATAAGTCACCTTCTGCTTTTGCCCACAGCTGCAAAAGCATTATGCCATTAGTAGGGGCAGGGCTAGCATCCCTGCAGCTTTCTTCACTTTGCTATTCAGCTCTCCTCTGTTGTCCCGTGATGGAAAACAATACTGAAAAGGTAGCTGCCTGCAACTTCACTGACCTTAAACCTTTAGTTAGTTGAGCTATGGCTACCTGCTATTGGCAGGGAAGACACATAGCCACTGTACTGCCCACCTAACTGGGAAGGCAGCCTCAACCCCCCACTTACCACTGAAACTACTCTTCTGTGATGGTGCATTTGTATCTTATGTATGGTATTGAGGCCTAATGTGGGTAATCACCATTGTCTGTTTAAACTACCTCCTGCTCAAGTTGTTATATATTAGTGATTTTCCATGCCACTGGTGGAGACTATCTGTTAAGGGTCTATTTAGTGCTTAAATTTAAAATATATTCTTCTAGACCTGATCTAGTAAAGTGAGACAAGGTGGCTCTAGCACATTCACTCCAAACTTATTGTGTGAAGGGTACTGGAGGGGAAAGATGTGCCTATGCTTACACTGCAGTTAAAAGTGTAATGGCAGCTGCTAGCTTTGATCTAGCTAGCCTGCTAAAATTGGCTGTGAAAAGGTGGCAGCATAACAGAAGTTCTGTATGGTCAGTAGAAGCCTGCCTGGGCCCTTTTGAGTATCTATTCATGTTGCTAGCCCATACTGAAGCCCGCACCATTGTGTCTTCACTGTTTTTTGCCATGCTAGCTAGATTAAAGCTAGCGAGGGTATGTCTATCCAGACTGCAAATCATAGAGTATAGATGTAGCCGATACATACCAAAATATTGTAATCCTCTAAACAACCACAACAGATTTTGCTTAACGGGTTACAAAGAGCATAATTCAAATCCATTATTCTCCCATTACCAGCAGTTAGCAAGCACAGGACGCAACAAAGGAGTGAAAGGGATCAGTGACGAAAAATGTGTATGAAGGGAAGGTAGGGACTACACCAGGGAGAACGGACTGTGTAAAGGAGAGCAAGGGTTCAGTTTGAGCAAACAAAAAGCCTGCCATAATGGAGCTAAGGAGCAGATTGCTCTAGATTGGGGTGGCCAACCTGTGGCTCCACAGTTGCATGCGGCTCTTCAGAAGTTAATATGTGGCTGGAGCTACAGGCGCCAACTTTCCAAAGTGCCAGGGGGAGAGGGGTGCTCACTGCTCAACCCCTGACTCTGCCACAGGCCCTGCCCCTACTTCACCCCTTCCCCCAGGTCCCTGTCCTTCCTGCCCCCTTCCCTGAGCCTGCCACACCCTCGCTCCTCGCCCTCCCTCCAGAGCTTCCTGCATGCCGCAGGAGGCATGGGGAAGGAAGGGGAGGCGCTGATCAGCAGGGCTGCTGGCAAGCAAGGGGGAGCTGATGTGGGGCTGCTGATGTATTACTGTGGGTCTTTGGCAATGTACATAGGTAAATTCTGGCCACCATTGCTCTAGATTCTGAAGTGGGAAGGCAATGGATGGATATTGTGGTTATTAGTCAAAGTGAACACAAGAGGGCTCCAATAACACATTTTGACTGAGGAAAATGGAGCTCAGTCTGAAACTTTTCTGAATGTTCCATCAGCACTTTTCTGCTCCTAGCATTTTATTCCATTCTCTAGCTGTAGAGAACTATTTGACATCCTTGGAAGTACCTAAAAATATCATTAAGCTCAATATAGATAATTACTGCAAATTTGATAACATTTTCTCTATGATGTAGGGCTACTTCATGCGCATCCCATCAGTGGCAGTGCTTGTACCAAAACCTACATCACTATGGCCAGCGTATCATGCTATATGTGATTTATAGAACACATTCTGTTTTAGCTTTGATCTATGAAGAAATCAAATCTTGCCTGCAAATAGTTTAAAAGAGAGCAAGCAAAATACAGGGAGAAATTGGTATGCAGAACTACAGATACCTGTCTCATAACTAGGGTAACCAAATAGCAAATGTGAAAAATCAGGACAGGGGTTGGGGGAGGGGGGGTAATAGGTGCCTATAAAAAACAAAGCCCCGAATATCGGGACTGTCCCTATAAAATCGGGACATCTGGTCACCCTTGTAACCAAGAGAAAAAGCGATCAAGATAGGAATAAAATATAATTAGTAAGTAGCTCCTTCTATTGAATTTAGATTGATTTTTTTTAAATGGGGTTTAGTATAAAGTAGACTTCCCCCTCCAACCTCCAAAAAAAAACCCAAACAAACAAACAAACAAACACCTGCACAGGCCTCATAGAAAACTGTGTGGGGTGTGATCCATCAGCCTGAACTCGTTAGTCTACTATGGGTTATTTATCCAAACTACTCCATGGTTGTGTACCTTTGAGAGAATCTGAACCTAGATGGTATGAAGTCAGCCTGTAGCTACCTTGGCTAGAATTAATATAATAGGTGAATGTTCTGCTGCATTTGTTGTGATCCAAGTAGATTTATCCAGGGCCTTTGCTCGCCAGGGCCAGGCTTGCTGCGTCTCAAAAGGAAATAATAATGTTCTATTTTGTTCACTAATTTCTTGCTATCTTTTTACATCAGAGCTGCTCTTCATTCACCTTCAGCTGTGACCTGGCATGGATTCATCCCTTATGTTGGAAATGTACAAAAATATAGTTTCCCAGCTAATTATCAAATATATATATCTTTGCTTACAATGGCCCTGAATATGCCATGAGTTCTGAATTCATGTGAAACCTCCTAAAGTAATAGGCCCCTATATGACGCTTGTAAGGAATGGGACCCCATGTGTCCAGGACTTCTGACCTTCCACCATGACAAAATCAGTGATTTATGACAGCACATAGGCTGTCAGTAATAAACCATGCAATCCTAGTAGCATTATCAAACTCATTAGAATCCCAGCCCTGGACACCAGAGGCTCTCTTATACTATCAGTTGTGTATGCACAACTCCCACAGAAATTGTTGCAGTGCCAAGCAAGACAGTGACTTCCATTGTGAATGTGACTCTTGGCATGTGCAAATTATGGGTTCCGCCCCCCTCCCCCCCGTAATGCTGATAACCATCAGTAATTTGTTTAGGAAGCTGTAGGTGACGTTCAGCTAGATGATTTATTGCAAGATTATGCACACCCACAAGTAAACATTTATCTCCAGCTTCTAGTTAGCTGTTAGCTAGGTTAACACTTGTTTGATTTTTAATATCATTGACTTAAATGGATACATATATGTGGCATGGTTACTGTATCTGCAACTACCTCTGAACCTCTGTTGCCAAATTATTAGCTCCATAAACCTGCTAGATTAGCCCTCATGAATAAATAATTAGTAAAGCTGGTGCCAGGCACTGAATATGTGATAAGTACCTATCAGTTGTGTTTGCCTTTTCTCCCTGCTCCCTTTCTTTTTCTTATACAATATTTGCATAAACTCAAATGCTGTAAATCAATGTACCTGAGCTCCTATGCCTAAGCTAATTTAGATCTTTGTTTTTAAAAATAAAATTATTGATACATGATTGTCACACAAAAATAGATACTATGGTGATGGACAGCAGAATAAAATACTAAGGTAGATTGGATGTGAGTACATGAAAGAGTACGTTTTTTGTGACCACAGCTTAGAATGTTCAATTTTTAATATCTAATCCATTAAAGAAACAGGAAGACTGATTCTGATGGTTAGATTTACCTTTGCTAGAGAGCTGTAGAGCTCTTTATTTGCAGTAGTGTTTTCTTTGACTCATTCAAAACTACATTAAAATAAAGAAGTGTGGAGATGGTCATTTTTTATTTCTGAATAAATTTTTTTAAATTTCAAAACTTGAAATATTTTCTATTAAATTTTAGCAAAATTATTTTCCTGTTTGACCAACTGCAGAGCTAGGCATTTTTTTCAAAGCAAATTTCATTCCTGAAATTTTCAAAAAGGGGATTTTTTTCAAATAGTTTTTTTAACAAATGATAGCTGCTTTTTCAAATTTAAAAGTGGATGAAATGTCAAATTAAAAAAATTGGGAGAAAAATTTCTAAAACTACTTTTGTAAGATATTTTCTTTTTTATGAGCAGCTCTTGTAAACAGGAACTTCTTCAGCTAGAAATGGATATCAAAGGCAGGCTGCATGTACCCTGGGTCAAACTGTCTCCTCAGCTACACCTATGCAACTACCCAAGATGTTTAGTGGGAATTGCATGTTTTTACTGGAGCGAATTTGCCCATTGCTAAGCATAACTAAGAATAACTACTGCTTTTGCCTTTTCAAAGACTGAAGAAGGGAATTTATTAAGTGTGAGCTGTGGCTGACATGTGACATCAATAGGTAACTTTCTACACTCCTCCATATTTATCTATTATTCTCAATATTAATTCACATGCAATTAGAGTTGGGGGCGGAACAAGACCTGGGATTTGGACACTGTAGCCTTAAAACCTCTCTGTATAACAGGCCTGAGCCAGACACTGAATATGAGTCCCCAAAGCATGGGAAGGCTGCAGTTCGTAGGATAGGGCCCATCTTTGTGATGACTCATGGAATAAATGACAGGTGTTTCAGGGCTACCCTAAATCTCCCTCAAAAATCAATAAATACAGAAGTTAGGCTTTCTGTTCCCAATAGCATGTTACTATGATTAGGTATTTCAGCACATGCAAGACATAAGATCTCCCTATATGAGTGTGATATTCCCCTCTGGTGTTGTCTGGACCAGTGATCTGCTAGGCCACTTCAATCCTTGACTCTGGGAGCCAGCCTTACCCTGCTCTGCTGTGAGAACCCTTACTCCTGGGCTATTCACGCACAGCCTCTGGCGTGTAAGCTGCTCCCAGCTACTTGCAAGCGAATGACACTAGCCAATATCTCTGGTCCCAGAGACAACCCTAGGAACCTCCGTCTCGCAGTGTCCAGTTATGTCCGCTGGACACTGCAAGCTTATATGAGTTTGTCAATTTAACAAAGAAATTGATATGTACCAGGCTTGTTATCCAAAGGGGAGCTGCTGACACACTTCAAACCAAACACACTATTTCAGGTAGAATAAACAAACAAATTTATTAACTACAAAGATAAATTTTAAGTGATTGTAAGTCAAAGCATAACGAGTCAGAGTGGCTACCAAAAGAAAAGAAAATATAAGCACACAGTCTAAACTCTCAACCCTGGGCAGCAACTAGATTAAGCAGTTTTTCTTACCCCACTGGATATTGCAGTCCTTAATATACAGGTTTGTTCCTTAAACCTGGGCCAATCTCCTGTGTTGGAGTCTTGTCTTCTTTGCAATGTCTTGGTTGCTTGCAGCTAAAGTGGGGGCAGGAGAAGGGCCCAGTATGTGCCCCCTCTGTCTGTTTTATACCCTCAGTCCATGTGCTTGTAGAACACAAGTCCAAGAATGTCTGTGGGGCGTTGCTGATGGCTGATCTGCACTGGCAATGCTAAAGCGCTGCTGCGGCAGCGCTTTAACGTGCCTTGTGTGTTTGCGCCACAGCGCTGGGAGAGAGCTCTCCCAGTGCTCTAAAAATACCCACCTTCACGAGGGGCGCAGCTCCCAGAGCTGATGCACTGTCTACACTGGTGCTTTGCAGCGCTGAAACTTGCTGCGCTCAGGGATGTTTTTTCACACCCCTGAGCCAGAAAGTTGCAGTGCTGTAAATTGCCAGTGTAGACAAGCCCTGAGTCTCTCCAAGCAAGGTTGAGCAATTCCCCTGGTGTGGCCTCATGCAGGTGAGTCATTGCATTGTAGCCCCCTTGCTGGGCAATGGCTGTTGATGGGTTGTTTGACACCCTGCCGGGGCATTTGTTACTTTCCTTGCTATTGCCTCCAGGGGGCTAATATCTAGCTGATTTCCCCCAACTTACAGCATGTTTTAATGACAACCATACTACACAATTCTCATAACTTCATATGCATTAATGATATACATATATGGATAGAGAAATGACTTTCAGCAGATCATAACCTTTCCCCTGATACCTTACAAGGCATACTTTACATGTAAGATCACGATTATATGTAAATGTAAATGAGAAATATGGGGGTTACAGTACGCTCCCCCAAGGTACAGAGCGTCACAGTGAGACCCATGGCAATTGAGTGAGATGCCTTAAGCCTAGATTGGGGGGCTCTGATTAAGACCTTTAGCAATTTTAAAGAGCCACCATCCAGGCTTCAAATGTAGGTTGCTTGTGTTTTGAAAGAACATAAAGACTTATAGATATAGAAATGTTGTCATTTTTTTTCTATAAAAAATACTGAAAAAAGTTTACCTGGAATTTTTTGTTTGGATTGACATATTTCCCAAACATTGAACCTTTGTGCAAATGCCTGAGAACCAGAAACCAAAACTAGCTACCATAGAGTTCCAAGAGCAAACAAGCAAAAGGTAAATTGGATTTAAAATCTTTAACTTTTAATAATTAACCTGCTCTTAGTACAAATGTAAAGAAACTTGTTTGTTTGGATTTTTAACTTGGCATTCCCACTTTAAGGCCAAAATTTGTTTTCTTTTTAAAATATCTCTCACTGAGACAATGCATGATCTACTGTCACTGCATTTTTATCCGGTCTTTTGAACTTGGTATCACTTCAATTAGTCACTATGATCTCTCCACTGAGACTGTAAAAGCGCCATTTGAGCCATTATGTTCTCAATGGAACTACAAGAGATACGGTCTGAGGTTACTCAATATGTGGAAATTCACCAAGCCACAGTGTAGCTTGATAATTCCTCAACATAGAGATTGCAGCATGTTTAATGCTAAATCAGTATTGCCCAGCTACTAGCGCTCTCACACTCTCACCTCTCGCCTAGATGTCCATGGGTTCAAGCTGTAAATCAGCACTTTACTCAATCCTCATGTTGAGATTACAGTACTAGAGTAAGGCAGCCTTCACCATCCTTCTCATTCAATACTAAATTGAGATCACTTCTGCCCACCTCTGGTACCTATCTACATGGAAATTAAAGATCCAAAATCACTAAAACAAAAGGGGTGTGTAGTGTGTGTGTGGGGGGGGGGGGGGGAGGGGGAAATCTTGGTGGCTTTACCAACCTTCTCTCTCTCTCTGTCCCTAAAACAGGTTCTAGGCCTTGATTCTAGGCACTTCAGCATGTGCTTAACTTTAAGCATGAGTAGTCCTACTGAAACCAACAGAACTACTCATGTGGCTTTGCTGAACTGGAGTCTTCTCCAAGAGATATGTGAGGGGCAGAGATGGGAACAAGAGACTGGAATCTTGACTCCCCCACCCTTCTCTTTATTAATCTGTCCTGTTGGGCCTAGTGATTGCTGGGAAAGTGGAAAATCCAGGTGCACAAAATATGCTAATAATAGGCAGTCTAGCCTGAAACTATCTGCCATTGTTTGTGTGCTTGGGTATTATGTAAATATAACTAGTTAAACTCGGGAATGTGAATTTCACTTGGGCGCTTATACACAGTGTACAGGACCAGGCTTGTCTTGTCTATTTCTATGCTGCTTGTTGGGTCAGCCTGCTAGCTTAGTGGTGTAACTGGGAAATCCCTTGAGACTGCAGGTTGGTGTCCCCCGTGCACCAAAGGGTAAAAATTCCACTTTCACAGGCTCTTCGCCCTTCACCTCCCCAGAAGTATCCCAACCCTGCCCGAGCCCATTAGCTGTAGCTCTTCCCCCTAATACCGGCTCTGGGCTGGCAGCAGTCGGGCCCGGAATGACTCAAGGGAGAGCGGCGATCAGTGCCCGAGCCCCTGGGAGCGCCCCTCCTCGCCTGCTCTGGAAATCCCTTCTCCACCACCCCGCGCAGCGCACGGAGCTGCCGTGGGGAGGCTGCGGGGCTCGCTCGGCAGGGTCCCGCCGCAGCGCCCAGGGCAGGTGCTCGCCGACGGGTTGTTCCGGCGCCAGGTGCCCGGCCCCTCCCTGGCGCAGGTGAAGGCGGGGCGGAGTCACTTTCAGTTTCGGGCATTGTGGGAAGGCAGGATGGGCGGCGGGGCGCGCACCTGATACTGAGGGGGGAGCCGGGGCGAGCCGCCCGGAGCAGTGACCATGGTGAGTGGGGAGCCGCCAGGCAACGAGCCCCGGCCGCGGCGGGAACTGGGTGCCAGGAACTTCCCCCCCGGCCAGCAGGGCTGGGGCCACCCCCGCGCTTTCCTGGCTGGCACCCTGTCGTGTCACCCCGGGACGGGCGCTGGCCCAGACACCTTCCCAAGCTCAGCCTGGCAGGGCCGCCGCTGGGGCGAGCCGGCTGAGGCTCGGCGGGGCGCGGCGCGGGAATGAGCCCCCCGTCCCCTCCCTAGGCTGGGTTTGGGCCACACGGCCCTGGGAGCCTCCTATCACTGTTCAGGCCGGGCTGGGGGCAAAATCTGAAACAGAGGCTGCCCTCCTCCCCCATGACCCCAAAGGGGAGGCTGGCGAGATCCTGCCTGGGGCGCTCACCCAGTGGGTAGTGCTGAGCCCCGCTCTGGGCACTTCCAGCAGGCCCACGGTCTGGCAGTGCTGCTTGAGTTACGCCCCCTGGGTCACAACACCACTCCCTGAAACATGGTCCTGAGCGGCACGGCCACCGTGCGCACCTGCTCGCAACGCCACTCTGGGGGCCCTCACAAATGGGCCCCGGGCAAATGACCCCTTTTGTTCCCCAGACCCATAGGGGGGTGACCTGTCTGCTTCCCCTCTTGTACTCTGCCCCAGTGATCAGAGCCTAAATCACATCACCCACCCCTGCAGCACAGTTCCCGCAGTGGGTGACATCTAACATGGTAGAGAACATCATATTTCTGTGACATCTACTTCTGTTTCTTGGTAGTCCGTGGAGCATGTGCTTTCGAGCAGACAGGCAGTGGTACTGTCTTTCTTTGCCTCTCAGTTTGTGGCTACATATGCTTTTGCATGTTATAGGCTTGCAACAGCTACAACTTCCCTTCTAAGGGCTGCTCTACAGGCAGAGTTCCATTGGTTTCACTTTAGGGCTCATTTTAAACTGACTTGGTTCAATTGATGCAAAAGGCTACATGGACACACTTACTTTGGTTTAAATTAGGGTTATTATAGTTTAGCTTAAGTCGATTAGGAACCAGTTTAAACTAAATTGAAATGTGTGTGTCCACGCGGGGGTCTAAACTGGTTTAACTAAACCAGAGCAGGTTTGTGTGTAGGCCAAACTTAAGGCCTCAATTTTCTAAGCTGTTCTGTGCCCACTGAAGTAAAATGTTGTTGTGTAGTCAGGGCCTAAGACACTCTCAATTCAAATTTGACCACAGAGATAAATATTGTGAAAACCTAAGACAAACAGAAATGTTTGCATGGCACGTCAACTAAAAAACAATCCAGTGGAAACAGGTTTTTTAAACAATCATTCGCTAACAGTCTTCACAGTACAAACATTCAGCATAGATACTAATTAGTGTATAAGGCCCTGAAAGTGAACCAGATACTAAACAAAGGTGAAATTGACTAGGTTAGGCCTCGTCTATACTAGAAAATCAAATTGCTTTGCTACATCGCTCAGGGGTGTGAAAAATCCACAATGCTGAGTGGTGTAATTAAGCTAAGCTAACCCCTAGTATAGAGCGCTCTAGATCGATGAAAAATTCTTCCCTTGGCCTAACTACTGCTTCTTGGGGAGGTGGATTACGTACGCCAAGGGAAGAACCCTCCCTTTGGTGTAGCTAATGTCTTCGCTGTAGTGTAGTGGTGCAGCTGTGCCACTGTAGTATTTAAGTGTAGCCGTACACTTATTTTCAGTCTCCACACTGAGAGAAATGGGAAGAAAAGTAATTCAGATGTTCAAAATTCCAGTTTTAATAATCTGAGCTGTTTTTAGACACAGGAAAAATGTGCCTTTAAAGAAATCCAATTTTTTACATCAACAGTGTTCAGTATTGCTACCGCCAAGTGGTTTAAAAGAATAAATCATCCCCCTCCCCCCAATCATGAGATTTTTTAAAAGATAAATTTTGGGTTCTTTTTATTTGCCTCTGGCTTTTGAATCATTAGATTGTATGACAAAGCTTGGAAATGTGGGCAACCAGGAGGGTACACTCCTCAGATTTTCATATAACTGTGGAAGCTGGAGCTGTAAGAAAAACACCAAGTGTGAGACTCACAACAAAGTGACAAGAATCAGAAACACCAAGTGTCCCCTTAAGGCAGAACAAGTATCACTAGAGCAGAATGAGCCCTGCCGATTCTGGCTCTGATTCATGTGTGTTCTGGGAGACATTCACTTGATGAGTCCACAAGATTTGCCTTTTCCCTGCAAAACATGGACTAGATTTCAGGATGCTCCCTTCTCAGGATCTTCAGGTGAAGCTAGGTGGCTGCTATCCATCTTTTAGCTTGAAAGGGCACTGGGTAGGGGCAGCAGCCATCCATTCTGAAGGGTCATGAAGAGATAGTAGGAGAGGTAAGTACTCTCACTGCAGCTGGTCTCTACGCAGGGCCGGCTCCAGGCACCAGCCCACCAAGCTTGTGCTTGGGGCGGCACCTGGAGGGGGGCGGCGCGGTGCGGCGCTCCGGCTCCGGCTGCCGGGGAGAGCGGAGCCCCGGCCGGGACTTGCCGCCCTCCCCCCGGGGCTCCGGCCGCCCCCCCCCCCCCCCCCCGCCGCGCGGGGGGTGGTGGGAGATGGAGGCTTTTTTGCCTGGGGCGGCAAAAAAGCCAGAGCCGGCCCTGTCTCTACGCTAACTGTAGGAGCATCACATGGAGGCCTGTCAAGGTTAATGTATGCTTTCTAAGGATTTTTTTTTTCTTCATGAAAGGTAGTGAGTGATATCCTTGCACTCATGGCCAGATTTTTCCCATTGGAGGTGTAGGTTCTCAGGCCAGAACTTGTCTATGGTGCCTATAACTTGGTTAGTACTACTTGACAAACCAACTTGTTGACTGGTTGTTAAGTCATCATGCTGGGCTTCTTTCTGGGTGTTCCCTGAACTTCTAGCTTGCACAGTTTGCCTGTTGTGTGGATTTGTAATATGAATTGAGCACTGGAACTGAACAGAAACATCAAAACCATCTTTCATTGGAGGCTGGTGTTTGGATTTTGGCTGTGGTCTGAAAGGTAAAGTACAGTAAATACACTGATCCAATCAGAACCAAATTTACAAATGTGTCTGTCTCATTGAGTGCCTTTATAAAGATGTGCCCATCCTCACACTGCTGGGTGTGTGTAGAGTATATAATAAAGTGTATATGTCAATGAAAATAATTTCCTTCCCTCTCTTCCCACGCATCCCCGCAATGTATTACCTTTCTGATCACCGCCTGAGTTCATCTGACTCAGTCATTCCCCTAAGTGTAAGTAAAACTTGAGTAAATAAATAGAGCTTGTACTTTACGTTGAAGGTCAACAAACTTGGGCTTTGCCTGACCAACATGGAAAGCTGATTCCAGAGTCTCCCTGATCTAAGGACTTCACAAATACTTTCTGTCCAACACATTTATTGTGGCCATTGGGCATGGGATAAGGAAACACTGCCTACAGTAGTGACGATTATTGACATTTTGGAGACTGTCCATCATATCCGTTTTTCACAGGATTAAACTTGTAAGGCAAATGTGTGTGTTTGTTTATACCCCCTTCCTCAGGCAGCATGGTATAGTGAATCTGGCACTGGATTAGAAGTCAAGTAACTAGAGTTCTCTTTAAAGCTCTAACTATCTCACTGTATAATCTTGGGCAAGTCATTTGAACTGTCTATGCCTCAGCCTCTCCCTGTTTAAAATGGGGATAATATTGGTTATCCATCTTTGTTACTTTTCCTCCATAAATGTCGAAGCATGTATGTAAGCAATAGAAATTATTTTAGACACAAAAGCTGTTCTTATGCACTTAACTATAGTGTGTTCTCAATTTGTAGATCACATCTTAGCAAGAAAATTGTTACTCTAGTGGAAATGCTCTGTAGGCACGGTGTGCAGCATAACTTTAATTCATGCCATGAAGGTCACTCTTTTCTGCCCAACTATTACTTCTCATCAAGGGAAAGGCTTTTTAAAAAGAGTACATTTAACTCCCTAAAGTGTTTCAGATGATATTATTATTTATTTAGATTATGCTCCCAGTTGAGACTATGCAGACACAAAAAAATTAACCAGTTCACCTTTTCAGGATTGGGAAATCATTCCTGTCGAACAAAAAGTCTGATAAGATGATAGGGGAAATCTGGATCCAGGATACCATAATCTACTTAGGCCTGGAGAAAAGGAACAATTGATTTATCAGGTATGGAACTGTAGCTGCACCAGTAGTTTGGGTCATATTTTGAAATAAGGCCCACATAGGTCTGAGTGAAAATCCAGCTGCCATGTTTTGTGCAGCTCCATGAGTGACATTTTTGGAAAGTGAAAGAATTAATGGATTTCCCCTTCAAGATCAGCTTGAGCATTGGGAATAGGTATGGGGGAGGTAGGAGCCTATTTTCTGCACACTTTAGAAGTAAAGATCAAGGGAGCCTGAGGACTGGGGTATTACAAGGGATCGAGAGCCACCAGAAGGTAGAAGGATATTTTGTAGGGGGGAGAGTCTGGAAGAGAGATTGTTAGGGTGGGGAGAGCCTGGAGGATTTCTGGGGCAGTGGTGCAACCTAGATGTGGTGGGTGGATGGGGAAAGCCGGGGGGAGGGTTGCTGGGAGACCATGGAACCGTGGGGATGTGCAAGGAAATTGGGGCAGTTGGATGCATGAAAAATAGCTGGGCTATGTGCAGACATTTGAGCACTGCCAAATGTGAGTGTGTCATGCAAGATGCAGTGGTGCCAGGAGGGCAGGGGACCATGGCCCTCCCACTTTTTGAAAATGGATGGGCCTGGCTCGTCTACTTTTTGCTGGGGCGGGGGGTGGGGCCTGTCCACCTGGCCAAGCCAGCATGCAGCCTGGATGGGGACAGGAGTCCGGGCAGTTGTGCGAGCCACACATGTGGACCCTCCACCTGCCCGCGGTACGGGAGGGCTGACAGCAGCCCCTGGTCTATCTCACTGCCCGACCCAAGGCAGGTTGAGGTGGAGAGTCCGTGACTCCGCACCAGCTCCCCACAGCTGCCCGCACGCTCTCCCTGACCCAGCTCCGGCTGCGGGGTGGGCCTCAGAGCCACAGTCCGGCCATGATAAGAACCACACTGCGGACAGCTATGGAGAGTCGCAGACTCTCCACCTCCCCTGGCGGGGGGGCCATGGGTGGATAACGGGCCGGGGGCTGCTCTTGACGCCCCCCCTCGCCCACCCAGGGCAGGTGGAGGGTCTGCCATGGCTCCCCACAGCTACCTGTGCAGCTCATGTCATGGCCGGGCTGCGGCTCCGAGGCCCTGACTGGAGCCTGGTTGGGGAGAGCCCTACGGGCAGCTGTGGGGAGCCTGGGTCCCTCCATCTACCTGGGGTGGGGGACCCGTCCACTTTTGGGAAGGTTCTGGCACCCTGCTCTTTGGCAGCCCTTTTGTATGATGTGTTTAAAAGGTTCACAGGATAGGATATAAAGAATCGGATACACAGTAAAAGGTAAGAAAGTGCAACAAAGCGCTAAAATGATGAAGCCATCGATTAAAGAAAAAAATGCAAAGCTAACTGATATCTTGTTGACTGGTGACAGTTGGTATATTCCACTGCCACCAAATGTGGGTAACTAATAATATATGGGAATCTTTTAAAAGAGTATTTTTAGTCTTGTGTTTTGGCTTGCAAAATATTCTGGCAGATTACAGTAAAAATAATATTGCTTTCGTTTTTGGACAATGAAAATATAAACATTAGGGCAACAGAACTTCACTTGTAAAACATACAGTATTTACCACATTTCATTTAGGCCCCCATCCAGCTCTCACGGAAGTCAATGGGAGCCTTTCCACTGATGTTTGAGAGTAGAATTGAACATGTGAGTACAATCGTTCTTCTTTTACCACACCTGTGCAGCTTCTGCCCATGTCAAGAATTTAACTGTTCCTGCCTTTAGTTAACTGCTGTACTATCATGGTTCCAAAGGGTATCCTCTGCCTCTGGCCTTTACTCACTGCCCTCTGGCAGTGGACACCTTTTAGTGCTAAGCCCAGGGCCTCCACTTTTTGCAAAGTGGAGCTCAGCAGTCCCTGCTAACCCAAGACTGAGTCCTTGGCTTCAGCACCTCTGTTTCTCACCATGGCTCCTCCAGCAGGTCCTAATGAGTTTAGACCTGTGTCAGAGACTTACCCTCTTGGGAGCACTTGTAGATGTTTTCAGTGACACAGGACAGCCTCTTCAAAATAAGACAGCATTTCTTCATAGAATCATAGACTATCAGGGTTGGAAGGGACCTCAGGAGGTCATCTAGTCCAACCCCCTGCTCAAAGCAGCACCAATCCCCAGAGTGGCCCCCTCAAGGATTGAACTAGTCAACTGGAATACAGTGTATAGGCTCCTTTGGTTAGAATGGAAAAGCAAAGCTTGCGTGCTGGCAACACAACCTGTTTCTCTTTCCCCTCAATTCAAACTTCTCACTGCACTGGGCAGTAGCATGCTTAATGCTCAGTGCCTCGTTTCAAACTGCAGTCATGCTGAATTAATGTGAGCAGCTCACACTAGGGATATAAATATAGTTTTAAAAGTTAACCGTTTAAATGATTGAAATTATATCGTTTAAACGGTTAACCGATTAAAGGGAGAGGGGCCGCTGTGGCCGGCATGAGGCTTCTGGAGTCAGCTGGCCAGCCCGGGGTTTACCGGTTAAAGTGGGTTAACCGGTAAGACTAATGCTTACAGGTTAAAATTTTACATTCCTAGCTCACACCCCACCCACCCCCGAGGCCCAGGCTGGGGAGGGGGTTGTGAAAACTCCCTTTGGCCCAGCAGTCTTAAAAGTGAATGGTCTGGTCCTTGCTGTCCTTTGTATCTCCAAGGTAGCTCCATTCACATGTTGACAGTGCTTGTATTTCATTCTTAACCAACCCAGACGTGCCTGCATGACCAGCATCCTTCTCTGATTTCCCTGTCATTAGACCCTCAATCTGAGTTGGTGGTAATACAAATGTGAGTGGGGACAACTGAGTCATGCATATTTTCCATAAAAATAATACAGACGTTCTCCATAACAAACATTCCAAGGAAAATATCTCAAACACTTAACTAGTGTTCAGTTGTCCATTCTAAGCTCTAGAAAAGCACTTTGCTTTTGTATTATATTTCAGCCATTGTAAACTCTCAGAATTACTAATTGGAGCTGTTGTGGAGTATGAATGATTCTCTAGCTTATGGGAGTAACATCCCTACTCTGTCTACTCTCCTTCTCAACCCAGCCACTCCCCAAAAGCACTTTCAAGAGATAAGCCTTGTGTTTTGCCTAAAATTAACTCTTCCAGGTCCTGACAGACCAAAAGGTTGTGTATGGATAAGGAACCAAACTTCAAAGTTGAGGAAGGATATTCTAGTGGTTTTGGTGCTAGCCTGGGGGGCCAGGTTTGATTCTCTGATCTACCCCACACTTCCAGTGTCACTAGTCTCTCCATGCCTCAGTTTCCCATCTGTAAAATGCAGCTAAACAATAAAGTGGGACTCAGATTAGAGTGTGCTGCAGATGGAAGGTGAGTTGGGCTGTTATTTGATTTAGCTCAATCTGAATCTGTACCTGTGCCTTTTAATGATGTAACTGTAAGATGTAAATTGAAAATATCTCCTTTAACATGCTTCAGAGTAGCAGCCGTGTTAGTCTGTATCTGTAAAAAGAACAGGAGTACTTGTGGCACCTTAGAGACTAACAAATTTATTAGAACATAAGCTTTCGTGGACTACAGCCCACTTCTTCGGATGCATACTCCTGTTCCTTTAACATGAAGAACTTTGAAACTTGTTTCAGGACAAGAGGGTGAGCTGGAGAAGGGAACAAAGGCACACCCTTCCCTGTTAGTCTCATGTCATGACTCATGAGGCTGCTGGATGGCTCAGAACATTCTTGTTCCACCAGACACTGATTTCCTCAGGCTAAAATATTATGCTATCAGCTGGGTGAGAAGTCATTGAAACTTGATAGCTTTTAAGTGCCTCACACCCCAGAACAACAAAGACCATTGCTTGGTTCCCTGCAAGGTCAGAATCAGAGGAGGGTTCTGGGATTAAATTCCCAGATAGCAGGGCTTTCCTTTGTGGTTGTGCTGATGTAGATAACCTTGGATATGCTAAAAGTTGTGGGGACATTTAAATTTGCTGTGACAGAGTGCAGGGGCACTATCCACCACCACGAACATGGGCTTAATTTCAGATCAGTTTCCCCTCCACTTGCATGTGTGTTCAGAGAAACAGCTATACGAATAGCTGCCAGTTGGGTAGGGAGTATAGAATGCTTTGGAATTTAGGACTCTGCACTGAACGTTGTAGGACTGGGTCTGAAACCTATAGATATGGAATTTTCTGCTCAACTTACTTTAAGTTCTTGGTATAAATATAATTTCTTAAGGAAAAAGCCTGGCTGACCAAGAGGTTTTTTTCTTTCTTTCTTCTGCTGAGTCATTCCTTCATCATCTGTGGCCCTTTCAGATTGTTTGTTGTTCCATCACTCACCCTTAGCTTGTCTCCTTGTACCTATGGTAACTACGCAGTGGCTGTTTTCAGAAGTGTACAAATAGTTACAAAAGCAGACCTTAGAGACCAGGAGGGCAGAGAGAGATGCCATTTTGTGCTGACAATGAGCTTCTCCATGAAAGACTCCATCTTGGGATCAGACTGCCATTAAAACTAGTTGAATGAAAAGAAGGGTATGATTGCATAGTTAATTGTTCTGAATGTCTTAAATGCTGTTGCTTCATGTAACCTAAGATAATCAATAGTATCACCAGACCCATCTAGGTTCTCCAGTGCTGAGGTTAAAATTTATCACCCTTAAATGTCATCTCAGAGGTACAACAAATATCGCTTTTGTTTTAGCTAATTGGATTTGAACCCTTGTAATTCAGTCACAACGCATTCTACGATTGCTTAGTCCAGGCCAGTTTTCAGGGAGACTGAAGGTCTGATTCTCCTCTCACCTACACTAGTGTAACTTGGTTGGGATAACTCTGTTGAAGTCAGTGAAATTATACAGGTGTAAGTGACAGGAGAAGAATGAGGCAATATTCTCGTGATACTTGGCAGAGCAGGCTGTGTTTAGTTAGTCTTTGAGCCTGAGAGAACTTCCAGGGACTGTCTTTGCCCAGCTATTTGAAAATAAAATCCTCTTTATATTCATTACAACCAAATCCTGTCTCTTCTCTATTGAAATGCTATGAACCCAACTGCCCCTCTGGTGGGAGGAGACTAGCCTTGCTGCTTGTAGAAAGGAACATTGCGAACCTACCTGTATGTTCAGAAGGTAATTAAGAGAGAATGTTATCAACTGATGAGGTGTGGGATTCGGTCAAGAGGACTGGGCCCATCTAACCTGTCGTGATACAGCTTTGGTGATTGAAAAAGGGCATAGACAACCGTGACGATAGCATGTCAGTCCTTGGATAGGGAGTGAGATTTAAAACCCTGAAGAATAGTTCTAGCCCAAGTTGTGGGCTCTGTAAAGTGGCTTAGAATTTGTAATGGTTTTCTTTAAACGCATCTGAGGCCATTGTGGTCAGAATATTTTCTGACCTGGTTCAATGTTAAATGGTGTCAACATCCTTAAGCCTCATCTAATAAATCAGGTTGACATCTGCATCAGAGACAATAATATAATTAAAGTGACAATTCTGCATTATACTGTCCTCCTGTGTTACTAAACTTCTTGGCATAGATTTTGCCTTGGTATAAGAACTAGGGAGTTTGAACCTAGGAGCAACAGGGAAAAAAATCACATCTATTGAGATTAATTGATCAATCATCAATTGTTAGATCCTTAATTCCACATATAAAAGAATATAGACTGGAATTTTTAATGCAAGCTTAAAGTGACATACAGTACATTCCGATGTGGCCAGGTTTGAAACTCTGTGAGATCTACAAAACATTCCAAGTTTGAAACAACTTGACTGATTTTCTGTGACTTAGAAATGTTCGAAGTTGAATGGCCCAGAGGCAGGGTTGCCAACCCTCCCAATTTCACCAGGACTCTCCTGGAATTGGGCTTTATCTCTTGGAGGCTACTGAAGCCAAACTGGGGGATTTTAGGCCGCTAAAAGTCCAGCGGGGCTAAGGCAGGCTCTCTACCTGCCCTGGCTCCGCACCACTCCAGGAAGTGGCCGGCACATCCCTGCAGCCCCTAGGGGGGAGGAGGGGGTGACGGGGTCTCCGCGCGCTGCCCCTACCCTGAGCACTGACTCCACAGCTCCCGGGAACTGCAGCTAATGGGAGCTGCAGGGGCGGTACCTGCAGGCAGGGGCAGCGCACGGAGCCCCCACCCCCAGGGGCTGCAGGGATGTGCCAGCCACGTACAGGAGCGGCACGGGGCCGGGGCAGGCAGGGAGTCTGCCGTAGCCCTGCTGCGCCGCTGACTGGGAGCCGCCTGAGGTAAGCACTGCCTGGCCGGAGCCCTCATCTCCTCCCACACTCCAACCCCCTGCCCCAGCCCTGAGCCCCCTCCCATACCCAAACTCCCTCCAAGAGCCTGCACCCCGCACTCCGGCACCCCAATTCCCTGCCCCAGCCCTGAGCCCCCTCCCGCAGCCCACATCCCCTCCCACACCCCAACCTCTGCGCCCCCTCCAGCACCCAAATTCCCTCCCAGAGCTTGCACCCCACACTCCTTCCTGCACCCCAACCCCCAGTCCGGAGCCTCCTCCCACACTCCGAACCCCTCGTTCCCACCCCAGAGCCTGCACCCCCAGCCAGAGCCCTCACTGCCTCCCACACCCTAACCCCCTGACCCAGCCCGGTGAAAGTGAGTGAGAATGGGGGAGAGTGAGCGATGGAGGCAGGAATGGAATGAGTGGGGCAGGGCCTTGGAGAAGAGGTGGGGCAGGGCAAGGGTGTTTGGGTTTGTGAGATTAGATAGTTGACAACCCTATCCAGAGTTTCAGGTGTGACCCATCAATCTAAACCAAACTGAAGTTGGAGGGAATGCTGATTCTGACACAGCTGTGGAAAGGAAACAATTAAGGTAACAAGGTCATGTGAGTCAGAGCCACTAGATTATGCCAAAGCCCCACAACCAAAATAAGGTAAGTGAGATGTGGTTTTTGTATCTTTAGAAAGCAGTAAAGGACCCACACACTACTTATATAATCTGTAAACTGAGCAAGTTCAAAAAATGAAAAGAAACGTTTTGATCTTTTCCAATTTACTGTGAGAATGTTTAGATTGTCAAATTCTGGGCCATTCCACTTTTAAACATTCAATAGTTTTGAAACTACTGGCATGGCTTTCTTCCTCCAGGGTTGGGTTTGTAGATTTCACTGAGACTCTATGAATTGTAACTGTCTGCAAGACAGGTTATATAAGAAATTCTGGTTTGTACTTAATTATATGTTATATTGAATGGCAACAGATAAATTATAAAGATATATGGAAAGGCCATATATGAAAGTACCATGAGAGCAAAGTTAAACCTTAACTTTCAATCTTTGTTCTGTATTTTCGCGTTTTGAGAGCTTAATTTTGAACCGTAAGATTACGTAAATTCTAGGTTTCTTTGGACTAGAATGAAAATATATATATATATCACTCTTTACAAATGTAATACGAAGTGTGACCTTTTAGTTTTTTTTACTAAACCTGTATTTAGATGGTCTCCATAAACAACATATCTATTACTACATGTTATAAAATGGATCTGATTGATATATGGCAATGTCAATAATTTATTTATTAATAAAGTGATAAAGCAAATATGTTTTCACTCTCAAAGAACGCTGCATAGATAGGCTATTAGTGTTTTGTCTACACACTTCAGTACTTCCAGGTCCATTAGTATAACAAAATATTCCTTTACAGTATGCTTTCATGAACATGTGTGTGAGGATGAGCAACATGCTATATTGTGTCAATACTTTTGACAAGAGCAAAGCTGAAGTGAAAGAAGCAGTGTCTATCCAACAGTGAAGTAATAAATGTCAGTTGTAGTTTGGGGTCTATGGTTCTGGGGAGTAGGATTGAGCTCTTGTGGATGTAATATTGCTCTTTGCGTCCCTGAGGATGCTCCAGATTGAGTGAAATTTGGAGACTAGGAAAAGGGATGAGAGGGACTAGAAAGAGAAAAGACAAATGGTTTCTCCTCTTCTAGGGGTACGTCTTCACTTACCGGAGGGTCCGGCGGCAGGCAATCGATGTTCTGGGATCGATTTATCGCGTCTGGTTAAGACGCGATAAATCGATCCCGGATCGATCCTGGAAGTGCTCGTCGTCGACACCGGTACTCCAGCTCGCCGAGAGGAGTACGCGGCATCGACGGGGGAGCCTTCCTGCCGCGTCTGGACCCGCGGTAAGTTCGGACTAAGGTACTTCGAATTCAGCTACATTATTAACGTAGCTGAATTTGCGTACCTTAGTCCGAAGTGGGGGCTTAGTGGGGACCAGGCCTAAGTATAATTGTCTGCTGCTTTCTCAGAAATTGCTTCTGTTAGAGTAGTAGTGGAGTGGCCCAAGCTTTGCAATAACCGTGAGCTTAGTGTGTACTATTTTACTGTAAACTGTAATGGAGGGGGACAGATGTAGAGACTCTCACCTATCCTCTAATTGTAAATCTTTTGAAAGTAATAATAAAGTTAGATTAGTGTATACAATTACATGCTGCACGCACACAATAATAGAATAATAGAAATGTAGGGCTGGAAGGGACCTCAGTAGGTCATCTAATCCAGTCCCCTTCACTGAAAAACCATTCCTGACAGGTGTTTGTCTAACCTGCTCTTAACAATGATGGAGGTTCCAGTGCTTAATTACCCTTACAGTTAGGAAGTTTTTCCTAATGTCTAACCTAGATCTCCCTTGCTGCAATTTAAGCTGATGAAATCTTGTCCTGTCCTCCGCAATTAGGAGAACAAGTTGTCACCCTCCTTTTTATAACAACCTCGTAGGAAGTTGAAGACTGTTGTCATGTCCTCCCTCAGCCTTCTCTTCTCCAGACTAAACAAACCCATTTTTTTCAATCTTTTTTCAAAGGTCATGTTTTCTAGACCTTTAATCACTTTTGTTGCTTTCTTCTGGTCTTCAATTTGTTCACATCTCTCTTGGATCAGTGTTGTAGAGAGATATGCACAGCTGTTTGCCCCTCCCCTGGTATTAATACACACTCTGAGTTAATAAGTAAAAAGTGATTTTATTAAATACAGAAAGTAGGATTCCAAGTAGTGACAGATAGAACGAAGTGAATTACCAAGTAAAATAAAATAAAACACGCCAGTCTATGTCTAATCCAACTGAATACAGATAAAATCCTCACCAGTTCCAGAATGCTTCCTTTTACAGACTAATCTCCTTTTAGTCTGGGTCCAGCAATCACTCACACTCCTTGCAGTCACTGTCCTTTGTTCCAGTTACTTTTAGGTATCTTTGGGGGTGAAGAGGCTCTCTTTTTAGCCAGCTGAAGACAAAATGGAGGGGTCTCCCCTGGGCTTAAATAGACTTTCTCTTGTGGGTGGAGACCCCCTCCTCTCTCCTATGCAAAGTCCAGCTACAAAATGGAGTTTTGGAGTCACCTGGGCAAGTCACATGTCCATGCATGACTGAGTTCCTTACCAGCCAAGCCACATTCCTGGGAAAGCCCAGATGTGGATTGGTGTCTCCAAGTTCATTGTTGGCTTAAGTGTTTCTTGATTGGGCACTTACTGAGAATAGTCTTTTCTCAGGAAGTTGACCAACTGCTTCACTACAGCCTACTTAGAATAAAACAAGTATGCAGCCAATATTCATAACTTCGAATACAAAAATGATACGTGCATACAAATAGGATTAATAGATTCAGTAGATCATGACCTTTACAGAGCTATATTACATGGTATATGTAGCATAAAACATATTCTAGTTATGTTATATAATGTACATACATTCATAAGCATATTTCCATGAAGCCTTATGGGTGGCATCGTCACACTCTCCTTCTGAACTTACTGCCAGAGGCTTGGACAATTTATCAGTTTACCTGGTATAAGCTTTATACAGGGTCAAACGGATTTCTTTGGGTTTTAGACCCCATTGGGAGTTGGGCATCTGAGTGTTAAAAACAAGAACACTTCTGTAAGTTGCTTTCAGTTAAGTCTGCAGCTTTAGGGCAAGAAATTCAGACCCTGGGTCTGTGTTGGAGCAGACGGGTGTGTCTGGCTCAGCAAAACAGGTTGCTGGGGTCCCGAGCTGGCAGGGAAAGCAGGGGCAGAGGTAGTCTTGGCACATCATTGGCAGCTCCCATGGGGGGTTCTGTGATCTAACCCATCACAACCACAAAAACAAAATGTGAACTCAAGCTGCTGGCTGTGCAGCAGGAAAACAGCTCTCAGACCTGTGAAAACATCAGTGGGCAAGTGCACCTGACAAAAGAGGTTCACTTCCATTTCTTTCAAACATTTTTCCTACCCTTTGTTTGGTGAGTGAGCATGTGAGTGAAGTGTGTGTGAAATGAGTGAGTGAACGTGTGAGTGAACTGTCTTGTGGGATTACCAGTCCACTGGGCTTTAGCAAGCAGTTCAAACATAGTTATTGAACATGGGTAATTTAAAGGGTTGTTTAACACTTCATGTCTGATATACACAAGTCTTTACGGAAGAACTGGTGCTTCACCATGTATGAAAAAAATGATTGGCATTTTGAGATGTTACAGACTAACTAATTCTATAGTGAACATTTTCCATGTTGATTTGGTTGCTCAGTAATGTAGTGTGTGACGCCACTTCTGGTAGGTATGCTCAGAAGCTGCCTATTGGATTGGGTCCCATTCAAAATCGGGCTGGGGGGGAGGAAGAGGTGGTGCTGGTGCCCACTTCATAACTTTTAGCCCAATGGTTAGAGCACTTACCTGGGATCAGGGTTCAGTTTCCCTGAAGGGGGGCGGGGAGAGCATTTAAAGAGGGGTCTCCCACCTCTGAGGGGAGGGCTCCAACCAGCAAGCTATGGAATTCTTTTGTTGTGGGACTACTTCTATTGAAGCTGTTCACTTGCTGACCCAGTGCACCGATTGCCTTCATCCTCTGAGGGTTAACTCTGCTTTTGAAAATACAATCATCTTAACAAAGGCCGCGGAGGTAACTTGCTGTGCAGATAGCAAAATAACCCTTAACCCACCCAACCCCCCGGGTCAGCAGACAACTCTATGTACAGTAAGCACTGTGTCTGAATCTCTGTGTAGGTGGCCTTTACAACTCTAGAACTATTATAACCTCATTATGTCAAAACAAGTTGATAGCACAAACAGAGCCATGCTGGGGCATAGTCCTTTGATCTTAATCGGGCCATTCCTGCTGAGCTGCCAGAAATTTATTTTTTTACTTGGGTAACTCATTGGGACATCATTAAAACTATTAGACTTTCAGCAGCTACAAAATCCAGTTCATTTTATCAAGCTAACTAGTCCAATAATAGCAATGGCCATTTCCTGGAGCTTTACTAATCCTTCCACAGGGAGAATAGAATACAACCTTTCGCCTTCCCCAAAATGATCACATTTTTGAAACCTTCCTGATTAATTCACAACTCTTAGTCTCCAGATAAGTCATTTACCTACCACTATGACAGACATATTATCAAGGACAGAGCATGTATGGGTAGGTCTTTGTGTGAATGCAGTACAGTACTGTCAGAAGTAGGAGGAGCCTAGAACCCATCACAGAGAACATCACAAAGACACAGAGTATTTGAGGCCATTGGTTTCTCATACAAAACAACTAAAAACAAACTAGTTGTAGTTCAGATCCATTGTGAAATATGAATGCTGTGAATAAGATACAGTATTTCCTTCTGTTGCCAACAGAATTGTCTGTAAATGCCCTTAGAAAAGGGTTTTTTTATTCTGTGTGTAGGGACATACAATGTGTGTGTGACTTGTGCCCAGTAAGCCAATTTTATCAGTATTCTCCAAAGATTTACAGCTAGAAAAGGCAATTTGTTATATCTTGAATAATCTTAAACAATTATTTCTCTCTGCTGATACTATTTTAAATATTTAAACAAATCATTCTGAAATTAAGAAAACATGATCAAAGGTTTTTTTCCTCCCAACTGAGTGTGCTTCAATGTGTAATATATAAATGTGGGCTTTTATTAGCCACCAAGTAGTTCTGAATTATGAATAAATATTCTGTTTAAAAACCCAGCTGCAGAGAGATTAGAAGCAGGGTGTTTTTTTCAGAAGCTTCACTGGTGCACTTCTGTTTGCTGATGTATTTATAATTTACTGGAATGCAAGGCTTTCTTTGCAGAATCCTTAATTCTAATCCTGAATCTTAACTGCAACCTGAACTTTAATCCTTTAATATGTTTTAAATTGTCCATATATAAGACATGGGTCCATGCCACATCCTATTAGATCTTCAGCTGATGTCAGAGTAGTCCCATTGACTTCAGTGGAGCACCATGGATTTACACCAGAAGAGGGCGTGGCTCAGCATTTAGATCTGGAGTCTGAGCATTTCATATCTGAGATGTCCCTGTCTAGAGCCTGACTCTTGCATCCACTCCTGCAGTATAAAGGAGTCAGAAACCCAGCAAATTCACCCTCTTCACGATTCTCCCTGTATGGAAGGAATCCCCAAGTAGTGTAAAACCACCATAGCAACTCTTGCACAAGTCCCTTCCCAGCCCACAGCATGTGGGGATTCTTGTGAGGGGAAAAAGTGAGGGTCTGTGCACTGTTCTGCCTCATCAATCCTCAGCTGACAGAATAGTCTCTTGGGGCTGTGGGCAGCTGGGCCAAAAGGGCTCTTGACCTGTGCAAGGGCCAGGTTGGTTCCTGGCTTGGCCCGTTGTCAGGGGGAATGCAGAGGTGGTGCAAAGCTGCCTTCTCCCTCTAGCTACTGAGTTCTGCCCCAGAGAATCTGTCCCAGGGAATCTGGACCCATTTGACTCTCAGTAAAGAAGGACAGTTAATGGAATTCAGCTATAGGGCCGGATTTTGAACAACCCCAGAATTCAATGGTGTTTGGATCCAGGAATTTGGTTCTGGCCAATTTCTTCTTTACATGGAAATGAAGCTTTATCAAGGGGGGAAAATGATGGTTCTTAATTTGAACCAAGGTGTAATAGTCCAGTTTTTGCACATGTGCTTGGTGATCTTTTTTTAAAACTAATAGTTTAGATTAGGGCTGTCAAGCGATTAAAAAGATTAATTGCATGATTAAACAATAATAGAATACCATTTATTTAAATATTTTAGGATGTTTTCTAAATTTTCAAATATATTGATTTCACTTACAACACAGAATACAAAGTGTACAGTGCTCACTTGATATTTATTTTTGAGTACAAATATTTGCACTGTAAAAAACAAAAGAAATAGTATTTTTCAATTCACCTAATACAAGTACTGTAGTGCAATCTCTTTATAATGAAGGTTGAACTTACAAATGTAGAATTATGTACAAAAAATAACTGCATTCAAAAATAAAACAATGTAAAACTTTAGAATGTACAAGTCCACTCAGTCCTCCTTCAGCCAATCACTCAGACAAACACGTTTGGTTACAATTTGCAGGAGATAATGCTGCCAACGTCTTGTTTACAATGTCACCTGAAAGTGAGAACACTATCCGCATGGCACTGTTGTAGCTGGCATCGCAAGATATTTACGTGCCAGATGCTCTAAAGTTTCATATGTCCCTTCGTGCTTCAACTACCATTCCAGAGGACATGTGTCCATGCTGATGACGGGTTCTGCTTGATAACGATCCAAAGCAGTGCAGACCGATGCATGTTCATTTTAATCATCTGAGTCAGATGACACCAAAAGAAGGTTGATTTTCTTTTTTGGTGGTTCGGGTTCTGTAGTTTCCTCATCGGAGTGTTGCTCATTTAAGACATCTGAAAGCATTCTCCACACCTCGTCTGTCTCAGATTTTGCAAGGCAGCCATGATGGTGAAGCTCATGCCAATAGCCTCTATCTGTTCTTCCATCTTTCTCCCGTCCCCGAAGTCTCTTTCTTTAAGCACCCAAACAGAGAAGAATGGTTGGAATAGCACAGCCCCTCATTATTTTGTCCACCAATTAGGCCTCATATCTGACACCCCAATTTTGGTTCATTAATTTCTGGACCCACATTTTCTTATCTCCCAAGCATGATCGTAACACAGTCCTTGAGTTATATCAGTGAGCCTTTTTGTTTAGATTAATTTTAGTCTGTCACCCTTTCATATCTTTTCCCATCAACATTTGTTATTAAAGGTTATTGTGACATCTTATGAATTTTTACATACTTTTTACAGTTGAGCTCAGAATTAGGGTAAATTTGTAGGCTCAATTATCAGAACACTCCTTCCCTCTAATTAGGAGAGGGGTGGGGACTGTATTAGTGCCTTGGCACATCTGAAATATTCTAATATATATCCAGGTATCTTTCATTATATAATTCACAAAACTCTCAGAGATATTTAGATTAGCCCTTAAAAATCTCTGAATAAAATAAAAATCATGCATTTGATTGCATCTTCATTTCTTTCATATGCTTAAGTGAGGAATGTGTTTTACTAGGGCTGACATTAGATGTGTATGGTAATAATGAAATTCTTGAGAGCTTAAGTGCCATAGGCATTATATTGGCCCTCTGCACGTGGGTGAATTGTTCTTTGCCAGTTGCCATGTTCCTTTGTAATAAAGTAAAGAATGGCAGTTGATTTGCTGCTTCCTGGAAAAACAATTGCATGTGACCCGGTATTATCATGTTGCTTTGTTTACTCTAGATACGCTTTATACTGCTGTTCAGCCGACAAGGGAAATTAAGACTGCAGAAGTGGTACATAACGTTACCTGACAAAGAGAGGAAAAAGATCACACGGGAAATTGTTCAGATTATTCTGGCTCGCAGTCAAAAGATGAGCAGTTTTGTCGACTGGAAAGACCTAAAGCTAGTTTACAAAAGGTGTGAGTAGTTTTATAAGAATAAAGATTATATATATATATATATATATATATAGAGAGAGAGAGAGAGAGAGAGAGACACACACACACACACATGTACCTTAATCTTGTAAATGCTACTAGGATGAAGCACATGAGGAACAATGAGTGCCATGAGGGTTTGAAAATGCTGTATGTAAGAGCCTGAAACTAGGAACAATGCAGGTTGATTCTAAACAAAATCAGCTTGCCTTTCCCCATTCCATAAATTGACACAGTGAATTGCTATTAGAAAAATACCGGTATTGCTTACCACTGAAGAAAAATGGGAGTAAGAATTGATTGACAGTTTAAATTATAGAAGATGCTATGCCTAGCTAATCTTGCTAATTTAAAGGTATTGTGCTGAAAAGCATGTTGTGCTTTGTCAGTGTATTGCAAGGTTACACACACTGTATTGAGGCGCCTTCTGCCAAATCATAGCTTTGAAGTATTTCCCATTCTGGAACTTGTATCTTCCCCAGGTACATGAGCCTGAGTGGTAACAGGCTATCCCTGCCTTTATAGTTACAGGAGAGAAATGAAGGCCCTAAAACAGAAGTCCACCCTTATTCAGCAAAGCACTAAAATTAAGTATGTTCTTAAGCGCTTTGTTGAAAAGGGATAGACCGACACAGGTTTAGATGCTTTCCTGAAATGGTGCTCCAGCCACTACCCTGAGAAGAATGCTCAGGTGGATATTCCTCCTCCCCCCTCATGAAACTAGATTAACTAAATATAAAACTCTGCTACCAATCAGAAGAAAGAATTGATCAGCACGAGTAGTTACATGTAATCTGTTTCTTGAAATATGCACAAATTACCCTATTAACCATTTGGTAGCCTGAATAGTGGCTGATGTATTTATACATCATATGCATAGGCAGGGATATGAACCAAATTATCTCTGTGATTGAGTTATTACTTCAGGTTTTACCAAGCACTCACCCATTTTCATTTTTATTTTTGTAGGTATGCTAGTTTATATTTTTGCTGTGCAATAGAAGACCAGGATAATGAGCTGCTGACACTAGAGGTTGTTCATCGTTATGTAGAACTACTGGACAGGTATTTTGGAAATGTAAGTTTCCTTTTCTTCCTTAAGTTGTGATAATTTTTGCCCTTTAGTTGTTTGTCACAGAGTCAGGTGTGAAAATCTCTGTAGCTGCTCTTACTCAACCTTTCCCTCTGCCTTGGTTGTACCATGTCCACACATCCAGCATGAGGTGGATATGACAGTAAAATAGTGCCCAGGCTATTATAGGGAGTTTATGTCCCATAATATGCCCGACCCCAAAGAGAATCCAATCCTGACATTTCACATGCCACATCTCTTCCCAAGGGAGATATCTAGAAAGTTTTGGGGAAAAATCAGAAAAAGAATTTTAAAACGGGGGGAGGGGAGGCGTTTGTTGTTTTGTTTTAAATTTTCAAAAATGACCTTACTTTTTTTAGCTCATATCAAGCAACAGGAAACACCGCATGAGGGCAAGATATCAGCAGGGTGTGCAGGAATAATGAGGGTGGTATGGGCCAGGGGACATGGAGATGGTCCATGGGAGGCATTGGGTGCTGCAGGAGACCCACTTTTATGAATGTTTTCTACCATGTTCTCTTGAGCAGTTGATTTATCTGACTCCTCCTTAACATAAATCATTGTGCTGTGTCTTCCATTGTCTTTTTGTTTTTGGTCTGTCAGAGACGGTAAGATGTTTTGGGCAGAGAATATGTCTTATTAAAAGTTGTTTCATGAAGTAAGTATTCTATAAGAAAAAGTGTTTAAACAAATCTGTTTATACTTACTTAGTCTTTGTTCGTGCAGAGAAGAATATGATTTCACTAGCGCCAAAGTTGTGATATCACTTAATATTCAGTATTTCTATTTCTTACTTTACTGTCTGCCACAAGAGTGCATACGCTGAATAGGTTTGGCAATCTATAAGCTCTAGGAATGCTAATACATATAATGCTATAATATTGTGCCTAAATGTGTATTTTGCTTCATCAGGTATGTGAGCTGGATATTATCTTTAATTTTGAAAAGGCTTATTTTATTCTTGATGAGTTTATAATGGGTGGAGAAATACAAGAAACATCAAAGAAATCAGCAGTGAAAGCCATAGAAGATTCTGATATGTTACAAGAGGTAAGACAGAGGCACACACCTCGCTACAGTTTTTTTGTCTGACAGGAGTAGTGTTTGATATCCCAACATGTCTGAAGTTTAGTACTACGAGGTACAACCGTATAATTACAAAAGGTGACAATATCTTATACCCTTCTTTCAATCCTCTGGCATCCTGTGATATGGTATTAAGTTATTCATATGCTATCGGTGGCTACTTTGCAAGTAGAATGGTTGTTAATCAGTCATGTCAGTTGCTAGATATTAGACACTGCATTAAGAATTTGTTTTATATAAATTTTTAAATGACGTTTAACACGTCATGGTAGAGGGCCTGAATGTTCAAGTTTTTTGTTTTTTTGTTTTTGTTTCACTAATAAATTGACAAACGACCTACATGGTAATATCGAAATCAGCACAAGTATGTGCTGGTAACCTCCAGTTTGTCCATAACTAGACCATGTAATGGTACCTATGAGGAATAGGTGTGAGACTTATTCAAAAACCTGCAGGAATGAGCTTCATTTTCCTACATTGTAAATTACCTTAGTGAGCTGAGAATGGTAAGAACTGGCAAACGCTATGGATGATTCAATTTTCAGGACGATCATTAACATGGAAGAAAATGAGAGGCTGGTAGAACTAGTTAGGAAAACACTATGTGAATAGGCTCTTTGCAGTTTTTTTTTTTTTTTTTTTTTCAGTACAAGCTGGTATTTGCACATGCTGATAGGGTGAAACAGCCAGAGCGGGTTAAGAGCAGCCTGTGCATAACTCAGAATGGGTTTAAAGGGGGTGGGGGGAGAGGCAAGGGGAAAGGCCTCTGCTGTCTGCTTTGGTCAAAGGAAAAGCTTTGTTTTGTATTTGAATAATACTCTCTGCCCTGGAGCATGGGCCTGAGGGAGGCATGGGCAAGGCACTGGTTCTTTCCTGCGCTGTTGAGGGAGCCCACCAGCTTGCAGTAGTGGCATGTACAAAAGGCCAGCAAGATATAGCAACTACATGTGCAAGTTCAGTCTAACAGGGTTTTAAAGTATTATTATTGTAGATATTTCATTGATTAGTGTTTGTTCATAGGGCCTGGATCTGATGGAAATCAATCAAAAATTCCAACCCTGTTCAATGGGAACAGCTCAGGTCCTTACTGTATTTCATTGTAAAATACTATCTGTAACACCTCACTTGCTATTCTTTTTTTTTTTTTTTTTTCAGACAATGGAGGAATATATGAACAAACCTGCATTTTAACTTTAAAACCTCTTGGAGGGACAGAGATGCTGCTTACTATCTGTAAAATTCACTTGTTGAAATTGCTTTTCTATGTGCCAGAGCCTCTGAGAAATACCAAAAACCAATAACTAAAGGGATTTGTATAGTAGTCAAAATGAAGGTCAGCTCCAGTAGTGTATATTGTTCTATATAGGAGTTTCTTAAAAGTGTTATTACACTTAATCTAGCCACTATCCTCCTCCTAGACTAAAAACTAGTTTTTATACAATGGCTTTTAGCTATGAACTTTTTCAGTCTAAGAAAATATTTGCAAAAGATATTTATACTAGTTTTAGTCCATCACTGATTGCATCAGTATACTTTTGTAATAATATATTTTTTGAATGTAATGATTATTCTGGTCTAATAATAATAATTTTTCTTAAAAGCTGGTTTTTTTTTTTCTGGAGTCTGCTTTGAAGACCTGTTAACACTTAAAATGCATATGCATCTCTTCAGCTCACCCTCTCCTGCCACTTCCTAGTAGGAGTACTATCTTCCTTCTACCACTGGCTCTTCCACCCAATAAAATGAGAGCTCTTCCACCCCCTAAGCATACCACCTCCACTTAGTACTAGAAGGCCACATTCCTAGTCTAAGTCGGATTCTGTGATCTTCTATGCCCTTCATGGTTCTATGTGGCTGTTCTTCTCTGCTGCTATGTTCTGATGACTTATTTCCATGTTTTTCCCCCACCCCAGCCTGACCTTCTGGTATAACCTTCCCTCTTGTTAGATCCGGGACCAAAGAAGAAAGAGACTGACTGTTAGACCCCACTGGGAGGGCAGGTCTTGAGAGGGAGAGATTATTCCTGGCAAGAAGGACTGTTAATGTCTGGTGGAATTTACTCCTCCCTCGAGTCCCAACTTACTCTAACTTTTAGTGTCCAGAAATGGCTACTCCTCTCCAACACAGTCCCCTGAAAACTAGCCAGTCCAAAGTTGGCATACACATAGAGATTAGCCTGGTTCTTAAAAGTTGCAAGGGGCCTAATATTGATAAGAATGGACACTATAATAAACCCCATTGTAATTTTGCAGACTATACAAAGATGGAAGAGACCAAGAATAACAAGACAGAGATGAGAATAATCAAATATTTGGACTAACTTTATAATAATGTTTTGATAAAGTGTTTCAGAAGAGGGGAAAAAATAGCATGTTACCTTGTCTAGTTTCCTTCCAATGATGTATTTTTTCCCTTTGGGTTGACCTTGAGTGCTTTGACCTGTTTGTAGTTTGACTGAACTCACATCACTTGAGTGATTGTTTCATTCTAATAGGCTTCTAAGGTAAAAGACCTTTTCCTAGTTATTAAGTTTTCTTTTCTCTATTTCATCATCATATTATTCTTCTCTAGACCCTTTCCAAATCATGAAATTGTCTTCTATATAATTTAGGGAATTCTTTACTTTTGGATGACAAATACACAGAGATTACAGGTTTGATTTCCCCAGTAATGTATGTTTTTTTTTCTCCTTCACTTCCAAGCTTTTTGGCACTATGGTAAAAGCCATATTTCAGTTCCTTTTTCATCATTAAACTTCTTGAATTATTATTCTAAATATTTCACTGCTACTCCCTTCAGAGTCTATTTGTATCTTACTGGTTTTCTAAATACTTTGACATACAGCACCAACTTTGTTAATTACCAGCCCACTTCTTTTCTGTCTGTTATCTAATTTGTTAGTCAAACTTGTGAGTAGTCAGTTGGTAGTATCATACTGCTCACTTGTTCATTACTCTAGCCATCTGTTTTCTCCATATTGATGTCAAAGTGATACTTCCAATACCATGGAAAAAGTGAAAACACTGAAGGCTTTAAATAGCTTCAGAACATTGGTTTTAACATTCAATTACGTGAAACTAGGTGACTGCATATTATTTCATTGTGGTTTGAACTGCAGTAATTTAATAATAAATTCAGTATTTTTAAATCAGTTCATACCGTATACAGATGATCTTTTAAAATACTGGCTATTCAGATTATTAAGTGACTTTAACATTTAAATCATTATTAGTTTACTTTCTTCTCACTTATTTTATGCCAATTTCTGATACTCTTACTCACATTGATTAGAACTTTATTCCTCAAGCCGTCTCAGTGAGATCAGATGGAGCAGCTAAAGGGCTAAGATATTACTCAGTGCATGTAAGAGTATCAAAATCTGGCCCTTTGTGATCGTTCCAACAAGGAACATAAGGCTTCACCTACTGCTATACTTTATAGCAATAATACATAAGAGACCTGGAGGGTTGCTTATGAAGAAGTATTAATCTCACAAGTAGAGAGCTAGGTGCTTGTATAACCCACATCAGCATCGTATCTGAGTTAAATAACGTGACCCAAATTCTCTGCCATGCCTAGTTTGGGGGACTGCAAGAAGGCTGCTTGTGGCTCCCTTACTGTCGGGTTGCATCTACCCTAGACATGCTATAGACACTGCATAGATTAGCACTTCATGAGGTGCTGTGGTTTATGCTAGCTGGCTGCAGCTCCCCAACAGGCCAGCTGAAGGTTGCTGAAGTGCAGTGTGCTCCAGCCTCAGTCCCTTCCCACCAATAATGCCCTCTACACAAGGGCTACAGAGTGGGAATGATAGAGGCTGGCAATGCCTAGCTCTCTGGCCCTCTGTGAACTCATCAGCAGATGGAAACCAGCGACTTCCCACTTGTGCTAGGAGCTGAGCTTTGTCCACATGGTGTGGCTAAGTAATGGTTAATGGGAGGCACAAGCCTACAACTATCAGCATATGAAGGTTTTAAACAGTGAAGAGGAAGAGACCTTATTTAGAATGGTACAGGTGGGTTACAACTGAATGGAATGGGAACAAGTTATTGTTCAGAAGAATTATGAAACCTTAGATTTATTTCACTTTCTATATAGTGTCAGTAACTCGGATAACTTAATTCATATTGTTACATAATAGCAAAACCCCCCAAATACATTGTAGAATCACTTTTAGGCCCTATCCTGCCAGGGCCGGGTCCAGGGTTTTGGCCGCCTCAAGCAGCCAAACAAAAACAAACAAACAAAACCCCCCCAAAAAAGCCGTGATCGCCATCTGCGGCGGCAATTCGGCAGGAGGTCCTTCGCTCCGAGCAGGAGTGAGGGACTGTCCGCCGAATTGCCGCCGAACAGCTAGACGTGCCGCCCCTCTCCGAAGTGGCCGCCCCAAGCACTTGCTTGGTAAGCTGGTGCCTGGAGCCGGCCCTGTATCCTGCAATGCTTTGGGTATGGATGTCCCTCTTCCTACAGAGAGCCCCACTTCAAAGGGACCCGATGCAGATGCAGGGACTGGACTTCACTCAGTGTATTGCAGGATCGGAGCCTTAATATCTCATATTACATTTGATCTTGGTTATTCTTAAAATAGCCAAGGTATAAAATTACAACTGTCTTAGAGTTGCCCAATTTGACAGTATTGGTAGTTACCCTACTAAATTTCAATCTCTCTGTACATTCCATCCAATAGAAAATGTCCGATTTAAACTTTACTAAGTCTATGAGAGAGACTATTTGGTGTCATTACTGACTGATTATCAAACAGTTATCAATAAAGCAGGAAATAAGTAATACTAATATTGGTTGTAATAAGCAGCCTAAATACCAATATAACTGCATTTTCTCTTGGATTTTATCTGAACTCTCCTTGCTGAAGAGCTTAGAGCGCGCACAGCCTCATTTTCTCAAAATAACCATTCAACACGGGCATGTTTTGGCCTAGATTTCTTTCTTTACTCTTGCCAGCTGTGCTGACTATAAGCATTTCCATTTTCTTATTAGCATTCTCTGCCTGTGGGATTCTTCCTGCGATCTCGTCACCTACCAGTGGTGACAGGGCTGGTTCTCTGCTATACAGCTAATTGGGACTGGTGGGTTGGGGCATTAATGAGTGTATTAGGGCAATTAGAGTTAGATATCAATAACAGATATATGTCCATATTAAAAACTGACAATCAAATGCGATGGGGGGTGTGGGGGGGAGCATGCCCATGTATTGCAAGGCCTCATGAAGTCTCATGGATTCTTATTAGTTGTCACTGAATTTGTGGTTGGTATTTTGTTCCTCAATTTCTAGCTCATTGAAGTATATTGACTGTTTACAAATATCTTGGTAGGCTACTTCCTACAAAGTAGTGTGTTTGACAAAGGCCCTTTCAAATAGGAGCTGTGCGCCCCCCCCCCCCCCCCCCCCAAAAAAAAAAAGGTGAAACGAAGTCTATGAAAGGTGTATGCTTTCAAAAACAACCAAAAACCAGGAGGGAAAATATCTAATGTTTGGGTCCAGTGTTGGCTTTTGAAAATATTTGTTGGACAGATTAGCATGAGTAACATTTTGCGGTAACAGGACTGAGCTAATGGTTATTTATTTACTTTATGATCCTTCCAACAAGAAATGTATGGTTGAGCACTATCTTGCATAGAAGTAATACAACACAATAAGGAGATCAGGGATGGGGAGAAATGATTTATGAAGAAAGAATAAAAGAGCTAAATACTGTAGCTGAGATTTTCAAGGCTGCCCTAAGGGATTTAGATGCACCATTCTCATTGAAAATAATAGGACTGAAAACTGTTCTTAAGGAGGAAAATCCCCTGCCCATGCTGGTCAATAAAATTCTACTACTCTTCAAATATGTTTTGAATTTTTTTTAAAGCACAGCTTCAGATGCTAGGGGAGCTTTGGGGGCTGTGCATGAGCACCGGGATCAACCCAGGTGGAGCTCATTGCAGAGTCAAGGCCTGACACATGGGGGGGGGGGGGGAACCGCTGTCAGAATTCTGAGAGATAGAACCAGGTAAAAAGTATCTTTCTGGGGGGAAAAATCTGGAGAATTTGGCAACCTTTACTGAATTCAATAGTGTGTGTATTCTTTGGCAAGATCATGGTATAAATAAAATCCAGTTATTGTATTAAATGACTTTTGATAAAGGAAATGTTTATAAGGTCGAGGTTTAAATATATCAATGGAAGTTTAGAGCAGAAATAAAGAATGAATTGCCGCATTGCACAGAAACTTGCTGTCATGGAAACCTATTGACTCAGACTATGACTAATGGGATCCAGGCTAAAAGAAATGATGTAGCTATTAGCAAATCCTAAAAAAGACCAAGGTATGTGATAATACAATGGAGTTCTATTTATTCTAAATTCCACTGGTTTATCTATTAAAAGAAAGAAGGATAACAGCCCTCATAACAGGATGTTTTAATATACAAAACATTAAAGAAAAAGTTAGAAAACAAGAATCATTTCTGTATTTGATGTTTATAAAAGACATATGCTCAGACACATAGGACAGATCCTCAGCTGGTATAAATTGTTCCATTGAAATTAGCAGAGCAATAACAATTTAAAACAGCTGGAGATCTGCCCCTTAGTAGTGCTAACAGCATAGGTGGCCACTTTAAGTACAGCTGATGTCTTTCCAGTAACAAGCTCCATCTCTGCTACTTGACCCTGAACATTTCAACATACATAAGCTCATACTGAGTACCCAGTTACACGTATCAATCCAGCAAAAGTTGCTTTCCTCTAATGCTGGATAAATAAGTTATTGAGAGGCTAAAGCAGGTGAAATATATTAACAGATGAGTCACAGTTTATAATCCCAAATGGTGGCAGTGATGTAATAAACAGCCAGTTTCCCAAAAGTCTTTTCAGGGTTCCCAGATTGTCCCCTTTGCATCTGGTACATTTCCTTGTAAGAGGCCAAACAGTCCAGAGATGAAGGCTCTTCGAATCCATTCTTATAGCTTCTCACAGAAAACAAGCTGATAGTATCACTCCCTGGGTGGGCTTTTCCTTTGATGACAGGGTGAGGAGGAATGCCTTTTGAATCTTTGACCTCCAATCATCACACTCAATGATCAAATATTTTGAAATTAGCACTTTAAGAGAAAAGTTCTTCATTTGTATTTCACAAGCCTTCTTTCTCCTTTGATGGGTTATTTAATTACAGGGGTAAACACAATGTACATTTTTACTACTGTACTACATTATAACAGGCTACAGATAAGTGAAAACCATGCAAATAACATCCCACTAGTTTTCATGAAGTTTAAACACCAAATATTCTCTTATGCATGTAACAATCACTTTGATCTATACTATACACAAGTGAATTGGCTTTGGCATGAGCTGGCATCTGGTCTGCCACAGTCACGCTGATTACTTTGAAGAGATTGGAAAAGGGACCTAGGAAAACAGTGTGCTGGGGTGTAGCACTGAAGGAAATAACCAAAAGAAGATCTCAGTTAAGGAACTTTCCACGAGAAGAGTTAAAACGAGAGTGCCAGGTGAGGCTGTAAAATGATTGCTGATTATGGAATCAAGATGGAATATTTTCAGGAAATATTGTCCATGACTAAGGGATAACAGGGATTCTGTTCTTTGGAATAGGGCTCTCACAATCCATTTCCTGCTGGCTTTAGTGGATGCTGTTCCCTCCCATCATGTCTCTTACAATTGATGGGAAAAACTTAAACTTGTGGAACTGATATTTTGGCCTTATCCAAAACACTAGGTAAAGAATGGCTTGTAAATCTACTGCTGTCAGAAAAGTGTGTGTGTGCAGAGGACTGAATGAAACATGAGAAAGCAGTTTAAAAAGGTAACAAACAAAAGAGCAAGTCATTTTAATGGCTTTCCAACTGGATTACTCTGGGGAAAATATGACAAAGTTTAGGGTAACAGTACTGTCCCAATAAGGCTGAAAAATAATCAAAGCAAACCTGATATGGTTGTACTCTGAAACAGCATTCTAAAGATAGCATTGTGGGATTCTGTGCTTAATGTCTGATTTCAATGTAATATGCACAGTGTTGAAGTATAAAGAGATTTCCATGCCCCTCACCCCCCACAAAAGCCCCAACCCTGCAGGCTTACCCTAGGAGCTGATATTCAAGCCATGTTCACTGTTGGCTAACTAATAGCGCTGGTTAGACAAGGGAGATGAAGAATAAATTGTTGGGAAACCAGAAATGCAATTCTAGAAAAATTCTTATCCCCTCTCCATTTTCTAGCTCTATCTAACTGCCAATAACAATCTGGCAGTAAGACCCTGATTCAGCCAATCTCTTTAGTATTCCTTTACCTTTAAACATATGAGTAGCCCAGCTGACTTTGATGGGGCTAGATTTGGTCTTAAAGTTAAACATGATTATGTGCTTGGTTGAACTGGGGCCTTGGAATTTAGGTCCATCATTTGATGAGTGAGGCAGCAGAATTCAATTCACTCTCCCATAAGTGTTGATTTTAGAGTGATAGGAGTAAAAGTTTACTTAAAATGAAGCAGGTAAAATAGTGAATACAGGATGGAGATTTTTCCCCTGAACATAAGGCAGGAGAACCGTTTGCAGCAGCAATAGAGGGGGGGAGTTGATTGTGGGGAGGGAAGAAAGCTAAAGCTTTAAAAGTGGCTGTATTTTTGAGTGATACAGTAGGTAAAGTGAGACATGGTCAAGGCAAAAATAAGCAACCCATAGCTAGTCAAATAAATAAAGGCAGAGGCTTCCTAAAGCTAGGACACAGTATGGCAATGCTGAAGCTCTTTCCATAGCCAGGTGTTTTAAATGAAATCAAGGCTTTGTGCAGCCAAAGTTTAAAACATCTCATCCATTTCTGATAACCTCTCTTTAGAAAACAAGGGAAAATCTATGGTATTTTCTGGTGAACTTTCCCCTTCAGCACAGGGATGGTCTGGCTCCTGTGACTGGAGAGGCTAAATTAAAAGATTCTCTAGAGCACAGTCCTTCTGGGGATTCAGTAATGTACTTCAGCTGAGCTCAGTCACGTTTTTCTTTGCATTGGGACCCCGGCCATCCCTGCACTGAGGCAGGCAGTGGTGGCAATTTCCGTGCTTGAAGCTCAGGGAGAGACGTAACCCTCTTCCTGCACCCCCACTCCCTGCAGCAGATATTTGTTCCCTTCTGCTGTGGGGAATGGAGTATGGAGATTGCACACTGAAGTCAAAGCAGGAGCAACATTGTCGCTGAATCACAGTCCTAGTGGAGAAGTTGGGTTCAGCACCAGGACAGCTCCCTAGGAGTGTAGCTCACTACATTTTACTATGCTAGATACCTCAGTTCGAGGAAAAAGACATCCTTGCCACCGATAGCCTGCCAACTTACTTCAGCCATGCCCCCAACAAAGTGCGTGTGTGAATATCAACAAGAGAGCTGTGATGTGTCAAGGGAGGAGAGACAAGGCCCAGATTGTGTGACTGCTCAGTGAAGACTAGGCCACAGAATGAAGGAGTGAAGGCTGTTTTTGATTTAATAATCAAATGTCTTGTCAGCACTACAGAAGAAGTAGACTCATTAGAAGGAGGTATTTGACTGAAGAGCAGCCCTGGCCTTGTGGTGCAGCTCTGGAGGGGTGGTTCATGAGTAGAAATTTAACTCCTGCTCCCTTCGCTTTGCAAAGTGATGTCCGATCAGCCACACAACAAGCAAAGCTGGGATATCACCAAACAGGAAAAACAACACTTCTGCTTAGGGGAGATGTTGGAAATAATTCTGTGGTGCACCAGCACTCCCCTCTTCCCTGGTCTCATGACATGGAGAAAGCAAAGCCTGATCTCCTGGGGCTGGTGCTAATCCCCCAAAGCAGCAAGTTCTTCCTTAGCAACAGACCTCTGGAGGCAAGAAGTTTCCCCACCACCTGGATGGAAGAAGCAGAGGAGGACCTGTCCCAGGAACAGCAGTGTCGGGCAGGAAGGGAGAGGTCCCATCCAGGGACACCAACCTTCACAGCCCTTGGAGGTGAGTGAGCTCAACAGGCTTATTCACAATATGAACTAAGGATGACTTTTATTTGTTAGCAGATTGTTTTCTCTAATCTCCTCCTGCTTCCCCCCATCCTCCTAAATCTTTCCTTGGCAAGTCTCCCTCTCTGCCCTCCATGTTCCTTTCCATCCTGCCTCTTCCCCTTCAGTCATTTCCCCGCCTCAGTCCTACTTACTCCCTCCCACTGTCATTTCCTCCTCCGCTTGTTCCCCCACCAGAAAAAAATAAAGAACTGGAACCCCGTATGCATGTGCCCCTCCTTGCTCTGATTGCTCTGTTTGTATACTTACCCCTTTCCTTTGTCCTCCTAGAGATTAACATTTTGTCTCTTTAGCCTGTAAATTCTTTTGGGAAGGGGCCTGCCTTTCTGAGTTTCACTCTTCCTAGTATGGTTCCCAACCTCTGATACTGTATTATGGGTAATCATGAAATCCAGTCTACTTCACGGGCATACGATGATATGATTAACTCTTTAGTTACCAGATTAGCACTTCATGTTAGACAGGTGAGCTGGTCAATGGTTTCATAATTTGACGCTTAATCACACGTTTTAAGTACCAAGTATGTGGTTAAAATTAAGCACATGCTGATCTGAAACTGAGCGAGTGATCTATTTGGTTTTTATTTTCCTTCGGGAATTGCCAGTGCTAAAGCACTAGTGGAGACTCTAGTGTCCATGGTTATAACAGAAACCTCAAGGGAAAAGCCTCATATCCTTTCAGAGTGAGAAAACAGCACATCTACCTCTAGGGATGCAAATGCTGCTAGGAAAATAGCATTGTAGAAAATCTGTCAGAGGATGGCACTAAGAATGAAGTTAGTGCTTTAAAGGTCAGATTGTAAAAGCATCTCTGCTAAGTGACAAAAAGATTGGGGGAGGGTGCATCAGTATTGTTAAGCAACAACTCTTGGTTCTGATGCCATGTTTTCTGCACTATTAAACACATCCTAATACTGCCATGTGGTTGGTCAATTATCCTTGGTTTTTGTATTTAAATACTAATGCAATTAACCTGCGCAAGAAACACTGGAGACAGACTAATGCAGGAAGAAGCAAATGTGTGTATATCAGGGTATCTAGGTTCTCATCTCAGCTGTGTCACAGAATGTGACCGTCGGTGTACCACTTAACGTCTCAGTGCCATGCCGACTTTTCAGACCTTCTCTGATCTTTCAAAACGTATTTGACTACCTCTGAAGAGACTGAGCCAGTAATTCCAGTATGCCTGCTTCTAGCATAACTGTTCTGAGGAACCGGTGAATTGCTGTTTGTAAGCAATACTACCTTCAAGGCAACCCTGAAATACATCTAAATTCATTTTTCAAACTGAAGCTCTCTCTTCTCGCCTCCCACCCTGCATTACAGTTACATGTCTGAAGAAAAGGAGAAAGCTTTCTAGTTGTGAAGCATTGTCTAAGGGAGCTGGGGCTCAAATCATCTTAGTCGGCGAGACTGAGGTTCAAATGTGGCAGATACACTCTGTTTTCAGATAATGTGAAGTCAGACAACACAGAAACCCATATAAAAGCTGAATCTCAGTTTACTGCATGTGTTTCTCTTTCCACTGCTTTATCATCTTTGTATGTAAAACACCCCCACTCTTATTCAGAAAAGCAAGTCTTTCTGATATAAGAATCTGCATTTTACATATGCTGGTTTTTGCAGCCTACCAGCTTTGCCACTGACTTTGATGGAAGCAGGATCAAAACCTAATGTTTGCACAAGAGGATGAAGTAATGGTTGTGCATTCAATTGTAACTCACATTTTTTGAGTTAATATTGCACTAGTGCAGGGTGGATGTTTTGCATTTATTATGAAGCATTTGTTGAGCCTTCATAATATTCTTGTAGGGGCTCCCTCAACTGTGTGTATTTTGATCCTGTAAAATGCTATTTTGGCAGTTTCAAGAGCTACTTACTTGAAATTTGTGATACCTAGTATCATGCAAACATCTTATGAAAACTCTTTATAAACACAAAGTGGTCACTGTATTTTGCCTTCAGTCTTCCTTATATCAGTTTCTTCTGTTTGAGTTATTCTCCCTTGGAAGACACTGAACACTACTTAGAGATGAAGGATACGCATGCAAAATATGTATGGGGGTTTTCCCAAGGGGAATAATGCTATTTTGTAACAGCTACTATGTAATTAGCCAGTTTTTGTGAGGAAAGATATTTTATCAACTGACAGTTTAATAGAAAAGCAGTCTCCCACTCAAAAGACCAAACTAGAGGTGTGTAGTTTAACTCTTCTTGTGCTGGATTTTTTTTCGTGGCCACTCGGAGGATATGTGACCAAAGCAGTGATTGTTTGGGAGGAAGTTCCGGCTGTTTTGTTCAGGTGCCTTTTTTCCCCTTTCTTAATTAAACTTTTTGCCATTTCAGAAGAGTGGAGAGTTTGACGTCATGTGTTGATGAGTCACTGCTTTTAACAGGGCAGCCAGCAGAGATGGTGTGCTCTGTCTGCACCAGCTGCTCTTAGTCATTCACAAAAAGATCAGAGAAAGCTCAAGGGACATGCCTGTGAATAATTAAATTTCTATTTTCATTATGAGGATGTGGTTGATTTATGGGAAGGATCTGTGTGAATCCAGGTATTGACAAAGAGAATTTTCAGATAGCTCTCTGTTGATGCTTTTATAAATAGCTTCTGGGTTGTCATCTATGCTGATCAAGTGTTCACGTGAGTTACCAGATTAATACAAAACAGGTTATGTAACTTGGCTTTTATCAGCACAGTTGTCTCTCTTGTTGTGAGCACTTTATCCATACACATACTTGCTAAGAAAGAGCCACAGGATGAAGGTGTTGGGGGGAAGCTAGTAATTGTACTCTGTAGGAAAAGAGATCAGAGTTTCTTTTAGCTGACGAATTGGGCTGGCCTAGACTAGAAAGTTAGGTTGACCTAGTTATGTTGCTTGGGGTATGGACAAACTCACACCCATGAAAAACATAGTGAAGCTGACCTAAGCCTCAAAATAGACAGGGCTATGTCAATGGAATAATTCTTCTATTAACCTAGATACTGCCTCTTGGGGAGGTGGACTAACTACAGCGACAGAAGAACCCCTTCCATCTCTGTAGTAAATGTCTATGTGACAGTGACACAGCTTAAGTGCTGCCTCTGTAGTGTTTCTAATATAAACACACTTTGACTGGTATTTATAGCCTGCAGCCATAACCCTTGAGCTCTCAAACTAAGCAAGGTTGGCCAGATTTGTTTGTTGGAGGGCTCCCATCCAAAAACACCCACAAGTGCTCCAGGAAGGGATGTTGCTCTCTGAGTTAACACTGAACCAATACCCCAATATGGTTTTAGGAGGCACTGTACTGCTTTCTGCTGGATGAGAGAGAAAGAGGAGGTGTTGACTACTTGTGATCATTAGAGCCCATCATATGGGGCTTCTTGGAAGAATGGGTAGAACTGTTATTCCAACCTGGTAAGAACATCCTAAATTCCACTGATGGTCCAATCATATATAGCATTATCCATCTCTTTCTGTCGTGTCTCTGGGTATTCAGCAAGAGCTGGTGCATTACAATGGTAAGTAAAGTGATTCCTATACACTGACCTTACTCACTTCTTGGGGATGGTGGGAGTTGTGTTGAAATTGAAACCAGTCAAAACTCACTTTATTCTGAAGAGAGAGCAAAGGTCACTGAAGCTGAACAACAGGCTGGATTAATTTAAATAAAAAAAATTCAAATAACTTCTTAATATTTTAAATAAAAAAACCTTGATTTAAATAATTGGTTTTAAACTTTTTGTTGCTGTTTTGATTTTTACTAAGGAGAGGTTGATTCTCATTGGTTGGTAACTATTACAACATGTTTAATCGCTACTAAATATAGCGTTTACGCTACTTATTACTACTTTTTTTGCTCACTAGGAGGCTACACTGTATCTATATACTTATTTAAGCAATTATATGGCTTAAAATACTTATTTGAATTTTTATTTTTACATGTTTATGTTAGAAAATCATGAGTGATGCATTTCTTACTAAATTTACATTTTACTTGTGATTTGGGTCAAACTCCATTTGCATTAAAATTGGAATGCATTAAAAATGCACACTTTAAAAATTACCTTTAAATGTACTGGATAAACTTCTGAATCAAAACATTTTTAGCACTAAAAACTAACTGATTTTATTAAAGAAGGCAGTATCTGTATTTAGTGAATTGAACTGTCTTTGGGCCCCACATCTTTCAAGATTTTAGAACTGGTAGATCTCATCCTCTCACACCTCATTTTTATTCTCAAGTTGGAAGAGGGAAAACAAGTTTTCCTGCCTCTTCAACTCCTAATCAGTTTGCTAACTTCGAATGAATTAGTCATTGAACTGAACAAGTAAATATTTTCTTCATTTCAGTTTATTCTCTCTGCATTTGCAGAAGAGACTACTGCTGTCAAAAGTTGGTTCCAGGTGGTTAGCCACCAATTCAGTAGTTTGACTTTCTTTAAAACTTTGGCAACAAGCATGTACTGATTAATTGAAATGACTTTTAATTTAAGAATTTTGTTACAAAATCTGCTTTAGTTTTTGAAGTTATGGAAACCTATGGTAAGGCCTAAACTTACTATGCTCTATTAAATCATATACATTACATAAAAATATTAAACCATCAGTTTTTATTTGATAGAGGCAAAGGATGTCATTTTCCTTCTGTGGTTGGATATCACTGCTAAAATACAATCGTTTCCAACTATAGAAAAGGAGACAGAGGCTGTTAGGCCACAGCCACAGAAAGAGTAAACTAATGAGGCTTTGTGAAAGAAAGGGATAGAATTTACTTCCTTCAGCATGGTGGGCCAATTACTGTAGATTTACCACTTCTAATTGCCTAGTACATCAGTTTAATTGGCCATATAATCTTCTGAATATCAAAATTCTTCTGCCCTGACTCTAAAGGCTTTTCATCACATTAAAATGTATTCTATAAGTGCCTAGCATTTTAAGTGATAGAACTGAAATGTGTGGCATTCTTTGGAACTGAAGTGGAACAAAAAGACCTATTCCTGGCCCTAAAAACCATCTTAAAAATGTCATTCTACCTGAAAAACACGTGAGAATGGCCCTGTGGTATTCCATATTCATGATTTGCTGATTTTCATAGCAAACTTTTCTCAATTTGCAAGTACAAAGATACTTACTTTTTTCTAACTCCCAGGCCTGCAAGCTCACCCTGGGCTCTGATATAGTTTAAAACTGTTTCTCCCACTGCACCCCCCTGCCAATCACACATAGCAATAAGGCGTCTGCAGGCTGAATATAACCCTCTAGAGGTATGTCTCCACTGGAAAAAAAGACCTGCAGCAGCAAGTCTCAGACCCCAGTCAACTGACTATTTTTAGCCATGTAGCGCTAACCTTGCATGTCTGTCAGTTGACCCGAGCTCTGAGACTCACTGCCAAGGGTCATTTTTGCAATGTAGACACATTCCAAGATACCAGTGCTTCTCCATTGTCTCCCTTCAGATTGTGCCTTTAGTGACATCTGTGCAAACCTACTTGGGGCATAATCTGGAGACAGTGGGGTTTCATAGGTGTCATGTCACCAAAGGCCTGATGTTGACATACTGAACCTTTTATTAATAATGACATCTGTATTTCCAAGCCCAAGTGTTCAAAAGTCATGAGCTAGCCCCACCAACAAGCCACAATATTTTAAAAATAAGACATTTTGGGTGAAATAATTGGAGTTTATTTGCATTCTGGCTTCTGAGCCTTTTGGGTGTGTGTTTTCAAGGTGTTGGTTTTTTCTCTCTTCAACCATGAGAGCTGGAATTTTTTTTTTGAATGAAAGCTGAGATTTTGGTGTAATTGTATGATGCCAAACTTTAAGACAAACACCAAATATTGTGAGACTTGCCATAAAACCAGCAGGGTTGGCAAATCTGTGACATGTCAGATAGAAAGATTCCATCATGACCGTCAGAGCCCAGGCTGAGTTGGTTGGACTGGCAGGAGAATGTAAATAAGCTAACTTTTTTTACTTGCAAACGGGGCAAATTTTATACAGAATCCAATAACGTAATTTTACGAAGTGACTTTCTAGGGCAAACTGAAGTTAAAACATTAAAGAAAATGGAAAAGGGGGACATTAAAGACTGAGTAAGAAACATATCTGATATAAAAATGAACAGTATCAATAGTGGGAAAAGGTTTTAAAACATAAAAAGCACAATCTCCCTGAAGCCTAGCATCAAGGAGACACTCAAAGGAAATATATTTTATAAATTCAAGTATATCTATTTAAAAGGCCTTATTGAAGAGTTGTTGACATAGGGAAAATCATAAACTTATTAAGAGCCACCTGGAGTAACTGGCCAGGGGATGCCTGTTATGAGCTGTAGCTAGATAAAGCCATCAACAAGAAGTCTTCTATGGCAACAAAAGCTAGGAGGGCTGTCCAGTCAGACTGTTATGCAAGCCATGAGCATGAAAGAGCTTCAGAGAAGGATAGCAAGATGAAGAACAGTGTGGTGGACGACAAGAGCTGAGGCGACTACAAATTCCCCTTCATGATCATATTTGCACTGACTTGCATTCGCTAGGGCTGGTCAGGAAAAAAAACTAAATGAGAAATTCCAAGAAAACTGTCTGTTTTTCCCAATCACATCTGTTTTTTTTTCTAAATGAGGTGTAGCTATCGCTTAGTTTTACGTTAACTGCTGTTCCAGCAATTCTCTAGACTATTTTCTGGAAAAACTTAAAAAAAAAAAATTAAAAAGGCCTTTGAAGAGAGAAACAAAACATTATCATGAGGGACTGGAACAATCCGGGTATTAGTAAAGAGACACACAAACTTTCATCTCTTCGTTTACAGAGCCAGCCTACGTCAGTAGTAGCCAAAAGTTGTTAACCCTCTGATGGTTGTTTAATGGTTTATATGTGAAAAGAGAGTAAATCTCAATCTAGTTCCCAAGGAAAAGAGAAGAATTAATGCTTAAAGTTGGTCTTAATTGGTAACCTTATTGTTTGTATCAGCTGATGAAGCAAAAGTTAAGTGGACATGGAAGATCAGCTATAGGACTGGTAGTCTATAGAAAATGGCCTTGCTACACTACGAGAGTAGTTCGATTTTACTTAAATCGAATTTTTGGAATCGATATTGCAAAGTCGAACGTGTGTGTCCACACTAAGGACAGTAATTCGACTTTGTGAGTCCACACTAACGGGGAAAACGTCGACATTGGAAGCGGTGCACTGTGGGCAGCTATCCCACAGTTCACGCAGTCCCCGCTGCCCATTGGAATTCTGGGTGGAGCCGCAAATGCCTTCTGGGTAAAAAAAATGTGTCCAGGGTGCTTTTGGGTAACTGTCGTCATCCATCCATCACTCCCGCCCTCCCTCCCTGAAAGCGCCGGCGGGAAATCAGTTCGCGCACTTTTCTAGTCAGTGACAGCGCGGACGCCACAGCACTGCGAGCATGGAGCACGCTGCGACCATCGCTGCAGTTGTGGCCGCTCTCAACGCCTCGCAGCTTATCATACACCTTTCCCTGAGGCAGATGCAGATAAGTCAGGCGAGGAGGCTACGGCACCGCGGTGAAGGCCTGAAGTCTGAGAGAAGCACAGACCTCTCAGAAAGCACGGGACCCAGCGCCGAGGACATCACGGTGGCAATGGGTCATGTTGATGCCGTTGAACGGCGATTCTGGGCACGGGAAACAAGCACTGAGTGGTGGGACCGAATAGTGCTGCAGGTCTGGGATGAATCCCAGTGGCTGCGAAACTTTCGCATGCGGAAGGGAACTTTCCTTGAACTTTGTGAGTTGCTGTCCCCTGCCCTGAAGCGCAATGACACCCGGATGCGAGCAGCCCTGACTGTCCAGAAGCGAGTGGCCATAGCCCTCTGGAAGCTTGCAACGCCAGACAGCTACCGGTCAGTCGCGAACCAGTTTGGCGTGGGCAAATCTACCGTGGGGGTTGTTGTGATGCAAGTAGCCAAGGCAATCGTTGATGTACTGCTGCCAAAGGTAGTGACCCTGGGAAACGTGGAGGTGATCATAGATGGCTTCGCAGCGATGGGATTCCCAAACTGCGGTGGGGCCATAGATGGAACTCACATCCCTATCCTGCCACCGGACCACCAGGCCAGCCAGTACATTAACAGAAAGGGCTACTTTTCCATGGTGCTGCAAGCACTGGTGGACCACAGGGGACGTTTTACCAACATCTACGTCGGATGGCCGGGCAAGGTTCATGACGCTCGTGTTTTCAGGAACTCTGGTCTGTTTAGACGGCTGCAGCAAGGTATTTACTTCCCGGACCACAAAATAACTGTTGGGGATGTGGAGATGCCTATAGTCATCCTCGGGGACCCAGCCTACCCGCTAATGCCCTGGCTCATGAAGCCCTATACTGGCGCCCTGGACAGTGAAAAATAACTCTGCAACTACAGGCTGAGCAAGTGCAGAATGGTGGTGGAGTGTGCTTTTGGCCATCTCAAGGGGAGATGGAGAAGCTTACTGACTCGCTGTGATCTCAGCGAAACCAATATCCCCATTGTTATAGCAGCTTGCTGTGTGCTCCACAATCTCTGTGTGAGCAAGGGGGAGACCTTTATGGGGGGGTGGGAGGTTGAGGCAAATAGCCTGGCTTCTGATTACGCACAGCCAGACAGCCGGGCGATTAGAAGAGACCAGCGGGACGCGCTGTGCATCCGGGAGGCTTTGAAAGCTAGGTTCCTGAGTGAGCAGGGTAACCTGTGACTTTTAAGTTTGTGTACAGAGAAGCTGAACCTGCCCCCGTTTCTTTACCCAGTTAATGTTGACTATCCTCTCCAGTTACATACCCCCTTCACCCCCCTTCCAACACACGTTTCGAAATAAAATCAGTTCTACTTTGTTAATGAACACCGTTTTCTTTACTACTGTTTTCGCGGGAATTTTTTAAAACTGGGTCGCAGACTGTGGTGGGGAGCGGGTGTAGTGTAGTGACGCAAATGAAGCTTCTAAACTCAAGGATTGACAGGCTCCGCTGTGGTGGGCTGGTTGTTTCAACGGAGCCTGTCACCCCTCCTGATCGGGACTGTGTGTATGGGGCGGCTATGTGACTTTGTGGCAGGGGGAGGACGGTTACAGATCTCCTGCTGCGTGGCTCTGTGATCCTGCATAAGGACCGCCGCTTAAGATCTGTAACTGCCCTCCCCCGCCACAAAGTCACAGAGCAACCCACCCCCCACCACATAACATGAAAACCACCTCCCAGACTGACCAGGGTAACTAGTCACTGCACTGTGTATGTGCCCTGCTGCTGTACCTGCCCCCGCCTATGTACCCTGCCAAAGGTGACTGTCCTGTCCAATTACCAACCCCCTTTCCCCTCCTCCTCCAAAAGAACATGATGGAAACAGTAGTTAACAGAAACATATTTTTTATTATCAACTACACATGGAACTGGGAGGTGAAATTTGGACGGGGGCTTGAGTCAGGCGGGAAGGAAAGAACTTGTCAAATTTTAGGGAATGAGAGCCTTCTACTACTAGAGCTCTCTGCAGGGGTGGAGTGAGAGTTAGCACGGACTCTGCCGCCCCTCCTTCTTTGGACTTTGGGTGAGGTGGGTATGGGACTTGGTGGCGGGGGAGGGCGGTTAGAGATAGACTGCAGCGGGGCTCTGTCCTCCTGCCTCCGTTCCTGCAGAACATCCACAAGGCGCCGGAGCGTGTCCGTTTGCTCCCTCAGTAGTCCAAGCAGCGTTTGAGTCGCCTGCTGGTCTTCCTGCCGCCACCTCTCCTCCCGATCCATGTTTGCTTGGTGCATTTGGGACAAGTACTCCCGCCACTGGGTCTGCTGTGCTGCCTGGGCTCGGGAGCAGGCCATAAGCTCCGAGAACATGTCCTCCCGTGTCCTCTTCTTCCTACGCCTAAGCTGCGCTAGCCTCTGGGAGTGTGATGCCAGGCTAGGTTGTGAGACAGTCGCAGATGTGGCTGTGGGAATGGGAAAAAGGGAGTGAATTCCTCAGAAAGATAAATGTAGTTGTGAACAAAGAACATAGTCTTTCTCTGTGAACAAGACCATGCACAGCACCTATCACGTGCGCACTCAGCACAAGGTCGAATTCTCGGCCTTCGCATTCAGTGCCTGGGGTCTTGCACAGCACATTTGAGAAGCGGGGCAGGAAAACGGAATTTCTGTTGCAGGCAGACATGGTAAGCCGTAGACTTGTGGCAGCTTAAAACTTTAATATTAGAAATGGCCTCCTTTCACATTGAAAGCAATGTCAGTCCCTGCTGCCAGCAATCCGGCAAGCAGGAACTCTGCCCCTGTCCCACCCCCTCGCGGCTGTCCCCGGGAACGATCCCTGTAGGCTGCCCCTCTCCCGCCTCCACCGCGTGGCTGCAAACCAGCGGTTACAGTTCAGTAAAGGAACGGGCAAGCAGTCCCAACACTAACATTCCCCTACCTAATTCAAAGCAGGTCACCATGAGCGACATCACCCTGATGAGGATCTCTGACAGCGAGAAAGAGAGAATGCTCCGGGAAAGCCTCCAAAGATCAGGGCCGTATGCCGCCCTGCTGTGCAGAGCAATGATTCCTGAGTACTTGATTGTCTCGTGGCGCGGCAACGTGTCATACTACGGAGGACCCAATAAGGCCGCTCTCCCCAGGAACCTGATGCAACGGCTTTCCAATTACCTCCAGGAGAGCTTCATCGAGATGTCCCAGGAGGATTTCTGCTCTATCCCCGGACATATAGACCGCATTTTACTCTAGCTGCAGTAGCAGTGACTAAACAGTAGAGCGGCTTGGGCAGGACAATCATGCAAAACCGGACATTGCTAGATTTTTTTTCAATAGTTGCACTGCCCATGACTGAACCATTAAGCGCCTAGGGCAAACTAATCATGAGAAACCCATTTTTGTTATTGTTAATATTCCTGTTCTGTTAAAAATAAATGTTTAGATGTTTACAACACTTACTGGCTGATCCTTCCCCAGATTCTGTGTCCGGGGTAACGGCCGGTGACGGTTGGTAGGGGATCTCTGTAAGGGTGATGAAGAGATCCTGGCTGTCGGGGAAATCAGCGTTGTGAGCGCTGTCGACTGCCTCGTCCTTCCTCATCTTCCCCGTCCCCTAACATGTCCGAGGAGCCGGCCGTGGACAATATCCCATCCTCAGAGTCCACGGTCAGTGGTGGGGTAGTGGTGGCGGCCGCACCTAGGATGGAATGCAGTGCCTCGTAGAAACGGGATGTCTGGGGATGGGATCCGGAGCGTCCGTTTGCCTCTTTGGTCTTCTGGTAGCCTTGTCTCAGCTCCTTGATTTTCACGCGGCACTGCGTTGCATCCCGGCTGTATCCTCTCTCTGACATGTCTTTAGAGAACTTCTCGTAGATCTTTGCATTCCATTTCTTGGAGCGCAGCTCGGAAAGCACGGACTCATCGCCCCACACAGCGATGAGATCCAAGACTTCCCGATCAGTCCGTGCTGGGGCCCTCTTTCTATTCTGAGATTGCACGGCCATCACTGCTGGAGAGCTCTGCTTCGTTGCCAGTGCTGCTGAGCTCGCCACGATGTCCAGACAGGAAATGAGATTCAAACTGGCCAGACAGGAAAAGGAATTCAAATTCAAATTTTCCCGGGGCTTTTCCTGTGTGGCTGGTCAGAGCATCCGAGCTCGTACTGCTGTCCAGAGCATCAACAGAGTGGTGCACTGTGGGATAGCTCCCGGAGCTATTAGCGTCGATTTCCATCCACACCTAGCCTAATTCGACATGGCCATGTCGAATTTAGCGCTACTCCCCTCGTCGGGGAGGAGTACAGAAGTCGAATTAAAGAGACCTCTATGTCGAACTAAATAGCTTCGCGGTGTGGACGGGTGCAGGGTTAATTCGATGTAACGGCGCTAACTTCGACATAAACGCCTAGTGTAGACCAGGTCTCAGGCTGAGCTGTGGTTGTATGTAACATGGGGTGAGGCGGACACAGGGCAGTGACACGGTGGCCGTAGCCCTGTTTTCAAGTTGGGGAAGGATATATATGTAAGAAAGTAAGTCATGAGCACTGACAAATCTGTTTTTCCATCTATCCCATACTTAGGGTTACCATATCTAATAAATAAAAAAAGAGGACCCTCCACGGGCCCTGGCCCCACCCCTTCCCCGCCCTAACTCCGCCCCCTCCTCCCTCCCACTCCCAGCCACGCGGAAAGGGCTGCCCGAGCGCTACCGGCTTCACGGTTTGCCGGGTAGCCCCCAGACCCTGCGCCCCCAGCCGGCGCTTCCCCAGCGCAGCTGGAGCCCGGGAGTGGAAGCGCCCAGCCGGGGGCGCAGGGTCTGGAGGCTGCCCGGCAAACCGTGAAGCCGGTAGCGCTTGGGCTTCAGGCAGCCCCCTTGCCTCCGGACCTTGCGCCCCCAGCCGGGCACTTCCCCTCCCGGGCTCCAGCGGCGCAGGGTCCGGAGGCATGGGGGCTGCCCGAAGCCGGTAGCGCTCGGGCAGCCCGGCTCTTAAACAGAGCCGAAGAGTCAGCGGAGGAGAGGCTCTGCTCTACCGGCTTCAGGCAGCCCCCATGCCTCCGGACCCTGCACCGTCGGAGCCCGGGAGGGGAAGTGCCCGGCCGGCGGCTGGGGTCCGGAGGCAAGGGGGCTGCCTGAAGCCCATAGCGCTCGGACAGCTCGGCTCTTAAACAGAGCCGAAGAGTCAGGGGAGGAGCAGAGCCGCCATTTTCCCGGACATGTTCGGCTTTTGGGCAATTCCCCCCGGACGGGGGTTTGAGTGCCAAAAAGCCGGACATGTCCGGGAAAAGGAGGACGTATGATAACCCTACCCATACTGCACTATATCTGTGAATTTTATCATTCTTAAGGGATAATCAAAGTACAATCTGTCATTTAGTCAAATATTCTAAATTCTTTTGGCCCTTCTTTTTAAATCTGGTCCTGCTCATCTAGGAGATGCTGCCTGGATTTATTGCTTCTTTTATACAGCAGTTGATATCTGCCCACATAGCAAGACACTGGGGATTTCTTCTAATGCCACAGATGTTAGGTTTAATATGTCATTATTAATTATTTACAGAATACTTAAAGGCTAGATCATACAGTTTTTATTGCTTGTATTTTTTATGTGACTATGAATAGCACTTACAGTTAAACTAGCTAGGTTTTAGTTACAAATGACACTTATTTTCATGCTCTTGGGAATATGTGTGTTCTCCTCATAGGGTAAATAAGGAATTTCTTTCCTTGCCTCCACACATGATGTAACATCACACAGTGTGACAAGAAGTATGTCGGTTTCTTTCCCTATTCTGATACTTCCTCTATAGGCTACTGCTAGAGGCAGGATCCCAGACCCAACAGACTAGTCGTCTCTTGTGGAATGGCAGTTACTGTAATCCCAATGCTTTCAGTATGATTGTAGTCCGGAGGTGCCCTCTGGGTCTGTGGCAACTCAAATGATAATTCCATATATATATATATATGGGTGCAAATGTTTTGTAGCAGAGTGTGAGCTGAGGCTAGGAAATGGTCAGGACTGACTGGCACCTAAGGGGGGTTTCCCACACAGCGTAGCATGGTCAGTGTTACATTCATTTCACTATGTGTTTGTGCTGTAGATGAATGACATGTTCATGGATGTAGTTAGAATTCTAGTGAGAAAAACATGAAGCCATAGTCTGAAGGCATTACATGCATGAGTTGGTTTCTTTCACAACAACAGTTAATTCTGAATTTACAAATGAATAGGGTGCCTCTCTTCTTACCACCACTAGATGCCTGTCTTCTAGGTTCAAGTCCATGTGAAAACCATCTGAACTTGATTCTTTTTTAGCAGAAATGGCTTAATTCTAGGTAGTAATCACTTACTGGTCATGTGAAATTCTAATATTGATAAATACACACCCTGTGCTGGCTGCACTTGAAAAGCATGCTGGGATATACAGGAATAAATATGTTCAGAATGTACAGCTGGTGCAAAAATGGTAAGTATGTGTCATAAGACACTCCTGAAATGTTTTGGCTTTTAGATTTTGCATGTTAATATTTCCCTTTTAAAATAAGGAGTGGAGGGAGATTCTGCTCCAATCCAGTGCCTGCTGGGACAGGTATACAGAAGATTAGAAGGCCATCATCTGAGAGGATTTTGAAATGGAATGTGCTGGACCACCTTATGTTGAAAGGAGATCTTTATTCATGCTGTTGGGATTCCAGGGATATGCTATTGTGAGTTCATAGAAACCTAGATTGGTTATTGAAATCACAGATTGATGATCATGGCTATTGAACTGTAGGCTAGAGTGAGCATAAATGAATAAATTGGGCACATGAATAGCCCAGTTCCAGTAGCCTTGAATAACTATACATTGCTGTCACTTTTACACTATTGATGTATCAAACTATGATGAATTTAATAGACTGAGATGCAATATGATTATATAGCTGTTCCTGATCTCCCTTTGCTGGAATTTTGAATATCTATGGGCTTAGAGACAAAAAACAGATGTGCCTTATACAGAGGACTGTCAGTCTTTAATATTTTCAGTCTATATGAAGTCTATTTCTCCAGTGGAATAAAGGATAAAAATCAGAGAGCCACAGTACTGTATAATGAGACATGGCTTTTTAGAGATGAAATGTATCCTTATCAGGTTTCAAGCTTATTTCGTTAGCTCTCTTCAGCAAATACAATATAAATACCATCCAATCGCTTTGGCTTTCACACTAAAAGAATGGCTAAAAGAGTCGGACACTCAGACTTTTTTACTAAGCACACTTTTTCATGACTCATTTCCTTTAGTTAGTCACTGAGTCAGAGCTCATGTTTATGCTTAAAAACTGCATGAAAATGTCTCAGAATGAACTCCTGGGTACGTCATGTTCTTTTTTTGGGAGGAGGCATTTTAAACATGCTTTTCTTTCTTTCAGCTGCACTGAGAGAGATAAATCAGAGGTGTTATATTTGGCCATTCCTTTAAAGAGATTACTCACTTACTTTTCACCTGTGGTTTACAGGTAGAGATGAGGCCAAACTCAGACCCTTCATCCAAACATCCCACAGACTTTGAACTAGATCTTAGGGCATGGCTACACATGCAGATGTAGAGCGCTGAGAGTTAAACCCGCCTTCGGAGAGCACAGACGGGAAAGCGCTGCAATCTGTCCACGCTGACAGCTTCAAGCTTACTGGCGTGGCCACATTTGTGGCACTTACAGTGGCATTGGGAGCGGTGCATTATGGGCAGCTATCCCACGGAGCACCTCTTCCCATTCTGGCGCTGTGGCTTGTGGGAAGGGGGTGAGAGGTGCGGGGCATTCTGGGTCCCGTCCCAACGCCCCGTGATGCATTGCTTCACATCCCAGCAATCCCTGTGCTTCCGTCCACATTTGGTGCCATCTTTCAATGTTTTTTGTACTGTGCGCTCTGTCTTCCCTTTCGGTCTGCGGGAATGGAGCCCAAACTGCTGAGGAGTATGCTGACGAGTCTCGCCAGCACATCACGTTTGGCAGTTGTTATTCCTTAGAATCCAAAGTGACAGTGAGGGATCCGACGATGATATTGACTCGAGTAACGCATATGACACAAGATTGCTTGTTGCATTCACGGACATGCTCACCACCGTGGAACGCCACTTTTGGGCTCGTGAAACAAGCAGTGAGTGGTGGGATCACATCATCATACAAGTCTGGGATGATGAACAGTGGCTGCAGAACTTTCAGATGAGAAAAGCCACTTTCATGGGACTGTGTGCTCGCCCCCACCCTGCGGCGCAAGGACACAAGATTGAGAGCTGCTCTGACGGTGGAGAAGTGGTTGACTATTGCAATCTGGAAGCTGGCAACTCCAGACAACCACCGATCGGTCGCTAACCAGTTTGGGGTGGGAAAGTCGACCGTTGGAATCATGTTGATGCAAGTTTGCAGGGCTATTAATTGCATTTGCTCAGAAGAACCGTGACTCTGGGTAACGTGCAGGACATTGTAGCTTTGCACAAATGGGTTTCCCTAACTGTGGAGGGGCGAAAGATGGCACTCGTATTCCAATTTTGGCACCAGCCCACCTACCCTCCGAGTACATTAATCCGAAGGGGTATTTCTCTATGGTTCTCCAAGCGCTTGTGGATCACTGTGGGTGTTTCATTGATATTAACGCAGGCTGGCCCGGAAAGGTGCATGACGCATGCATCTTTTGGAACACTGGCCTGTTCAGGAAGCTGCAAGCAGGGACTTTTTTCCCAGACCAGAAGATCACCATAGGGGAAGTCGAAATGCTCATTGTGATCCTTGGAGACCCCGCTTACACTTTAATGCTGTGGCTCATGAAACCCTACACAGGGAGCCTTGACAGCAGTAAGGAGCCTTTCAACAACAGGCTGAGCCAGTGCAGAATGACTGTGGAGTGTGCTTTTTGGCCGTTTAAAGGACAGCTGGCGCTCTCTGTATGGGAAGCTGGACCTGGCCGATGACAACATCCCCGCGGTTATATCCGCGTGCTGTACCCTCCATAACATTTGTGAAGGGAAGGGTGAAAGATTCACTTAGGCATGGAACTTGGAGGTTCAACATTTAGAGGCTGAATCTGAATAGCCAGAGAGCAGGGCTATTAGAGGGGCCCAGCGCAGGGCTGTGAGGATTAGGGATGCCTTGAGGGAGCAATTTGAGGCTGAAAGCCACCAGTAATGTCTGGTGCCCTGCACGGGAGAGAAGTGCAGTGGTTCCAATGTTAATAGGAATCTGTGTTTGCTACGCTGACTTGCAGTGCCTGTTGCTTTCCTGGGCTAAGGTATCTTTTACTTTATGCAATAATAAAGAATGTTTTCAAAGCCAAAAAATCCATTTATTGAAAAGAAAATTCATGTATTGAAAAGAAACACAACTGCTTGGGAAACAGAAAAGGTAAGGGGGTGAGGTGGGGAATGGTACAATCACTGATTTGCGTATGTCCTGTCTGGAGTGCTGTGCAATGAGTGCTGCACTTCAGGATGTCTATACTGCCTGGTGATGGGGGTTGAGTGCAGTGGGTAAGGGTCGTAGTTTTCAGGGCTGTGTGGTGAAGATACAGATGTTGGAGGCAACTGGTGGCGGTAAGAACCCGGATGTTGGGGAAAGTGGGTTGGAGGTGAAATGGGGGCACAAGGGAAAGAGTTTTGTGACAAGGGCTGTGGCGGGGAGAGGGGTAGCGGGTGTGGTAGTGCTCCACCTGCATGGTTACGAGCGCCAGGATAGAGTCTGCTTGGTGCTCCATTATGCTTATCAGCCGATCTGTGCTTTGCTGCCGGAGCACCGCACTTTTATGCCAGCGCTTTGCATTCTGCTGGCAGATCCTCCTTTCACTCTCCTGCCACTCCTGCACTTTTTGATTTTCATTACTTGAATGCTGCATTACTTCATCCAGCATGTCTTCCTTGCTTCTACGTGGCCTCTTTCTGATTCTTTGGAGTCTTTCGGCCGGTGATAAAACGGACCACTGAGATCTCAAGGTTGCATCTGTAAAGACAAAATGCAACACTTAACAGAGGCAGCATTGTTCACACCAGACAGAGCAATGATTACTCTGGACTTGAGGGCAAGCACAGTCTACACAATAGCATAATTTGCCCGTCCCAAAGCGAGCGCGCACAAACCCACGGGAGCTCCAAAATGGTGAGTAAGCACAGGGTCAAGCGTGACTGATTGTTTCATGACTGCACTGTCCCCTGGGTTTCTGTGCCTTGGGGAGAGCCAACTGCGGCAGGGGACCCCTATACTGAACACTGTCCCCACATTTTCCACAGGAGTTCGTCCTGGACGATATCTCACTGCTGAGGGTGACCTGGGAAGCAAGGGAGGGTCTTCTACTGCAATGCAGCTTCCACCCTAGCCCATATGCAGCTTGCCTGTGTGCAGCAATGGTCCTGCTGCCCCTCACAGCACAGTGGCGCGGACAAGTTAGCCTGACTGGGACAAGGACCACAGTGGCTCTGCGCAGGTTTCTCAGGAAGCGCATTGCCTAAATTCTGGATGAGTCCTTTGAAGAAATCACTGAGGCCGATTACCACGATGTGAGAGAGCACATCAATGCCCTATCTAGGCATGCATGCAGCCCTAATCCTCCTTGCCCCAAGAGCCCACACCAAATAACTTCCTTCCCAAAATAAAAGCCGCTTACTGGGAACCTCCTCTGGTGTTTATCCTTCCCCAAGCACCAGCTGCCGTGACTGGCTACCTTCCTCCTGGCTTGAGAACAGCTCCTGGCTGCATGCATCTAGGGATTCCGGGGTGTCTTCCTCCTCTTCAGCACCCTCGCTTCTGCTTTCCTCCTCCTCCTCCTGCTGCCTTGTTGAACTGAGCTCTGAAGCGACCATGGTGGTACTCGGAGTGGAGGTGGGGTCACCCCCAAGTATCGCATCCAGCTCTTTGTAGAAATGGCAGGTCGCGGGGGCAGCACCGGAGCGGCTGTTTGCCTCGCAGGCTTTGCAGTAGGCATTCCGCAGCTCCTTCACTTTAACCCTGCACTGCAGTGTGTCCCGGTCATGGCCCCTTTCCATCACGTCCCTTGATATCTGTCCGAAGGTATCGTAATTCCTACGGCTGGAGTGCAGCTGGGACTGGACAGCTTCCTCCCCCCAAACACTGATGAGGTCCAGCACCTCGCCATTGTTCCATACTGGGGATCGCCTGGCACGTAGAGGCATGGTCACCTGGAAGGATTCACTGGGAGCACTCCACATCTGGCTGAGCAAACAGGAAGGGGATTTTCAAAATTCCCAGAGAATTTAAAGGGCGGGTCTGATGGTTGGTTACCTGGGGGCAGGGCAGTAGAGTTCAAACTGATGACCAGAGTGGCTAGAACAGGCATTGTGGGGCACTTCTGGAGGCCAATCAGAGTACATTAACAGGACAGGTCATCCATGCTCCAGCGGGGGCGCAGCAAACGTTATGCCTCTCGCGGAGGTGAAGTACCAGGAGCGCTCCAGCCGCAGAGTCAGAGCGCTCTACGTGCCTTGCCAGTGTGGATGGGGAGTGAGCTAGTGTGCACAGGGCTCCTTTATTGCGCACTAACTCGCAAGTGTAGCCAAGCCCTAAATCTACATCTCTCAGATTGGGCCTTTATCTGTAGCAGACTTGACCTAAAATCTTGACTGCCAGTTCCAGCAACATGTGAGGAAAGTTAGGCAAATTTCAAGGCTGGGGCCTATCTCCTGTTAGCATTAGTTCCCAGCAAAATGTCCTTATACTACAAAAGCCAATCACTGAAGGAAGATAATAGCCCGTTAGACTCCTCCCAGCCCAGTTCTAAAGTTTCATTGTTCCTCTTCCCTGGCCTTTCTTCCCCAGGCTGCTCTGTGGATGGTGACACTTAGCACTTCATCAGTTTCTCTCTCACCTTTTTATGGTGCATGAGCTTCAAGTGAAAGCAGCTTCTAGCATGGTTTCTGAGGCGACTCGCCAACCTGATGAGGCCCTATAATTGTCTGAGCTTGTGAAGGCCTTACATTCAACTAGAGATGTTTGTCTGTATGTAATGCATTGAATTTGAATGTTAAAGCCATTCCATTCCAAAATTTCAGGGAATGTTCTAGGCATAATGATCAAAACCCTTTTGTCTTGGGGAGAAAGAATGGTGTGTGTGTGTGTGTGTGTGTGCGCGCGCAAATCCTCACCAGCTCTTTAGTGGAGCCAAAACTTAAGACACCCATTAATGCCTTCTAACATAACACCCCTATCTAGTATCCCAACAGAGCTGAAAGTGCTGACACCCTGAATAACACGTCTCCCAGATGGAAAGAAGAATAAGGGAGAGGGAGGGGCATGCACAAAGCTCCTGGCATGGAAGGGGGAAAATGGGGGATCCTGGTATGGGGGAGGTAAAAGGGGGAGCAGACAGAGCCCCTAGGATGGGGGAAAGTAAATAACTGGGTTCATAGAGCATCTGCCATGGCGGGGGGATGCAGAACCCTGGAATGGGTAGAGGGAGGGAGGGGGGCACACAGAACCCTTGGTGGGGGAACCTGGTATGGGGGTAGGGAGTATACAAAGCTCCAGCATGGAAGGGGTAAGGGGAATGGAGAACATGGTGCGGGGGACGGACTAGGAATGGGGATATATGCAAAGCTATTGGAATGGGGGACCGTGGCATGTAGTGGAGGGGGAAGGGAGGACGCACAACTCCAGACACAAGGGAGGGCAACGCTGAAGTTGCAGGGAGTCCCTGAACTAGAGTGGGATGGGAGAGGGGCACATGGGAAGCTTGTGGAAGGGAATGTCGGAATGCAAGAGGGCCCCAGTGTGTGCAGAAGCTGGGAAGTGTGAGATTCCCCTAGTTAAGAGCGGCATCTCCTTCTTCTGGATGATGTGAATGTTGGGGCTCACTACGCCTTGTTCCACAGATGCTTGCCATATCCTCACAGCTTGTCTCTCATCTCTGGTGTGTTTCATGACCCTTCCAGGGCCGCCTCCCTGATCCATTTTGTAGCCCAAGAAATTGAACTGACTGTAGATTGAAAGCTTCTTCTGCCTCTCTTCAAAGGCAAAAGGATCCTATTTCCTTCATGGCACGCTGGTTAAGCTGTCCCAACAATAGCCAGAGATCCAACTGTTTTAAACCAAACCACGTTTATTTTGAAAATCAAGAAAAGGCCAGTTAGCAAATTATTTCTTACATTTATTTTAGTAGAACATAATCTCTCCTTTATTGTTGCTGTTCTCTTGACCTTTTATCAGTACAGCCACCTTCTCCTAAAAGATTTTAATTTTCTCTTTTGAGAACAACCAATTTGTGAGAACTGTAAATCCTAGTACTGTTGCCAAAATAGCTCACTCATGTGTCTTATCATAAGCTCCAGGGAGAAAAGACCAGCCCAGTAAAGGGTAAGCATTAACGGACTGGAAGAAAGTCGAATGCATTATATTATCTACCCCTTAATGAAAAGCAGGGGTGTGAGCTCCTAGAAGTTCAGATGAATCACAAGAAACAAATGAAAAGACTTGTCTCAGAGCAATCACATCCCTTCACTCAAGCTTTTACTTAGTCCCAGTAAGTTCAAGGCAGTGTTCCCAGTCTGCTTTAGGATTCTTTGCTGGAGGAAGATCTCTTGATAGCCAAAATGATCTTCCTTAAGTAGATGCCATCGTAGCTGGCAAATAACAGGCCTAATTATGAGAGATACTGAGGCAAGGGTTTTGTGAGTGCTCAGCATCTTTCTAGATCTGGCCAGCATTTGCCAGAATAGTTATTGTGGAATTCTTCAGCTGTCATTTGAGGACACTCACATTCAGGGATGCTGGAACAATTTGTACAGTGCGGGTGCTGAGAGCCATTGAACCAAACTGTAACCCCTGTATACGATGGAAACCACTTCAAGCCGGGGGTGCTGCAGCACCGCCAGTACCCCTCGTTCCAGCACCTATGCTCACATTCAGCAAAGAACACACTCCAAATGAATATGAATAGTTCTCTGAATAAGATGAGGAAATAAGAAATTGGCAAGAAATGTTGGCTATTGATGAATCAAGAGCTAATAGTAAGGCTACTCTCTCACAAAGGAAGCGTTTGGTTCCTGGGTGGATAAACAAGACCCCTAGTGGATTCTGAGGAGGGGGTGTCTTATAGCTGGGAAAACCCTAGGCACTTCCTTCTCTTTTGTGATGTGCAGAACCCCCCAAAGTTCCTGGGTGTCTAAATCCAGGTTTTTGGTTCTGCTCATTATTGACCCGATGCTACCACCCTTACTCAGGCATCTATAAAATAAGCGACTATATGCCCTATTCCTGGGGAGGGGGGGGGGGGCAGCTATTAAGTTTGAATCCAGATCAGAACATTTCCAAAGTTTTGAGAGGTTCGTATCTGGGGATTTGCTTTGGTCCATCTCTACTGTTACTATTTTGAGAGTCATAACTCAAGGTGCATTAATAACGAAATTCTAGACATCGCTGAAATCCTTTTAGTTGTCCAAAAAAGGTTATTGGTTGGTGCTCTCTTTCTGTCTTTTTTTTAAACATGATAATACGACTTAAATAGATTTTGGTCATTTTTGAGTAGAATGTTCAACAGTCCAAAGGCAATTAAAAAATAACAGCTTTTAGTAGCTAAACTTAACTACATGAGCAGGCTGGAAATCTAATTCCATTGCAAAATGAGTTTTTTCATAAAACTCCCCGTGAGCTATAGGAACATTACATCACCGGAACAGTCTCTCATTTGCAGACCATACCTCAGGAGCAGGCCTCTATTGCCTAGCAACCACCAAGAGCTGATTAACCCTTTCCCAGATGTCACACAGTAATTGTATTGAACACATCTCAACACCTTTATGTATACAAGTAACAATTAAAAATGAAGGAGCTACTATTAGTATAGATGGTTACCAGATCTGATTTTTATGCATGCTCAACAGTAGGATGTTGTTTTAAGTAATTAAAATACAGGATGGACTCAGGAATGATTTTTAACTGTTTTCGCTTTTTCTCCTACATAGGTTACTTTGTCTGAGTTAAAATGTAGAGAAATAAACCAGTTCATAGTACCTCTTACATCTTTATTACAAGATTTAAGCAAGGAGTTATATAAAAAGTTTTAAGAAAACTGTCACTAGGTAAGTTCAAGTCTAGCTTTCCTAACTTAAATTACAAAGGTACAATACAATGGTCAAATTTAGGTTACATTGAGACAGTCAGTAGGTCCAATGATTCGATTTACTGGGTTCACCAATTACTTTACTTAATAACTGAATCAAACAATGAGTAAATTAAACAAAACAATTATTTTAACAACTTACAATAAGCGGAAGGGGAGAATCTGTTTCCTTTCATGCACGTTCTTTAGCTCAGTGTTTGTTAGCAGCAGAGGCTGTTACTTGCTTTAGTTTTAAGGAAGTACATCACTCAAAATAAGTTCTTGGTATCTTCCTCTTTGGCTGTTTTTCCCCTGTTAAGCTTCACTCTTCACAAAGATTACATTAAGCTTGATTTATTTCATATGTTTCCCTCCCCACTTTAACACAATGCCTGTGTTTCTGACAGATTGGCACAGACAGAATGATTTCTAAAATCCCAGACTTCTAGCAGCTCTAGAGCAACCCTGGTCCAGAGATCTTTTACTGTTTTAACAACAGATTTAGGAGTTAGTGTCTATGTTGTGGAACAGTAAGTAACAGAGAGAGAAAGAGAGAGAGAGACACACACACACACACACACACACATTCTTACACTTGTGGGCATTGGCTTGATTCAAGCATCCTCGAGTTGTCCTACGGGATATTCACACGATCTAAAAATCTGTAGCTCACGTGGTTGGTCTTAGCTCTTGGAACAAGTAAATGTTTACTAGTATCTTCATCGATTATAACATGTAACTTATGCTTTTGCATGCAGTGGGCTTGATCTGTCCTCTCTTAGTTGCATTTCAGGCTTGTTTCAACTCTCTTCCTGTGGGTGGCCAGTCCAAGGAAGAGGAAAGCAGGATACAAGTTCAGGTATTTGATGCGAGAGAAAGACCCCTTCCCCTACTGTGCCTGGTTGGCATCTTTTGTAGGAATCAGGGACTCGTCTACTGAGCCCCAGTTAGAGGTGCCAGCATGTTGGTAATAGCTCATCGTGGATTAATGACCTCACATGTTGGTCTGAGAGTGACATTGAAGATTCCAGTTTGGTACATATGTGTCATAAACTGATTCCTTGCTATTAAAACAGATGTGTCTCAAAAACCGGATGCAAAACGGTGCTGTAAGGACCTGATAGGCAAACTTCTGCTTAGATCCCAGACATGTGTCTTCATTGTTTAAATATAATTGCCCAATCCGCATCAACACTCATTCATTTTTACACATTCTCATGGCAATGAATTAATTATGACATTGGGAAAGTAGTCTAAGAAGTGGGGGCAGAGTCAAGGGCAAGTGAGTTACTGTTCTAATCATCTTTTGCTTACACACCTAAAAGCTGCTTCAAACTTCCTTAGCAACGCTAACTTTCATTAAACATTGGGCTACCTAAAGTCACTCAGGCCCAAAGCTAAATATGGCACGTTCCTGACATAGTGGATGACTGTCTTACCCGCTTGTCAAGTATGAGGCGGAAATAGACACTTAAAATACCACTTTGTCAAATAACAATAATAATAACACCTAAGCACAACATTCTCACAGGTGGGATATGGCCATTCCAGAGACTACTCCAGCCTGCAGAAAAAGGAAACTATCCTCTTAAATTTGGGACTAATCCTGAGAGTTGCTGGGCTATAGAACTCAAGTTGGTGTTGTTTCAAGTTGCCAGATGCTCAGTGACTCCTGCAGGGGGTGGTGATGGTGGAGGGGTGTCTGTGTGTGTGTGTGTGTGTGTGGGGGGGTGTTTAAATATTGATACTGCCCCTCTTCTGTCTGACATTTTGCTACTTAGTATTGCTCAAATTTAAAGCTATTAGGGGAAAACAATTCTTTATTTTTCAAGTTTGGTCACTCTGTGAATTCACCAAGATGTAATGTTTGTTTCATTCTAGTCAGTTTCCTTTGTGTGATTCTGTTGCATAGTAATGGTGAAAGGAAAAAATGTATTCTAAACAAGTGGTGGTGGTAAAACCTCAAAAACTAATAGGGGAATTCAGGGGGCAGATAAAGCACTGCATTCTACTGTTAACTCCCTTTTAGAAATTGACTAGATTTCGAATTGATAATGTTCCTTTAATGTGTGAGAGAGCTTCTGCATGTTACAGCTCTCCTTCTAGGCATCACAGTAGCAATTAATTCCTCCAGATATCTGCCTCAATGCTATAACTCACTGCACAAGCACAGCAGTGTGACCTCATAGAACCCGACTGACACTCCATGTGAGTGCAGCAAACTGCAAGATGAAGAATGAAATGCACAAACTTCTTTCCACTTCAATATATTGGGGATGTTGAGTTGCTCAAAAGCAGGGGCCTATTGCTGCGTAGATATGAATGCAAACAGCTTCTCTGTTTGCATGTTTGATTGTCAAAGGCATGAGAGAATAGACAATAGCCTCTTGCCCTGCACTAGTCTTGTTTGGAAGTGTTATTTACGAGAATTCTTTGCTTGCATGAGTCACCCTCAAGTCCTTAATAATTAAACACCAGTAACTCGTTAGAATCAATCTAGTATAAAATTGCTGTGGGCACAATCTTTTTTTAAAAATCTGTCCTTCAATGTTTTTAATAGAAACATAGATGTTCCCTGCAGACAAATGCAAAATCACAGAAGCATCTTGTTTCACACATGTCTTCTCGTATGTGATGAACAGTGGCAGCATTCAAGGTCTCGTAATCCAGGAGAAGTACTGGAGAGCAGCTAATATGGTAAACAAGTTGACTGCAAGCTGCTTGATGTTCTGCACGATTGCTTTCCTGATAAATCTCAGCTCCCCTGCTAGATCTCAAGAGGGGCCGCAACTGCAACACAGCCACAAACTGATAGGATCAGCGCTCTAAAATGTGATGCATAGTATTCACTGCTGTTCCATAAACACTTCTTTTAAAGGGGAATAAAGGAGAGGAGACTAAAACTGCCATCCATCACTGTTTGACTAGCTTCTTGCAGTAGCTATTGTGAATATAATTTTGCAAATCAAAATGTTTTGGTATTTAGCTAAAATGGAAAGATACATCCAGCTGGGTTTCAAATATGACTCCAATAAAAACAAATGATGAAGAATTGCACATCTACCTAGCTTTATATTTGCACACTATTTGTTACATCTAACACAACATATATTAAGGGGCAATTGTACAGCTAGCCTTCTGGTGGCTTTTGTGTGCCTGTGATTGCACAAGTAAAATGACTATATGGTTATGAGTATTTATTTGACAAATGTACCCATGTTTCTGCATGCAGATTGGTAGCTGTACATGAAACTTCCCAGTTTATGGGTGACTGTGTACCAAAAAAGCATGTGCAAAACTGGAAGTCAGAGCTAAAAAATGTGACCTTTATGATTAAATTTGGGGGGGGGGGCGCGAAGGAAGAGAACAATATCAAGAATCTCAACTAAACCTACAAATGCAATGAAAAGAAAAATAGCCTGCCTCTCAATCCTCATTTTATCCAGCTCTGCCCACATATTGCTGCCTGTGTAAGACAGATCACCAGCTGTTCTCAATATTTATATGCCCCACAAAGGAGGCAGTAACATTTAGACTCTAATTTCCTCACATTAATGATCTGACGTCTCAATTTCTATCTTTATTAACATCAGTTTTTAGGGTGGAGTTTTTAAGAGAGTTCTAGATAGCATAACTCTGCTGCTGTTGAAATTACTGGTAAAGTCTTTATTAGGGTTACCATATTTAAAAAATAAAAAAAGAGGACACTCCACGGGCCCTCTCCCCGCCCCAACCCTGCCCCTTCCCCAAAGTCCCCGCCCTAACTCCCAGCCACGCGAAAAGGGCTGCCTGAGCGCTACCGGCTTCACGGTTTGCCAGGCAGCCTCCAGACCCTGCGCCCCCGGCCGGCGCTTCCCCAGCACAGCTGGAGCCCGGGAGGGGAAGCACCCAGCTGGGGGCACAGGGTCTGGAGGCTGCCCAGCAAACCGTGAAGCCGGTAGCGCTTGGGATTTGGGCAACCCCCATTCCTCTGGACCATGCGCCCCCGGCCGGGCACTTCCCCTCCCGGGCTCCAGCTGCTGTGCTCCTCCCCTGACTCTTCGGCTCTGTTTAAGAGCCGAGCTGCTGGAGCGCTACCGGCTTCGGGCAGCCCCCATGCCTCTGGACCCTGCGCCACCGGAGCAGAGCAGCTGGAGCCCGGGAAGGGAAGTGCCCGGCCGGCGGCTCGGGGTCCGGAGGCAAGGGGGCTGCCCGAAGCTGGAGCGCTCGGGCAGCTCGGCTCTTAAACAGAGCCGAAGAGTCGGGAGGAGTAGAGCAGCTGGAGCCCGGGAGGGGAAGTGCCCGGCCGGTATTTTTCCCAGACATGTTCGGCTTTTTGGCAATTCCCCCCGGACAGGGGTTTGATTACCAAAAAGTCGGACATGTCTGGGAAAAACCGGACGTATGGTAACCCTAGCAACAGGAGCAGAGTTAGGTCAGTGCTGAATGGTTTTGAAATTTTCCCCTCTTTAAATTGGTCTCTGTTAGCATTTTGTGGGGCCGCAGAAGGCCTGAATGAATCTGGTAGCCACTGGAGAATGGGCAGCTGCCTTTTTACTGCCTTTGTTCCCTCAAGTAGATTTAAGTAGCAATGGGCCTCATGATTTTGGGGAGTAGAGTAGCTCTCTGGTTCCTGTGGGAGAGTCTTAAAAACTAGAAAATCTGTAACTTGAAAAAATGAGTCAAAGTTTTGCATTAAATTTACCATTCTAATTTGTGTGTGTTTATACTTTGTGAGGTGTCAAGGCTGCTTCCCCACTTTGAACTTTAGGGTACAAATGTGGGGGCCTGCATGAAAACTTCTAAGCTTAACTACCAGCTTAGATCTGGTCCGCTGCCACCACTCCCAAAACTAATTCCCTTCCCTGGGTAGCCTTGAGAGACTCTCCACCAATTCCCTGGTGAATACAGATCCAAACCCCTTGGATCTTAAAACAAGGAGAAATTAACCATCCCCCTCCTTTCTCCCACCAACTCCTGGTGGATCAAGATCCAACCCCCTTGGATCTAAAAACAAGGAAAAATCAATCAGGTTCTTAAAAAGAAGGCTTTTAATTAAAGAAAAAGGTAAAAATCCTCTCTGTAAAATCAGGATGGAAAAATAACTTTACAGGGTAATCAAACTTAAAGAGCTCAGAGGACCCCCCTCTAGCCTTAGGTTCAAAGTACAGCAAACAGAGATAAATACTCTAGCAAAAGGTACATTTACAAGTAGAGAAAACAAAGATAAACTAACACGCCTTGCCTGGCTGTTTACTTACAAGTTTGAATTATGAGAGACTTGTTCAGAAAGATTTGGAGAACCTGGATTGATGTCTGGTCCCTCTCAGTCCCAAGAGCGAACAACTTCCCAAACAAAGAGCACAAACAAAAGCCTTCCCCCCTCCCCCCAAGATTTGAAAGTATCTTGTCCCCTTATTGGTCCTTTGGGTCAGGTGTCAGCCAGGTTACCTGAGCTTCTTAACCCTTTACAGGGAAAAGGATTTTGGAGTCTCTGGCCAGGAGGGATTTTATAGTACTGTACACAGGAGAGTTGTTACCCTTCCCTTTATAGTTATGACATGAGGAATCTAGATATTTGGATCAGAGAGGAAGTACCATCCAATGGTTAGAGCACTAGCCTGGGCTGTGAGAGCTGAAAGTTAAATTTCTGCTCTGCCACAAACATCCATGTAAAGAGAAGAACAGGAGGACTTGTGGCACCTTAGAGACTAACAAATTTATTAGAGCATAAGCTTTCGTGGACTACAGCCCACTTCTTCGGATGCATATAGAGTGGAACATATATTGAGGAGATATATATACACACACAGACAGAGAGCATAAACAGGTGGGAGTTGTCTTACCACCTCTGAGAGGCCAATTAATTAAGAGAAAACAAACTTTTGAAGTGATAATCAAGCTAGCTCAGTACAGACAGTTAGATAACAAGTGTGAGAATACTTACAAGGCGAGATAGATTCAATGTTTGTAATGGCTCAGCCATTCCCAGTCTTTATTCAAACCGGAGTTGATTGTGTCTAGTTTGCATATCAATTCTAGCTCAGCAGTTTCTCGTTGGAGTCTGTTTTTGAAGTTTTTCTGTTGTAATATAGCCACCCGCAGGTCTGTCACTGAATGACCAGACAGGTTAAAGTGTTCTCCCACTGGTTTTTGAGTATTTTGATTCCTGATGTCAGATTTGTGTCCATTAATTCTTTTGCGTAGAGACTGTCCGGTTTGGCCAATGTACATGGCAGAGGGGCATTGCTGGCACATGATGGCATATATCACATTGGTAGATGTGCAGGTGAACGAGCCCCTGATGGTATGGCTGATGTGATTAGGTCCTATGATGATGTCACTGGAATAGATATGTGGACAGAGTTGGCATCGGGGTTTGTTACAAGGATAGGTTCCTGGGTTAGTGGTTTTGTTCAGTGATGTGTGGTTGCTGGTGAGTATTTGCTTTAGGTTCGGGGGTTGTCTGTAAGCGAGGACAGGTCTGTCTCCCAAGATCTGTGAGAGTAAAGGATCATCTTTCAGGATAGGTTGTAGATCTCTGATGATGCGCTGGAGAGGTTTTAGTTGGGGGCTGAAGGTGACAGCTAGTGGTGTTCTGTTATTTTCTTTGTTGGGCCTGTCTTGTAGGAGGTGACTTCTGGGTACTCGTCTGGCTCTGTCAATCTGTTTTTTCACTTCAGCAGGTGGGTATTGTAGTTTTAAGAATGCTTGATAGAGATCTTGTAGGTGCTTGTCTCTATCCAAGGGATTGGAGCAAATGCGGTTATATCTTAGGGCTTGGCTGTAGACAATGGATCGTGTGGTGTGTCCTGGATGGAAGCTGGAGGCATGTAGGTAAGTGTAGCGGTCAGTAGGTTTCCGATATAGGGTGGTATTTATGTGACCATCGCTTATTAGCACAGTAGTGTCCAGGAAATGGACCGCTTGTGTGGATTGATCTAGGCTGAGGTTGATGGTGGGATGGAAATTATTGAAATCATGGTGAAATTCCTCAAGGGCTTCTTTTCCATGGGTCCAGATGATGAAGATGTCATCAATGTAGCGCAAGTAGAGTAGGGGCGTTAGGGGACGAGAGCTAAGGAAGCGTTGTTCTAAGTCAGCCATAAAAATGTTGGCATATTGTGGGGCCATGCGGGTACCCATAGCAGTGCCGCTGACTTGAAGGTATATATTTTCCCCAAATGTGAAATAGTTGTGGGTGAGGACAAAATCACAAAGTTCAGCCTGGTCATTCAGTGACAGACCTGCGGGTGGCTATATTACAACAGAAAAACTTCAAAAACAGACTCCAACGAGAAACTGCTGAGCTAGAATTGATATGCAAACTAGACACAATCAACTCCGGTTTGAATAAAGACTGGGAATGGCTGAGCCATTACAAACATTGAATCTATCTCGCCTTGTAAGTATTCTCACACTTGTTATCTAACTGTCTGTACTGAGCTAGCTTGATTATCACTTCAAAAGTTTGTTTTCTCTTAATTAATTGGCCTCTCAGAGGTGGTAAGACAACTCCCACCTGTTTATGCTCTCTGTCTGTGTGTGTATATATATCTCCTCAATATATGTTCCACTCTATATGCATCCGAAGAAGTGGGCTGTAGTCCACGAAAGCTTATGCTCTAATAAATTTGTTAGTCTCTAAGGTGCCACAAGTCCTCCTGTTCTTCTTTTTGCGGATACAGACTAACACGGCTGCTACTCTGAAACATCCATGTGTGACTCTGGCCAAGTCACTTAGCCTCTTTGTGTCTCAGGTCTCCTATCTGTAAAATGGGCATAATAGCACTGCTTTACTTCACAGGAGTGTTATGAGGATAAATACATTGTATCACATGCGTCTGACAAAGTGGGTATTCACCCATGAAAGCTTATGCTCCAATACGTCTGTTAGTCTATAAGGTGCCACGGGACTCTTTGTTGCTTTTTACAGATCCAGACTAACACGGCTACCCCTCTGATATTAGATTGTGAGGCTTTCAGATACTGTGGTGATGGAGAGTCAGATAAGTATCATAAGAAAAAGGTGCTGGAAAAATTAGGAAAATAGACCACGTCCCACTAGTCATTTGAACTAGCTGTGTGTTAGTCAGCTGAAACTATGCATAAAATAGGAACACACCAAAGAGTTGATAGTGGAAGTGATGTAAGACTGCCTGAGGAAATTAATAGTAACTACATTTAAAAATTGTTGATCCCTGATATTTAGTTATCATCACTGCTGTGTATCAGAATCACAGTTGGGGCCTTGAAATGTAAAACTGGCAATAATGAATGGCTGGTTTCATTTCTGTTTTGTTTAATAAGTGGCATGTCATCCACATCTGAAGCAGAGTTTCCAGTCCAAATTGTTCACCAAGATGAATTAAAATGTGATTCCAGGTGAAGCTATTTCTTTCAATGCTGTCAACAGTGAGCCCTGGGGATCCTGTCCTTTCAATATAGATGACAGCTAGTGACAGATTTCTCAATATTTATGTTACATCCTTAATGCCTTTAACTATACAGCACATCAGTGGAAAGTGCTCTGAATAGACAAACCTGGACTCTTTCATCTCATGTTTTGTTTAGGGAGACGCTTTGAAAATGTAAAACCTATGATGTGAGGTTATCATCATTTTTAATTAGAAGGGTAAAATCTGCCACATTCAAATTCATTATGCTTCAGAACTAGAATGATCTGAAGGCAATAACCTTATAAAGCATAGAAATGTTGTCAGAGAATCATGCAACTCTAGATGATTCTGAAGCACAATGAACATTCCACCACGAAGTTTCTCCTTAAACATTCACTGTTTAGTTTTTGAGCAATCTTGTGCCCTACAAACTTTACTTTCCTGCAAAGTGTGTGCGCAGGTGGATGGGGGCTTGTGTGGTGTGTGAGGGTTTTTTTATGGTGATGATGATGAAGATACTCTTGGGTAATGAGTGCCGTACAAGTACCTTACCATAATGTCTGAGCACCTCGCAATCTTTAATGTATCCACCCTCACAACACCCAACTCCTAGACCATCCTTCTTCTCAAAAACTCTGACTGATTTGTTCTGTCTTGAATTCTCAAACCGTTGACTGTTGAGAAATTGATTATTTTTTAATGAAAAAAGGGGTCGGTGCCCAAACAAATGCACTCTTGAAACGTGATAAACTTTGGGGTGAAATTGGAGGAAAAACAAGCCCAATGTTTTGGTCCATGTGCCTTTTCATTGTAAATAAGATCTGGCGACCCACCTGCTGCTTGGTGTCAGAACAGCTGCTGAATCCCCACTGTTTGTGCTAGACTGGGGGTTGGCAGGTGGGGGTCACATGACGTGCTGGTTCTGTCTCTCCTCCATACAGCATAATGGACCCAAAATATCATTTCAGAAACAGTAAACATGTTTGCTGGGTCTGGAAAGCCTCAGGGTTTGTTTATTTCAAATGACTCGAGTGAATTTATGGCTTAGTTTTCTGTTATAACAGAGAACCTGCTGTGTCTTGATACTGTGTGAGCTGCCAAGCATTAGAAGGAACCAAGCAGATGGAACTGACTTTGCAAAAAGTTGTTTGCATTGAAGTGTGGAAAGTTGCTGAAGAATGTTGTAATCTGTACATGCCCTAATCTGTTCCATCTCTGGCTACTAAGCACTATGCACAGGCTTGAAAATTGAAAGTTGCTGCTTAGTTTTTTGAAAGAAATGTCACCAGTGTGTTGTCTCAGTCAAGGTCAAGCAGCCAGGGGATATAGGGTGGGAGGGAGGAGGAGGAAGTGATGATGAAGTCTGTGTTCTACGTTCTTTTATCTCAAACTTTTAAGTAACTATTTCACGCTTCTAAAAGCACTTCACAAAGTCATTGTCTCCCAGCCTTGTATAATATTCACCACACAAAGGTCAATGGTAGACAGTTTTCCAATAGAATTACTCAAGTCCAAATTCTGCAATCTTTATTCAGACTGAGCAGTAATTACTCATGTGAATAGTTCCATTTGAAGTCAGTTCAACTTAGGCAAGAGCTACAAAATCTGGCACCAAGAAGTTGTTAAGAATAGGCTAGAAATGGTAGTTGGATGACTTGATTCTAAATTTCTAAACTAATTTTAATAGTTAAAAGAACATGTTAAAGAGGTATTGCACAGATTCAGGAAACTAACAAATCAATTTAAAACTTAAATAGGAGGATAACTGTAACTGATGATAAGGAATAGGACAAATCTTTTACATGGAGAAGGGTCAGGAGTAAATCACAGAAGCACACTCCTGAAAAGTCACATCGTGTTGGACACAGAAATCAATAAAAATAGGAAGCTGTGTCATATAAAACCTGAGGTGAGTGCTACAGCTGGTCTCCCACTTGCTAACTTGAAATAATCCTCTCATACCTTTAGCGTTGGCCTTCTTGAAGGCTTACTGACCCATTCTTCCTGCAGGAACCCACTTCTATCTCGATTGTGAACCATTGATTACTACTCTCTGAGCATGGTTTTCCAGGCAATTGTGCACACATCTTATAGTAGATTCATCTAGGCTGTATTTCTCCAATTTGTCTGAGACAGTCATGTGAGACAGTATTAAAAGCCTTACTAAAGTTGAGAGATATCACATAGATTGCTTTCCACGTATCCACAATGGCTTGTTACCCTGTCAAAGAAGGATATTCTGATAGTTTTGGTCATGATTTGTTACTTTATCTTCTAGGTGCTTACAAATTGATTATTTGCTACATTATCTTTCTGCGTACCAATCTTACGCTGACTGGTCTGTAATTCCCTGCATTGTCCTCTTTTTATAGATAGGTACTACAATCTCTTCAGTCAGTTCCTTAAGTAACCTACAATGTATTTCATCAGGCCCTGCCAATGTGAAGACATTTAGCTTGTCTAAGCCATTGCTGCATTTGCTGTTATTGTCTTTCCTTCCTTATTGAGTAATGGACCTAGCCTGTCCATGGTCTTCCTCTTGCTTCTCATATATTTGTAAAATGCTTTCTTTTTACCCTTTATATAGCTATAATTAATTTAATCTCATTTTGTGCCTTGGCCTTTCTAATTTTGTCCCTACATGCCTGTGTTGTGTTTTTTTTTTAAATATTCATCCTTTGTAATTTGACCTAGTTTCCACTTTTTGTATGACTCTCATTTTTTTAGTTTCAGGTAATTGAAGATCTACTGGTTAAGCCAGGATGGCCTCTTACCATATTTCATATGTTTCTTTAAAAAATTGCCAGCTGTCCTGAGTTCTTTTCTCTTAGACTTGCTTCCCATGAGTCTTACCTACCAATTCGCTGAGTTTGCTAAAGGTCTTGAAGTGCATTGTCTTTATTCTGCTGTTTATTCCTCCTAGCATTTCATGATCACTTTCACCCACTCTGCCTTCAGATTCCATCCTATTTGTCAGAATCAAATCCGGAATAGCATCTGCCCTAGTCACTTTCTCCACCTTCTGTAATAAAAAGCTGTGTCCAATGCATTCCAAGAACTTGTTGGATAATCTGTTCTCAGATGGATTATTTTCCCAGCAGATGTCTCGTTAGTCAAAGTCTCCCAACCCCACCAAGTCCTGTGGGGTTTTTTTGAATGATCTTGTTAGTTGTTTAAAAAAAAACAACCTCATTCACCTCTTCTTCCTGGTTATGTGTTCTATAGTAGTCACTTACCATGACCACCCTTTTCTTTAACCCTTTCTGTCTTTGCCCAGGGACTTTCAACAGGTCTGCCCTCCGCTTCTATCTCAACCTCAGTGCACTTGTATACATGTTTGATGTACAAGGCAAGATCTTCTCCATCTTTTTTTCATTGAACCAGCTAGTTCCAAGCCCTGCTTCCAAGTCTCTAAAAATTGGGACTGAAGGTTAAGTGTTTAAAATCCCTTTGGTAGCTGTCATCTAGATGACACAATTGCAAACATCTTAAATAAAGTTCTGACAGTCAATGACTAGCGCACATGAATTGCACAGAGTGCATGAATTTGCATAGAAAAGGAAACTGAGGGATTGCAAGCCTTCCCAATATTGTTAAAAAGAGAAGGGAAGGGAAATTGTTGCATGGTTTTTGTTAGCAAAGAGAATCACCTCTGCTCAGAATCCAGCCAATATTGTGCCAGCCTATAAGTCATGCCAGCAGAACAGAGGTAGGGTGGAGGGAAAATCTTGTCTGCCTATGAAAAAATCAGCAAATTGAGCCTTTCCACAGAGAGAAAGAGTATGAGTAGCTGCTATAGCCCTTAATTTAAAATGAAAAAAGTTGGCTAATTATAATGCAATACCGAGGTGTGTTTACAGCACAACGCAAAGTCCCCTGCACCATTTATAGTTATGGTTACCCTAATGAAAAATAAGCAATTTCCACTCTGTTGGGGTGTTTATCGCATAATATCCTGAAGCAGTTAAATAAAATTAAGCAACTCATCAATATTACATCTGCAACAGATGGAGAAAATCTCCATGCATGGATGAGTATTCCCTTTAGTCCTCAAAACAAGATCTTGGGTGCTAGATTTAGTATCTGGCTCTTTGTAAGACATAGCAATAGAAAACCACAGACAACTCCCTATTGACTACTCATCTATGCAGGTACATAGGCAAAGCTTATCCTAGGTAAGGCTGGCAGTGACTTGCCACCTGATCTATTTTTAGACAGTAGCTAATGAATCATTTTTGTCTTGGTTTAAAAACACACATTTTTGGATGAAGAATGTTCCTTCTAAGGGATCCCTCATTGCACAAGTGCAGGAGATAAAGATGCAGAGACTTGCCCAATTTGGAGGATGGCAGAATACCATCATACCAATACCACTTGGTGGTCCAGCCTCACAAATGCAAGCATACCTATGCTTTTCAGCGGTCAATGCAGGCAGATCTGATTGCAGACATATCTAATATATTAATTAATGGAGCAGGTGTGAGTGATTGCAGTATCTGTTCTAGAACAGTCGAAGGAGTTTAGGGGCGGAGCCAAGAGAAGACGATGGTCTAGCACTGTATCATCATTGGTCAGCCTCTGCTACCCTTACTCACTTTGAATATTACTTACATCACGGGTGGCTTCATTGAAGTCAGTGGAACCTTTTGTGAATTAAGGTACTACTCATCATGAGTAAGGGCCCTTTGAGTTAGTCTAGTTAAATTAAATAAAGAATCTAGCTGAATCCTATTGAAAGCTTGCTTACTTCCACCAAAACCCATGGTGGAGTCTGGCTCCTGGAATCTCGGTACCTGTTGCCTGTGAAGTTTAATGCTTGTTTATTCTGATGCTCATTTTTTAATGGGTCATGGGGGAAAATCACAGAAGTAGGAACACTGCAGATTTGGAGAATGAGATTCAACTGTGCGTCTGTTTGCTTTAAGAATTCATACCCTCTTGAAAATGAATCATCAGACCAACACTCTGGCAGCTAGTTTTATGACAAACCTTCTGTTGTCTCTGAGGATCCCTTGACATAAACAGTTTGTTTGAGTACATTTTATTAGACTGGAAAAATAGCATATGTCTAATGTTTTCTAAATCATGTTGTATATTTCTTCTGTGTTACTGCAGAAATGACAATCTCTGTAAAATCTTTCTAAGTTTCATGAAATTCTCTTGTTGGGGAGCAAAACCATATGTTGTTCCCTTCTTCCCTTTCCTCTGGCTTTATGCTTAGCCTGAGGGAGGCTAACATGCTACTGCTGCTGTGGTGAGCAGCTAGCCAGTCAAGAATCCATCCCCTATAATCTCTGATGCCCATCCCCCACTTATATACTATAATTAGGCAAAGAGTTTTTGATCCTTTCCAAATTCTAAGGAAGATGGAAACTTCTTTTTCCTTCCTTTATCCCTTCCCTCTCTCCCGCTTCGTCCCCTTGTATGGGAGAGACTGTTGTTTCAGAGGAAAGCTTTTGCCAAATCCCCTTGTGATCAGTGTGTCAACAGCAGAATTAGCAAAGATCATTCCACCGTCTGTCCATCCTGACAATCTCCCCTGCTGTCTGCACCACTGTGTGTCTACAATCGAAGTGTATGCTTCCGACTTCCTCAGAAAGGGAGGGCAGGGAAAAGCTCAGCAATGCCTGTGAAAGAACACACATGCTCTCTCCTCCCATTGGTTGCCTTTACCATATGGGAGGGTGGTCAGTCAGACTGGTAGGATTCAATTTCTCCAACCATTATCTCAACTTCTAGTACATGCTCATAGAGACTAACTGGTAGTCTGGGGGGGGGGGGGGCAGGGGGATTCCAAATCACTCCTGCTAGAGCTTTCCAAAACAGAATTCTTGTGACTACAGTGGGCACTATGCTGATCTCTAATACTGGTGGGTACTGTGTGTGATCTGCATGTGAGAGAGCAGGCTGTAGAGCAATGTATTACTGTAGTGTAATGGAAAATCACAGTACTTTCCCCTAATTATATGTAGTATACCTGCCAGTCAAGACCCTTTCACCAGAGAGAGAAGCAAAGTAGGGATTTTAGAAGACTTCTAGCTAAAGCAGAGCAGTCTATCATTAACACTCTACTTCTCATCCATCAGGGACTATCTGGAGTACAATTTGAAGGTCTCAGGCAATTTCTCTCTTCAACCTGCAGATATATTATTAGTTTTCAGCTATCTTGCAGCTAGTTTGGGGGAATAATATTGATTGATTGCATTTTGACTTTTGATGGATAATGTGTAGAGCAACCTGTCTGTTTCATCTAGCTAACATGAGCTTTTCTAGATTGAGTGATATTAAACAACACAGTCTAATCATTAACTAAGTTTTCAAAATGATAAAACATCACAGAAATAAATTCTGGTTGTTCACAGCCTCCAAGAACTGTCACACACTTGTATTTCCCTGATTTTAAATGATTTTTTTTTAAAAAGCAGCAAGTCAATCATTTTCAAAGGCTGCCAAAATCATTTGCAGCCAAAAACTGTATGGAGAAATATCAATAATAAATGGCAGGGAGATGTAGCCTTTGTCAGCTCTATTGTGATCTCAAATAATTCCCCCTTCTATTCCCAATTCTATGTTAGGTTTATGGATTTCATATTTCTGTCAGAAATGTTAAAGGTACTGAACATGCTCACATACTATCTATGAAGTTTGATGTAGAACATCTTGCAATATTGGTGAACAAGTATTTTAAGTACCAGTAGGTTCCTGCTTGGCTGGAGGTAGCTTATTAACCTAGATCTCGTCTATTATCTTTGCATAGTTGCTTGAGAGCTGTGGCTGCAGTTGGACGGATTTTACCTTCAGTAGGATTTTTGCCTGAGTAATGAAGTCTGATGACCTTCTTGGTGACTTATATGTATTGGTTGATATTTTTAATGGATTTTTTTTTGACCAGATTCACAGGCACTTTGATACATATTGCACTAATGAAAACTGCAGGGTGCATTGGGCAAATCAATATGTACCCTAAGGATCCCATAGACACAGACTTGGTGCTATTAGAGGGAGGGAGAAAGGCAAAGGGGACATTTGCCTCCCCGCCCAGAAGATCTTCAAGGGGCTCCAAATTATTGTCTGAAATTCCAAAATATGTACAAATTTATACAATGTTAAGCAGTGGAACAGCAGCAGGTTGGTGAGTCTTCATCCTTTATATAAATTATAAAAGCACAGCAAAAACTTTAAACTCTTAGACCCTAGAAAATCTTGGATTTGAACTAGGCCCTGAAATCCTGGAAAATTGTTTGTTTTTCTTAAATAGTGACATCCGGGGCCCCAAAATACTCACTTCCCTCTAATAATGGGATCCTAGAACTGGCCCTGCATAGAAAAAGTGGGGCCAATTTTCAGCCCCCTGTGATGCAGTTTTCCACAATCAAGATGTTGGGCATGAAATTTGGATTTGTGTAGGGTTACCATATTTCAGCAAGCAAAAAAGAGGACGGGAGGAGCCCCACCCCTGTCCTGCCCTAGCCCCGCCCCTGCCCCACCCACTTCCCGCCCCCCTCAGAACCCCCAACCCTCCCCCCTCGCTCTTTGTCCCCTGACTGCCCCCTCCTGGGACCCCTGCCCCTAACTGCCCCCCCAAGACTTCACCCCCTACCTAAGCCTCCCTGCTCCTTGTCCCCTGACTGCCCCCTCCTGAGACCCTCTCCCCAATCCTAACTGGCCACCTCGGACCCTACCCCCTACCTGTGCCCTGATTGCCCCAACCCTTATCCACACCCCCAGACAGAGCCCTGGGACTCCCACACCCCATCCAACCACTCCCCACCCCCTGACAGCCCCCCCCAGAACTCCCGACCCATCTAAACCCCTCTGCTCCCTGTCCCCTGACTGCTCCGATCCCTCTCCCCACCCCTGCCCCCTGACAGCCCCCCCAAAACTCCCAAACACCCACCCCCCACTCCTTGTCCCCTGACTGCCCCCTCCTGGGACCCCTGCTCCTAACTGCCCTCCAGAACCCCACCCCCTACCTAAGACTCCCTGTTCCTTATCCCCTAACTGCCCCCTCCTAAGACCCCCCCCCAAATTCCCCCCCAGGACCCTACCCCCTACCTGTACCCTGACTGCCCAAAACCTTATCCACACTCCCCCCCAGAAAGCTCCCCCCTGAACTCCTGAACCCCCCCCATCTCTTGACTGCCCCATCCAAAACCTCCCTGCCCCTTCTCCTGCCCCCTGGCTCCCTTGTCGTTGCCCTTTGGTTCACCTAAGGGCTCTCTGGGAGCTTGCTGAGTCTCAGCCGTTCTCCCGGCACGCTGAGCAGCAGCGGGGGAGGAGCTCCAGCCTGCCGGAGGCGAATGCAGGGAGGGAGTATTGAGCTATGCTGCAGGGGGGTGGAGGGGGAAGTGGAGGAGGGACTCTCTCGCTGTCGGAGCCCCATGTAAGTAGCACCATCCGGCTGCCCTGTTAGCCGCGAGTGCTCTGCATGGGGGGGGAGGGGAGAGAGGGAAGTCCGGACATTAACAAATTCCCCCCGGACGCTATTTTTAGTTAAAAAATCCGGACATGTCCGGGGGAATCCGGACGAATGGTAACCCTAGATTTGTGTACACATTTGGGATATGAGATGAACAACTCCCTAGGTCTTGATTAGAGCTGGCTGAACCACAGACTTTCTATTTCATGGGAAATTTTGACATATAAAATCTTGTTTTCCTACTGATGCATAACGAAATCATATTTTTGAAACTTCCCATAAAATAAAAAATCCAATTTTTCCATTTAGAAATATTTGTAAAATTTCATTTAAAAATGAAACTTTTTAAAATGATTTTTTAACTTTATATTTTATTTTACATTATTGTAGTTAACTTCATAATGACATATATTATGACATGGCAAGGCATATTATGTGCTACTAACGTTACAATATGCCATAATAGTAAAAGTATTTTATTTTTAAAATGATTAAGGGCAGCTATTTAGTGAAGCTTGAAACATCTTCTCTCTTCTTGCTCAAAGTGTCTCCTATTTTTTGTTGGAATGAAATAATTTGACACTTTGAATTAATGAACAAGAAAAGAAGAATGAACACTCAGTGTACTGATTAGAGGAGCAGCTATTTTGAGGACCCTGATAACATGATTCGAGGCTACCACAAGGACAGTGATGATAAAAGTAAAAATATAAACTGAAATTTCACTGTGAAATGAAATTTCAAATTTTTTCCAAAATGAAAACTCTGGGAATAACAAAAAAAACTTCAAAATAATTTGATTTTGTCACTAGATATTGATGAAAGCAATATGATTTTTTGCAACAACAAAAAAATCAGTTTTACAGAAAAAGCATTTTCCAGTTGAAAACTTTCAACAAAAATGTTCCAGCCAGTTCTAGAGCTGATCCTGCAACCCCACAGAGCAGCTGTCCGAGTGTAAGAATGTGGGATGTGGCTGCAGAGATCATAGATCACTCTCCATTTTGGAGGGTGAGGGCTTGCACTCCAGAGATCAGGGGGTATGAGCCTACAGCAAGATCATGTTGTTGTTCTCTCATGTATGGTTTAAATAAAAATAATGTAACTGATAAAATACAAACTCTCTGCTGTAATATAAAGAACAACAAAAACCGGTCAAAAATTAATTTCAGGGGAACAATTTCTCAGGGAAAGACATGGCTTCATCTAAACATTTTGCTGGATCATGTCAATTTTGATGAAATTTTCAATGGGAAAAAGTCTGGTTTTTTCCACTTTATTATTTTGATTTTTATATTAAACTTACTTTAAAATTATATTTTTACAATACTATAACATTAAACATGTAACATGAAAGTCTAAATTAAATGAATTGAGGTTATCGCAATTAAATGTTTTGATGGTTCCAATTTTTGGGGGGGGATGGTGGTGGGGAGGGCTGGAAGGGAAATTTCTGTTCTGCAGAAAACTTTGAAATTTTGGCTTTTTTTGATCTGACTTAGAATGATTAATTTTTAAATTGAATTTTGGAAATGCCTGTGGAATATAAATGCTGGTTTCCAACTATCACTAAAGGGATGCAAACTCATGTGGATGTGTGTAAAGCCCATGCTTATGTGATCAATCCCAACACTACTGGTGGCTGTGATGTCTTCCAGGGGCACCCAGGGTTGTGAGGCACCTCACTGCCACCTGCCTTTAGCATGATTTTCCACACCCCGGAGAGATGTAGTTATACAGCCCTAACCTCCAGTGTAGACAGAGCTGTTGCCAGGAGAGCTTCGCCACTTGACATATCTACTGCCTCTCAGGGAGGTGGAGTACCTACACCGACTGAAGAATGCCACTGCAGCACTGTATATGTACACAAGCCCAGGAGATAAGTGTCTGCTATCTTCTGCCTGAAAGGAACATATCTGAGGTATGTCACCTCTGGGTGACCTGCCTTAATTCCAAGACCTTAAGAACATAATTTTCAGTGTAGAGCCATGACTTCTTAAATGTTATCCATACAGACATTTCACAATGGTTATGACAATCAGTGAGCTACTGGCTTCTGGTAGAGACCATCTATGCCACACTTCAGTGAACAATGATGGCTATATTAAAGCCTATGCACACCCTGTACCCTGCACGATTAGCATGAAGGGGTCCGTGGGTCACAGAGGGCTAGTGGCATTAACTAAAACAAACTTGAGGAAGGGATAGGATAGCCAGATTTCCAGTTTTTGACCGGAACACCCAGTCGAAAAGGAACTCTGGCAGCTCCAGTCACTACCATTGACCGGGCCATTAAAAGTCCGGTTGGTGTGGGGCTGGCAGGCTCCCTACCCAGCTCTGTGTGGCTCCTAGGAAGTGGTCGGCATGTCCCTCTGACTCCTAGGTGTAGGGGCAGCCATGGCAGCTCTGTATGCTGCCCCTGCCCTGAGTGCCGGCTCCGCAGCTCCCATTGGCTGGGAACCACGGCCAATGGGAGCTGCAGGGGCAGCGCCTGCGGGTGGAGGCAGGGCATGGATCCTCCTGGCCACATCTCTGCCTAGGAGCCGGAGAGACATGCTGGCCACTTCCCAGGAGCTGCCTGAGGTAAGCACTGCCTGGAGCCTGCACCCCTTACCCCCTCCCACATTCCCACCCCTTGCCTCAGCCCTGAGCCCCCCTCCTGGATCCAAACTCCCTCCTGGACTCCACACCTTCTCCCACACTCCTGCCCCAGCCTGGAGCCCCGTCCTGCACTTCAAACTCCTTGGCCCCATCCCAGAGTCTCCTCCTGCACCCCAACCCTTCATCCCAGGCCCCACCCCTGAGCCCACACCCCCAGCTTGAGCCCTCACCCCCCTCCCAGACCCCAACCGCCTACCCCAGCCTGGTGAAAATGAGTGCGAGAGTGAGGGTGGGGAAGAGTGAGTGATGGAGTAAGTGTGGGCGGGGCCATGGGGTAGGAGGCGGGGCAAGGGTGTTCAGTTTTCTGCTATTAGAAAGTTGGCAATCCTAGCAAGGGATGCAAGAGCAGTCACCTGCTGAGTTTTTTGGTGAACAAAAACTTGGTCATGTAATATTGCTTTAGAAGCTGAGTTCCATTTAACTGCATTGCTAAACCACACATCATTTTAGTCACTTGGGGACAGCCGAAGCCCGTTTTGAAAATTTGGCCTCTATTGCGTAAAGGAGCATGTACTTTGTGCTGGTCACTGGGCTACCCTTTATGAATTATTTAATTTTTCAAACAATTAAATAAGTTGTATTAATAAATGGCAAATGTCCTGCTATAAATTGCTGCCCCATATCCCCAGACAGACCTGCTGATAAAAATGTGAGGGTCTGTATGCTAGAGACAGATCCAAAAATCACTGAACATTTTCAGGTTTGTGAATGACTAATGTGCAACTTCATGAGGTTTTAGTATAATTAAGGGATACAAGTAGCTTAGCCCCAAATCTCTTGTGGAGCAGATTTTCTGCAAGTCCTTTATCAGAATAAGAATTAATTTATAAATAATCCTTGTCCATAAGCATTCAAACAATTTTATCCACTTGTTTAAAATGTAGCACGCTCAAACCAGTGATTACAGTGGAGGAGGCTAATGTATACACCCTTGCTGAGCTAATTTGAGTCCACACTCCCACTATGTATTTGTTCATTCATGAAACCCTCATTCAAAGTAAATTGTTGATGGCATACACTGTGAAAATGTACATTTTTCACCCTAAAAGCACAATAGTATGTAAAAGAAGTTCATTAATTCCCCTTGAGCTTGCCAATGCCTCTATCATCTCCAGTGCCAGCCTTAACATACTTTTGCCAGGACTCAGAACCATTTTGCCAGATATTTTCCACCAAACCATCACCATCCTCAAAATTACTGATGCCCAATCCACTTCCCACACGCCCAAACTAGCCTTTGTCCATGATCATCACACCCCATTCTACATGAATGTGAATGAACATCACAATCTCCATGGTTATAAAGAAATAAGCTAAGCACGTGTCTCTAGAACCCAGGTATGTCCCCAAGTAATGCCCATTCCTTTTTCAGCAAACAGAGCTGCTGGTTTTTGTTAAACCCATTCGTAGTAGCTACCTCATAGAGCAGCCAGCTGAGTTGGTGAAATTGACTGGGGGAGGTAGAAGGGAGCACTTCAGGGACTTCCCCCAGGTCTGTCTCTCAGCCGTCACCTCACTCTCCATGAAGTTCCCAGAGAACAGCCCTCTCAAGGCAACCTTCCCCCACATCATGTCTGAGCCATGTTAAGACAGCTGTCGGTGGACAGCCAGAGAGCAGCTCAGCTGGCTCCACAATCATTTGCAGGTGGCTACAGACTGAGGCTAGGGCCAGCATCCATGCTCTTGCTCACCTCTCCCTCATCACAAGTGCGCAGCAAATTGTGGCAGGGTAGGGGAAACCAAAAGAGAGTAAGGGGGAAACATAAAGGAATGTGACCAAGAATGAATAAGCATGGCAGAGAGAGCAAGAGAGCACTAAGGAGAGACAATAACAAGTGGGGAGGAATGAGAGATGCAAAGGGAAGGAGAAAGGCGTACAGTGTACAGGAGAGAGTAGGACAGGATAAAATATTAGAGGGCAGAATGGGCATTTTTTCTGCCCTCTCCTTCCCCCCGCCTTCCCCACAACTTTGGCAAACCCTGTCTGTGCATTCCTTCCCAATCACCTTTCCCCTACATCTTGTTTTGTGCTTTGAAAATCTGTAATCAAACTTTTACTGCAACTATTTTTGAGACAGACTCAAGCAGCTCAAAGTTGCATATTGCCCTTTCTGATTTTTTTTTTTGCATATGAATTCCTCTATTACAGTGTCTTACATGAGGCTTTTTGACAGCTCATGTCCCAGTGAGTTCATCACAAATCCTGAGATCGTTGTCTGTCTTAACTCACTGAAAACATCAAGTAGGTAGTGATTGGTGTGGGTTTTTTTTAAAGCTATCTTCTGCTGCAGTCCCAGTACAGGGCACAGAAAATGTGCACTATAACCAGTGTGTTAGTAACTCCAGCCTATTTTTCATACTGAAGGAAAGCCTGTCTAGTGTGGGGAAGGAGGGGAAAGAGATCTAGACCATCATCTTTATCAGTCCAGCCAGATTTTGTAGTGCATTTGTCTGGGGGAATTCATCAGAGGCAGAATGGTTGCTTTCTCCCTTAGTATTTCTGTGGAGCGCAACACAGGAGCCAAACTTTGCGTTCTTGGGTGGGCTTGCCAATCAGTTTTTTTAAATTGCCCCCCTGCTCTAAAGGATGTAAATACAACAAGCTCACTGAGGAGTTAGGGGTGGGTTAGTGAGCTAATTCTTTGGTATAGTCCCCACATGGACTCATTTTATGTAAAGCATGTGGCGGTTCCGTTCCCTGCAATCCCATCCTCCTGCTGTGGGAGAAATGGAGTTCAGTACCTTGTGCTGGGACCTCTGCTTAGCTGCTAACTTTTAGGAAAGTTTGGCAACTGTCTGAATAAGGTGGGGTTCTGAGGCCACTAGAGAGGTTTAATGCACTGAGATTAATTCAAGCTCTGACACAGACTTGCTCAGTGGCCTTGGGCTAAAGTCTTAAATGGCAGACCACATTTTTCTAATTAACCTTAAGCACCTAAAATTGGAGGGAATTCCAAATTGGAAATAACACCACTGAAGTCAATAGAATTACACCAATGGGAGTGAGAGCAGAATCAGGCCATCTGGTCTGTTGCCTTTATTCTGAAAAGCAGAAATAATGGGGCTTCAATATCTGATGTTGCCCTTTGTAACCAGGGCTGCCCAGAGGATTCAGGGGGCTTGGGGCAAAGCAATTTCGGGGGCCCCTTCCATAACAAAAAATTGCAATACTATAGAATACTATATTCTCATGGAGGCCTCTGCGGGGCCCAAATTGCCCTCTTGCCCGCCCCCCGGGCAGCCCTGTTTGTGACCACCACTGTAGTGAAGAGGTCAGAGGTTTGGTTCACGTCAACACTTGCATTAGGTGGTTCTCCAGTGACCCAGCATGTGAGGATGTATTCAGCCTTATTTGCTTGAAATTATTTTATTTTTCAATTTTGGCTGAACTTTTGGTATGTCTGCAACTTGTTTTCCAATTTGGCTGAATTGATGGGACAGGACTATGTCATGCTGCATCTTAACAACATTGAAAGCTCCAATAAGTGCAATTTGTGCTAAAGTTGATGGATGAAGAAATATCATTAAGAGTTAATAGCGAACAGCAGAATTTTTCTGAATACACAGAGCCACATTCTGATTGGTGCAAATGAAATCAGAGTCTGGCCCGCAGTAATTAAAATCTTTTCTAAACTCCCTTTGGCAAGGTGCAAAGAAATCCTCTTCATTCCGGATGACTAAAAATAAATCCTATTTTGAGTTTAAGAAGTGGCAGCATGACTGAAATGAGACATTCACTTTCATTCATGTTTGCTGTCTATTAATCTGTTCTCTTCACCCTCAGTAGAGTATGACTCAGAATCGCTCATTGTCTTATTCCCTGCAACTGTGTGTTTTGACTTTAAATTCAGCTGTCTGACGCAAAGCAGTGCTGAAATCATGACAGTTTGATCCAGCAAGCTCCCAGAAGACTCTTGATCTTTGCCGGCTGGTAAATGTAACTCGCTCATAGCAGTTATGCAAAACAGATATTGATATTTTTACACCAAATGTTGGGAAGACGATGTCATATGCCTGTGAAGGCATCTAAACTACTGGGGGGGAGGGGGCGGAGGAAACAGGAAGGGGATAAAAATACTTTGCTAATTAAAAGAAAAGGCACATTTTAATTTGTTAGATTGTATTTCTGCCTTACACATTACCCTCCTCGGGGGCTGAACTGGAAAAGAATAGTGGAACTCTAGTCATGCTGATTTTGCTCCCTCCTTTACATTCTCCTTCTTGTGGTGGGCTCTGTCCCCTTCTCCCTTCTATGGTGGCTGCTGACCTCATTTTGGCACATTGGGTTTGAACACATGGTTTCTGGAGTTCGAACTGATACAAAGGAGCCATAAGGCAACAACCAGTTGGGCCCCAAGAGGCAGTATTGTCTAGTGGATCTAGCACTGGACTAAAACTCAGGAATATTGAGGTCCATTCCAAGCTCTGCTACTGGCTTTGGGCAAGTCACTGTGCTCAGCACAATGGAGCCCTGCTCTCTATTTGAGTCCCTAGGTGGTAGTGTAATAGTGCCCTAACTACATAATAATAGTCTTATCCCAATCGCTATCTGGGGTGGGAAGGTGCTGAGGTTTCATTGTGACAGTCCCTAGCATATGAAGCATGTCTCCTAGAACTCTACCTTGCCTGAATCCTCTCCAATGCTTAAAATCAAAATAATCATGGTCACTCATGGGTCATGGTGTCGGGCCTCTCTTTCCAATAATCTTATTCTATCTCTATTTGGGTTTGAATATGTTATTCTCTTGTGTTTGATTTTCTGCTCAGCTCCCTGGGCATGTTGGTGCCACAGGACGGGGTTGTGGGAGTAGAAGCAGGTTCTATGGAACTATTGTTATGATATGCAAATACTCCATCTTGGCTAGTCTGTTATGGTTTTGTAGATTCCTGTTGTGGGAGTGATCTTGGTTCCTAAGCAACATAGGCAAGGAAGAGTGGAAGAAATCAAACTCTTTGAGCACAACTCTGAACTAAATCATTGTGGAGAATGAGCGAGAGAGCTGTATTGTTTTGTATGACTATTATATGTACTCAGTTTCTCTGCCTGATATTATTCTGTCTGACCACACAGAATTAAATCAAAGGATGCTAGGAAATGAGCAGGAAATGAAACAGTGACAGAGATAAGATATCACCAAGGAAAATGCCAAAGGGCCTTAAGAGAATAATGGAGGAGCTATGAATTCAGGGATGCCCAGCTGCCTGACTTTAAGATTAAAAGCAAAACAAAACAATCCCTCCTAAACGAAATGGTTAGAGCCCTGCCTAGAAAGGAAAGGTGGGGGTGAGTGGGCAGCAGCTGCTCAGGATAGAGACTGAGAGAGATGCGGCGTATTCTGTGACTGCCAATATCTCCAAGCCCCTGAGTAGGGGTGTTTGGACTGAGTGGAACTTGTCAAAACTTTCAAGGAAAGGATAATGTTTAGGTGAGACCCATGTCTGTAGGCATTTAGCTGTTTTAACTCACTTCTCTGAAGGTATGTACCTTTGGGTGATTCAATCATACTGTGTTTTGAATAAGCTGTTTTGAGTCCCTTTAATCAGCTACTGATCCTAGGATCCCAGAAGGAAAGTTCTTGCAGGTGCCAAATATAATTGAGCTTGTTTCTCTCATAGGGGGCTGCAAGCTAGAACCTTAGTCTAAGAGTGGGCTTCCATCCACAGCCTGAAACCTGTCACCACAGGGATGCACTTGAGAGGGACTAAAACGGGTCTAAAGCACAACTTGCCCTGTAACAGTCACAACCAGACAAGGGGAGAGCCCATCACTGGTACTGGAAGTTACTTATGTGTATATGAGGACAGACTTTTCCCATCGCCTTGGGGACACGAGAGCTTGCACTTCACACAGGACTTGATTTTTTGATCTTGCTTACCCCAGTTTAACTGATGTAATTCCACTTAACTGGAGTTACTGTGGTGTTTGGATACAACAGTTACTCGTGATTTACACCAGAAAAACAAAACAGAATTGGGTGCTCAGCAGAATATCCGAAAGGAAAGGACTACGAGGTCAGTGCAGTTGCTGTAGATATTCACCCATGTATCAGAAGTCAGAGTTAGGCTTCTTTTTTAAATTCAAGCAGAATAAGATCCTTAACATGTAAATGTTGGATGCAAGTGGATTTTGCTGTTCCCAGAGACCTGTGTTCTAGAAGTGTCCATGTGGAATGAGCGCTAGCTGATCAGTGAGGCATGTTGGCCAGGCTGGCTTTGAACCTATTGAATCCTATTGCAGTGTGGAATTTCTCCCATTGAACTAGGACCCCCCAGACTCTTGCCCTACTCTGCCTCTTTGGTCCTTCGGGATTGTCCTTACAACCTGAAACCAGCAAAGCGCTAACTTTTTCCTTAACTTGTTCTTTTATTGTTTTTCTGTATGAATCAGACAATGAAATGTGAGCCTTTTATTCTGAACTAAGTTTATTGAGGTCAGAGAGATTTGCATACAAATATGTCTGATCTTTTGAGCACCAACCATGTGCAGGAAATAAGTGGTCCAATATAGGACTAAAGTTTGATGTCAAATGTATGTATTAAGTAAAATATCCATAGCTGCAATTAGAGAGACTAGGTGGGTGAGGTAATATCCTTTATCGGACCAACTTCTGTCTACCATGACTCATTTTCTGAGTTAAGGAAAAGCTCCATTTCCCCCCGCCCCTGAAGAAAAGATGTTATGGATATTGATGTCAGATAAGAAAGCAATTTCAAAATGTTGTGGCTGCATATAAACTGTGCATTTACAGTAAATTATTTTTAGTTGCCAGCGGGAGAGAGTGACAAAAAAATCCAATTTACTTCAGTATTGACACAATCCCGTTTTATTTTTAAGCAGCACTGACCTTTGTTGACACCAATTATATGAACTAGGAAATAGACTGAAGTTAACTCTTCACAAACTGCAAATCACTTTGGTGTTGGCAAATATAGTTACATCAACAAATAAGCATGCTGCCAGTTGTTGTTTATTACTTACACCACCCCAGATCAGGGCCTCATTGTGCTACAGGTTGTGCATACAACCTGGGGGGGAGGGATAGCTCAGTGGTTTGAACATTGGCCTGCTAAACCCAGGGTTGTGAGTTCAATCCTTGAGGGGGCCACTTGGGGATCTGGGGCAAAAATCAGTACTTGGTCCTGCTAGTGAAGGCAGGAGGCTGGACTTGATGACCTTTCAAGGTCCCTTCCAGTTCTAGGAGATGGGATATCTCCATGAATTATTATATTGTGAGAGATGGATCCTGCCACTAAGAGCTTAGTCTGAATAGACAAAATAGAGAAAGGGTGCGAAAGGTAACATGAGCACAGAGAGGGGAAGAAACTTGGCCAAGGTCAACCAGCAAGTCAGGGCTGAGATGGTAATAGAACCCAGATATTCCTACTCCCAGTCCTCTAGACCATGCTGTCTCTCACTTGTTTTCCAGCAGCAGCGCATCCAAATTTTGATTCCCCCCCCCTCTCCATTCTTACCACCTTGATAGTGCTATACGGGACACTCACAATCTGAAGTCATTTTGGTTTTGTTTAAAAAAAAAAGGGGAGGGGGGATTTTCCCCCTAACATGTGACATAAAATCTCTTTTTAAAGTTTACTCTCACACAAGGTTCTGAGTATCTTAGCTTTTACTTCATGCAGAGCCAGGTAGGGTGGAAACTTTACAGTAACTCCTCATTTAACGTTGTAGTTATGTTCCTGAAAAATGTGACTTTAAGCGAAACGATGTTAAGTGAATCCAATTTCCTCATAAGAATTAATGTAAATGAGCGGGTTAGGTTCCAGGGAAAATTTTTTCGCCAGACAAAAGACTATATTATTTATATATACTCTTTATATAAACTTATACTCTTTCTGTGTGTGCATATATATATATATATATATATATATATATATATATATGCACACACAGAAAGAGTATAAGTTTTAAACAAACAATTTAATACTGGTACACAGTGATGATGACTGTGAAGCTTGGTTGAGGTGGAGGAGTCAGAGGGTGGGATATTTCCCAGGGAATGCTTTACTGCTAAATGATGAACTAGCAATTGGCAGAGCCCTCAAGGGTTAACTCTCACACTCTACAAGGCAGCAGGAATGGAGGGAGGGGAGACGGCATCGCAGACAGAGACAGAGACACACGCTGTGTGTGAGAGAGAGAGATGCACATTTCACCTTTAAGTACATTGACCCTACTCTTAAGTACACTGCTTTGTTAATTAGATCATCTTACTGAGACCGTAGCTGCTGCCAGCAAGCTCCCTCCATCCTGAGCCCTGTCGTGTCCCCCCCCCTGCTCTATGGAAGATGGGGTAAGCGGGGTGCAGGAGCAGGGGGGAGGGGGACATCCTGACAGCCCCCCTCTTCCTCTCCTCCCCTCTGCACAGCAAGCAGGAGTCTCGGGGAGCAGCTCCAAGGCGGAGGGCAGGAACAGCACATGGCAGTGCGGGAAGGGACAGCTGACCTGCCGGCAATTTATAGCCTGCTGGGCAGCTGCTGCACAGAGAATTTAGGGGAGCAGGGAGCTGATAGGGGGAGCTGATGGGGGGCTGCCGGTCCACCCTGGGTCCAAGCCCCCACCAACTAGCTGCAACAGGCCGCTCTTCCTGCAAGCAGAGGACAAAGCAGGCAGCTGCCAAATGACGTTAGAAGGGAGCACTGCACAACTTTAAACGAGCCTCTTCCCTAATAGATCAGCAATGTAACAACGAAACAACATTAACTGGGACGACTTTAAGTGAGGAGTTACTGTACTTACTTTATTAATGGATATACATCTGGGGCTCTCACTTAAACTCTATCTACACTACAAAACACGCCATAAAGACAGCATTTTTAAAACATTGGATTTGACTATTGTGGTTTTGCCCCAAGTGTAGTGGAGAGCATAATATGGCTAAAATGCTTTTGAAAAGCACTGGCAAGATGTGATTACTTAGTAAGGGATTTCAGGCTGTTACAATGTATGTTTATCCTACCCATGTCCATAGAATGGAATGGTAGTCCTGAAACCCTTGCTCATGCATGTAGTGCCATTGACTTCAATAGAAGTGGAGACTTCACAGTATCTCTTTAGAGACACTCAGCATCCTACGACACTGGGGCCTCAGGCCCAGATTCACAAAGATTCTTAGATGCCTAGCATCCATTGATTTCAACTGAGAGTAAGTGGTATAAGGAGAGACATGATTTAGGGGCCCTGAATGACTGACATCTTGAGGAAGGAAAAAGCTGCAGTAGCTGATATATTTCCAAAACCAGTGAATGATGCTGGTCCTATCTCTAGAGGTTCAAGAGAGCAGGTTAAGGTTATCCATGCTACTGATAACACAGGGGACAAGGATATATTTGTGTAAGTGAAAAGAACAAAGATTATGTTTGGCTCATAAGGCTTCAATGCCACTGTAGAATTATTGCGGTACAGAGTGACTTTGCTGCAGTGGGAAATATGTCTCAGAGAAGGCTAATGCCTCAAAGTATTCTTTAGGATGTTGGAGGAGTGTACCTATAACTGTAGCCTCTTGAGAGTGACGAATCCATGCTGAGTGAGACGGTGTATTGTATTCGGCAATCCATTCCACAGTTGCTTAATCCAGGCCACAATTTAGCTGGACTGTGTGGGGGAAATAGGTAACACAACACTGCTCAGCAGTCAGTAAAGCAGAGAACCAACAAGCTACACGGCATACGTCAAACGTCTCAAATGAGGAAAATCACTTTTGTGTACATTGCAACTGAATCATTGTCACTCTCCTATCAGCAGGGAAGCTGCAAAGGGCCACAGTTCTCCTTGTCCCTTCCTCACCATTTGGGTTGAGGTCTTAACAGAAAGTGCTGGATTTTGTCCAGATCCAGAATAGGGAACGCAATGGGGAAAAAAGGCTCTCCCTTGTGTATCTATACAGGAACCAGACACAGCATGGCCCTGTATTTTACCATAGTATTACATTAGGTGAAAAGGAAGAGAGGACTGTTACACCTTTTAGAGGTCCATGTCAGGTACACTAAATGCAATGAGTGTAGTGGGTGGGTGGTTTCAGGGTAGAGTTTTTCTCTGCCTTTCTGTTCCTTATGACAATTTAATTTAGTAATATTTATTGGTTTGGAAGGGGCATTCATCCTAGTTTTTCATTTTGTGCTGTAAAAGGTCAGAATTGTCAAGAAAGATTTATTTAGGGGAAAGGGAGTAGCTGAAGCACACTGACCATTATTAAATAGAAAGGAAGTAGAAGGAATTCACTAACATTCAGAACTACAGTTCAAGGAATGGCTTTTACCTGTGCATTATATTTTGTGCTTGCTGATTTATAGCCAAGGAGTATTTTTGTCCTATTGCCTACATGTAAAAGCTTTGGTATGCTGATAACTGAGTGTAGAGTTTACTAAAATGACACATCATTGTTTACATGTCATTAAGTTAATAATTGGGCGGGAGAAGTGTGAGCCTTTCCTACCCACTTCTGCACCCAGAAGGAAACAAAAGCAGGACAGAGTGGGAGAGCTAGTCCTGTACCTTTGTTCCACCCTAAAGCCAAGAGCCATTCTGTTATGATGGGATGCAATAGAAACTACATTGTACTCTGCACTTCTATGCAGAGGCTTTGGCCAGTGAATTAGTGTAGTGGAATGGCTACACCACCTCCTCCACAGTGCATACAATATGCAGGTGGTGTGGAAACACTCTTTCATGCCTGTGTTTTTCCCCTCACCACTGCTTTTTTTTTTTTGGCGGGGGGGGGGGGGGGGGTGTCTTCTATGCCAGCTCAGAGGGAGATGGGAATGGCAGGATTGACCCTTATGAGATTAAGTGGGAGTTTCATGAACGTTTCATGATGGCCTGTTCAAGCACTTCTGAAAATCCCACTCAAACTGTGGAGGGCCAGCTCCTGAGAGGCACAGTGGCCCCACAGGAAAGGCATATGCAAAACTGGGCAATAGATAGTCTGACCCTGTGTATCATGTGAGCCCTTCCATACCATGTCCTAATCCTTGGCCAGCAGTGCACATGCTTTATAAAACTCATATATTTCTACTTTGCTATCCAGTCTTTGCACATGTAGTCCGGTCACCTGTGTGGGCCTATTGAAATCTAACTGAAAACAGTAGGGTGGGCTCTTTCCACATTCATGGCAGGGGCTGTACACAGTTTAAAAGCTGGAGTAGGTGTATGCTGACTTTATAAACTGAAAGCATTTATTATTGTATTAGATTAGAAAAATAATTTCTTAACCATTTTGGCTGGTATGCTCAAAAAGGGTGCTGGGAGTTGAAAGTCACGATGCCATCTATTAATTGTATGCAGATCACAGAATGTTCATTGTAGTTTTTTTTTATTTTTGTTGAGGGGTTTTTCCCAGTGTTCTTGTCTCTGTTATTCAGAAGGTCTCTTTGGCCCTGAGTCTTTCTGATTCCATGAATTCTGTAGTGTTCTCCAGAGGCAGACAGAGGGCATAATTGTACAGAAGAATTATCTCAAAAATAGCCCAAACTTATTTTTCTCCAGCATTCTCTCAACAGCTCCGCCGTGCTTGTGGTTTGTGACTGGGTGAGGTGACGTCAATGTGGCAGTGCAGAGTCAGGTGATGTACAGTATAAGCAGAGGGAGCTGTCCTAGTGCTGAAAACAGTCCACAAACTCGCAGCAAAAAGACAAGGAAGATCATGCTTTGGGTTCGCTCTGCTATCTAAGTCACACAGGTAAGGGAGCTTTTTTCTTTGTACTTTCAAAGACTGAATGTAAAGTTGTTTGTTCAGAGCTTTTCCCATTCCACGCTACACTAGGAAACCAGCACAATTAGGGACCATAACAACCTGATGCACTTCATTTAGCATAGAAATAGTGTTTTCCAGATGGGTGAATCTTTCTCTTTTTTATTCTTACCTATGATTTAGATATGGATTTAAAAATAATTAAAAGGACATAATTAAAATACTGAATAAGTGGGAAAAGTTAATGGTTCTACAGCTAGTGATTACAATTTGACATCAGCTTCATTTGTTCGCTGAAGCTATCAAACATCATGTAATGTTGCTCTTTGTGATTTCATTCACTCTCAATGGTTCACTGACATGTTTAAAATAATTGTGTAAAATAAGAGGTTGCCTTGGATACATGTACAATTCAATTAATCTTCCACTCATCTAAACAATCAAGTATGTCAATTTAGAAACCACTTGATTTACAAAATACTGAAATTAATCTTAATATGAACCCTAATTTGTATATTAGCAATAAGAAAAACTTTAAAGAAAGCTAATTGACTGCAACCATTTTTAATTGCTCAAAAAGCAAAGAAGTGATGAAGAGGGTGTGTTGCATTTTCACATTTTCCTTAGACAATTCCCATAGGGATTCCTGCTGTAGCTCACAGAGCATTACGAATTCTGTGCGAGTTCCATAGGAAAGCTTATGAGTTTTCATGCAAAATTTTAATTGGAAATATTATATTCCCATTAGAGCACCATGTGAATCTATAGGAAAGGGCTCAAGGGGAAATATGCTGCCATGGAAACACCCCAGAAAGGGAATTTTGTTTTTGGTTGTTTGCCTCTTTGCAGAAGACCCTCTGTCACTCTGCATTTCCTTTGACAGTACACATTACACTGAGAACTCAATCCCCTCATTTTACAAATGGTGACTACTTAATTTGATGGATAAGAGTCTGGGTAAGAGATGACTTCTCTCTTTGTTAGGTGCTAACAGGACAGATTGCACAAAACAGACTAGCACCACAATTCTACAGCTGTTGGGAAAACAGCTGTTTTATCGTAATGTGCTTTAAAAAGAATAATACAGAATGTTTTTTATAGATTTGACATCATGAAAAACGTACTCTATTTTTCTCATATTTATAAAATAGGGTTGGGGAGGAGCCTATTTTCCCTAAATAAGGTATTACATTTAATGAACTGATTTTTGTAATCTAGTTTCAGAGGTTTTAAAACAAATTATATCCAACTGTTATTTTCAAATATTTCAAATATCATCTACCAATACATTGGAAGTGAAACTGATCCAGACAGAAGTGCATATGAAATATTCAGAAAGGAATTCATAAGATATCATTTCTCAAAATGAAATCTTTTTTAAATAAAATACTACTAGAATGCCAGCCTAAACTTTGCCTGTGTTTCTCTTTCATGATTTTCCTAAGTTTTACAGAGGATATAATACTATATAAATAGCACGTACTGTCAGAAGCTGAATTAATCATCTTAATCAGAGGGAGGATTTTAGTGGACTGTTTTACCTGGAAGATCTAGATCTATTATTATGAAATAATTTTTCAGCAACTGAAAATGCATAGTATTTTATTTATTAATAAACTAAAGATTAATCAGTGACCAACTTCTCCATAAAAACATTAGCTTCATTCTATTGCAACTATAGATTCTAATCAACATAAAAATGGTAACTGTGCAGGGTTTTGTGGGGTTTTTTGGACTGATTTTATCCCTTTCAAAGCTAAAGCCTTTTCCATAACAGAAGGTACACGGTTCTCTTGCTTTTGTTTAAGTATAAAAAGAGATGGTGTTATTGATTGCTCTGAAATAATCCATTCTGGAGTATTAATACTTGATTGGATAAAATATTTGATATTCACAATGATAATTTGCTGCAGGCATGGAGGGAAAAAAAGCAATTGTGGGTAACTGAGGCTACTTTATTTTGTCAAATTATTTCATGTTAAACTACAATAAAGAATCATCTGGATGGAAATCCTATGTGTGAACTGAAGAGAACATATCTACTGTTACAGCCATGGGTAAATTCTAGTCTATGTAGGTCCTTCTACTAGTATGAATCACTAACATCTTACCAGGATGTTTTCCATAGGCTCATGGGAAAAGTGAATGAAACAAAACAAGTCAATTAAGCTCAGTGTTTTTTTCTATCCTCACCATTTTTCTCATTTACTGTACTTTATTCATGACAGATGGAATAATATAATTGAATTGGGTAAAATAGACTGGTATTTGTTATAGCCAAGTCCTGTGAGGTGCTAAGTATCTCCTGGGAGTGGAGTCTTTAACCTCAGTTGGTGCTGGGAACCCTCAGCACCTTGAAGTATTGGGCCTTTTATAGAATGTTGCAATGGCATGACTGTGTTACTCATATGTGATGGGTATAATATTTTCACTTATTTTACTTCTGTTTTTTTATAGAGCAAAATTCTCTGGTGCCGTGCACCTCCACTAATTCATGGAGCTTTCACCCATCAGAGAATTAGGCCCGTAATGCCAAGATTCTACATGTGTATCTATCCTACTTGCTTGAAGTGAATGACAAAACACCCATTTTTATTTCAAAGCAAAAGTGAAAGACTGTTTAGCCACCACAGAAGAAATTGCCACTCAGTCTGGGCCTGACCAAGTCCATTTAAAAACAACAATTTAGGAAGACATCAACATATGATACCCTTAAGGGGCAGAATAGATTAACCCACAAAGGGTCTTAGCTTTCCTCACTGCCTATGGAAAAATTAACAAACTTGTTTATTATTAATATTTTTGAAAAGCAGCATAAGGGAATATTTTAATATTTTTAAAATATTAATACAAGTAAACATATAAATCACCTCATGATTTTATTGGCCAGATTCTCCACTCTACCACATTGGCGTTAGCCTGGAATAAAACCATTCAGTGGAGTCAGTGTAGCAGACTGGACAACTGGGCAACAGGATTCTATGTACAGTTTATCACTAAGCTTGTATTAATATTTTAGACCAAATTTTCAAATGCTGATGCTCAAATCAGTATCTAGATCAGGGGTATGCAACCTATGGCACGCATGCCAGAGGCGGCACTTTCAGTGGCACTCACACTGCCCGGGTCCTGGCCACCAGTCCGGGGGGGCTCTGCATTTTAATTTAATTTTAAATGAAGCTTCTTAAACAGTTTAAAAACCTTATTTACTTTACATACAACTATCGTTTAGTTATATATTAAAGACTTATAGAAAGAGACCTTCTAAAAACGTTAAAATGTATTACTGGCACGCAAAATCTTAAATTAGAGTGAATAAATGAAGACTCGTCACACCACTTCTGAAAGGTTGCCGACCCCTGATTTAGATGCATAAATGGGTATTTTATGAATTATGTAGGATTTACGTTTTCTGTTTAGATTGGAAAATCAAGCTCCTTTATATATAAATTAATTTTATTAGGGACTTTTACCTGCCATAGTATGAAAATGGTTTTATCATTTCAAACCAATAGGTTCCAGTATCCTTATCAAAGGAATGACCTGAAGGACTTCCAGATAAACTCACAATAAATCTAGGGTTGCCATAAAGGGATCATATGGGAATTCTATTTGCTTTTCATAATTAATAAAAACATAAATACCATGAGTTCCAGTTCAAAGCAGCAATCTCAAATTTGCTTTTGCTTTGCACTTTACTAACTATTTCTGTATGTTAACTATCCCTTTTCTTTATTTTAAGGAAAGATTTCTAATATGGCAGATGCTAAAACCTGCTGGCTTGGAGCAGTCTCCTCTCTCACCCTTTTCTTTGTTCTAATCTGTTGTGTTGATGCAGCTTCAATCGAACCTTATCAGCTGCTTCAGAAAAACCCAGACTACTTAGTGAAAAATTTACAAAGGCTCCCAAGCCCAGATATGATCAAAGCCTTGGAATATATAGAAAATCTCCGCAAACAAGCTAACAAGGGAGAAAATGGCCCAGACTACAATTTCTATCAAGGTGCCCCATTTCTTCTGCAGCAGAAAGAAAGCAAAGATCAGAGCCACCTAGCAGATAATATTAGAGATTCTCTGACTGAAGATGAGTCACAATGGGTTAGGTCAATGTTGGAAGCCTTGAGGCAAACAGAAAAAGAGTCAAAGGCTGGATCAAAAGAAAATAAACCATATACTATGAGTTCAGATAACTTTCCAGCTGGCGTGAGTGATGATTATGAGGCTTATAAGTGGCCTGAGAGACGACACAAATATGTCAAAATGCCACATGTACATGATGAAGAAAGTTCAAGAGACAGTCCTTTCAAGCGCACCAATGAAATAGTAGAAGAACAATATACACCCCAAAGCCTTGCTACTTTGGAGTCTGTCTTTCAGGAGCTGGGGAAGATGACAGGACCAAATAATCACAAAAAAGAGAGGCTGGATGAGGATCAGAAATTGTACACAGAAGATGAAGATGATGTATATAAAGTGAATAATATTGCTTATGAAGATGTAGTGGGAGGAGAAGACTGGAATCCAATAGAGGAAAAAGTGGAAAGCCAAACACAAGAAGAGATAAAAGATCGTAAAGAGGAAATTGATAAAAATGAAGAAGTGATTGATGATGAAATGAAGAGATCAGGGAAACAAGGCTTCCTGGAGGATGAAATGGGGAGAGACAGTAAAGATCAAATGTCAGATGACATTACAAAGCTAATGAATTATTATCTGAAGAGGCTGATGAGCAATATTGGAAATGGCAGGTTAAGGACTGGACATGAAGAAAAAAGGGCAGGTACATTTTTGGAAAAACTTGATCCTCAGTCTATCTCTCAACTAATAGAAATCTCAAGGAATTTACAAATCCCTCCAGAGGATTTACTAGACATGTTGAAAACTGGAGAAAAGCAGCAGCAGAATGAAAGGGTGGAGACAGAGCAAGAACCAGAGCTCCCAGAAGATCTTGAGGATGACATCTCTGAAACAAATCTAGACCACACAGATAGATTTAAAAATAAAATGAACCCTAAAAATGGTTACATGAAGCAGCCAATTAATGTTATGCCAGATAATCTACCTGAAGACCTCAATATTGAAGATATTGTCAATCTTTTAGGGACTGATAATTTAGCTAATCAGAAAACCTCCTACTTTGTAAATCAGCTTAATGAAGAGAACAGTTTTCCAAGACTTTCCTACATTCCCAGAAGATCTAAAGGATATCAACTTCCTAAAGCTGCTTGGATTAATGATTTGGAAAGACGACAAACGGAATACGAAAAACTAAATGAAAAAGATGAAGAACTAGCAGATTACTTGGCAAATATGTTGGCAAAATACCCTGAAGTTATCAATACAAACCAGCTGAAACGTGTTCCAGTTTCATCTGAAAATGATCAACAGGAAGATGACCAGCTTGAGCAAGCAATCAAAGAACATCTAAATCAGCTGGGACCACAAGAATCTGATAAACTAGCCTCACTCAGCAAAAGGCTGTCCATGGCCCGGGAGAATGACGACACACAAAACAGGCAGTATCTGGATGAAGATATGCTAGTAAAGGTGCTAGAGTACCTAAACCAGGAGCAATCAGACAAAGGAAGAGATCACATTACTAAAAGGGCAATGGAAAATATGTAATTGTTACCCAAATATAATTTTTCTGCAATGTTTTGATTTTTACCCCAGTTCATTTGTGATTTCCCCCCCAAACAACTTGCAGTTACCATTGAACAGTCTGCATAACTTTCTCAGAGCTGTTATTGTTTATGGATATACATATATGTTATAAATCTTGGATCAAGTAACAAATTGGTTCAATTGTTTTAAGGAGCAGGGTTACGAATTTTAGTAAAATTGTAATATGTAAACAAATGACCATTGCATTGTTGATAAAACATGATAAATGAACAGTGCTATCATATTTGAAGTTTTTTAAATTAATTCAATTATTTTGTTACTGTCTGTAATGTTTTTTTGTGGAGTACTGAATAAAAATACAGCATATATATAGTTTTATTTATAAGGCTTTTTCTATTCTGTGTTTTATTGTTGATGAATAAATATTATTTCTGGACAATAGACTGTGTTTCTTTATGACAGTTGATAGAATGTGATTTTTAGGAGAAAACTTTTTACTTCGATATCCAATCTTCCTAGCTTTAACTGATGTTTTTAAATTACTCAGCAGCAAATATTTCTGGCCTTTTGGGCTACACAGTCATGTACTGGCCTGATTGGTGAAGGTGCTGAGCAATTGCAGTTCTCCTGGTATCATGTGAAGCTGAGGCTGCATGGAATCTTTTGAAAATCTGGCCACATAAGAAGATTGGTTATGGATCTAGGGGAGGCTGATCTATTCAGCAGAAAAGACGCACTACACTGGAAGCCTATAAAATATATAAAACCAAATGAAACCAAACTTTTCATGACAATTCTACATCCAAGCAGGAAAGGGAAAGCTCCGGCAAGTAGGTTCTTCAAAATATCATAAATTTTCCATATGTTGCTGTGTAGCAATGAGGCGTTAACTCACAGCTATGAGCTAAAACAACTTATTTTTGTGATTATGGTAGCACAATGGATGGGGATTCCTTCCTTATATACTTTTTGTGTTTATAAAAATGATTACTGCTTCCCTTACCATTTAAAAAAGTTTTGGCTATTATGGCCCCCCTCTGCATGGAAGTTTGTTCCATTAATTAGGATCCTGGTAAAGGCAAATGGCTGCCATAAATGTCTTTCCTGGGTTATGTATGAGTCAAGGAAGAATTTAATAGCGATATATAGCCCTGGACCCTTTAAAATTTTTCTCCAGATCTTGTTAAGGCCTTTTAGAGGACTCCCTGAAAATTCTAAGGCTCTGTTCCTCCAAACGCTTATGCATATGAGCCGTCCACTGATTTTCAGGGGGCCTATTCATGGGCGTAGTTAAAGTATGTCCAGGACTGAGGACAAAGTAGGGTTCCTCCCATATTCTCAAGCATCTGATCACTACTTATGATGAATGGGTGTGGGAGGGTATGGTTTTAGCAGGACTGGGTCACAAAATAGCTAATAAAGATACTACACAAATGCTGCAGAGTGAAACGGTTATTTTAGGTCTCATCATTATCCTGTTCAACTGCAGTTTATCAGGGTTCCACTACAGTCCTTGCTTTGGGCTAGATTTTTTGTTAAAAAAATTTCTGTTAGTTGTGGTGACTTTACTTTCTTAAAACAGTTCATGTTACAGTTTTTTTGTGTGTTTGTTTTTAATTATCTGATTGGCTAATGTACTAATTCCATACCGATATTGATTCAGCTGGAAGAAACTATAACATGATTAGAAGTCTTTAAAAAAAGTTAGGAATTAATCTACTGCTTGCAGTTCTCAATAAGTAGTAACCATCAGGTTGTTTCCAAAGGACATATATTCCACAGGTAGCTGTCTTCAGCAAATACTGATCTTCTGTTTTGTATAATATGACGTAAATGCTAAACCACAGAATGACTGGAATGAATCCTGCCACTCTCATGTTAAAGTTCAACTTAAAAATTTCCAGAAGACATGATCTCATTAGACAATACTATGCGATTCCATATTTTGCCTGTGCTCTAAAACTTATTTTCCTCATAACAGAAAAGATTTATAGCAGTGGAAATAAGCCATAGCCAGTGCTCAGCCCAAGTAGAGTGACAGTAAAAGAACATGTTCTCTATTATTAACTAGGCCCGGGATGGAATCCTCCACTCCAGACTGGGATACCAGGCATGTGGCCAGTCCAGACACAGGATATAATGGGAGTAGCAGAGGCAGCCCCCACCCCCACTTCCTCCAAACAATGTCTCACATGGATCCAAAGTGGCAACACTTACTCACTTTCCCCTTCTATACTCTAAAGTACAGCGTTGCCATAGCACTCTACTGAATAGTGTGCCATCTCCTAGCAGAGGTTCTCTAGGGCTTGGCCCATTGCTCTGGCAGTAACATTGTTTTCACTGCATTTGTGCCTCTAAGTCAGTGGTGGGCAACCTGCAGCCCATCAGGGTAATCCGCCTGCAGGCTGTCAGACAGTTTGTTTATATTTGCACGTCCACCTGCAGCTCCCAGTGGCCGCGGTTCGCCATTCCATGCAAATGTAAACAAACTGTCTGACAGCCTGCCGGCGGATTACCCTGATGGGCTGCAGGTTGCCCACCACTGACTTAGAGGCACAAATGCAGTGAAAACAATGTTACTGCCAGAGCAATGGGCCAAGCCCTAGAGAACCGTGCAAATGTAAACAAACTGCCTGGCGGCCCACCAGTGGGTTACCCTCACAGGCTGCGTGCAGGCTGCAGGTTGCCCAGCACTGCTCTAAGTGACCATACCAGGCCAATTGGGATTTACCATCAGGATCCAGGCCTACGTCTCTGCCATTGAGCCCACCTGGTGTGTTTGTCTGTTTTTCCTTTTTTAGCTGAGCCTCGGACCTCCATGAAAGGCATCGGGTTGAAATTAAACAGATGGAGATGAGGTGGGCAGGTTGGGGAAAGCATCTTGGAAGCGTGAAGAGTATTGCTTGCTAGGATTACTAAAACTATGTGCCCACACTTCATCACAATTGGGGGGTGCTTATTTGGCCTTGGTGGCCAAAAGTGCCATTTCCTCCCTCCCCTCCCCTTTATGTCTAATCAAATGAGACTGCATTTCTGTTGACTCTAGAGCCTGCCAGTTATCCATGCTATTATGACTTCAAGGGTAAAATGGGCAATAGCGCCAAAGTCCAGTTTTCAGAAAGGACTTAGAAGTCCAATTCCCATTGAGTTTTAATGCGACGTAAGGGCTGGGCCCACAAAGGGGACTTAGAGTCAGCGTTGCAATGGCTAACATTTAGGCACCTTGCCCCCCTAGTGGAATCTACAGTCCTGAGTTATGTGCCCGGGCTCCCTGTACAATACATGGGGAGAATTGTGCACCTACGAATGGGATTCACAAAAGCCAGCCCTGCCTAAACTAGCCAGCAGAAAGGGTGAGGCGAGGAATGGGGTCTAAGCCCCTCCTTTACCCTAGAGCCCAGGGTTAGAGCACTAACCCAGGATATGGAAGACCTGGCTTCAAATTCCTACTCTGCCTTATTTGGAGTATGGTCTTAAACCCAGATCTCCAACTTCCTGGCTGTGTGCGCTGCCCACCAGGCTCTGGGATATTCTGGGATGGGTCTGCCTCTCTTGCTGTTGAAACAGTGTCACTTTGTATAAAAGACTGACACATTCATTGGCGCAGGGACTGGAACTTGATTGTGCTAGGTGAGTGCTCTAACCCAGTGGTTACAGAGTGGCTATAGAGTCTTTCTCTGATGTCAGGATTAAGGCAGCTTTATGCACATCTTCTAGCAACAATTCAGGCACCTACAGGGTAAGGCAGCAGCTGAGTGAGTGTTCTAGGTATCTAAACTTTAGATTTCCGTGCTTAAGGTGGCAGTTAGGCACCTACAGCCCTTTGTGCACTGGGCCCTAAAGCTCTTTTGAAAACTAATCTTGACCTCCCCCAACCACTTAGGCACATTAAAAAATGTTATCTCTAGATTAAATTACCACAATGTGCACTATATTGGACTAGCCCCCCCTCACCCCTGAACAAAGATGTTTAACCAGCTCCCTGGGACTCACCCCTGAATGGGTCCCAGCTAGCGCAGAGCGAACAGTCTCTGCACCATTCTCTCAGCAGTTCTCAGCATCAGGCTGTAATCTCAAGGCCGGATTAAGGTGATCAGGGCCCTAGACCTAAATCAGGGCCCTGCCCCCCACTACTTGGAGTGGCTGAGGGGCCTTTCTCCCATACCAGGGAGGCAGGGGCAGTAGCACAGGGCCCCCTTCACCTCCCACAAGTGACAGCAGGCGCACACTCTCCCCTCGGGAGCATCAGAGCTGTCAGCAGGGGTGCCCTCCCAGCCGGAGAGTGGCAGGGATTGCAGAAGAGCCCCCAAGACTTGCTGGGGGAATGTCTGTTTGATTGGGCAGGGTTCCTGCATCTTGGTCCTGCCACACAGAGTCCTCTACTGTGGTGATGGTAATGGAGAGCTTCCCAGAGAAGCACGTCTTGGAGTTAGCGTCCTATAGAGAGAAACAGAGCAGTTCACAGCATTGTTTCAGGCTGGCTGAAGATGCAGGAAGTCATTGCCACATCAGTTACATTCATGCCACAGTTTCAGGCTTGTCTTCACAACTGCAATAGCTAGACTTTCTGAGATTTCATTTTAAAAAACCTTTGTTTTGTAATTCCAGGTCTCCAGGACCCTACACCATAAATACTTATAAAAACAATAGACTTTCTGGTTTTAAGACTGGGCCACAAAGGCCCAGTTGTGGTTCACTATTCTGTATCAGCTGCGCTTGTCAGGCTTGACATACTTACTACCCCTAACTCACTTTTGTCATCATCTGTATCTAAATAGCATCATATAATTGGAAAACTAACAACTCAGTGATCATGAATATGTTGGTGTGGTGTATGTACTGGGTGTGTACAAAGAGTTATGGACATGTGCTAGAATTATGTTCTGAATATGTGTTTGGCAAGCAATGCATAATCCCAGTCTGCCATAGACCATGGAATGGGTATTTGCTTGGCTGACGAGTCTGGTCATCGGGGAGAGACAATGAAGGTGCATTTACCTAAAAGGCAAACAAAGTCATCAAGCTAACTTGGGGAGGAGGTAACGACAACTATCACCAACAGGGGAGGAAGTCGTCACCAGACTGTATGGGGTCTCTCTCTCTTCCCAGACGGAGAGAAGGAACTTTATCTGAGAGTACATTTCAATGGTTTACTAGGCTACAAAGACAAGGGGGTCTGAACCTCAAATGATAGGTAATTGAATCAACTGATTGAATACAATATTGCTGTATTATAAAAGTGTATCAAGTAAGGTCTTCTGTGAAAGCTAATGACACACTGGTGATTAATATCACTGTAAAATATATGTATTACTATATGAGGAATTATGAATACTCACTGCTATTATTCTTTAAAGTTTGTGACCAAAGGGCGAAACAGGTTTTCTCCCAGGCAGCAGGGAAGGCAGCTACTTATCTGTCTCCAAAGAAATTACACAAAGTGTGACCAAAACCAGTGGAAGCCTCATTGATGTACGAACCACCAGGGGGAAGGGAAGTGCAGAGGAAGGGAAGAACAGCATGAGGTCATCTTGAGTCTGGGACAGAACAGTGAGTTTGGGAAGATGTAAGGAGAGAAGAAGAAGCCATCTTGGCATCAATCATGGGACAAACACAAGGAGCCAGAGCTCTTGCAAGCTGAGAAAGATGGGTCCTTCATTCAAGGGAGTTGAAGTCCCTGGGAACTGAATATAGGTGAGAAACCTGCTTAGGCAAAGATCTTTCATACAGCTAGACAAGGGAAACCAGCACCTTGTACTTCTGTGGAAGGTCCTGACTGAGAGAATGTCAGTCATGGCTGGAAAGAAGAAAACTGGTAAGAAATCTACCTTGAACTAAGGCTGTAGCTTGTCGTCTTAGCCACTGGAAAGTGTATTTTACTTCTATTCGCTTGTAACTACTTTGGCTTTACACCTTGTACTTGAGCTCACTTAAAACTATTTTACCAGTGCTTAGAGCATAAACCTCCATTAAAACAGCAAGCGGTGTATACACCCTGTTCGCCTACACCACTGTAACATTCTGGGGTGCTATTCAGACCAGTGAGGGGTTGTGTCACCACCTGCCTTAATGCTGGGTGCCTTAAATGCTCTGCTGCTGTGGCTCACAGCCCAGACCCCAACAGCCAGCAGACAAGCATGCAATCCCCCAAGTGTCCATGTGCTGTGCAGCCTGGTTCAGCACTCTGACCCCAGCAGCTTGCCTACAACACAACAGCCCCACCCTGGTCTCCCTCAGCCTTGGTTACTACCTTGCAGGGTGATCCCAAAAACATGAGAGACATGTATATATTAGACTTAATAAAAATAGTAAAGATTACCAAGGTAGCTAATGGCATCCCGGGAGATATGCTGCCTGCCACGGGCCCGTATCCGAGATGTTATGGAGGGATTGTCGAGGATCATCCAGCCCTCATAGTACTACCTCATGCTACTCATCCAGGAGAGCACTAATGATATTGTGAGGTATGACCCTCAGCAGATCAGAAGTGACTACAGGGCTCTGGGAGTAAGGGTGAGGGATTTGGGAGCGCAGGTGGTGTTCTCTTCAGTCCTTCCAGTCAACGGTAGGGGCCTTGGCAGAGGCAGATATATCCTGGAGGTGAATGCCTGGCTGCAAGAATGGTGTCGCCAGGAGGGCTTCAGCTTCCTTGACCACAGGATGCTTTCCAGGAAGAAGGACTGTTAAGCAGAGATGGGGTCCACCTATCGAGGAAAGAGAAGAGTGTATTTGGCCACAGACTGGCTAATCTAGTGAGGCGTATTTGGCTACAGACTGGCTAACCTAAACTAGGTTCAACAGGGGCAGGTGACCAAAGCCCACAGGTAAGTCAAAAACATAGAGACCTGGGAGAAGGGTCGAAATCTGGGGGGGAGCATGGGCTGTTATAGCAGAAATAAGGGAGAGACAAGACAGAACTGGGGTGGGGGAATCAAGTCAGTATCTTAGATGTCTGTATACTAAGGCGAGAAGTATGGGGAATAAGCAGGAAGAACTCGAAATGCTAGTAAATAAACACAACTAAGACATAGCTGGCATCACGGAGACTTGGTGGGATAATATACATGACTGGAATATTGGTATAGAAGGATACAGCTTGTTCAGGAAGGACAGGCAGGGGAAAAAGGGAGGAGATGTTGTCTTATATATTAAAAATGTATACAGTTGCACTGAGGTGGAGATAGAAATAAGAGACAGACTTGTTGAAAGTCTCTGAGTAAGGATAAAAGGGGTAAAAAACAAGGGTGATGTCATGTTAGGGGTCTACTACGGACCACCAAACCAGGAAGAAGAGGTAGATGAGGTTTTTTTTAAACAACTAATAAAATCACCCAAAGCACAGGACTTAGTGGTGATGGGGGACTTCGGCTACTCAGACATCTGTTGGGAAAATAACACAGCAGGGCACATATTATCCAACAAGTTCTGTTGTATTAGAGACAATTTTTTATTTCAGAAGGTGGAGAAAACTACTGTGGGGAGGCTGTTCTAGATTTGATTTTGACAAATAGGGAGGAACTGGTTGAGAATTTGAAAATGGAAGGCAACTTGGGTGAAAATGATCATAAAATGGTAGAGTTCATGATTCCAAGAAATGGTAGGAGGGAAAACAGCAAAATAAAGACAATGGATTTAAGAAGGCAGACTTTAGCAAACTAAGGGAGTTGGTAGGTATAATCCCATGAGAAGCAAGTCTAAGGGGAAAATGATTGAAGAGAGTTGGCAGTTTTTCAAAGAGACATTATTAAGGGCACAAGAACAAAGAATCCCACTGCATAGGAAAGAGAGGAAGAATGGCAAGAGACCACCCTGGCTTAACAAGGAGATCTTCAATGATCTAAAACTCAAAAAAGAGTCCTACAAAAAGTGGAAACTCGGTCAAATTACAAAGGATGAATATAAACAAATAACACAAGTAGGTAGGAACAAAATTAGAAAAGCCAAAGCACAAAACGAGATCAAACTAGCTAGGGACATAAAAGGAAACAAGAAAACATTCTACAAATACATTAGAAGTGAGAGGAAGACCAAGGACAGAGTAGGCCCGTTACTCAATGAGGGGGGAAAGACAATAACAGAAAATGTGGAAATGGCAGAGGTGCTTAATGACGTCTTTGTTTTGGTTTTCACCAAGAAGGTTGGTGGCGATTGGACGTCTAACATAGTGAATGTTAGTGAAAATGAGGTAGGAACAGAGTCTAAAATAGGGAAAGAACAAGTCAAAAATTACTTAGACAAGTTAGATGTCTTCAAATCACCAGGGCCTGATGAAATGCATCCTAGAATACTCAAGGAGCTGACTGAGGAGATATCTGAGCCATAAGCAATTATCTTGGAAAGTCATGGAAGACGGGAGACAGTCCAGAAGACTGGAAAAGAGCAAACATAGTGCCTATCCATAAAAAGGGAAATACCCAGGGAATTACAGATCAGTCAGCTTAACTTCTGTACACGGAAAGATAATGGAGCAAATAATTAAGCAATGAATTTGCAAGCACCTAGAAGATAATAAGGTGATAAATAACAGTCAGCATGGATTTGTCAAGAACAAATCATGTCAAACCAACCTGATAGCTTTCTTTGACATGGTAACAAGCCTTGTTGATAAGGGGGAAGCAGTAGATGTGGTATATCTTGACTTTAGTAAGGCTTTTGCTACTCTCTCGCATGACATTCTCATAAACAAACTAGAGAAATACAACAACCTAAATGGAGCTACTCTAAGGTGGGTGCATAACTGGTTGGAAAATCATTTCCAGAGAGTAGTTATCAGTGGTTCACAGTCATGCTGGAAGGGCATAACAATTGGGATCCCGCAGGGATCAGTTCTGGGTCCGGTTCTATTCAATATCTTCATCAATGATTTAGATGATGGACTAGAGAGTACACTTATAAAGTTTGCAGATGATACTAAGCTTGAAGGGGTTGCGCTTGCTTTGGAGGATAGGATTAAAATTCAAAATGATCTGGACAAACTGCAGAAATGGTCTGAAGTAAATAGGATGAAATTCAGTAAGGATAAATGCAAAGTACTCCACTTAGGAAGGAACAATCAATTGCACACATACAAAATGGGAAATGACTGCCTAGGAAGGAGTGTTGCGGAAAAGGATCAGGGGGTCATAGTGGATCACAAGCTAAATATGAGTCAACAGTGTAACGCTGTTGCAAAAAAAGCAAACATCATTCTGGGATGTTTTAGCAGGAATATTGTAAGCAAGATAGGAGAAATAATTCTTCTGCTCTACTCCACGCTGATTAGGCCTCAACTGGAGTATTGTGTCCCATTCTGGGTGCCACATTTCACGAAAGAAGTGGACAAATTGGAGAAAGTCCAGAGAAGACCAACAAAAATGATTAAAGAAAACATGACCTATGAGGGAAGATTAAAAAAATTGTGTTTGTTTAGTCTGGAGAAGAGAAGACTGAGAGGAGGACATGATAATAGTTTTAAAGTACATAAAAGTTTGTTAACAGGAGGAGGAAGAAAAATGGTTCTTCTTAACCTCTGAGGATAGGACAAGAAGCAATGGGCTTAAATTGCAGCAAGGGTGGTTTAGATTGAACATTAGGAAAAGCTTACTAACTGTCAGGGTGGTTAAGCACTGGAATAAATTGCCTAGGGAGGTTGTTGAATCTCCATCATTGGGGATTTTTAAGAGCAGGTTGGACAAACACCTGTCAGCGATGGTCTAGATAATACTTAGTCCTGCCTTAAGTGCAAGGGACTGGACTAGATGACCTCTCGAGGTCCCTTCCAGTTCTATGATTCTATGATAACAGTATTCTTTATTGTTTAGAGACCTGATGCAAACCCATTGAAGTCAATGGGAGTCTTTCTATTGACTTCAATGGGCTTTGGATAAGGCTCCAGGACAATACGTTTCTCAAGTGTGAGGCTGTCCCATACATTATTAGATACTCACAGAGAGAATTTAGGCTCACTTTCTTGTATTAGATTATTGTGCCTGTGATTTTAAAATCTATACACAGAGTGGTTGTGGATCAATATTAAGGGCACACATCAGAGCTAACATCTTGTGTCACTTCTTGTACCTCAAAGATACTATATAAGGATTTTTCTCCATGCCTCCAAAAGAGATGATACAATAATAAACAAATCACTTGTCACTTGGAAATTAAAGTTTGATTTTTGCTTCATTTTCTAAATGATGATACACAGTGGCTTATAAAAATGTCTATTCTGTCTCTCCATTGATGCTTGCTGAACAGAACTCCTCAGAGCTGCAGCCTCCCTTCTAGCCATGATCCCAGCATTCAGTTCTGAACCAACAGGTTGCCATGGCAGCAGGGACAAGATCAGCACAGTGAGGGGTTCATTGCTTGGCCACTCTGTTAGGTAGTAATTGAACAATGCATCCTGGTGCTAAAGAACTTGCAGATCAAAATTGCTTTGAAGTTTCAACCTTGGTTTCCACTTTGTGTTAAAAATTACATAGGCGTAGCCTCCCACCCAGACCTTTTAGCCTTAACCTTGCATTTAGATTTGTGCAATGAGCTCAATGAATTATTTTTAATTCTCTTTTTCATTGACTCAATATGTACAAGCATTGTTAAGCACTGTTTGTTCTACTAATTTCATTGAAACCAGATAGATTCTAGTGATTTCGGAAGGGAATAGAGCAGTGGTGCTCAACCTGTGGCCTACTTGCAGCCCAATCAGCATACAGCTGAAGCCCATGTAACATCGTCAGGGCCATACAGTAGTATATATATTGTGTGGATGCAGCCCACATAACACATAGCAAGCTGCATATGTGGCCCACAATGGTAAATATGTTGAGAACCACTGGAGTAGGGGTTACTCAGCAAGCCTGTGATAAGAAGTACTCAATATCTTCTTCAGAGACCAACTCTTCATAATGCATTTTTTACCCACAGGATTTTTAATACCTAGAAACACAAAAGTTATTTAAAAATAAAAAGGGGATATAACTCAGTTTATTATTATGTCTTTAAGGCATTACATTTCTCTTGAGAGAAAGTTTTTGCCTGCAGGGAATCTGAGTTTCACAGGTCTCCTCGGACATTAGTTGACTGTTTTACCAGAAGATAATATACCTTTGTTTACAAGTCAAGACAAATGATTTGTGCTGCAGCCAAATCAACAGAATTTTTTTAAAAAATTTGTTGGATTTATGTTCTCCCTAAGCTTGTGAAGCTCTCTGTCAAAGGAAAGCTCGTGATGTTGTTTATAATACACAGAACCCCAAAAGATTCTGTACAAGGGGATTGTAGTGGGGTGGCTGTCCCACTCCAGTAAAGAGGGGTTAAAAGCAGCCCTGGAGGGGGCTGAGGCTGGGAAAAGGTAGGCTGATTGGGAAAGCCGCCCCAGCTGTGACCAGCTTAAACAGGGCCCAGCTGGCCCTTATAAAAGGGCTGTGGGCCAGAAGCTATGAGAGTCTCTCTCTTGATGGAGAGCGAAGGACCGGGTTGCCCGGGAGCTGAGAAGGGTGCCTAAGGTGGAGCAGTGCTGGGGAAGGGCAGAGGGAGCTGGGGAGCTCCAGCCTGGTAAAACCCCAGGCTGCAGGCCTTGTTAAAGGCCTACAAAAAGTACTGGGGCTGCAGAGGGGCAGCCCAGAGATAGGCAGCTGGTCCAACCCCCCTTGCCGATGATGAGTGGTTTATAGACTGCAGTCTGCCCCAGTGAGCAGGGGCTAGATGGTGACTGGCAATAGCCACTGAGGCAAGGTGGGGATAGAGGGTTGTAGTTTCTCCTGGGTGGGGAGACCCAGATTGGAGGTTGCTGCTGTGGGCAGAACCCCAATGTAGGGGGTATGGGAGGGACATGGGGGGCCAGCGGCTGGTGAGACATGGGCCTGCAGAGGGCGCTCTGGGCTGAAAGAGCTAATTCCCAGGATGACCGGCAGGAGGTGCTGCACTGGTGAGTTGTCGCCCCGCCACAGGGATCTAAATTAATCTTCTGGAAAAAAGAATAATAATCTTGAACAGGGGTAGGCAACCTATGGCATGCGCGCTGAAGGCGGCATGTGAGCTGATTTTCAGTGGCACTCACACTACCCAGGTCCTGGCCACCGGTCCAGGGGGCTCTGCATTTAAATTTAATTTTAAATGAAGCTTCTTAAACAATTTAAAAACCTTATTTACTTTACATACAACAATAGTTTGTCTATATATTACAGACTTATAGAAAGAGACCTTCTAAAAACATTAATGTATTACTGGCACGCGAAACCTTAAATTAGAGTGAATAAATGAAGACTCGGCACACCACTTCTGAAAGGTTGCCAACCCCTGATCTTGAATCTAGTTGATATAAGGGAGTTTCAGTTCTTAACCATGTACATATGGACACATCTTTGTAGGCACTATGCTTCCACCAGAGAAAACACATCCAGAAGCAGAAACAAAGGGCCACCCTTCTTCTGCCTTTCTCCATCGTTTGTAAAGCTGGTGCCCTGGAGGTCCTTGACAAAGGGAGCCATGGAGAGATTTTCCAGGAGCAGTCATGACCTTGTTTCCTTTTCACATCTCCTCACCCCACTGAACTTATACTGATGATAGCTGAGGAACAGCAGTTGGGTTTGGCCCCTGCGTAGGGGACCTTGTGTGAGAAGACTCCTTCCACTCTCCCTCAACCCCTTACAAATCCAATGAAGTCCAATGACAATCTGGCTCTCGGAGTTTTAGAGAATAGTACAACCATTGTTTAAGGGTTATGCTAGAACACCAAGCTTAGGAAAATTCAGGTATAAACTTTGATTGCTACATTACAGAAGACCTTCTCACTTACAACATTTAAGCAAATCCCTTTAGGATTTTTTTTCTTGTTTGTGTTTTTCATCTTTGCAAATAAAACAAATGTTGAGAATGATGTAATAGGTCTGCATGGTATAATTGAGCATCTTTGAGGTTTTAAATAGATTTAACATTTAAATGATCCCCTAAAAGTTTTCTACACTTCCATTCTCAGAAAGCAAATAAAATAAATGTTTAATTTACTTGGGAAATACAGTGTAAATCCTTTGTCACTAATAAATCAAAAATCCATAAAAATAGTTGCACTTTTTAATTTTTTTTAAAAAAGCAATAAAATAGGGAAGTATTAAATAAAATAGTCTAACCCAGGTATGATCTGCATAATTATAAAAACAAGACTGCAAGTAGAACAGTGCTTAAGAACATCTTGGTAAAGCAACTGTAATCCCATGGTATTTAACCTAGGATCTTGTAAAGCAGCAGTTGTTTATTATTGACTTCACAGGTTATAGTTACCAAAATGCACAAGGGAGTGTCACATGGTTCGTCATATCTGCTTGGCTGAGCCACTCCAAAATAACTCACCAGATCTCATAACATTTAACTTAGTGCTTCACTGTTTCTAATACTCAACATGGTGTCTGCTCTAATTTTACCTATTTTATGTTTTCCTTACCCATATTATGGGACAAACAGTCATACTGTTAATAATGCAAATAGAATGTATAATACCTTGTACTGAATACCGCACTTCTTATTTTATATGAAATAAGATGCCTACGCTTACTGTCTGTACTCAGGCAAAACTCCCATGCCTTTAATGAGTACATTTTGCAGAATCAGACCTTCCTCCCAGAAGCATGGAGTTTTTGGTTGCTGGGGATATTTACTGAGGACTTTTGTTCACCTTGGCCAAGTTTCCTTTTTTAAAGGAGTCAAGGGTTGTTGTAGGTACTTTTTGCTAGACACCTGCAGGTCCCCAGGAACAAAAGTACTACCACTAAGGTTGTGTAAAAGTTGCTGTGCTGCTGTTATTGCAGAGTGAAATCTCCATTACAATGCACTGGTTCTGCTTTAGGTACTGCAGGAAAAGCAGCTTAATTGAAGCAGGACTTGTAATATAATGCCTTGCTCCCTTCCCAGAAGAGAAGGCCAAGCATACAGACATGCACCCCCTGTGGTCCATCTGTGAAGGGAGGGGGTTGAAAGCCTCTGAACACAGGTCCCTACCCTTCTGCCCCATGGGCACACATGGTGCCTGTGAGAAGGGCAGAGAGCAATGGGGAGGGAGCAGGACCAATATTTCTGCCTTCTACAGCTGCTCATTAGCTGGTTTGGAAGAGGTGGGCTGCTGATTGGCTCCTTCTAGCCCCTCCCATTGTGATTAATACCTCATCAGGCTTGTGGCCACTATCTTAGGTACCTGGAGATCTACCTCACTCAAACCTAGTTGACACTAGGTTTCATTCTTTTTAAAGCAATGTCTTTCCCTGGTTATGAAGAAGTTTTTGAAGCCTCCCTAATGCTGAACAGCTAATACTCAAACCTGCCCTACTTTCCTGGATGCAAGGACAAGAGCAAAGTCTCCCTGTTGGAATTAACCCTGCAGCTGCAGAGGAAGAAAGGCCAAAGTCCTCTCTGCAGGTGCAGAAAGAGTGGGGGGGAGTTCTGCTGCTGAAATCCCCCTCACTAGTTGTAGGAAAGGACCTTAAGAGACTGGTGCTGATGCCTAGGAGTATGTCTACATTTGAGATGGGAAGCGTGATTCCCGGCTCGTGTAGCTGTATTTGCACAAGATGTTTGAGCTAGTGCCGAAAACCAGCAGTGTGTCCTACAGTGGCACAGGTAGCCACTGTGCTAGCCACTCGAGTACAATCAAGCCTGACTTCCTGTGTACATACTCAGGTGGTTAGCCCAAGCTCCCGCCCATATTGACGTGGCACACACCTATTTTTAGGCACCAGCTCAAGCAGCGCTAGCGCGGGTATGTCGCTGTGAGCTGGGAATCACACCTCCCAGGTCAAATGTAAACATACACTCAGAAAAGAGATGCTGTTCCTCCCTTGCTGGGGATAAAACCCATTAATGGCTGTGAGGCTCTCTGTGACAAAGGTCATAAAAGTACTTGCATGGATGGATGGGCTGATGAGACTCCACATTTCCTGGGGAGCGAAGAGGAGGCACTCTTCTAGTTGTGATGAATCTTGGTTTACTTAGTGAATTCCACCTGTGAAAAAACTGTTCTCTATAAAAAGGTATTTATGTAAATAATGTTAGCACATTTCTTCCATAGCAAAGGCTGATTTACCACATAATCCTGTCTGATTTGGTATCACCCAGACTGTGGGAGAGGAAAGAAAACTATGAGCACCCAGCTCTTAGATAGCACTTTTTATCTATAGAGCTTAAAACTTTTTACACAAAAAGAGGTCAGTATCACAGAGCTGTGAAATGACTTGCCTAACCCGGGCAGTGACAGAGGCAGGAATAGAACCCAAATCTTCTGAGTCCCAGTCCAGTACTCTAGCCAGAGGTTTCACTCTGCTACTTGTGTCTTATGGGAACATCATTACCTTAGGAAAATAAACGGTTGTAATCCCTCATTCTATGGTCCTTACACAGGCAAATCTTTTATAGACTTCAGCAGGAATTTTGCTGGGGTAAGAAGTTCAGGAGAAAGTCTATAGTTTCCTATCAATGAACTGGGGAATTTATATGGATAACTCATTTGTGGCACATGGGAATTGTGCCCCATGTAGCCCCTCCAATGTGTTATTACACTATCCAAAGTCAATCTGTCTTTGAATGTACTCTCCTCTTCTGTGTCTAAGGTCAGATTTAACTCAGTCAGCACCACAAGTCAATCAAATTAATAGCAGCAAGCAAATGCCAAGCCTCCAGTGTATAGAATGGGAAGGATGAGCCCTGAATCAGGGTTGATTATCTGAAGAGCAACTTTGTTCCTGCCTTTTGGATGGTGATTGTAGAACATTAGAGATGTTTAATAATTCATGTTGCAAGAGCTGTAAATATGACTGGATAAATGTGTTTAATGTTTCCCATAAGAGATCTTGTTACACAAGGAAATCATTGTGTATCTGCAAACACCTTAGAACTGCTGGTTCACTTATAAATGTCCCCTCCCCCCCACATAAAGGAAGAAAAGGGACCAAATTCATTTGTACATATATACTATGGCTATATTATAATTAGTTTAAACCATCAAATCAGCAGTTTTATTATTTCGAGGCTACAGAGCCAATGCACAGAGGTTTTGCATACTCTTCACAGATTCTCTGCTGGAAAAAAAAATACAGGCAATGAGCTGTGAAAGTTCCACAGTTTTATGGCTATTTAGACAACCTCAGACTTGCTGTCAGCAAACCCAAACATGCCACTCAGTGATGTTCATCCCAAAATCTACCTGGTGTCTGTCCAAAAATAAAATGTTTAGATTTATTATGATTCAGAAGGCACTTGGGACCCCATTCAAGCAAGCTCCCAATAAAAGAGATGCTCAAAATGTGCAGACTTCAAGAGCATTAGACCATTGTGCTATATTTGGCATTACCTTGCTTTTCCAGAGAAGGTGGTCTGGTTGAACATTGTCCAATGTCCAGTCAGAAGAAATGTCCAGATCTTTTGAAGCTATTTCTATAAATCAGAGAGGGAAAAGTGCATAATTCATAGATTCCAAGAGCAGAAAGGACCATTGTGATCATCTAGTCTGACCTCCTGTATAACACAGGCCATAGAACACAGGCCATCCCCAAAATAATTCCTAGAGGACATCTTTTAGAAAAACATCCAATCTTGATTTTAAAATTGTCAGTGATGGAGAATCTACCACAACCCTTAATAAGCTGGTCCAATGGTTAATTATTCCCACCATAAAAAATGTATGCCTTATTTCTAGTCTGAATTTGCCTAGCTTCAACTTTCAGCCACTGGATCATGTTATACCCTTCTCTGCTAAATTGAAGAGCCTATGAGTCCATGAATTTTGGATTTAGTTCTGAAAGTGTTCAGATCAGGGTGACCAGACAGCAAGGGTGAAAAAATCTGGATGGGTGTGTGTATAATAGACTCCTCTATAAGAAAAAGCCCCAAACATCAGGACTTTCCCTATAAAATTGGGACATCTGGTCACCCTAGTTCTGGTCTGTGGTCAATCTAATGTCCTGTGGAGATGGATTCCATAGCCAGGTTTAAATCCTGTGAAAGTTCTGTCTTCTGCACTCATGGACCTCCCTCTGGGTGGTTGCTAGTTTCATTGTTCTAAAGGTCTGTAACTGTCATGCAGAGCTGGGCTACATTTTTTTGATAAATATTTTATGTTGAAAAATGGACATCATCCTACACAAAAGGCATGTTAAAGCTATGATAACGATAATCAGTATTTGCTAAATAGATTCCCATATTATATAAAAACTAATTTAAAAATATAGCACTTTTCATTTATAGATCACAAAGCACTTTATAATGGCATGTGCTATTATCCCACTTTCAAGATGGATAAATCAAGATACAGAGATATTAAGTGATCTGCCCACACTTACACAAGGCAGTGTTGGATGTAGGAAGAGAACCTAGGTTACCAGGTTCCTAATCTCTGTGCCTATCCAATGGACAACATTGTCATCATGATGGATACAGCAACAAAAATTGTGAACATTGTAAGGCATGGAGTTGAGAAGAATTGTTGGATTGATCTGGGTTATGATAAATGCAGAAATTGTAACTGAAATAGGAAGTGACCAATATCCTTAGCCTCAGATAGAACTGGAGTGGTGAAATGTGGCACAAATTTTCAATCTGAAATATTGATGTTTGCTGAAGTATAGTAAAGGCAGAACAAAATATGTTGGGTTGTAGTGCAATTTTACAATAATTGTGAAAGGAATAATTTCAAAAATACTTAATAGTTTAGATTTTTTTGGATAAATTGTTTCAAAACTTTTTTTGAAAAAAATCTAGTCAAAGAATTGTTTATTTAATTGTTCATCTTTGATAAATCCAATTTTTCCCATAAATACCTATGTGATCATTTCTCATCTCTTGGCTCCAAGCTAGGAAGTTAACTATTCATACCTAGCAATTCCCCTTCCTCTTTCCAAGTAAATTGGAAGATTGAGCCTAAAACCACAGAGCTACGCTCAAATGCAGAAACATATTCAGAGTCATGATAAAGACTATTCAGTAAGTCCATTAATGTCATCAAAAGGAATGGTCTCTCCAAGGCTGATTGACAGAATCCCTAATGGAAAGAGTCTGAAAAGCAATCAAGCATTCAATACAATCTTGGCTCCCCCCACCCTTTCTTTCTTTCTTTCTTTCTCAGATGATGGTCAAAGGCATGGTTCCCTCCATCCAATCTACATGAACTTTACTAATAAACATACATAATTTAGTAGTTCATCTTTTATAGTACACATTTCTGGTTGTACAATGTCATTCACTCATTGGTCAATTAAATAGCCACAGCACAAGTATCAGTAGCAAATTATTTTAAATATTCTTTCTTGGTGAAACTGCTTTCTCTGTCATCTGAACATAGATGTATTTTAATTGCATATTTTACCTATTGAGCTATATACTTCAGTGGATGAGCCTTCATATGCTTTTTAATGAAAGAACAATTTGTCTATTAACTACATACTTGGCTAACAAGTTGTGATTAATTGTTCTCCTACATATACTATGGATACAAAGTCAGACCTACAGTTTGCTATTTTATTTTAAGTCTGTTTTTCATTTTAAAAGCAAATAAAGGGAAAATTAGTTTCTTTAATAATCCTTAATAGGTGTTCAGAGGAAATAAAACACACTGTTCCAAACAATATCAATCATCTACTTTTATAATTGTAATTATTTTATTATACTTAGCAACAAGAATGTCAGGTATTAGGGAAAAGTAGGGTAGATAACATATAGCTAAACGAGACAGAGAAATAAGTTTTCTAGTGTTTAGAGCACTGGACTTGGAATCAGGTGATGTGCATTCTATTCTCCTCTCTGTCATTAACTTTCCATATTATCATGGGCAAGCCACTAAAAGCTTCTCTATCTTACATATATCACAAGGATTTTGGGAGGCTTAACTAAATAACATTTGCAAAGCACTCAGGGTCTCTGATGAAAGGTGCTAGACAAAGCCAAAAATTTTTATTAGCACTATTGAGGTGTTATGTATTTCGGTCAAAAATTTCAAACTTTGGTGTTGAAAATTAGGCACCTAAATCCATATTTAGATATGTATATTAAAATAGCTTGATTTTCAAAGCTATTAAGCACTGATAGATCCCAAGGAACTCTGAAAACATTAGCTTTTGTATTTATTCTCTTTTTTCTTTATATAGAATTTTGTTTGTAGCCATTAGATGAAATTCTTTGCTGGTGTAAATTGCTGCAGCTCTACTGACTTGAGTTACTGTGAATCTGGCCCTGTGTCCGTTTTTTTTTTTTTTTTTTTTAAGACCAGCATTCACTGATGATTATTAAATTTTTATAAGGGCCAAATTCTATTCTCACATATACCCATTTGTTGCTTCAATGGATGCACATAAGTGCAAGAGTGGCATTTCACTAACAGCAGCAAAGAGTCCTGTGGCACTTATAGACTAACAGACGTATTGGAGCATGAGCTTTCGTGGGTGAATACCCACTTCGTCGGATGCCATGGTATTCACCCATGAAAGCTTATGCTTCAATACGTCTGTTAGTCTATAAGGTGCCACAGGACGCTTTGTTGATTTTACAGATCCAGACTAACATGGCTACCCCTCTGATACAGTTCACTAACAATGCACTTTAGCAACTCAGATTGCAAACTCTTCTGGGCAGGGACTGTGGTTTAGTGTAACATGTCATCAAACTGGGTCAATAGAGCAGATGTGGGCAGGCGTTGAAATATCTTTGTTGAGAAGGTGCCATGAAAAAAGTAGGTCTGAAGGAGTGAATTGAAGGAGAAGAGAGAGAAACATATGACTAATTATCACCTTCCCACTTTTAAAAATTGCTTTAAAATACTTCCCATTAGACACCATATGAATCTATTGTAGTTTACAGAGTTTCTTTCCCTCAATGAAAACTTAAAGTCGCAAATGTTTTATTACTTATTGTGTATAAACTTTTAGGGCCGAATAGTTCTTTTGGATAAACACATGCATCTCCTATTGATGTCCATACCAGTTGCGTGCTACCATCGGAGGGCAGTGCTAAATCCTGCCCTTGGTGGAAGTGCAATGACAATGAGATGCTCCCTTTACTGCTCCTCTCAGCTGCTACCAACTAGCCCTTGCTTCTGATCACAGGCTACATGCTAACAGTCAGAAAGGCTGGGTACACCCCTTTTCCAGTGGACCACATTCCCTCAGGCATGCTGAGGCACATAAGTCAGGTGTATATCCCAGCACACTGTTGTACACTATGGACATATTCAGCCTGTCTGCTTGCACGTGGAAGAGAGACTCCTTCTGTGCCCCCTCCATCCATATGCATGGGTGAAGCAGAGAAGAGGATGTAACCCTTCTTCCGAGATATTTATATGACCATCTGAGCACCTGCAACAGGCTTACAGGAATCCTTTTGGTAAAGGGATTATTGGAAGAGTCCATACAAAACACATAAGAGAGCACACAATTATTGTGAGATGACCCTACGGAGGAGGTGTGTAGTAAGACTAGAAGCTGGAAGACAAGTGTCTCCAGCATTCAAGAAGTACAATGATCTGTATGCTGTTCCATTTTTAAAATACCCTAATTAGTGTTCTAAGATATGTGATAGTTAACTCATACTGACCCAGATCATTCCCTTTACCCACTGTAATTTTACATATCTAGCCATTTTACATGGCTGGATGAATAGCAGGGTGACTTAATAGTTCATTTGCAGTTCAATTTAGTGAGTGAATTACTGAGGCCATCAACTTGACTGCAGTATGTTTTCAGTCCATTTTGGAAAGTACTAAAAGGACAACAAAACAGTTAGTGGTATTAGCAGGCACACACAGTATAGTATTGGCACAAAACGTGATTGTTAGTATGGATATTAAAGTGTTGAGATAGCAATTAGCTACAGCACTTTAATGAAAACAATTCCTTTTGGTAACAGAGACTCTTCAGTGGATCTGAAAATGCTTTAGCTCTCTCACATGTACGTTAGCAACAACTCATAAGATTAATTAATCATAGGACTGTATTACTGTTTCCATTAGGAATTTTATGTTCTTGAGTCTGACTTGCTGTTGCAGTACTTTGAAGAAACATATTATTATTATATTTTTATTACTTTTGTTTGTTGTTAAACATCAAGAACGCGCCAGTAATTGCATAAGACAAAAGATGGACAGTCCCTGCCCCAAAGTCATTGCAATCTAACCAAAGCAGACGCAGAATACACACACAAGACCACAGAAGGAACTAGTGAGACTAAGGCCTGCATTTTGAAAAGTGTCTAGTGATTTTGGGGTGCTTTGTTTGAGATGCCTGAAAGGGGCCTGATTTTCAGAAATGCTAAGCACCCCCACCCTCTGAAAAGTGATAAAGAAAATGGCAAACAATCTGTCAGGTACAAATGTGGCATAACCAAATCTTTGTCATGAAGTTTCTTTAGTTTGACCACATTGTCATGAAGTGAAAGAGCAAGTAACTTCTAAAAATGTCCCAGGCTTAGTGAATTGCCTTCACATTGTACTGGTTTGATAACCTTGGAAACTGAGGCCTTGATTCAAGAAATAACTTTAAAAAAGGGAATAGACTAATCAGGTTTCTAAAGTTAAGCATGTGCTTTGCTGGATCAAAGCCTCTGTTTATCCACCAAAGGGATACAGCGCAAGCTGAATTCCAAACGATTTGCCTTGTACTCTGAAGGGATTTCTAAAGACTGTCCATTCTCTGTTGTCCTTCCACTGCCAACCTCTCTACTGAGATTGCCAAGGATGCCAATGGGTATCAGTAATGATGTGGCCACATGTCCAAAAGAAACTGGACCGAGAACATTTTGGACATAGTCGCTGGACAGAAAGCAGTTGGTAAGAGCTTTTGTCCACTGACTACGTGTATTGGATCTGAATTAGAGTTGAAAAAAATCCACATCCCATTACCAGTCACTTGAAAACTTGCAGTCCTCCTCAAGTACCAATGTAAGAGGCTGGAGGGATGAAAGTACATATTCAGCTTTATGCTATATTATTTTCCTAGAAGATCAGCTATTGAACATATATCAAACATATAATTATTTTTAATTCCTTATTTGATGCCTTGTATTGACATTTCTTAATTATTAAGTTGCCACTAAAAACTTTAAACCTTTGCATTATGGATGAAAACCACAAACAATGGGAAAAAAGCAGCAGCCTTATAATCCTAAAATCTATCCATCTATCTATCTATCCATCAGTTACTTACATGGCCCTGATCAACACAGTACCAGAAGCTGAATTTCTGACAAGTACAGAACAGCTGTCGCCTTCTTGGAACTGTGACTTTAGGACACTTTGCTTAATAAAGTGCAAGAAAATGACTAATGGCCTTGGACTCATTTCCAGTCACTCTATTCCTTTAGGAAAGAACAGAATGGACTTAAGATAGTTCATCAGGGTGGGAAGGCATGAGACCTGATTATTTAGTTCTCTTTAAAGAGATCCTGCCAGGATTTTTGAGGGAGTATTTTTCCCCCCTTTTACTTTGAAGTCTTCGCAATATCTTCTCTGAACTGAAAGAAAAAGTACTGTCATAGTTTTTACAACACTTATCTAAGATTTCCCAGAAGGAGCCATTGGTCAACTAATGAAACTGATGACAGGCTGGCTAAATGCATGTGTACCTCAAGAATTTTTCCCCTCATGTGCTACCTGTTGCCAAACTTCCCTTCCTTTACCACAAGCCTTCCCTGCTTCCCCAGTATAAATTCTCCTCCCTCAAGACTCTTCTGTATACACCTGAAACCCCACGTTACTGATCCAACCTTTCTGTCCACGTTTCTCTGACACACCACCAAGACTGCCCTTTCTGCCATTCTCTTCTTGCTATAGTTATCTTGATTGGTCACTCTGACAGTCTGTACCCGTATGTTCACCTTTTTTTACAAGACTATGATAAATTTTGTACAAAGTATGTCTCATGAGATTGAAACTGTATCCTCAGGTTTAAAATAAGCCCAGGCAAAAACTCTCCAAGAGCAGAGAGGCAGTTCACAGCTCATCAGGGCAGGTATGGGACAAACCCAGTCCAGCCTCACAGGGTGCTGGCCTAGGCAGCAAAAAAAGACTCTGTTAGCCTTTTTGGGGAGTCACCCTCCCCCCCCCCGTTCCTTTGGTCAGTTTGGAACTGTGATGAGGTAATGCTCACCTGACTCTGAAGGGGGAGGGGGCAAAGCCAAGAGGGAAGAAAGGACATGATAAAAGGGAGAATCATTTCCCATACTCTTCCTGTCTCTTCCACCTACATCTTCAGACACCACACCAAGCGACTGAAGCACTGATCAAAGGGGAGTGCCTGGCTTAAGAGCAGCCAGCCAGCCTGTGGTGAGAAACATCTAAACTTGTAAGGACATTGAAAGTGTTAAGATCAGCTTAGAATGCGTTTTGCTTTTATTTAATTTGACCAAATCTGACTTATGTTTTGACTTATAATCACTTAAAATCTACCTTTAAAGTTAATAAATCTGTTTGTTTGTTCTACCTGAAGCAGTGCATTTGGTTTGAAGCGTGTCAGACACTCCCCTTGGGATAACAAGCCTGGTATATATCAATTTCTTTGTTAAATTGATGAACTTATATAAGCTTGCAGTGTCCAGGGGGCATAACTGGACATTGCAAGATGGAGGTTCCTAGGGTTGTATCTGGGACTGGAGATATTGGCTAGTGTCATTTGGGTGCACAATCCAAGGAGCAGCTTACATGCCAGAGGCTGTGTGTGAACAGCCCAGGAGCAGGGGTCCTCACAGCAGAGTAGGGTAAGGCCGGCTCCCAGAGTCAAAGATTGGAGTAACCTAACAGATCACTGGTCTAGGTAATACCAGAGGGGAACAACATAATCCACTGAACATTATTGTCCTGGTAAAATATGTGTGGCAATATTGTATGTAAAATTATAAGATGCTACTGTATGACTTTACTGAGACATGCTCCAAGTTTAGAAAAGCAGGCACAAACCAGTTCCTCAGAGACAAAAGGTAAATTGATGCCTCCGCCAGGTGGGTGTCAACAAAATCAAATGGACTATTACCTGGTTAAGTGGCCATTCTTTGGCAGGAAGAAAGGAGTTAGTGAGAAAGGTATCCCCTTTCTACCAGCCCCAGGTCTGAGGCTGTGATGTGAAGGTCCAAAACTGGGACCAGTGATTGGTGCAGAGAACACCACAAGGCAAGGGAGTGTATATTTCCCCTACCATAAAGTTCCCAGGCCACTCATTTGTGCACCTGGTTTGGAATGAGCATTGCAGAATGAGTTGGATTTTCATTACACACACACAGAGTAAATCTTAACAGATAGTTACTCAAATTATGGTGTTGGGCCAGATGTTAATTCTTCCACTTGCCACATCTCTGCCTGAGGAGCTAGATCAGAGATGTGCAAACTATGGCCTGCAGGCCACATCCGGCCCGCGGGACCCTCCTGCCCGGCCCCGAGCTCCTGGCCCAGGAGGCTAGCCCCTGGCCCCTCCCCCGCAGCCTCAGCTCACTGCGCTGCTGGCGCAATGCTCTGGGCGGCGGCGCTGTGAGCTTCTGGGGCAGTGCAGCTGCAGAGCCCGGCCTGACCCGGTGCTCTGTGCTGAGCGGTAGCATGGCTGGCTCCCGCTGGGCGGCGCAGCTGCCTCCTGCCAGGTGGTGCGGCTGCCTATCCTGTTGCTCTGGGAGGCGTGGCAGTAGCGCTGCCAGCCACCGGTGCTCCAGGCAGCGCGGTAAGAGGATAGGGGAGTTCGGGATGGTGGTGGTCAGGGGGTGGAGTTGTGGATAGAGGTCGGGACGGTCAGAGGGCGGGCAACGGGGATTGAATGGGGGGCACAGCCTCCCCTAACTGGCCCTCCATACAATTTTGGAAACCCAATGCGGCCCTCAGGCCAAAAAGTTTGCCTGCCCCTGAGCTAGATAGTGGATTCTTCTGCATTCCAAGTACTGCATTTTAAGCCAACATACTCCCATTCTCTCTGGCTAGGGTTGGAGACCTGGGGCCAGATTCATCACTCTGATATGCTGGTTTCTGTGAGAGAAATTCAGGGCTATGGGTACCCAGCAGCAGCAAGTCTGTGCACAATTAGGTTGTACCTGTACAAATCACCTACATATACAGGATGAGTAAAAATCTGATTATTATTAGTGTTGAATATTTTGGAAAAAGATCACACCTAGTGGAAACTGGATGCTTATAGCCACAGAATGAGAGTTTAGGATTATAATTCAGACAGTTAAATTCACAGGATGCACTGAAACAATTGAGTGGCAGATTTAATTAGCTGACCAAAGGCAGGTTATTTAAAAGCAATATTCTGTATTCATTCCAAAAAGGGGTAAAATTTCATGAGATTCTAAGTCACTGGTGTGTAGTTAACATCCCAGAAATGTAATGATGCCTCTTTAATGTCTTTTGACATTTTCAAATGAATACAAAGAGTCAGGTTGGTGACTCACCAGTCCTGATAGGATATCAGTTCCTGTTGGCAGCAGCAGCAACAGCTGCTGCTCCATTAGTCATTCACAAGAAAATTACTGAGAGAACTCAGGGGAAATGGTGGTGTAAACTGTCATTCAATTTCCAATTTCATTATCAGCATTCATCTGCTTTGCTTTTTCTGTCTGGTGTGTGTGTCTCTCTCTCTGTCCTGATGCTGAAAGGGATTTTTCTGCCATGGTGATCGCTTTGTACAGAGCTATCTGCCCATCTAATGTTGATTACATGAGGGGAAATTAAATTCTGTAGATCCGATTCATTAAAAGTAGATCAGAATGTGAATTATACATTTTTGTCCTACTTATACTACTAAACTTATACTTCCTTATGCTACTATACTGTCACACAAGGATACATATAAAAATGAAACAGCAAAGGACTGGTATTAATATGGAAATTCCTTTATAATTGCTACTCCATAAAACAAATTATTGGTAATTAGAACAGACATACCATTGCTTCCTATAGCTTTCTGTTACAGTACAATCAGAAGTATTTTTTTCTAGTTTCTCATGAGTTTAGATTCATGACTCTTGTTGATCTATATGGCTAAATAAAGGCAAAAGTCTGGAGAAGTGCTAAGCATTTGCAACTCAGGATTTCCATAGCGTCACATGCAGCTTCGTAAATGTATCCTGAATGAAGGCTTAGGGATATATTTCAAGAAGGAAATTCATAATATTGGCTAGTGTCATTGGAAAAACAATCATGACACAATGGAGCTCTTTAGTTCATGATGCTATGCACAGTACTTTTATGCTTTTCACCTGTATTTTTATTTCACAGAGGTATTTAGAACATGGATTCTAAATAATAATTTTCACTCAAAACACTTTACATGCTTTTGGCCAAATTTGGTTCATCTGAATAAGACAAGTGGAATTTGGCTCATTAATTAAGCCTCATGACATTATTTTGATGTGGGTTAACATTTGAGCTGCTTGAATTATTCATTGTGAATGACATTCAATGCAAATTTAAGTCCTGCTTTCCATTCACAAAATCTTCATGGATAGATTCTAATTTATGACAGTGTGTTAATCATTCTGATCTAGCATGACAATTATCATATTCTATTTCACATGTCACTTATTGCTATTTAACTATTGCACAAAACTGGATTTAAGAAGAGAGAACAAAAGTAAGGTCCCTTAGGAGAGTACAAAATGTGTTTATCTCTTCTATAGCTGGCTGCACATGAATAATACATTGAGACATCTCTCCACTTTGATTAAAAAAACTAGAATGACATAAGATTAACATGGCACACATTAAACAGATTAAACACTGGCTCACTAATAGGTCTCAAAATGTAGTTATAAACAGGGAATTGTGATTGAGGGGATGTATTTCCAGTGGTGTCTGACAGGAATTGGTTCTTGGTCCTATGCTATTTACCATTTTTATTAATGATCAGGAAGAAAACATAAAATCATCACTGATAAAGTTTGCAGATGTCACAAAAATGAGGGAGTGGTAAATAATGAAGAGGACACATCACTGATTAAGAGCAATCTGGATTGCTTGGCATATGGGGTGCAAGCGAACAATATACATTTTAATATGACTAAATGTAAACGTTTAGGCACAAAGAATGCAGGCCATGCTTACATGAGGGGGGACTCGATCTTGGGAAGCAGTGACTCTGAAAAAGATTTGGTGGTCAGATGGATAATCAGCCGAACATGAGCCATGCTGTGGCCAAAAGAGCTAATGCAATCCTGGGATGCATAAAAAGGGGGATCTGGAGTAGGAAAAGAGAGCACTTGTGCAATTGCTGAGGGCATACTGTGTCCAGTTCTGGTGCCCAAAATTCAAGAAGGATGTTGCTATATTGGAAGGGTGTAGCGGGCTGTTCTCCCCGCTCCAACCCTGAAGGGGTTAAAAAAGCCCTGGGAGAGGGCTGCCCTGGGGAGTCAATAGTAAAAGCAGCCCTGGAGAGGACTGTGGCTGGAAAAAGAGTTAAAAGCAGCCAAGCTAGGCTGAGAGGGGAGGGAGCCACAGCTGTGGCCAGCTCAATCAGGCCCAGCTGGCCCTTATAAGAGGGCTGGAGGCCAGGTGCTGGAAGAGTCTCTCTCTTGCTCTGGAGAAGGAAGGCCCTGGCTGCCTGGGAGCTTAGGGTACTGGGAGTAGAGCAGGGCTGAGATGCTCCAGGCTGATCAACCCCCAGGCTGCAGGCCTTGCTAAAGGCCAAAGCTGGTACATGTAGGGGTTAAAGTAAATTAGGACACTTACTGGTTTGGGCCGGGGGCGGGGCCTCGGGCGGAAGGGGAGGGGCTGGGGGTCAGCATCCCCCAACCAGCCCTTCCAGGCCGCCTGGCCTGCACCACCCGGGGCTCCAGTGTTGATTTAAAGGGCCCGGGGCTCCGGACGCCACTACTGTACTAGCGGCAGCAAAGTCCGGAGCCCCAGGCCCTTTTAAATCGCCGGCCCCTGGGCAACTGCTTCCTTTACCCTAGGGTTACCATATTTTGTGCCTCCAAATGGAGGACACTCCACGGCCCACGGCCCCGCCCCCAGCCCCGCCCCCAGCCCCGCCCACACCCCCGCCCAACCCCGCCCCCTCCCCAAAGTCTCCGCCCCTCCCCTGCTTCCCGCGAATATTTGATTCGCGGGAAGCCTGAAGCAGGTAAGGGGGGTGTGGGGGGAGGAGGCGCGGCCCAGGCTGGCCCCCCGGCGTTTCCAGCCTGGGTCGGCTCGGGCCCTGGGGTGCCGGCCCCGGCCGACCCAGCACTGCCGGCCCCCGGTGGCCCGGCGCACCCCTCGGCTCCCCGCCCTGCGGGCCCGGCTCCCCGCCAGCCCGGCTCCCCGCGGACCCGGCTGACCCGGCTCCCCGCCGGCCCGGCTCCCCGCCGGCCCGGCTGACGCGGCTCCCCGCCGGCCCGGCTCCCCGCCGGCCCGGCTGACGCGGCTCCCCGCGGGCCCGGCTGACCTCCCGATTTTCCCGGACATGCCCGGCTTTTGGGGATTTCCCCCCGGATGGGGATTTGAGCCCCCAAAAGCCGGACATGTCCGGGAAAATCCGGACGTATGGTAACCCTATTTACCCCCACCCCCCGCCCATCAGCGGCTGCAGGGGAGCGGGGGGGCTGGGAGGGCAATGAGGCAGGGACATTAAAGTGCTGTAGGGCCCTTTGCCGCAGCAGCACTTTAACATTGCTGGGCCCCCCACCAACCGTGGGGTGGGGTGCAGGAACGTTAAAGCGCTGCCACGGCAAAGGACTGTCCTTAAAGCCCCTGCCCCTTTTGCCTCCACTGTCGGCAGCCCTGCCAGTATGGACCCTACCGGCAGGGCCACCAACGGGGGGAAGGGGCAGTGATGTTAAGGATGGACCTTTGCCGCGGTTGCGCTTTGTGGATCCTTAAAGCGCCGCCGCAGCAAAGGATTTAAATGTCATTGCCCATCTCCCCCCACCGTCCCGTCAGCGGCCCTGCCAGTGTGGACCCTACCGGCAGGGCCGCTGACAGGGGAGGCAAAAGGGGCAGGGACATGAAAGCACTGCCACAGCAGCGTTTTAATGTGGGCTGGGTATGGGCTGGTGCAGGTTCTTACTGGTACGGAGTACTGGCCCATACTGGCTCACTTTCAACCCTGGGTATAGTGGTTGCAGAAGTGCAGCCCGGGCTTAGGCAGAGGTAGAGGTAGCTGGTCTGACTCCCTTGCCAATGATGAGTGGCGTTTGCAGTCTGCCCCAGGGAGCGGGGGCTAGAGGATGACTGGCAGTAGCCACTGAGGCAAGGTGGGTTTAGAGGGTTGGGGGTTCCTCTGGGCGGGAAGACCCAGAGTGTGTGGGTATTGCTGGGGCAGAACCCTGAGGAAAAGGGCACCGGGGGCCGGGAGGGACACGGGGGCCAGCGGCAGGCGAGACACCAGCCTGCAGAGGGCACTCCATACCCTGGAATCGAGCTAATTCCCAAGACAACCAGCAGGAGGTGCCGCACCAGTGAGTTGTCACTTCGCTACAAGGGGGTTTACAGAAGAGCCACCAGAATGATGGGATTAGAAAACATGCTTTAGTTATAGACTCAAAGAGCTCAATCTAGTTAGCTTAACAAAGAAACGTTTAAGGGGTGACAATTACAGTCTATAAGTAACTACACGGGGAACAAATATTTAATAATGGGCTCGTCAATCTAGCAGAGAAAGGTATAACATGATCCAGTAGCTGGAAGTTGAAGCTAGAGAAATTCAGACTTCAAATAAGGCATACATTTTTAATAGTGGCAGTAATTAACCATTGGGACAATTTACTAAGGGTCATGGTAGATTCTCCATTGCTGGCTATTTTTAGATCAAGATTTAATATTTTTCTAAGGCCTTGGCTACACTTACCGGCAAGTTCGACGGCTGGAAATCGAACTTCTGGGTTCGACTTATCGCGTCTAGTCTGGACGCGATAAGTCGAACCCGGAAGTGCTCGCCGTCGACTGCGGTACTCCAGCTCGCCGAGAGGAGTACCGCGGAGTCGACGGGGGAGCCTGCCTGCCGAGTGTGGACCAAGGTAAGTTTGAACTAATTCGAAATAAGGTACTTCGAACTTCAGCTACGTTATTCACGTAGCTGAAGTTGCGTACCTTAGTTCGAATTAGGGGGGGTAGTGTAGACCAAGCCTAAGAGATCTGCTCTAGGATTTATTTTGGGGATGTTCTATGGCCTGTATTATACAGAAGGTCAGACAAGATGACCACATTGGTCCCTTGTGGCATTGGAATCTAGGAATTTACAGTGCAGTCCACAGACAAAAAGTCTTAACAGATACAAACTCCTCAGACTTCCTAGACAATGAAGGAAGGTAGCCATTGATGGGTTTGGAGGAGGGTTTGTGAGTGAAAGCAAATAAGACCACTTGGAATCATATTTAGCCAATATATTTCGTTAGACTGTACCCAACAATATTTGCAGCCAGAGCACACAAGTTTATTTATGAAAGGAATTTACTGCTAGAGATAATGAGGTAGTTTTCAGCAAATGATAAATCTGCAGGCTGTTTGTTGAGTCTTCTGCACAGTACGAACACAGATCATTGTTATTGTGAGAACTCTGTTAATAATGTAAACAATGGTGACATTTAGAATACTTGTTTAACTGAAGAAGGAGATTTATGCCACTTTTGGAATATTATCTAATAGGAAAATAAATCTCTGCAGATATTTCATCACAACTCTGCCAACTTTCTTTAATATCTTCATATTATGAATAATGCCTGTAAGACAATTATAATACAATATAAATATAATAAGCTTCTCAAAGAAAAGGCATTGAAATAACCAGTCAAACACAGCTCCTGGTTGCAGGGTCTACTACCATGGAACAGCTTGCAGGATTAGGCTCTAAATTGTTGTGGTTTATTGTACCTTTAAAAAATAATACTCTGTGTCAGAAATTCCCTTCCCTCCAGTCCTTCCCCATCACTTAGATGGATTGACTTGATGTTTTCAGTTAGGACACTAAATCTGGGTTCTTAGGCCACTACTTAGGGTATGTCTTCACTACCCGCTGTATCGGCGGGTAGCAATCGATTTATCCGGGATCGATATATCGCGTCTCGTTAAGACGCAATATATTGATCCCCGAACGCGCTCACCGTCGACTCCGGAACTCCACCAGAGTGAGCGTAGGTAGCGCAGTTGACGGGGGAGCTGCAGCCGTCGATCCCGCGCCGTCTGGACCCCAGGTAATTTGATCCAAGATACTTCGACTTCAGCTACGCTATTCGCGTAGCTGAAGTTGCGTATCTTGGATCAATCCCCCCCCAGTGTAGACCAGCCCAAAGAATAGCTATGAAAAAACAACAGTCTGTCAGGTTGGTAGATAGACTAAGCCCCAAAGTATTTAAGTGTTGCACGGTGCAGCTTTAGGCTCCTCTATCAGCTAGGCATTGTAACTCTAATTTTCAAAACTGACCAAGGCCCTGAGGTGTCACAACGCCTAATTTTTAGGTATTGAGCCACTCAAGCCCTGAGTTAAGCATGTAGGCTCCCTATTCAATGCACGGGCAGTGTTAAGCACCTGAGAATAGAATCCACAAAAGCAGTTACACTAGGCAGGCAGCTGCCTAAGTTAGCCAAGAGCAGATGTTGATGAAAGAGGTGTTTCCTAAGCCCTGCCCTTCTCACAGAGGCACCTGAGTCTGGGCTGGAAGGAGGTACCCATCTCTGTGTATGATCCACAGCCAGGAACCGCTCTCCTGGATACAGATGCTTAAGCTGTTTCTTGAAGGAATGGTGGCAACACAAGCCTTACTACATGCAAAATAGCTGGGGGGAGGGACAGTATTAAATTAACAGCAACATTGATTGGTATACAAAAGAATAAGATTACAGGACATCACAATGGAAAGTTGGATCCTAATCTGGGAAGCAGAAATCTTATAAACCAGCACCCCCACTCCTCCAACACTCCCAACCTCACCAGTTTGTCTGTCAAATTCTCACACCATCAGCTCCTGCTTTCCTCCTTGCAATCCTCCATACATGGTATGATCTCCTTGAGCTCATCAGAAGGGCCCCTGCCCTATCATATTTGAGTCCTTCTTAAAGACCTCTTCTCTGGTGCCGCCTACAGTGACTCAAGTTAACTTGTATAACACTAGGCAATTTATATTTCCCTTCCCCAATCTGTATTTATTTTTTTTGTCCTTCAATTATTAGCTCCTCAGAGCAGGGACTGTCCTTTTGAAGTATTTGGAAAGCACCTAACACATAATAGGTGCTACTGCAAATTAAAAAAAAATAAGTAAAAATAGCACATTCACAGTGATTCATATAAGTGATGTCATGGTTGTCTTATACATCTTCACCTTATCTGTATTCATGCTACTGTGATACATCTCAAAAATGGTCACTGAGGTATTGGGGAATTGATGCTGGGGGGCTGTAGAAAAGGTTATGGTAATAATTTACATGTGGCATGATTGCCACATGATGTACCTGCAGGGTTCTTGAGCATGAAAGCAAAAAAGGCCTCCTCCTTCACCATGGGCTCTTTTAGGGCCATCACCCAAATAATGAAAGCTGGGGGTAGTCCAGCCAACTAGGTCAGCCAGCCATAGTCAAGTAACAGGAGTCCTCAACTAGGTTAACTAACCCAAAGTCACATTGAACGATGCAAGTGGCAAACCAGATGGCACCCCTTCTCAGTAGCCACTCGACAAAACAGCCCTTAGCCAGAAGGGTGTAAAATAATATTTTTGTTATAATTTCCAGCTGATTTCAAACCTAAAAGATGAAGACTGAAGTCTCAACCCAAAACTTGTGAAGCCGACCCATGACCTAGTTGGCTTTTGAAAAAGTCATGAACAACTGGTGCCATTCCTGTCTGAAATCGCTAACTCATCATTCACAAAAAGAATCTTCCCTTCTGTCTTCAAAAGACACAACAGTTCAACCAACACTGAAGAAACCCACCCTGGATACATCAGTTCAGCCCAACTACTACACAGTGTCAAATATCCCATTCCTGGGCAAGCTCACAGAGAAGCCAGCCAAAGGCCCATCACCAGCTCATTTAATGGAAGCTAACCTGGCACAATCTGGAGTCAGGCCAGGCCAGTGGCACTCATGGATGATCTCCTACTGTCAATGGATAGATGACAGACATCCATTCGGGATCTCCCTGTGGCATTCAGCACTGTTGACCATAAGATACTGCTGTCTTGCTTGAGAGAGGTGGCAGAGGTATATGCTAATGTTCTAAAATGATTTGTGATGGGAAACTGCACCTACATTGCTAGACCACTGGTGGGGTTCCACAAGGATCAATTCCCTCTCCAGTTTTTTTCAACATCTACTTGAAACCACTAGGTGAATGGGTCAGATAACATGGACTCAAATGTGAGTGATAAGCAGATGACACACAGCTCTACTTATTCTTCACCACATATAGCCACACTAGTGTACCAAGGTGGCCCAGAACTTGGATGAGATCAGTGCATGTATGAAGAACACATGGCTGAAGCTGACAAGAAGCTAGCAAGACAGAGGTGGTACTGGTGGGCAGAGGAAATAATGTTGAAGAGTTTGCAGTCTCCTTTGGTATAAGATACAATTGGTCAATTCGGTCAGTAGTTTAGGAATACTCCTGGATTCTTTGCTGATGCCAAGCTTTCCCATAGCAGCATCCAGGCTTTCTATCCTCTCTGGTTGGCTAGGAGACTCCCTCCCATCTTGGCAGATGATGACCTGGACTCATGACTTTGTCACTTCTCAGTTGGACTACAGAAATGTGATGTACTTGGGCACAAAGCCTTCAGTGCTGTGGAAACTTCAGCTATTACAGAACCCAGCAGCACATCTCAGCAACACAGAATACCAAGAGATCATCAAACCTGTCATCTGTTCTCTATAATGCCTTCCCATAGAATTTCAAATCAAGTCTTGGTCTTTGTCTTCAAGGCTCTTCATGGCCTAGGCCCAACATATCTAAAAGATTGCCTAAAGCTTCAGGGCAAAGACCATGGTTGATAACTCCACTCCTCTCTCTCTACAATAAGGATAAATCTCATCTGTGCAGAAAACACAACTTTCTCAGGGGCAGTCCAAGATCATGGCATAAACTCCCCCAGAAACTGAGGACCATCAAAAACCAAACCACTTTCCGTTCCAAGTGCAAGGTGCATTTCTCTGACCTTGTCTTCTGTAATGTAAATACATTTAAATAAACAAAAATAACACCCCTCCCTAACCAACCCAAAAGAACAGTTCCTAACCCTGTCAAAACAAGACTTTCCAAATGCACACGCTTCTGACCCTCAGATACTCCAATGGAGAGCGCAGTTTAAAAATCTGAATAGAAGAGACCATGAAGAAAAGTGAATTTGTTTAGCCCTTTCACTGGTCACTGAGGTCAACGGCAGTGAAGGATGCTTAGGAGTCATGCAGTCCCTTGCAAGATGACACTTTTAATGAGGTTACAGTATCACTTAATATTTTATTTCAATGTCACATTTGACCAGAAAATATAGATATTACAAAGTTATCAACATAAGAACTGCCTTTGCAGACAAAACATCACTCTCTGCAGTGTTTTCTAAGTTTGTAACCTTTCTTTCCTCTCATCTGATTCCATTTGAAGAAGCCAGCTGCTGATATATCAAGTTCATCTGTTTTAAACATTTACTCTATGTAATCCTCACTTACTTGGTGGGCCTTTGCCATAGTAACCTGCCTTAGCAACAGAGAAGCACAGTAACAAGAAGAGCAGCAAATAGATTTAAAAAGACAGCCTCCTCACCTCTGCACAGTGCGTCATGAGCAGAGAGGAGCGCCCTGTCTCTTATCTTAACAATGCATTACTAATAGAACAGGTGTTTATAGAAGAAGGACTGGGGAGCAACGAAACATCTGTGTTTGCAAACTGCTCAGGGACACTTTGAAATCACCCTCATTTAGTGCAAATGGCCCAATTCCATATACAATTCAACAGAGGGAAATTCTTGCAGCTATACAGAGTTTGAAATAAATATAGTGATTGTGACACTCTACGCCCCAGGGGAGCTCCCTGTGACCCCCATATTCCTCATTTATATATAATTGTGATATTGCATATAAAGCATGCCCAGGTGGGTATCATGGGAAAGGTTATGATCTGCTGAAAGTCATTTTTCTTTCTAAATATGTATATTAGTAATGCATATGAAGTTATGAGAATTGTGTTGTATGGTTATCACTAAAACATGCTGTAAATTGGGGAATCAGCCAGATATCAGCTCCGCAGAGACAACGCCCGGGTGGGTGTCAAACAACTATCAATAGCCATTGTCTGGTAAGGGAGCTACAATTCAATGACTCACCTGCATAAGGCCACACCAGGGGAATTGCTCAACCTTGCCTGGGGATTCAGCAATGTCCACCAGACATGCCTGGACTTGTGTTCTCCAAGCACATGGGACTGAGGGTATAAAACAGAGGCCACGTGCTTGGCCTTTCTCCTGCCCCCACCTATGCTGCAAGCAACAAAGACACTGAGAAGAAGACTCCAGCAGAGGAGACTGGCTCAGGGTTAAGGGACAAACCTATATATAAAGTGCTGTAATATCCAGTGGGGTGAGAGAAACTGCTTAATCTAGATGTTGCCAGTCTAATAGGGTTGAGAGGTTAGACTGCGTGCTTATATTTTCTTTTCTTTTGGTAACCACTCAGACTTCTTGCCTATCACTTATGATCACTTAAAATCTATCTTTTGTAGTTAATAAATGTGTTTAACTGTTTATCTTTACCAGTGAGTTTGCCTGAAGTGTTTGGTAAGGGTCTTTGCTCAGGTTTTACAAAGGCTGGTGTATATCCACTTGATGAAGTGGTGAACCAATTAATAAATTTTCACTGCTCATCTTGAGCAGTTCAAGATGGTATATTCCTGAGGTGCAAGGCTGGGAGCGGGGAGATTTGGCTGGTGCCTTTTTCTGTGATTCATGAGTGGCTCTGGGAGCATTCATGCAATCTAGCTAGGTGGGGGCTCCACATGCGGTTGTACTGAGTGATAACAGCACCTGGAGGGCTTTGCTGCTTGTCACTAGCAAAGTAGTGAGAGAGACAGCTCAGGCTGGAGAGTTAAGGGGGCACAGTGGTCCCACAGTCCCAGGCTGCATCCCAGGGATCCCATCAAAGTGATATTTTGGCTTTTGTCTCCATGGGCACACTGAGGAGTTACAGGAAGGGAGGCAGGAAGAAAGAGGGAAAGGAGTAGAGGTCTCGGGAGCCATTGTTCCTACATAGGAAGGTTGCAGGACAGCTGGCAGCTGCTTTTGAAAAAAAAAAATCTACCATGCACCTCTCCCAGTGTTAAATGCCCAGTGCCAATAGGCATCCTGGTGTGCAGAGACGGATATGATTGTGGTCACACCCTGGCCCCTTTGGCCACAACACGTTGGGTCTTAGCAACATCACCAGGTATATCAGTTGTCCATTCAACCTAGAGCTCTGGTAAATGCTAGGTCTACATTGTTGCTGGCTTTTGAAGATACATGCTGTGGGAAAGGCACTGTATTGGCATTCAGGAATTCTAGTTCAGTTCCTGTCCTTGCCACAAACTTCCTCTTTGACACTGGGCTAGACACTTAACCTCTTTCTTCCATCACTTCCCCCGTCTGTAAAAGGGGGTTGGATCAGAGGTGCATGGGGGAGAAATCCATTAATGTGTGTGTGTTGCTGCTATGCTACCGAGATGAGTTTCAGAGGAAAGCCCATAAACAAGTAAAATCAAGGGGCAGTGAGGGGGCAATATATGCTCCGTATGCCTTCTTCCCTACTCCTTCAGTGCACCTACATGGGGCATTTGGAATTTAGCACAGAGAATGCAGGCTCTGTAACCCTCTGGTCAGCATCTTACAGTATCACAAGGGGGTCTCCATTTGGAGGTAGGGAAAACTGACACATACATCAATTCAATGAAGATACAGACTCAGTACTCCTCAACTGGACCGATTATCATGGGATAAAATGGCAATGAACCTGCGACAGTTCATCTGTGCAGCAGTTCTACATGATTTATTCTTAACTCCCTGCTGATATCTGTTTTGTCATTTGAGGGTAGTGGTATCAAGTGAGTTATGCCTCTGTTTCTCCTATCTTGTAGTGTTGTCACTTGTGAGTGGTATATTTACAACTGCCACTGACCCTAATGGAAATGAGGCCTATGTTTGTTTATATCTGCTGGAATACGCCATTATTTTGCCTACATCTAGTGCTGCATTTAGGACTGCATCCTATGTCACTCAGTGCTTGTCTACACTTACAGTTGTAGTACTTCACGAAAATGCTATGTACACTGATGGGAGAGCTTCTCCCATTGGAATAGGTACTCCACCTCCCCAAGAGGCAGGAGCTATGTCAATGGGAGAAGCCTCCCGTTGACAATAGAGATGTCTACATCAGGGCTTAGGTCACTATAACTATGCCGCTCAGGGGTGTGGATTTTCCACACCCCAAGCAACGTAGTTATACCAACATAAATTCCTAGTGTAGCCCAAGCTTTAGCGAGTCAGCAGTGAGAGCTGTAGATTCATTCCTCTGTTCCACCTTAATGACTGGAGGGGAAACCCCAGGAGATTGAGCTGGTGTTCAGTCTGGATGGTTCTTTGTAGCCTCTCTGATGTTTCCAACCCTCTCAAGCCTCATAAATTGTTCTGGAAGTAACATGAAAAGAACAGTAATAGAGGTGGTTGGAAAAACTTGGAACCATTTTCTGTCGCAGAATGCAGTTCCATCCAAATCAAAATGCTTCCCAAAACAGTGTCAATTTCACCCAAATTTCATATTGGGGCGAGGCGGGGGGGGAGGGGGAAGAGAAGAGAGGGAAATTCTGACAATTTCAACATTTTCAGAATGAAACACTTTGAATTTTCCTTTCCAAAGGAGTTTCCCTTTTGAAACATGTTTTATTGTGGATTTTGTTATATTATAGTATCAAGCAAAGGAGTCAAAATCAAAACAGAATGTTGAAATGATTGTGTCACGTGAAACATTTTGATTGACCCAAAATGGAATATTGTTCAGAACTTTCTTTTGAAGCGTTTCAAAATTTTTGGGTTTCACGCCTAATTGCAATCAAAACAAATTTTGAATCTTTCTGTGAAACAGAATTTCCATTCTCCGTACAGTTCTAAGAACCACCCCTGGGGAGATGCAGTATTTTGTCACGATATGCTCTAGTAACAGAAATACAAGAAAGGAAAATATATTTTTCAAGACAATAATAAAATGTGGCTCAATACCTTTAAAAAAGCGGGTAAAGGCTCAAGGAAAAGTTTTATTTTTCCAGAACCATTCATCCATTTGGAATTGTATCTCATTCCTCCTACCTGATTACCAGCTTTTGATGCACTTACTCACAGCAAATAGTGCGTTACTCCTTGAACAGCCCAACTGATTTCAGTGTGGGGTAAGCCACAACTCAAAGCAAGTAAGGATGTCAGGACCAGGCCCTAAATATCTTTCGAGCAGCAAACTTGGAAAATTATAACTGTTTCCATCATCTGACTCATCCAGAAAGTCATAAACATGCCCTGCACTGATCACTGGTACCAGTAGTTATGAGATGACTCACTTGTAAACCTGCACATTTCTCCTATTAAATCCTCTCTGCAAGTTTTCTCATTATCAGCTCTGCTGTCTGTGGAATAATCATCCACAAGAAGAGTACAGCCAGCCTAACTGCATCTCCAAACATCTTTACTTTGCTACCCTGACAACATCATCCCTTAATTGCTAATACAGGGGCTGAATCTGCAAATGTTCCTTGCAGGGAATCGTGTTTACTCACAGGCTTCGTCCCATTCAATGTAAGTATTACTTATCAGTAAGGGTTCCAGAATCAGCCCATATTTATCATATCCAAAATATACAAATAGGAAAAGAAAACCCTGCTTTGCATTTTATTGTTTTCTCATTATTATTCAGAAACAAACGCCTTTCACAAGATTAACAAACATTTGCTTGTGGTTATGATCTCAAGTCTTGACCAAAGAGTATGTAGATTAGAATCCAGACCCTTTAACACAAAGGGGAAAGGCACAGTCTTAACATATGATTTGTTGTATAGTTCTGATCTTGAAAACATTTTGAAACTAGAAATATCTATCAAAGGGTAGAATTTATCAAGTCTAATTATATTCTCCCTTTAAAATGATGGGCCTAGCAGTTTTGAAATAAATATTGATTGAATTTCAAGCAAAGGTACACGCAATTATTTCTATATACATGCACACAAATAGGAGGTGTGCCTGCAAATATTGATAGAAAGTTTATAGAAAAAGAAAACACAAAGGCTATTAACTGTAAAGTGGTCTGTCATTTAAAAAAATCTGACTACATAATACAGAACACTTATGAGATAAATGCAAAAAAGCATATTTCCCCTTAAACAAATCATGCCCTAAGCAATAAAGATGAGAAGTTCAAACTTGACATGTTTTCCAGGTTAGGGGGAATGAACAATTCCCAAGTATTTTATGCCAGCGGGGGCTCATGTAGCTCCATTCAGGAGCAATTAAGATAATTAATTTGGCTTTGAATTTTGACATAATCCCTTGTATCTCCTATATGCATCCTAGGTAACAACAACCTTTGTTTATGCTGAAGAAAATTATGCTATATTATGCTGGATGTTGGAAGTGACCAAGGGCCTGATCTTTAAAGATATTTAAGCATCTAAAGATGCAGATAGGCACCTAGTGGAATAACACACCCAGGATCCTAACTTCCACTAATTTCAATGGGATTTAGACACCTCTCTGCATCTTTAGGCACTTCAATACCTTTAAACATCAGACCCAAAGTTGTCCGATACTACAGCAACGTAAGCCACATGAATATCTAGATAAAATTCTCCCCAGTTCAGGTGTATGAAACATTAGCTCCAAAATAGCTCAGATACGTTGATCCGAAGGCATGCTTTCCCAGGCATGCGGAGAAGGTGGAGGTTTAGAGGGAACAGAGCTCTGAGGCATGGCAGGAATCACTGCGGGGCCTGGTCTACCCTGGGAGGGGAGGGGGATCGATCTAAGATACGCAACTTCAGCTATGAGAATAGCGTAGCTGAAGTTGACGTATCTTAGATCGACTTAGAATTACTTACTTCGCATCCTCGCAGCACGGGATCGATGGCTGCAGCTCCCCCGTTGACTTTGCTTCCGCTTCTCGCTGAGCTGGAGTTCAGCAGTCGACGGGAGAGCGATCGGGGATCGATTTATCGTGTCTACACTACACGCGAAAAATCTATCCCCGATAGATCGATCGCTATCCGCCAATCCGGCGGGTAGCGTAGCTTTACCCTTTGTTTAGTCTATTCCTCTCATTGTCCTGGTGAATTTTGTTAGGTAGGCAGTCTGATCACTCTGACTTTTTTTTTTTTTTTTTGCATGGGATATACCGACCACTGAACCTTTCCCCCCACCATTTATTTTGGAAATTCAAATAAATACAAGAAAAAATAATAATAATAAGCAAATCCAAGTCTAAGCTTAGTAAAAATATAATAATCAATCATCCATTTGGCAAGCTATTTTCAAGTGGCTTTAAGTAACACAAACACCAGCTCAGCTGTTTATTAGTATGCTGCTACTCAATGCTATTCCATAAGCAGACTGTTGACCTGGAGGCTGTCTAGACAGTGAAAACTAAAACCCCAAAGAGTACCATACTTCAAAGTTGGGTCTGATTTTAAAGAGCCAGGTTACTGCAGATCTTGGCCCTCTTATACCTTTTAACTTTTTATTGTATGTTTGACTATTTAGCATTTTACTGTTAATTTAGCCATGAAAGAACTGACAGCTCTGCACATTAAAATCTTTTACAGATTCTCTGCCCAGTACTGTTCAGCCAACTGACAGAGAATATAATTTGTCTTTTCCAAAGAAAGCTTTGTTGTATCTTAAAGATACCAGTTTTTCTATGAAATAAGGTAGTTCCATATCACTGCTCTACAGCCAAAATGCTTCTGAAATAAATGTAGTCAAACTTTGCTAATTCTGGGTCACTGAGAACGAACATGATGCTTAAAATTGTTGATTGGCTCTAGTTTTCAAGATGTGTCATTGGGTCAGTATATACGACCCTTGACTTGGGAATGGCGGAGGATAAGTGAGTTATAAAAGGAAGGGATCTCAATTTAAACCAGAAATGACTAAAATACATCTTTGACTGGATCTATGAATAAATCTATGACTGGGTTTGGACAGTACTTGCTTTTTAGGCAAAACAATGAATGATGCAATCTGAAGCTGGTATTGCATCATACATGATATGAATTGCATCATGTTATTCCTAGAAGTCATGGATGATGCAATCATAACGAAGCTTACATCACTCTGCTGAACAAATTGCCCTATATCAGCCCTAGAAATCATACAGTGTCATGCTCTCTTATTTGTCAGTGTTTGATTTTGCAAAGGGACACATTTCTGTTTAGCCAAAGTAAGCAGAGATGCCTCGTACTTGTGTGAACAGTGCAGATAACTTCTGCTATGTTTGTGGTGAAGTGACTTTTGCATCACAAAAGCGCAGTATAACCACTATGGTTAAGAAAGCCTATCACCTTTATTTTGGCTGCAAAATTGGAGGTCAGGACAAGAGGTGGGCCCCACACATATGCTGCAACACTTGTGCAACAAATCTTCGCCAGTGGTTGAACAGGAAAAGGAAATCTATGCCTTTTGCAGTGCCAATGATTTGGAGAGAGCCAACAGATCATACCAGCAGTTGTTACTTCTGCATGGTGCCTCCAGTTGGGAAAGGTGTGTCAAAGAAGAAAAAGTGGACTGTGCATTATCCAAACATTCCATCAGCTATACCCCCAGTACCCCACGGAGAAGGACTGCCGGTTCCTGATGCACCAGAATCATTCTGACTTAGTCAGACGAGGAAGAGGAAGAGGATGAAACTTCTGGTCCTGAACCATCAATGTCACAGGACCCACATTTTCTCCCATCCTCCTCCTCTGAACCACACCTCATAACACAAGGTGAACTGAATGACCTAGTCAGGGATTTGGAACTACCCAAGAGTAAGGCAGAGCTGTAGGGCTCCAGACTACAGCAGTGGAATCTCCTGGCAGGTGATGTTAGGGTTTCCATGTTCCGTGACCGTCAAAAGGATCTTGTCCCATTCTTCTTCATGGAAGGTGATCTTGTAGCCTGCAACAACATCGATGGTGTGATGGCAGCCCTTAACATCGTTCACGATCCAGATGAGTGGAGACTGTTCATTGATTCATTGAAGACAAGTCTTAAAGCTGTTTTACTGCATAATGGCAATGTTTTGCCATCAATTCCAGTTGATCATGCAGTCCATATGAAGGAAACCTATGACAACATGAAACAACTTTTGAGGTGCATAAACTATGACCAACATCACTGGCAGCTTTGTGGCGATTTGCTTGGTCTGCAGAATGGATACACAAAGTACTGCTGTTTTCTCTGCGAATGGGATAGTCATGCAAGACATTCCCACTACATCAAGAAAGATTGGCCACTCCGACAGTCACTGGAGCCTGGAAGGAAAAGTGTTCAGCATCCACCACTTGTTGAATCAAGGAAGATTTTGTAACCACCCTTACACATCAAGCTGGGTCTGATGAAGAACTTTGTCAAGGCCATTGACAAAACACAAGCAGCTTTCAAGTACCTCCATGGAAAATTTCCAAGGTTAAGTGAAGCTAAGATAAAGGAAGGTGTCTTTGTTGGTCCTCAGATTCGTGAACTTCTTCGAGATGATGCATTTGACCATGCACTGCGTGGCAAGGAAAAGACGGCATGGAAAGCCTTCCAGTTAGTGGCAATAAATTTTCTCTGAAACAACAAGGCAGACAACTACAGGTTGTTGGTGGAAAACCTCCTCAAGGCATACAAAAGCCTTGGTTGCAACATGTCACTAAAGATACATTTTTTGCACTCTCATCTAGATTTTTTTTTCACCGAACTGTGGAGCAGTGAGCGACGAGCACGGCGAGCGATTTCACCAGGACATTGCAACAATGGAGAAACACTATCAGGGCAAATGGAGCCCATCAATGCTTGCAGACTATTGCTGGACAGCGACAAGAGATGCTCCATTTAATGAATACAAGAGACAAGCCAAGAAGCGCCGAGTAGACACTGAATAGGACTAAACTATGTACATAATAGTTTTTTGCCTTTTGTTTCATAATAAATTTTATTTATATAACCCTTTTGCTGATTTTTAAAGTGTTACATAAACAGGACAGGTGAAATAGTATCATGTAAAGCAACCATAAACACATGAAAAGACCTAGGTTTACAATTTATGATTAAAACTCTACTATCTACACAATATACATAGACATAAAATGTAAAAACTTAAATATCTTAGAAACAGTAGCCAATCAGTTGTTTTAATTGTCGTTTTTGAATTCAGCACATCAAAATACATAATAAATAGCACATTTTATCTCTGAAGCAGACGACTTCTCAAAAATTGTAGACCAGTGTATTCAATTTCTCCCCTCTCTTGGGCTTTTCGAGAGCTGGCCAAGAGCATCTGATAATGTTTATAATTTACAGCACATTGCTGAAATAGCACTCAATCCACTAGGATCTACTGCACTGGGCCCCTAAGAATAGCAAGGAGAGGGGCCTTTTGCACACGGATCTCTCACCTCATGGGCTTGAACAAAAAAAGAGGTAACTGTTGAGGTTACTCTGTACCCCAAACCCCTAGGGTGCCGTGTCTTGGGGGCAAGCACTGTAGGTCTTCAGCAGCTAGGCCTTGTAGGCTCTACCTTGGTGGATCCCAATAACCACTCAACCAGAAGGGGAAAGGTTGCAAATACCCTAGGTACAGAGGCTTAAACAGTTTCAGTTCGAAGTGACACAATGTTGGGGTCTCTGGGGCAGTCCAAGCAAGAGACCTGGTGCCTGGGTTGCCCTCTCCAGTCCAGTCTCTGTCCAAGCAAATAAGCATTTGGGGATTTCCAAGCCAGGCTCAATAAGTCTCTTACATTGGGACCCCTTTGCACTGATTCCCTGCCTAGCTGCTGCTGCTCCCCCATAAGTTACACACAGACCTACGCCCAGCTGTAACATCTGGCAGTCATAGCCTGTTCCATATGCAGCTTTGTCCACAGTTCCTGGAGCTTCTCTCTCCAGCTGCCTGCTGCCATGTGGCTGCCACTTCCAAACCGAGCCCAGCTGGTTCAGGATCTTTTCCCTTACCTGGCCATGGGAAACATAGCTCCTGCTGACCAGGAGGAAGGGAATGCGCAATAGGGAGGGGACAGATGGGACCTGTAGTCCCCTCTTTTTCAGACCCATCACAGAGGTATTTGTAAAGCTTAGCAGACCAGTTACTCATTAAAGTCAACAAAGCTATGCTGGTTTACACAGGATGAGGAGCTGTCCCACTCATTAGATTTTTAGTGAATTCAAAAAACTTAAAATGAAATTAGTCAAGGAAAAAGCCTCCTTGGAAATCTGTCCTTAGTACATATATAGTATCCATTATTATAGCATCCAAACACCTCACAATCTTTAGTGTACTTATCCTCACAACACCCCTGAGAGGTAGGGAAGTGCTATTATCCCCATTTTACAGATGGGGAACCAAGGCACAGAAAGGCTGATTGACTTGCCCAAGATCACAAAGTCTGTAGCAGAAGAAGAACTTGAAGTCAGGTTTCCCAAGTCCTAGATTAGTGCCCCAATCACTGCATCATCCCTCCTTACAAGCCATCAGGATCTGGCACTTCTAAGAAAAAATTAAAAGTTCAGAAATATGAAGAGCAGTCAACTCAAAGCAACCTGCCTTGGATAAAGTGGCAGGTCCAAGATCTCTATTATACTGAAAAAACCCAATCTGGCCCACATGAAAGTCAGTTGGTGTTTTTCAATTTACTTTAGGGGGTTGGCCTGATAGTGAGACCAGGAAGAATAATATTTTAACATTGACTTACCTCTTCAAACACTGGGTATTCAGAAGTAACCGGAAGTTACAGAGGAAAGGGAAATTCTGTGGTTAAAATGGAGTTTGTAGGGCTGTCACATAATGGAACATTTTTTCTGAGTAACTGCACAAAAAGTAATTTTGTGGGTTTTATTGAACAACACAAGATAATTTAAGCAGTCATAAAAGGATAATAAAAATACAGAAAGAGGTGCCCAGGCACAGAGACTATTAGAGGCACTATAGATTATGAGCATGATTTCATTTTTATTTTATTTATTTATTATTTTAAAAAATGAAATCCTCAAATGGTAAGGAACAAATTCTGTTTTCACTTCCAATTGAATGATTATTATTAGTTATTTGTATTACAGTAGATCCAACTAAGATCACAGCCCCATTATGCAAGATGCTGCAAGCCACCCTCTGCCCCCCAAAAGCTTGCAATCGAAATAGCCAAAAGAGCCAAGAAGTGTTGTTCAATTTTTAAGAGAAGGAACAAAAGAGATTAAGTGATTTGCCCAAGGTTAAACAGGAAATATGTGGCAGAGCTGGAAATTGAACGTGGATCTCCTGACTACCAGTCCTTTGCCTTAACCAAGCAAGATCCTTTGGAAACCCCACAATCAACAAAATACTTGTAAAGTCATTAAAAATGAATAAAACTCTGGAAACAAGCCAGAGCCACAAGATTTGGATTTAGGGATTGTTTGGATCTGGGGTTTAGTCTTGGACCATTTTTAGAAGGAAATTGCAACATCACATGTTTTTAGGGTGAAGATTGTATCAGCAGTGTTAGAGCACTATAGTTAGGAAAGAACTTTAATTTAGATTACTTCTAGAAAAAGACACAGCCTTACACAATGACAGGGAGCTAGATTCTGATCTCAGTTACTCTGGTGTGAAATCAGAGTAATCTGCATTGCTTTCCAGGGAGGTAGAGTCCTCTGGCTCATAGAGTAACCCTGATGTAAATGAGATCAGCATGTGGCTCACTGTCTCTTAGTAACAGTTTCAGTGCTAGGTATACCTGTTCTCTTGGGAAAAGAGAAAGCACTGGTTTCAACAGGCAATGATATGTTATGCATTTTCAATAGGTTATTTTTTGCCTACAATTTAATATCTTTGTGGAAGTCATAGAACATCTGGGTAAATATTTTGATTCACTGTAAGACACCTTATCTTTTCCCCTATTAGAAGATATCACAAATTTGTTCCCAATGTCTATTATGCAAGCAGGGCCTGATTCAACAAGGCACTCATGCACATACTTAACCTTAAATCAGTGGGAAATCACTAGGAATTTGGGATGCAAAACATATATAGGTTCTTGCCGAAATATCTGTATCATACACAGCCTAGCTGCTAGAATGAAACAGTTACATTTATCAGACCTAGAAGATCAGGACTCTCAAGGGTGCTTTTAGATTCAGGATGCCATGACTTCAGCATTGCTTTATGTCATAGAGCAGAATTTAAAGTCAAAACCCACATAGCTCTGTGGAATAAGACAGCGAAGAATTCTGAATCATATTCTAAGACTGGGGGGGAAAGAATGAATCAACAACAAATACAAATGAAAACATTCTTTCACCCTTGATTTTCCATTGTCTTCGGACTGAAAGAGAAACCCCTCTTTATACCTTTCCAGATGGCAGTTCAAAAAGATTTTGACTCTTTTATTATGGCAATTTCTTTCTTTGGTTTAGAAGACGGTGCTTGTCATTTGCAGCAACAACATCAGGAACAAAGAGCCCCTGGAAAAACGTTTTAGATGTAAAATAAAACCTCATGTGGGGGTGACAAGGGTGGTTGGTTGTAAGAAAGGTGAAGAAATGATTACAAAGTTTGTTAGAGACTCTATCTGCAAAACATAGCACAAGACAGAAGGATTAAAACAAACAAAAAAGAAAGCGAAAGGATTTCTATGTGGACAAAAACACATGGCCCTATGTCATGAGCTCAGTCCTAAGCTCACCTAAAAATAGTTGTACCAACATATATTGAACATAGTATCATACTCAGGTGGGAGATCGATCTGGTATCGTTTCTTCTTCCATGACCTACTTTATTGTCAACTCTGGGGTGAAAATTCTCTCCCCCAACTGCTGATAAGCAAGCTTAAACTGAGCATTAGAGGCGTGGGAAACATTTGACTCCAATGTAGAACAAACACTATAGGCCCACCAGCATGAATTCAAATTGGGTCACACCCATAAAACAGTGAGTTTGTGGATTCCCAAATCAGAAATCAAACTCAGGGTTAGTGTTGTTTCAGGCATTCATATCAATGGAGTCCCAACAGATCTGCTTAACCATGTTAATTTATTTAGTACCAATGAAAAGGTTAGCTGTAAGAACACAGCATTCTGGAGTCGAGTGGATATCATTTTATCAGCTTCTTCATCCTTGGTTCCTTTTGAGCAAAGCCTGCCAACTAACTCATCATCTGAGAACATAATAAACGTTTCTAAGAGACCAGTGGGGAGATTATCAAAATTGTTTTATTCCATATCATTTACAGACCAAAATAATTTTCAGTTGCTCTTTTGATGAGTAAATCTAAAGCATGGTTCTAGAGGTTAAAAAGCCTCTGGCTAATTTGTTAGCTAATTGCACTCAGTTACCTTATTTTATAATTCAAGCACAAAGAAGCAGCACTCAGTTATAAATAAACCTCGCTGAGATATGGTGTGCACAAATTTACATAAAGGATCAGAGAAACTGATGAACCATAATTGACATTAGAATTTGCAGAGGTTCATTAACAGCAACCATTTGAACAGCTAAATTTTGGAAGTTACAAAAGTTATGCAGCTTTGCAGATTATTTATTTATTTATTTTGAGGGAGAGAGGTGGGTCAAATTCACCACGACAGCATATTTTGCACCGAAAACAACTAATCAACCCTATAAATTTGAGCCCATTTTCTGTTTGCTTTTATTTTTCTCCAGATAAAACTACGTAACTTAAAACTACATCCATTGTTGCTTAGAAAGTCCAATAACTCATATGCATAAAATTATAGAAGCTGTTGCAGCTCAAACCAAGACAGGAGTTATGTTTATAGGGCACAATGCTCAGAATAGTCTGAAGGGGTGGCAGTTTTCTACTTAGGAACTTACATGACTCTTATCACCATAGTATCTGCATACTTCCCAAGTACTTAAAACAGAAACAACAACAGTTTCTCTTGGGTTGCCAGGCATCCAGTTTTCGACTGGAAAGCCCGATCGAAAAGGGGACCCTGCCGGCTTCGGTCAGCACCGCTGACTGGGCTGTTAAAAGTCAGGTCGGCTGCCTGCCCTGCTCCGCGTGGCTCCTAGGCACAGGGGTGGCCGTGGGGTCTCTACGCACTGCCCCTGCCCACGGGCACCGCCCCGAGTGCTGGCTCCCCAGCTCCCATTGGCTGGGAACCGTGGCCAATGGGAGCTTCTGGGGCGGCGTCTGCAGGCTGGGGCAGCACATGGAGCCAGTTGGCCGCCCCAGTGCCTAGGAGCCGGACGCTTCTGGAAGCCACCTGACGTAAGCGCTGCCTGGAGCCCAAATCCCTCATCCCCTCCTGTACCCCAACCTTCTGCCCCAGCCCTAAGCCCCCTTCCACATCCAAACTCCCTCCTAGAGCCCCCACCCCACACCCTCTCTTGCACCCCAACACCCTGCATCATCCCTCAGCCCCCTCCCACACAAACTCCCTCCTAGAGCTTGTGCCCCTCCCGCACTCCAACCCTCTGCCCCAGTCCGGAGCCCCCTCCCACACTCCAAACCCCTTGGTCCCAGCCTGGAGCCCCCTCCTGCACACTAAACCCCTCATCCCTGGCCCCACCCCAGAGCCCACACCCAAGCCAGAGCCCTCAGCTCGCTCACGGTTCCCTCCCACACTCTGAACCCCTCATTTCTGGCCCCACCCTGGAACCCACACCCCCATCCCAGAGCCCATACCCCCCTCCAACACCTCAACACCCTGCCCCAGTCCAGAGCCCCTTCCTGCACCCTGAACCCCTCATCCCTGGCCCCACTCCAGAGCCCACACTCCCAGCCCAAGGCCCATATCCCCACCTGTAATCCAATCCGCTGCCCCAGCTTGGTGAAAATGAATGAGTGAGCAAGGGTTGGGGAGAGTGAGCAACAGAGGGAGGGGGGAGAGAGTGAGCAGAGGCGGGGGCCTCAGATAAGGGCGGGGCGTCACAGAAGGAGAGGTGAGGGCGGGGCAAGGGTGTTCAGTTTTCTGCAAATAGAAAGTTGGCAACCTTAGTTTCTCCCTTCTCTGGCAGAAAAGCAACCTGGTTAGTTCTTAGGTTGTTTTGCTTTTTGTCTATGCAGGATTTTTGTCTATGTAGGAATTTTTGGAGAAAGTCCTCAGCCCTATAATAGGATAGGATTTTCAGTTTTCTTTGGCCATCTGGGAATTAAAGGACAAAATGATATGTGAAGCTTGCTCTACTAAATAAAGGCCCTAATCCAAAACCCACAGGGTTTAATGGGAGTCATCTCATTAATTTCAATAGGCTTTAGATCAGGCCCAAAATAAGGATTAAATGATCATTAATAACAGCTAAAAATAATTGTATTAAGACACTGGAAAAGTAAGTCAGATCCCTTAGCTGCAGAATGGACATTAATTATCTTTGTCCAATTCAAAAGCATACAGAAAGGTACAGAGAGAAGCATACAGTAGGTAGAGGACAAAGATCTATTCTGAGGAAGTATGAGCTCCTTATTTTATCACCCCCAAGTTAGACTACTGCATGTTCCTTTCTCTGGGGGCTGAATGCTATACAAAATCCAAGATGAGTGCAGGACTCAGCAGCGTGCCTCATAAGTAATGAGCACTGACACAAACATCTCCTGGGTGCTATGCAAACTCCTGCTCTTCTCAGGATTCCATTCAGAACCTCATTAGTCTAGATCAAGCTCTATATCTGACCTGTCAGTCCTCATCCTCAAAGGAAACCTACAGAACACTTTCAAAGGACGAGCCTGGAAGCTTAAATTCATAACTTTGCTTGACACTAAAAATCATGGTTTTAATAAAGGCATTGAATTCATGGCTTATTACAACAATCTGTAACCCACTAATCCCCCTTTTTGTCCTGTGACTACAGGGGTGTTAATGGGCCACTTTGCCTTGAATGGTCCCTTAGAATATGTGCCCATTACTTAGGCTAAACTATCTGTTTGACCTTGTATTTAGCCACTGTGAGGGCAAGTCTACACTAAAAAATTAAGTTGACCTAAGGCTACACCACAGCCTATGTCGGCAAAACTTATGTCACGCAGGAGGGTGAGCTTTCTCCTGTCAGCATAGAGTGTCTTCACTGTATGCACTGCAGCTGTATCGGTATAGCTGTGCCGCAGCAGTGCTGTACGTATAGACATACCCTAAGTTGAGTCAATTTTCAGCCCACTGCTGTAATTAATCTGCATTTGCATGTCCACACTGCACTCCTTGTGCTGGCAGTGCGTGTCCTCACCAGGAGCACTTGCACCAATTTAACTTTCAGTGCGGGGCCTTGTGGGATGGCTTCTGAAAGGCAGCAACAGTCAATGTAAGTAACGCAGTATCTACACTGACACTGCATCGACCTAACTACATTGACTTAAGTGCTATATCTCTTGTCAAGGTGGAGTTATTAAGTCAGTGTAGTAGATGACTTACATCAGTGGGAGTACATTGTAGTGTAGACACAAGTTAGGTCAATGTTAAGCTGCTTTGGTCTAATAAAAGATATTACCTCATCCACCTTGTTTCTCTAATATCCTGGGACTGATACGGCTACAACAACAATGCATATATAAAGCTTTTAACGTTCTGGAATCTGGTAAACTTAAAGACTGCCTCATCACCCACTTTGATCAAGGGCATTTGAGTGCCATAGGAAAAATGTAGCTGGAGAGACTCAGGGAAAAAGTAGAAACCAAGTTATCAGTGTGTATTTTCAGCAGGGAGAGAGAGGTCCTGCAAATTGATGAAGCCAAGCTTGAATCTATTCAAAAAGTAAAATATATCTAAGTGACACCGCCTTTTCCTATCAGTGATGCCTTAAAAGAAATCCACACACTCTGGGGAAAGAGTGGAATCTTTACTTTTTTTAAGCTATTAACCTTCTTCATAACTGTTGTTTGGTGCTTAATACACCTGTGTGAGGAACTGACGTTCCATTGTGAAGGATTTAGAGATTTTGAAATTTGGCTTCACTCCAAATCAGAACAAAAATTTTAAATTCCCCACAAAGGAAAATCCCGCCCCGCAAAAGTTTCATTTTGAGTCCATCAAAATATTTCATTTCACTAAAGCAGAAATGTTTCATTTAGATTCTGACTTTTTAAAATTTTGCATTATTCAAAATTTTAGAAAGTTGAAACAAAAAGTCATTTCCACGTGGGAAAAACAAACAAAACAAACAACACTTCATTCCTAAAATGTCAAAGCAGGACACTTAAACACCGTTGACATGTTTTTGGTTTTTCTCCCTAAACGAAATTCTGGCAAAAATTGACTTGATTTTGCAAAGTATTTCAATTCCAACACAACCACATATTCCAATAGAATATGGTTCTGTCAAAGTTACTCCAAGCAGCTTTAGTCCCTAAGTATTAAGATGATGGGTGCCTTAGAAGTAGAATAGATAGTGCTGGGATTCCCTCCAAGATCTTGTCCACTCAGCTTATCCAGAAGACCTTCTCTAGTTCTGGGAGAACACTTCATCCAGTTCTCTGGGATCCTGAACACTCAGTTCCACTCCCGATTTCATCATTTGGATTCCTTTATTTGTCATACAGCAACGCTACACTGAGTTATCAGACTCAAATGCAGGGAGAAGAATGCAGGGTACAACACATCTCCAAAGTTACACAGAAACCCTCTCCCTTTACATACATCTCAGTGCATTTCCTATACATTACATTACACTTTTTTTGGATTGGCTTGGCTATTTGGCAAGAGCCAATCCCTGTGCAGCATACTCTGTTCATCCATTGTCCATGTTCCACCTAGTCCTTACCTCATCTCCACATTCCTAACTTATTATCTTGTCCAATGTTATTCTTGCTCATAGTAAATGGTTCCCTGTGAATTCTTCCTCTTATTTTAGCTGGCTCAGACATTCTGTCTTTTTCAGCCTAATAATCTGTTTACCTCCCTAGTTCAGTCTTCGAAGAAATGAGGCCTCCCTGCAGGTGTTAATTACTCATGTCAGGCCAGAACTCAGCTACAGATAGCTAGATAATAATCTTTTCTGACATATGGAGAGTGTGTAACTTAATGCATTAAAAGGTTTGGTTTGGTTTGGAAAGGAATTTTAGGACAGACATGAAGATAATATGTAGGTTGTGTGTGTGCTTACTTATATATTTCCACTTATATATGATATATAAATAGGTATTTGTATTACGGCAAGGGACTGAATGATAAATTTATGATGCAGTTGCATACAGCACATAGAAAAGAAGAAGCATATTTTCCTTTCTGCATACAAAAGATAACCAGAAAAAAAGAGCAGAAACAAGAATAAAAGAAATACATTTATCTTTTATCAAAGTATTTTGTTGCAATCATACCATTTTCTTCTCTCCAAAGGTGGCATTCTGATTAGATTTCCCAATTTTCTCTGTAGCATAGTAAACCTATTTGTGTGAATGTTAGTAATAATCAGGCAAAATTCATGTATAATTCCGGTCTGCTAAGGTCAGATGAGTATCTTTTGTTTGTTCTACTCAGAGCTAAATTCTGCTACCAGGTTACATCAGTGTAAGGACTTGCCCACATGGGGAAATTGATCAGGATAGCTATTGTGGAATAAGCTCTTCTGCAATAACTATTCCAAAATAGCTCCTCGTGTGGGCACTCTATTCTGAATGAAGTGACTTTTATTCCTGAATAATTAAGGCACTCCTGGAGTAATTATTCTGGAATAAAATCATTTGTATTCCAGAAGAGAATGCCAATGATTACAGAATAGCCTATTCCACAATAGCTATTCTAATCAATTTCTCCATAAAGACAAGCCCCAGGTCTGCAATAACTTCACTCATTTCAGTGAAATTACTCCTGGTTTTTGTTAAGCTATTTCTATGGAATTTCTCCTTTTACTGGCTTCAGTTCCTTTCTATTGTTTGCATTCGGTCCTGTATCTGTATCATCCTGTATCTGAACTAGTCACTGAACTTGTCAAAACTGACACAGATAGTACAGCCAATATATCAATTGTATGTTGCTTGCATCTTCGGTTTAAAATTAATCATTCCTGGCCAAGGTTTTCAAAAACAGAGACCCGATTCTCCATTGCCGTGCACCCTATGTAGTCATTTGAACCAATGCAGGGTAGTTTTTAGGGGTGTTTCCCATCATCTCTGCACAGGTGTAAATGACTGCACAACATTCAGAGCCATCGGAAATCAGGTCCTGGGTACCTAAATTAAATGGGAATTGCTTGGTGCTCAAAGAAATTCAGTCTAATTATTTAGGTGCCAAAATGTGGACTCACGAACTGGACTTTAAAATCTTGGTCTTTGTCTTCAGAGTTGTTTGCTTTGCAGTTTGCTAATCCAGTCTAGTTTGCTAGCTTATCTCTAAATAATTAAAAGCCCTTCTCATATTGTACCATTGATACATTTTTTTCCTGTCACCTTTATTCTTAGTTCTGTTGTTCTGAGTTGTCACACAATTTCAGATGGATCCTGGTCATCTTACCTTTTCCCACTGTTTAAGGATATCTGTCTTTATTCCAAGCAGCTCTCTTAATAGAAGAGTCTATCCTAGATTAATTTGGTTCTTGTACATCAGTTGTCAGGTAAACATAGGGAATCAAAAATAGTTCTTAATTTTAAAGTTCTTCTAAACCACCAGTTTATTGCATCTCATCATATCCCCATACTACAACACACTAGAGATGGGCAAAAAAATTTATCAGATTTTTCAGTGCTCCAAACATTTCATGAATTTGGGTTATTTTTCATTTCAAAGCAGCATTTCCAATTCAAATTTGGCCAATTAAATACACACAAGGATGAAAAAATCCCAAAAGTGCAAAATTGAAATGAAAAGCCTTGGGAAAAAATGTATGTCAAGTCAAACAAAATGTTTCAGTCAACTCAAAATGAATTGAAAAATCAAAAATTTTCATTTTGAATTGACCCAAAAAGTTTTGGTTGATTCAAAACAAAATTTTTCCATGCAATGAAAATTTTTGAAAAGAATTTGGTTTCAATTTGAATCAGATTTTGTTGTTGTTGAGATTTTGATTGAGTCCCCAAACCAAAAGATCCATTTTTGCTCATCTCAGACTCGCTCTTCAGAAATGATACATCTGACCCATATAACAGAAGTCGAAATACATTTTGTCTGTTGCAGTGGGGGTGGGAGGCAGCAGTAGAACATTCGGCTACAGCTATAAGTTAAAGCAATGTCTCTGATCTGAAATAAATGAAAAATGTTTTACTGCATCAGTCACGATGCACAAGCTAATGCAATCCACAGTGAGAGGAATGCATTGATTTGAGAAACAAGCAGCTTATTTTGACAGCTAGGGAATGTTCTTTGATTCAGCAGAAAAAATTAAAAAATGATTAACAGCAGGTGTGAGCCTATGATGCTAACGTGGTAGACAGTGCTTTTAATAGAGTGTAAAGGACATGCGTGGGTAAGGCTATATGAGAAGAGATACCACAGATTAGAGCAAAAAAATGAAGGCAGGAAAAATCCATTGAAACAACAGCAATTATCTCAACTCTTACCAAGTTTAGAAGCTTTGTAAGCCACTTCATTATAGTACTTTCAATAACTCTTAGAAAGCTTCTTCAATTGAGTGACATACCAGGGTATAGTCCAGACCACTGGGGACTGTGTTACCCCTACCCTGTAACCTAGGGTGCCTTGCAATGCCTTGGTGTTGTAGCCTGCCAGCCACACCCCGGCTCTTATTGGCCTTGTTATACTATAGGGTGACCCCAACACACTCCTACTCCTAGACTTTCCCCCATAAATGTATGTTTTATACTGCCCAGCCCTCTCCTAGACAGTCCAATTATATTAAGTCTGTTATTTGTTTAAGGGACTAACATACAGTAGCTTATTATCTTAAATGGAGTTACCCAGACACTTCAATTTAAACACTCTGGATTAGATAAAACAATAAAACAAGTTAATTAATTACAAAGAGAGATTTTAAGTGAGTACAATAATGAGGCATAAAAGTCAGAAATAGTTACAAGAAAAATAAAGATAAAATGTTTTCTAGTGCCTAACTTAACAAACTATATGAAAGTCAAGCAAAATTTCTCACCACATGCTTCCAGCAAGATTATTGACCAAAAACTTTTCAGGTCAGGACCCCTCCCCCAGAGTCCAACAGCTGTTTCCTTTTGCCTTCTCAGGTGCAGAGAATGTGATGGGCGGGGGGGGGGTCCCCTTTGGGTGTTTGCCTCTTTTTTTATAGTTTCAGTCCCACTCTTGAAAAAAACATTTCCAGCTGAGAGCCAGGAGACAAAGAGTCTATGTGGAAGGATGTTCTCTGCTGTTTTTTTCCCCCCACCTGTTTGAGCTTCCTTTGTTTTCCCTGTTTGCTACTCTCTTTATTACTTAAATGCAAATTAAGGAAAGCACACATTCCTTTGTTAAGGACAGCCCTGTTTGCCAACTTCTGCTTGGGCAGGGGTGTGGGTAGAGGTTTGGAATAAGTGTTAATAACATCATACAGGGGAATATAACTTCACATACAATGTTGCTGCACATATTTTATCAGGATACTATTGATTAGCAAGTTATGATTTTTCAAAGCATACCTCACAAGGTATACCATATAGAAAGATTATTACGTCAGTGTGTAGGGTGTGAATACAGGGATGTAGTCCATCACAGATTGCCATAGTGAAAAAGAGCAAAAGGTTCATTTCGTCTGTCATCTTGCCTCCAGTAGGAGCTTATACTGGTTGTTGCAAAGAAAGGCAAAAAACTTCCAGCAAAGCACCTGGCCAATTATGAATGCCAAATGCAGCCAGGTTTTGCCCCATCTTATATTGACAATCTCTAGCAGAGGACTCCAGAGGCAAAAAAGGGTTTTGCTGATATGAGCTATATGTTAGTATTAGCCTCTTCACTGTTCAAATATTTGGCCCATATATCAAGTTAAATGCTGATTTTTGTAGCTTCTAGTAACTGAAAGAGGTTAAAAAAAATACTATACATGCAGTAAATACCAGCATGGAGTAAAGCTACATGAAGTTCCTGCTGATAATTTCCCACAATTTTCAGACATCTAAATTTCAAAGGAGAAAAACAAATAAACTGAAACTGGAGCAGGAAGAAAGAGTTTGTTGGTTTTATGGGAAACCATAAGCTGTTTTAAAAGTCACAAGTCAAAAGCTCAGTTCAGAGTGAAAAGGCTAGGAGAAAAACAAGCAAAATAAAAGAGCATCCTGCTGAAATACAAATACGTCACATGGTTCAGGTTCACTCGAACGTGACAGTGCTTAAATGAACATTGCATTCTGCAAGATTGTCTTGGTCTGTTCAGAGTACTGCGTTTTTCTCCTTCAGGCAATCTGTGATTCCAATGCATGCCACTCTTTGTTCCTCTGCTTCCCTTTCAGAATCGGAATAGTGTTGCTAGCTTCAGGAAGCTATTTTATCCTGCAGATTAAGCAGCAAACTAAAAAATGTTGACTTGCTTTAATTTAATTTGAAGAACTGGCAATTAACGTACTTGCATGTGCATAGAGAAATCACAAACAACACTATTTTGCTACAAATAAACACAAATCTAACATTAATGGAGTGGGCCAAATGTATCATTTCTGAAGTGCCAGTTAGAGCTGAGCAAATTATGGATTTTTCGATTTAGGGACTGAACCAAAAAAATACACATATACACACACAAAATCCTATTGAAACTAAAGCTAGTTCTTTTCAAAAATTATCACTGCATGGAAAAAATGATGTGAAATGAAAATTTTGGGGGTTTCAGTTCATTTTGGTTGATTTGAAATTTTTTTTCTCCCAAAGCTTTTCATTTTGATTTGACCATTTTCAAGTGTTTTTCACCTTTTGTGTGTTTTCTTTTTTAACTGGCCAAATTTGAATTTGAAATGCTGCTTTGAAGCAAAAAGTCAGAACAAAACATTTAAAAATTTTGACATGAAACATCTCTCTCTCATTGGGAATGATTGAAGCACAGTTAGTTCTTTTAAGATATATATTCCTTCTAATTAATGTCAGAGTTTTCATCTGTCTATGTAGAAAAAAGGTGAACATCTTAGGGTTAATAAACTTCCACCTCAAGCTACACTTGTAAATATGGGGTACTTAGCAACCAGAAAAGCAAAATATGTTCCATCTTAATGGCATGGGTTGCTATTAAATGTGAAAGGCCACATCACTTGTAATATGTGGGACAGGAAACTGCTCTCCAAAAACAGTTGAAAACTGGAAGTCGACAGGGAAATTACTGCATTTCAAATTCTAATGCAGATGATAAATGTTACATCCCCCCCACCCCCCACCACGCTCCCCATCCCTGGCATTTGTTTCCTCCACACCTTTTACAATCAGATTGAGATGATGAATGTCAGTTTTAAAAGGTTGGCTCGATCGTTATATTTGTTGCAAGGAGCAGAAAATCAAGAGATAAGGTGCTGCTTGGGGGAATGGTAATATCTACAAGAGGATCACCTGACATTTGAATAAGGCTAGAAATTCCATCCATATAGCACATTGCTAGTTCAAAGCATAGTTCTATAATTTCTCACACATCAGTCAAGATAAGTCAATACTGATTGACGATGGTATAAAGTGACATGGTGTTCTCTGCCATGAAGTCTATTCTCATCTGGCTGCTTATATAAATCCAGACCCTAGCTTCGCAGTCATGGACCAATTGATCTAAAGAAGCTTCTGGGGAGAACTGCCTTCTCTCTCTTCCCACCATGTATCTCCAAAGCACATAGGCCAAGACAAGAAATGTACTGCAAGACCACAGCACCTCTAATAAAGTTGCAGTGTCTAACATGATAAACCTCACACTTTATGGTCCACTTTACCACATGCACCATACATCCATAATGTTCAATCTCTAGAACACAAGAATGCAATCCCAGCTTCTGTGGAAAACTGTTCTTACAAGTCCTAGCTTTTGCATAGTGTATCACGTGTGTTTCATGTCTGCATTTTCACATGCCATATTGAACTGGGACTTTATGAAATTTGAATCTGATGGGCACATCTTTGCAAGGACAACATTTGCATTGTAAAAGCAGCATGTTGTGAGACTAGCTCAAAAGAACCTTGCTCCCTGGTATGCAGAGATCATGGGGAGGAGTTCGGTCTTAGGGTCACACTTGAATTTGCTGAACTTCAGTGATCCCTGAACCAGGGCCGGCTCCAGGCACCAGCTTACCAAGCAGGTGCTTGGGGCGGCCACTTCGGAGAGGGGCGGCACGTCTAGCTGTTCGGCGGCAATTCAGCGGACGGTCCCTCACTCCCGCTCGGAGCGAAGGACCTCCTGCCGAATTGCCGCCGCAGATCGCGATCGCGGCTTTTTTTTGTTTGTTGTTTGGCTGCTTGGGGCGGCCAAAACCCTGGAGCCGGCCCTGCCCTGAACTCACTTTTTTCCAGCTTTGTCCCGCCCTAATAATGGGATGGGAACTACACTTGTATAGGTCTCTAGGCTGATATAAAAGCACATCATGACAAACTAAAAGGAACAGTTTTCATTTGACTTTATATTATCCAGTGTGTATTTCTTGAACATCTTTTAGCTGAGCTACTGGATTGTGTGGAGGCTGCAGTCAGAGGAAATGAAAGGATTAAAAACCATTCTTGAATATTTGATATTTAGAATTACAGCTCTGTCACTCACAATAGCGTATTCTGTGGTGGATATGCCTTTACTGGAGAAAACTTGTATTACGCTTATTGTGATAGTTCCAACTCATAAGCAAACAAGCCCTGTAGTTTATTGCCTGGTCCACTGGAGTCAATGACACTCTCTCTTCTAACTTCAGTGAGCTTTCGCTTTTACTTCTGGTGTCTGCCTGGTGGGCCCTGCCCACATGCTCAGGATCTAACTGATTGCCATATTGGGGTCGTGAAGGAATTTTCCCCGGGTCAGACTGGCAGAGACCCTGGGGAGTTTTCACCTTCCTCGCAGCATGGGGCATGGGTCAATTGCAGGTTTAAACTAGTGTAAATGGTGAATTCTTTCTAACAGAAAGTCTTTAAACCATGATTTGAGGATGTCAGTAACTCAGCCAGAGGTTAGTGGTCTATTTCAGGAGTGAGTGGATAAGGTTTTGTGACTTGCAATGTGCAGGAGGTCAGACTAGATGTTCATGATGGTCCCCTTCTGACCTGTGAGTCTATGAGTCTAACCACCATCATTAAAGAGGTGGAAAAAAATAAAGGCCTTGAGTGAAATCTTGGCCCTGTGAAAGTAAATGGGAGTTTAGTCATTGCTTTCAACAGGCTCAGGATTTCATCTTTGTTTAATTGAAATTTTAAATAGCTTCAAAAATCTACATCAGTTTTCAAGAGCACACTGTTTGTGCTAAGCAGATAAATTTATACTGTAGTTCTGGGTTTCTCTGCATATGCTTATTTCATGTAGATCTTCAGTGTGAAGTTCTGAAAAAATAAATTTTCTGTTATCATTTAAAGTGCTGACATGAGTCAAACTCTGCTATCCATTATTATCCATATCTTCAGCTTCAGTGACTTCATGAGATTTGTGGTTGTATAACTCAGAGCAGAATTTGGCCTAATAAATTTGTTACAGTTCCAAACTGGGAGCATTTCTGATGGCCTTGTTCTGCTCAGCAACTGCATGACAAACATAATAAATCAGGACTAATTTTCATAAAACTTTGGCATGAAAGTACAAGGGAAGTTAATATGAACAGGAAAATATAATCTATATTCTTATAATGCAATTTAAACTATTTTTCTTCTTCCATATCAATAGGTCCTTGTTACATTCATGGATTCATGAGCTCCCTCTAGTGGCTAATTATAGACTTATTTTTTTTCCACCACAGAATTAGTGTGAGCCAGCAGGCGACACAGAAGACTCTGTAACAGGAGAAGTAACAATCAGTTCCACAGGGCTGTGTTTGATTTTAATGTCTGTTGTGGCTAAATAAATTATTAGCCCTTCGGGCTAAATCATGGCTTCTTCACAAGTCAATCAGCATGTTTTTTCGCTGCCCCAGGAGCAGATCTGGAGTCAGACTGAGACTCACACAGATCCCCTTTGTTCTGGTGAGGAAAGTGCATTGTGCCCAGTCTATTGATGGCCCAGTGTATGTCTCCTGGTACAACTATACTGGCCAGAATGTTGGATGAGGTAGAGCGTAGCACAGGGGGTGCTCCCCCTTGTGTGCAGAGGGGGTTTCATGTGGCTCCATGAAGACTGCTCTCCTCTTCAGCTCCCTCCCTCCCTCCCAATGCAGCTACCCATAGTAAGAGTCATCTGATGTGCAATATTTGGTTGTTGTAAGTTTCTCACTATGAACATTTTTGTGTTTGGTGTTCTTTCTCTCTTACACACATGCTATAGAGTCAATTTCACCACTAGCATGAGTGAGTTCAAAGGAATGACTTCAATAGGTTAGTATCCAACTACTCCAGCACTGAATTTACCCCTTTTACTGGGATAAGCTAGATGTTTATACTGTGTTATGTTTAACTAATTAAAAACAGAAAATTACAAAAGCAAAATAAAAACCACCAAGGGTTTGTCTACATGGTGGGGTAATGCACTTTACCAATGCGTAATTTCCAAAGAGCACTAACGTGTTGCATAGTACGTGCTTTGTGTAGATCCTGCTGGTGAGCACAAAAGATTCTCCAGTATGTTTAACATAACCCGTTTCAAACTGCTCTATGTTAAAGTGCACCAACTGGGACTACACAGACCAATTAATGTGCAAAACATTAGCACTCTTTAGAAACCATACACCTGTAGAGCACATTATCCCACTTCGTAGACAAGCCCAGAGACAGAAATACATATTTATAAAAACAGAAAATTGCACTGTTGAGAGATTATATAATTGAGTTGAATAGATACATTTTTGGAATGAAAATTCAAATTGCACACTTATATTTTCTGAGTTTTGAATGCTTGCTTTCCACATTAATAGAGACATTTCCAAAGGGTTATGGTACCAATTTGTACAGACTGATTGAAAGCGTGTACCTACTGCTCAGCGTTGTTGGTTTTTTTTAAATAATTGTTTGATAAAAGTGAAGTGGAAAGAGGAAAAATATGCTCCTTTTTTACATTAATTCAGGCTTATCCTAGCAAGCTGGTTGTCTCGGGAGATCTTGTTTGGTCATAAATATAAACTCTTGACTGCAGGTATAATGATTGACAGATATGGATTATGGGAAATGACACTAAGTGAGATAGAACTCTCCAAATCCATGTCATTCTCCTGTTTTGAAGTCCCCTTACTGAAATATATTGAAAACATTGTGCTAGACTAACTAGTATAAATTCCTACAAGGATTAGGTTTATAGATCCTATATTAATTTTTTTAGAACAAAATGGAGGAGTATTAGAACACTTTTGCCTAGCAAGTTCACTGAAGAAATGCAATAGCTGTTCAGTGGGAAAAAAATCTATTAACATGCATCAATTTCACTTATTCTTATTGCAGAATAATACTGATTAGTAACAAGAAAGGCAATATAAAAAACTCAGGACCATGGTTTCAAAAAGGGAAGTTTGAGGCTTCTGCATAAATACATAGCTGTAATTTCACACTTTGTGTGCTCAGTTATTATAATTGTACATGCAAATTACGTATTTATATACACACATATTTAGACAACTAGACTTTTGTATGTGCCATTACCTGATGTCTACTCAAGATAGTCAAGTCCCAGCCAGACTGTGAAGAGCTACAAAAGGATCTCACAAAACTGGGCAACAAAATGGCAGATGAAATTTAATGTTGATAAATGCAAAGTAATGCAGATTGGAAAACATAATCCTAACTATACCTATACAATGATGGGGTCTAAACTACCTGTTACCACTCAAGAAAGAGATCTTGGAGTCATTGTAGACAGTTCTCTGAAATCATCCACTCAATGTGCAGCGGCAGTCAAAAAAGCGAACGGAATGTTGTGAATCATCAAGAAAGGGATAGATAATAAGACAGATAAGATAAAGTGCACATAATGCAATGATTGTCTTAATAGAATACTTTAGTCAAACTCATTTGTTATACTGAACAACAAAGGTCCTTTTGTCTTTAAATAAAATTGTGAAGTCCCTCTTCAAATGGAACTAGGGTTCAGAAAAGACTGGTACAGCATTGGTGTAGTGATCAAAGGGCGGAATGCCCTCCCCGCCCCCAAAATGAACAAAAGCTCTGCTCTATCCACATATGGAGAAGGAACAACGGGGCATGCCACAAGAGCACCTACTTACACTTCAACTTTCTTCCCCTGGCAGAAGCCTTGAGGACCGGGAAAAACAGTATCATCACTTGCCCTTTCACAGATAAAATTTCTCCCTATAGTGCAATTGTACCCATTGGCATAGGGGGTACAAATTTCAACTGTTTGCCAGGTGGAGGAAATGAAGCTCATTTTGTGTATTTTCTGTAGAGTTAAAGGGTTGCCATGCACTAGCATTGATGGCAAAACTACCTCTTTTGATGGCTGTAAGTTTTTTTATAACTAGGTTGTTCCAGGTTTTCACAAACCCTTTGCTTGTAGAGAGACACCAATGTTTTCCATTCTGAGGCAACAACACTAGCTGTACAAAGTGAGTTGTGAAGAGGGGATAACTGATTTTGGAGTTAATTCTGTCATCAGAAGCTAGTAAACCCAATTCTTGGCTGACATTGATTCTTCTGTTGAAATTCATAGAGCAAAGAAGAGCAATTTGATTCCTGAATAGTTTTGTTTGTTTGTTTTGTTTTTTTACAAGACAGATCCACCATAAAATACCAAAAGTAATTAGTTTCATGACATTGCTTTTCTAATTCTAATTTGTGCTGGAAACAAATTCTGCAAAACAGGCTCAAGGCAACATGTGATCTATATAGTGGATATAGGTATTCAAGTGCTGTAAGAAGTACAAATCCCAGATTTTCAAATTCTTAGCAGCCACAATTGTGAACAGATTTTTAAAATTACCAGCAATGTAGGCTCTTAGAATCAAACCATTTGCATGCACATTAATCAGACTGGAGTCTCTTTTGGTGAGGGAAATTGAAATCGTTTTGCCATTGTCATCTATAAATTAGTTAGATATTAATAATGCGTACTTTGTAGAGAGAACTTCTCAAATCCTAACAGAGTCAACAACAATACAGTACCTTCTAGGTTGAGTATGTAAGTGGTACTAGGTTTAGCAAGTAAGCTTTCTATCCATTATCAGGTAGCATGATGGTTAAAGATGTTGATTCTGTAGTTTTTATTTTTTGCCATACCCACAAAATGTTGCAAATAGCTAATTATTTATAGGTGATATAAAGTATGGCTTAGGAATAAAACCTGTATAATAGATAAGCCTGTTGCTATAACAACCACATTTCCAGGGCACAGATATAAGAGATGCACGTAACAACATCTGCATTGACAAAATGCTCCGCTATCATTAAACTTTACTTGGAAAAAGAAACAATTATATCTGAAAATTCTTTGTTCAAAAATAAATAAGAGAGTTTTCTGTTACCAACAGCAGGACTCAGGTCTTTCAAGGGGAAATTTTCCTCTGATTTCAAAGGGCTTTGGATCTCTCCCTAAATATTTCCCACCAATGTTAAGGAATTCAAGTGTAATATTTTCATGCCAATGCATCACAGATTTAGGTATCAAGTTGTTCCCATTTAAGCCAATAGAAGTTTTGCCTTTGCTGTGGGCAGGATTGTACCCAGACTGTTACTTTATTTCAATTTTTGCTGCAAAGTTAAGAAGTAAGAATGAGATACAGTGAAGTGTAACTTAAGTGATCAGTCAAGGAACCAAGCTAAGTGGTTATTTGGCAAATCTTGCTACCTCTTAATCAAATGCATTTTATGTGGTATTTTTCAATTTACCAAGAGCCCCAAAGGTGTCTATGTCCAGCATGATACATTCCTACTTAAACCACTAGTTAAGTGGTCCATGATGGGAGATGGCTAGAGAATAATAAAGTCAAGTTGAAATCAATGGAGATAAATGGTGTTCCACAGCAGCAGATGGTGTTGTGATGTTCTGTATAAGTTTAAAAGATTTTCACAGGATAAGGAATGTTTACTGTACTTTACTGCAGCTGTGATAAATAAAGGGGAGATAGCTCCCTTTGATGGGCAGCCAGTTAACTATAAAAACCCTCTTGGTAGCTGTTCTTTACTTGCTTTACCTGTTAAGAGTTAAATAGTCCCCAGATAAAGAAAAGGGAGTGGGCACCTGACCAAAAGAGCCAATGGAAAGGCTAGAACTTTTTAAAATGGGAAAAAAGTTTCCCATTTGTCTCTCTGTTGTTTTCTGGGCTGCAGGGACATGGAGCAACAATGCTATAAGCAGAAATGCTGTGTAAGGTTTGAACCAGGTATGAAAAAGTATTTTCCATACCTAGAAGAAATAATTTGGATAGGGAATGTTTAGTTAGACGTGATCAGATTTATTTCTTATTTTGGCTTGTAACCTTTAAGCTGATGCTTTTGTTTGCTTATAACCTTTAAGCTGAACTCCCAAGAAGCTAGTTTGGGTGCTTAATTTTTGGAATTGCTCTTTTAAAATCTAGCAAATGCCTAAAGTTCCAGATTTATTTTCTTTCTTTTTGTTTTAATAAAATTTACTTTTTTTAAGAACAGGATTGGATTTTTGGTGTCCTAAGAGGTTTCTGCATGTTGTTTAATTAGCTGATAGAAAACAAAGGAGATTAGCTGTGGCTTTCTCAGCTCTTCCCCAGAGCCTGGAGTGGCAAGTATTAATTTTTAAAAATCCTTGCGGGCCCCCACTTTCTGCACTCAAAATGACAGAGTGGGGATTCAGCCTTGAAAGCAGCTGAATACAATAATACACAAAAGACTATTCTAAAATAAGCACAGTAGTTTCCACTGTGTGGTTTGCCGGGAATTGTGATTTCAAAGTAAAGGATTTAACAGGGCAGAAACCCATCACATGAGACACGATTACATGATAAAAAGTAATTTGCATGTTTGAAATAGCTACATTGTAGAGGAGTATGTCTCAAACTTATATAGTAGTTATTTTTACACTATCATGAGACTTCGGTCCCCATGCCAAAGTCAGCCTTTCACTGAAAGCAGAAGATACACAAAACATTCTGGAACAAAAAATGGCCAAAGTGATTTTCATCAAATTTAGGAAATAATTTTTTCTATCATAAAACAAAAGATTTAGGAATAAAACTGTAAATGATCATTAATGATAGTATTGTGAAGAGAGACATTACTTATAATTTTTGACTGTATAAACAGTTGGATATGAATTTATCCTAGATAGAATCAATCTTACAAGTTGAAGTCCTAACACATACCACTGGAAAGATATTCTTCCCCTAAATTTGTAATGTATGTGATGACAATAAGTATGTAATTTGGCATTTGTATATACTATTTCTTTGATCAGTACCAATCTCATTAGAACAAACCAAATAATGAACACTGTTAGTTTGAATTACAGTGTTTCCTCCTTCTCTTTTTCAAGGCCATGGTTTTAGGAGTTTAAAATAGTCTAGGAAGTCTAGGATCAGATTCAAGATTAAATGTAGCATAGCTTCACAGTACTTTCCGAAACTGTAATTCTATCAATACTAAGCTGTAAATGTGGGCATCTCTAAAGTGATCTTTTAAACTTGACTTAAAAATATCGACTGTGGCTTTTAACCACCATTCATTGTTTTCCTTTTAAAAAAATAAGCGCTGGAAGCAAATGTCAATTACTGTGTGTTTCTCTTATCTTGATTGACTGTTTGGGGTTTCTGGTTAAAACACAAGTCTTGCAGCAGTAAAGCAGTTCGCCAAAGTCAGACCAAAGATATTTAGCAATAAAACTCACATTTTTTTCTCTCAGTAAACATGAACGCTGACATTTATTAGAACAAAGATTATTCAAAGACAGAAGATTACAAGTACATCATATTGCTGGAGTATGGAAGAATACAGAGTTCATAACACCCTCACAAGTAAAACTAACTCATTCCTTGAGAATGGGAATCTACCCCACTTATAATGGGAATAGATCAAAGTGCATTGTGGGCTACTGCAGGGTAAATTTATACCCCAGCTTGCCATGAACTAAATGTCCATGTAGAAAAGCACTAAATTACTCCTACCTGTGGTGTATTGAACACTGTTAAAATTACAAGCTATCATTAAGTTGCAAGGGGTTTCCTGATCCTGCTTGCAGACTAGTTGGTACTGTAAGGAAGTATGCAATCTGGGAATTCAGCAGTCAGTCTGTAAAACAGCTAGTCTGAAACAAGGTGGGTTTCCTTTAATAGTAGCTCACATCCTCTCTTAGTACTTGGTTGTTTTGTATTAGACTTCTGGATTCTTAGAAATAATGTTAGATTTTTAACCTTTTAGGAAGAGTATTTGTTTTGTTTCTAACTCTCTCTGTGTATGCCAGGAACATAATACTGCCTAGTAGCTGGAGTAAGGCCAAAGAAGGGATTATTTAGAGCTAAGTGCCTCATTTATGAGTAGGATCATGCTTTCACAGGGTGACTGGCCCCTTTCAGAAGAAGCAGGGTCGCTCAGTGTTTTCCCGAGGAATTGAAATTAGGGGCGGTGTTTGAATATACAGGGGGGTGAAGGCCGACAAGCAGTGAGACCGTGAGGACAAAGGTGGGCTGTATGGTATTATAGTAAAAACTGAAAAAATGTTTCATGACCATTTTATTAGATTTAATTCATGTTTTAAAATCATCACACAATTAAAGTTGGCCACTCAAGCCTTCTGTGAAGCACTACATCTACATCCTTCTTGGTTTCTTGTAATTTTACACAACTTTATTAATGAATTTCTTGAATGCAGTGCATTCATCTTTGGTGGCTTCTCATGTGTCTGGTACTTCCAGTCCTTCATGATATGCTCATGATGAGGCAGAAGGTGACTTCTTTCAGAACACAACATTTTATTCAATGAGGAAAAAAATGCTCAGTTGTAGCTGGGAGTAGCAAGAGATGAATTCCTACTTCTTTCGTCCCAGGAAACATAGCACAAAGATTGGGTCGAACCACTAGTGATGATAAAGAAGAAGTTGAAGCCAAATCTTCATTTGTTCATCGTATGATATTCCACTCTGTGTTCAAATTCTCTATTCTGTCCTGATTACATGGCAGCCCCATTGCTGATAGTGCCTCATTCCACTCAACTGTCATTGTTTTATCAGACAGGCATCTGTAAAACCTACATAGAGATTGAGTAGAATCTAGAAGTTGCTGTTGTAGATTTGTAAGAATCAAGTCTGTGTACTTTTTCAGCTGGCTTAACAAACACTTCTTGTCCTCTTCACTTAAGGAGTCAATATAAGTGCCTTAATTAGTCAACTTCTGAACTCTTTGCATCTTTCAGTACATTTTTAATTAATATCTCTCTGATCCAACTTCTATTGCTGGACAAAGATCTACTACTGTTGTAGCAGATGCCTGGATGGCATTGTTTAATGACCCAACTGGTTTCAACAGTAGACTTATGAAAGAGAGAACGGCAATTGTCTTCTCTGAATGTTGTAGCAAAAGTAATCCACCCACCTCACTACTTAGATCCATCCTATCTCAGTAAATACTTTCCAAAGCCAATAATAATGGTAGCAGTAATTTTAAGATAGAAGCCAAGGATAGCTCATTGAAAGCCAGCAGGTTTTCCTAGGTTGGACTAATTTTAACTTAAGACCCAGTGTATCTTCTATGTTTTCCAAGACATTCAGTCGTTTTGGACTCTTGATGAGAAAAAAAGAGTATAACAAAGTCATTAAATGTATGGCTTTTTAAATGTCTTTTGAAGATTCTGCAGCTCATACAAGTGCTAGTTGGAGTAGATGGCTTCTGCAGTGTGTATAGGAGAGATTGGGGTTACGCTTTTCTCTGAGCAAAGATTGGAGTCCACTGTGTCTTCCAGAGAAGTTTGCAGCTCCATTAAATGCACAAGCAGCCATCTCTTTGGGGTTCAATTTACAAGCATTTAATTCTAAGATGTGGGTTGGCACAGATGCAGCCGATGTGTCTTCTATAATCTGAACATTTAGAAATACATCCACTGGCCTAATACTTGATGCCTATTTCCATTGGTGCATTCATCAACCATGTATGCACATTTTCTGAATACGGTGAGAGAATTCTTCACTTTTTCAACTGCTGAGTCTTTCACTTTTGCACTGCATGCTTCAAACCAGTCAGCTGAGTTTCTTGCAGAAAGATAGTGAGCACTTGCCGATCAGAACCAGTGTCCAATTTCAGGATTAACAAGTGATAATGCACTTAATAGTGGCCTCCAGTTTGTAGTGTGTGGGATCTCTTGCTTAAATAGAAAGAATGATGCCACAGCCATGTTTGCATAAACTGTTGTGTCTCCAGCATTCTTAACAGCCTCATTAAGTACTTCTAAAATTGGCTTTGACAGTGACTGGCTTATAAGGTTTTCTGCATGTCGATGCAGTCCAGAGGCTTGGTGTTTTGCAGCTTTTTCATGTAGGTTGTCAGCACTGGTTTTGCTTATCAGTCTGGCAAACCAAGCTCACCTCTTGAATTCTGCATGCAGTTCTGGCAAAAATTAAGCACTGCGGGTGACTCCCGTCAATCAGGACAGACTAAGTAAAGTTCTGATGCCCTTTATTCATATAATAAAGATAACAACTTTTCATTATCACTGTATTCAATGCTAAAGTGATTTGTAACCCAACCCCAGCCAAAATTGATCACTTGGGCAACACAGCTCTGTCTGCTGGATACCTAGGCAAGATAGGTGAGTTCATGTAAATACAGTCTGGTCCTGAAGCCTTTCCCCCACCACTCTCTGGATCATCACTAGCTGTCAGGGAAAGCTCATTCAAATCTTGCTTATAAATCATCATTTGAAATTATTAGGTTGGCCTACATCACTGAAGCGAATACATCGACATTGTCATAAAAAAACCCAGCAGTATGAGGATGCTAGACTTTTTTAGGTACTAGTATTTTATCATATACTGTATACGCTTTTAAAGTGTGTATTAATGTTTCAATTTCAATTCAAATTTCCAACTGACTAAATTGTCAACATTGCAACTGTAACTAGTTGTCAAATGGGGGTGGGGGGTGCTAGGGAAATTTGGGGGGGCGGGGGAGGTGAAGGGAAATCCCTGAAGTGTCCAGTGTACCTGTAACTTGTCAGCTGCCTCCCAATTGGGCTTAAAAGAGGACACCTGGGCCTAGCTAAAATTGGAGACCTGGAGTTAGAGCACAGATGGGAGGTGCAAGGAAAGGGGCAGCAGCTAAGAGCTAAGGTCATTGCAGAGAGTGGAAAGTCTGGAGACACTCCCTAGCAATAGGGAGGAACTGGTGAGGAAGCCAGCAGAGTGTCTAGCCCCTGAGCTGGAGAGGGCTGAAGCAAGCAGAGCAGTGGAGGGGCTTACCCAATGATGTCAGCCTGCTGGAGAGCTGCAGTCAGGGGAGAGCGGAAGGGCCTACCCGTTGGCCTGTCTGTGACATCAGAGGTTAACAGAACAGGGGAAGTGACGAATGCTCCACTAGTCAGGATGAACTATCTGCAGAGAGGTAGAGGTGGAAAGGGGGCAGGTTTCCAGGTGGGAAGAGTGGGACTGTGTTCTAGTTGGAGGGGCTAGGGTGGTCAACCAACATAGAACCCAGGTGGGTGGATGATGCCAGAATATGGTACGTGGGACATAGAGGAACTAGATGTGAGATTTTAAGGATCTACATGCACTGGGGATGATCAATGGACTATGTTTTCGGAGTTCCGTTATGGACTATTTTGCACTATGGTTTTGTAATAAACTGGCCCCGAAGAGGGGTGTTATTGAGGCAAGAAAGCTTGTATGGAGTTACTGGAGACTAAGAAGGAGGGAAATTGAGGCAGGAATGCCTGTTCTGCCATAGCTGCCATTGGAGGGTGCTCCAGGCAGGGCTACCCTAAGACTTGCATTAACCCATCTCCTTAGACATACCCATTTTCTCCCTATACCTCAATCCTTACTCTGCAGCGAGGAGAGCGAGGAAGCCAGAGTCTTAAGTCTTACTTCCACTCGGTGCAGAAGACAATACTAGTTGCTTCTCTACAGGTAACCTTCACTTGTATTTGCACTGGATCACATCCATCTTGCACTCTTTGCTGACCGTTGCACAAGCATTTGCAGGATGAAGGCTGGAATTCAAGCTCTGAAGTTATTTCATCCTGTTGAGACATGCTGTGTGCATATTTTTGCACTTGCTCCAAATATTAAGTTACATTATTCTCCCCATCTGCATTTTTATATCATTGAAATATTTCCTTGTGCCCCAGCACAGTTTTCAAAATTGGTGTGAATGACAACAATGAGCATCAAGCTGTCTCTTCTAAATCATATAATCCATCTCTCCTAAAAAAGCTTTCTGTTATCCAGCACAATAGCTGGCAAGAAGACAGATGACATCTTGTGTTGTTCTTCAGATTTGATCTACTATTCATTATTAATGCCCACTTTTGGTAAAGAAATGTGCATCATAGACCATTTTTTAAAGTTTCTAAACTAAAACATTTTAGTACTGGATTCAATAACAGCTGAGTGATGCCCTGCTAAGTGTTTTTGTCCTTGAATCTTTCACAGAATTAAATGAAGCTTAATGGGTGATGTTATGGACAATGTCCTACTTAGGGTGACCAGCCGTCCTGATATCAGGGGCTTTGTATTATATATGCAACAGCCCCACTTCCCACACACCCTAGGAAAAAAAGTGTCCACATTTTTTGAACTTGCTATCTGGTCATCCTAGCCCTATGCTACTCTGCAGGCATAATGTAAAGGACTTGGAGGTTGAGATGAATATTGGAATTGTCACATCGGAGCATACCGATAGCCCATTTAGCCTGTTTCTTTCTTCAACATTGGCTAATGCTTCTTAGAAATAAGGCACCCAAATATGTTGTGTTAGAAGTAGCTGGAAATAGGTCCCGCCTCCCCTCCCTCCCCCGAAAGTCATGACTTTTTGGCAAAAAACTTGAATCCAAAATATTTTGAGCAAAAACAAATATTTCAATTCCAAAATTCTGCTGCAGTGCCTTGTGGGAGTTGTAGTTCAGGTATTTTCTACTCCCATTCTTCTCTATGGGCTAGGAACCCTGGCTGGACATCTCTCAAGAGGGGAGGGAGGCAGCATGGGAGATGTAGTCTTGCTGAGGCACCTGGGCCATAAAGGAGAATGGGAACATGAGACAATCCAACTACAGCTCTTATGAAGCATTGCATCAGCATATCCAAATCAAAGTATTTTGTTTTTTGCCTGAAAACAAAAAACTTCAGTCTTCAAGGTGTTCATGGTTTTTGGACATCCCCATCCCCCACAAAATCATCTAAATTTTCCATGAAAAGCAGGTTGGTTGGTTGGTTGGGTTTTTTTCCTGCAAAAAGAGTAACTTAATCCAAAAGCCAATTTTTCCTATTTTAAAAAAAAAAGTTTTCACTCAGCCCTAGGTACCATACAACTGGGAGTAATCTATGAAACATTCAAGTCTGTGCAGTTACGTGACTGTTCATGGGCCAGATCTTCATCTGGTGCTAACTGGGTCTAGCTCCAGAGACTTCAATGGAACTGCACCAATTTAAATCAGTTGACGAACTGGCTCTGTATCTTCTGAATGTTTCAATCACTGGAGGTGAACAATCACACACTTTAGAAATGTCAGCACCAAAACTGGTGCTGTATATTTAGGTGTAACAGGTTGAAATGATCTCTTGAGCAAGCTTGGTACGTCATCCTGTAGAAGTAGGAATACACAAACATTATGAGAGGACAGAAAAAAAACTGAATACTATTAGTAGATGGATGTGGGGTGGTGGCAATTTCTCTGAATTCTAGTTGGTGGTCAGTTAACATCCTGAAGCATGAAGACTGACAGCCTATGTCCCTTCTATGAAGATCAGTAGCAAATCTGTTTTTCTCCCCCCAATCCTTTCATGTTACCAGATTCTCCATGTTTTTCAGAGATGATTACCAGTAGTTATTTCAGTTCATGCATGTAATTGATCTATGTATCTTAGGATTTTGTATTAATGCCCATCATTGTGGAATCTGAGAGCATAATGGATAATAATACATCCTTAAACTCAGTGGAAAATAGTTTAAACTATTCAACAAATTCCATGAATTAGAGACATCATGTGATAAGCCTAACACAGCTGAATGTTATTATATGACTTGTTTTCCAGAGCCTCATTTTTATCCCAAGAACTAGATAATGTATTCATTAATTTACCATTTGTTGCTTATTGCTCACTAGTAAAGTTCTATATTCCACTGATTTGTTTTTCTAACACCGAAATGCGTGATGTGATATTCTTAACTTTCTGTCAAACACTGTTTACATTTACATTGATTATCTTTTATAGCTTTGAGCCATGGAAACATTAGAAGGTGCTGATTCAGTCTCATTTTCATTTCCTTCATTTACTACCTCTGCAAAAGGAATGTCCTCAGTTGCTGAATATTAGAGGAGATAAAACCAACTCATGTATTTTAGTAAAAGAAAAACATGCCAACAGTTGCTTGTTTTAGTCATTTCTAAAAATTAACAACCATCCTTTACAGTTTTTTCCCCTGTGAGAGTTTATTGGTTAGATTAAGACAGATGAAAGTTACTTCAACCATTTGAAAATATAAAGCTCTGTATTAAAGATGGTTATTATTATTTGCAAAGTTATATTTTTCTCCTTACTGATGTGCCAGAACTGTAGAGGAATTGCTATCAGAATTGCGAATTATTTCAGAGAATAGACTGATCTGTGCTGAGCTTACTGGCTTTCTAGGTTCCTTTTATGACAGTAATCACATTTTCCTGGAGTCGTTTTTAGGTATTTTAGTACAAATTGGAAACTGTTATTAAGTACAAATTTGCAATTCCAGAAATCAGAATCCACGCAAAGACTTGCTGTGTTTTCAGCCTTGAAATGTACGACATTCAGCCAAGTTATAGTATCCACACATACAGTCATAAAATGCTTGATATTACTATAACTACCTAATCAAGCATATTCATTTACAATAGATCATGGTGATATGTAAGAAAATCGAATTGTTTTTTGCATCATGTCTATTCCATTATTCCTCCCAGAATAGGCAAAGATAAAAAGTAACATTTGTGGTAACTGAAGGAAGACTCTTCAGGTGAGATTTTTCAAAAGAACCTAAATGACTAAGTCACTCTAATGCTTTCAACAATTCCACCCCTAGTATGTTATTTCCTAAAATGCAGCCTTCAGTTGAAGGAAATACACTATAGCTCAGGAAATTGGTAATAGTTTGTAAAGCCTTTTACTTATAGTTTAAATCTTCTGCAGAGTAGGCAAGTAGTGACCAATGCTGTAATTTCCTAGTGGCTAAACAGAAAACATCACTTTCCAGGATTGTTACTCCAGCTACTTTCATAAGCACTATTGCAAAAATCACTTAAATACAAAGGTTTTTAAACAAAAGATGAATATTTTGGAATTTTTTAAAATCATTCCCTCTTTATACATCTTACTACCACTCATGTTGTCCTCTAGTGCCAGTAGGATTGTGATACAGACCTTGTGCTGGTATTTATTCAAAGATTTCCCATGCAGTTTAACACTATGATTGCAATGGATGTTTCCCAATGTGCACCACACTGAACGTTTTCCCACAAGTCCTCTCTTTCTGATAGTCACTTCACTTCCGGTCCTGTATAAATCATCAAGGATTTAGATAATGGCATAGAGAGTACACTTATAAAGTTTGTGGACAATATCAAGCTGGGAGGGGTTGCAAGTGCTTTGGAGGATAGGATTAAAATTCAAAATGCTTTGGACAGACTGGAGAAACGACCTGAAGTAAATAGGATGAAATTTGATAAAGATAAATGCAAAGAACTACATTTAGGAAGGAACAATCAATTGCACACATACAAAATGGGAAATGACTGTCTAGGAAGGAGTACTGCAGAAAGGGATCTGTGGGTTATAGTGGATCACAAGCTAAATATGAGTCAACAGTGAAACATTGTTGCAAAAAAGCTAACATCATTCTGGGATGTATCAGCAGGAGTATTGTTAGGGTTACCATTCGTCCGGATTCCCCCGGACATGTCCGGCTTTTTCGGGTTAAAAATAGCGTCCGGGGGGAATTTGTCAATGTCCGGACTTCCCCTCCTCCCCCCTCCCATGCAGAGCGTGCGCGCGCTTACAAAGCAGCCGGTGCTCCAAAAGCCAGAGCCAGAGCCCTGCTTGCACTTCCCCCTCCTCCCTCCTGAAACTTGACACCACTCCCCTCCTCTCCCTCCCTCCCTCCCTGCACTCACAGATCGCCGGCTGTTCGTCTGGAGCTCCGAGCCTGCTGCCCTCCCCCGCTGTCGAGCGTGCTAGGGGGCCGGGGGCCAGAGAATCGGCAGGGAGGTTCGGGGGCGGGGGTAATCAAGAGACAGGGAGCAGGGGGGAGGGTTGAATGGGTCAGGGAGTTCGGGGGGGGGCTGTCTGGGGGTTGGGGGTGTAAGGTTTTGGGTAGTCAGGGTACAGGTGGGGGGGTCTCAGGAGGGGGCAGTTAGGGGACAAGGAGTGGGGGGGGGGGTTTGGGAGTTCTGGGGGGGGCTGTCTGGGGGTTGGGGGTGTAAGGTTTTGGGCAGTCAGGGTACAGGTGTGGGGGGGGTGTCTCAGGAGGGGGCAGTTAGGGGACAAGGAACAGGGAGGCTTAGGTAGGGGGTGGGGTTCTGGGGGGCAGTTAGGAGCAGGGGTCCCAGGAGGGGGCAGTCAGGGGACAAGGAGCGGGGGGGGGAGTTCGGGGCAGACTTTCTGGGGGAGGGTGGATAAGGTTTTGGGCAGTGAGGGTACAGGTAGGGGGTAGGGTCCTGGGGGGCAGTTAGGGAGAGGGGTCTTAGGAAAGGGCAGTTAGGGGATAAGGAACAGGGAGGCTTAGGTAGGGGGTGGGGTTCTGGAGGGCAGTTAGGAGCAGGGGTCCCAGGAGGGGGCAGTCAGGGGACAGGGAGCAGAGGGGTTTAGATGGGTCAGGAGTTCTGGGGGGGGCTGTCAGGGGGTGGGGGTGTGGATAAGGGTTGGGGCAGTCAGGGGACAGGTAGGGGGGTAGGGTACTAGGGGGCCAGTTAGGATGTGGGGAAGGTCTCAGGAGGAGGCAGTCAGGGGACAAGAGGCAGGGAGGCTTAGGGAGGGTGTGGAGTCCTGGGGGGCAATCAGGGGACAAGGAGTGGGGGGGAGGGTTGGGGGTTCTGAGGGGGCAGGAAGTGGGAGGGAGTGGAAGGGGCAGGGGCGGGGCGAGGACAGGATGGGGGCGGGGCTAGGATGGGGGCGGGGCTAGGACAGGGGCGGGGCTAGGGCGGGGCTCCTCCCGTCCTCTTTTTTGATTGTTGAAATATGGTAACCCTAGTATTGTAAGCAAGACACGAGAAGTAGTTCTTCTAATCTACTCCATGCTGATAAGGCCTCAACCAGAGTAGTGTGTCCAGTTCTGAGTGCCACATTTCAGGAAAGATGTGGACAAATTGGAGAAAGTCCAGAGAAGAGCAACAAAAACTATTAAAGGTCTAGAACACTTGACCCATGTTGAAAGATTGAAAAAATTGGGTTCGTTTAGTCTAAACCTGCAGCAATTATTCACACAACAAAGCCTCATTGATTTCAACAGGTGTGTGATGTAAGTTGCAGGACTGAGCTCACTATTTATTTTCAGACTGTAGCAAACATTGCAATGGCTGCACAAATCCCTTAAATTCCCTCTCCACTATACTGATGTTTAGTTGTGTGGCTACAGAACTAAATCAGAACAGAACATGCCCCTTAGTTTTTAGTAGTTTTGTATTTTCTTTCACTCTTTTTATTTTCTATCTGTAGGCATCTACTGAAAAAAAATTGGAAGGTTACATACATTTGAGTAAAGTCAGAGGAAAGCTATGGCTGTAAGAGACAGCTGGCTTGTGTGCGGGTATGGGAAAGATGCATTATCATGCTGCTAAAGGTATGGTATGTCATATCATCAAAATGATGGTCCGAAAGCTTCTGCAAATACATGCTGTGGAGTTATGGCCTAATCCAAAAGTTCTAAATCATACAGCATTCCCCCTGAATACACTGCCTGAGTAAGGAATGCAGTATCAGACCGTTAGAAACAAGGTTAATCATAGCAGAGAAAGTTAAGAACAAATATATTTAGAAGTGAAGTCTTCTAAACCAAATCAAACCAATTTTTTTCATTTTTTTTTAATTGTGGATTTTTGACTGGCTTTTAATTTTAGCAAAACCCTGCATTTCTTAGCTTACACCAGAATGAGAGGCTCTACACCAATGCTCTTCAGATGAATATCTGATTTGGGGCAATGGTGGGCACTTATCTGAATCAATACATGTAAAAGTAAATAAGGGAAATACATAGCACAAATAAATACAATTTATGGGCCATATTTTCCAATGGTGTCTCAACCAGGCCTCTGGGTTTGCACATACAATTTAGCCAGCACAATTATTTGCCTATGCAAGTAAAAAAAAAATCATATTGTGTGCAAAATGATTGTATATTGAATACTCATTTTCTTCAGGTGCAATTTTTGATATGGAAGTTGTTGATCAGTAGCTTCCATTTTTCACAGTCGCAACAGAGTTATAAAGCTTCCACTCTCCTTTGGATACCAGTCCATCTGGCGATGTTTCTGATACAGCTGGCTCTCCGTCCTCTTCCTGCTTTGCCTGCAATCTTTCCTGACAATGAGTGCTGGAATTGAGTTATTCTGCGATCGGCAAGAAACGTGTTCACAGAAAGATGTTATCCTTTCACCTAGTGTATCCAGTAATTGTAGAGTTACCATACGTCTGGTTTTTCCTGGACATGTCCGGCTTTTCGGCAATCAAACCCCCGTCCGGGGGGAATTGCCAAAAAGCCGAACATGTCCGGGAAAATGCCGGCCGGGCACTTCCCCTCCTGCGGCTGCTCTGTTCATCCCCTGACTCTTCGGCTCTGTTTAAGAGCCGAGCTGCCCGAGCGCTATGGGCTTCAGGCAGCCCTCTTGCCTCCGGACCCCAGCCGCCGGCCGGGCACTTCCCCTCCCGGGCTCTGGCGGCGCAGGGTCCGGAGGCATGGGGGCTGCCCGAAGCCGGTAGCGCTCAGGCAGCCTGGTTCTTAAACAGAGCCGAAGAGTCAGGGGAGGAGCAGAACCTCCGGCCGCGGCGACTCTGCTCCTCCCCTGACTCTTCAGCTCTGTTTAAGAGCCGAGCGCTACGGGCTTTGGGCAGCCCCCATGCCTCCAGACCCTGCGCCGCCGGAGCCTGGGAGGGGAAGTGCCCGGCCGGGGGTGCAGGGTCCGGAGGCATAGGGGCTGCCCGAAGCCCAAGCGCTACCAGCTTCACGGTTTGCCGGGCAGCCTCCAGACCCTGCGCCCCCGGCTGGGCGCTTCCCCTCCTGGGCTCCAGCTGTGCTGGGGAAGCGCCGGCCGGGGGCGCAGGGTCTGGGGGCTGCCCGGCAAACCGTGAAGCCGGTAGCGCTCGGGCAGCCCTTTTCGTGTGGCTGGGAGTGGGAGGGAGGAAGGTGCGGAGTTAGGGCGGGGAAGGGGTGGAGTTGGGACGGGCTGGGGTGGAAAATGGGCAGGGCCAGGGCCCCGTGGAGGGTCCTCTCTTTTTATTTGTTTAATATGGTAACCCTAAGTAATTGTGCACTTTTTAAATTCACCCTTCTCATCAACTCATCATTTATAGTTTTGCTATCACAAGTGACTAGGTATTATCTAGCAAATTTTTTATATTCTTCTGTAACACCCAAACTTTAACACTCTGAGTCATGTCTGTCTCTGTTTTAACAGTCATGCTCTCAGATCCATACAAGAGGGTTGGCTACGTATTGAAATGTTGACCAAATATGAATAGTGCACATGCAAATTTAGGTTCGATTTTTCTCCTTAAAATGTAATATGAGTGAGCCCATGAGATATGTGAACAAAGCAGCTACCCAGCATATGAACATTCAAAATAAATAATTGTGAACACCTCATGACATGGCCTTGCCAGTTTTTAATTTGCCTGAAAATGGTTCAAATGGGACTTGTAAAATAAAATAAAATTATTTGACATTTTCAATTTGATTTGTAATGTTTTTAATTTACAAAAAAGTCCAGTTTTGTTGCCCCCTCCCCAAGTATTGTTACTAATTTTTATTATTGCTATTCATGGTTATTTTCTGAGAACACAGCTGTACAGGTTCAAGTAGGAAGGTAATTCACCTTTTGTGCTTTTCGATTTAGGTTACTGGAGAACTTACATTGAAAGTGCAAGATCTGCTAATTAAAAATATACAGAAATGTGAAGATAAGTTAGAGCTGGGTCAAAAAATGGGGTTTTCCCCGTGTGGAAACTTTCAACTTTTTGGTAGGAAAAAAATCCCAAATCTGAAGTTACAATACTGAAAATGTTATGGTGGTGCCTCACGCCCACATTGACCTCTATGGGTTGGGCTCCCTTACCAGATCTGTCGCTCATTCCCAGCTTCTGGCAAACAGAGACTAGGGACACCATCCCTGCCCATCCTGGCTAATAGCCATTGATGGACCTATCCTCCAGGAATTTATCTAGTTCTTTTTTGAACACTGTTATAGTCTTGGCCTTCACATACTCTGGCAAAGAGTCCCACAGGTTGACTGTGTGTTGTGTGAAGAAATACTTCCTTTTGTTTGTTTTAAACCTGCTGCCTATTAATTTCATTTGGTGACCCCTAGTTCTTGTGTTAGGAGAAAAGGAAGTGTTATTTACTTCATTTATTTTCTCCACACCAGTCATGAGTTTATAGACCTCAAATCATATCCCCCCTTAGTTGTCTCTTTGGGACTTTTCAGCTTGGAAATCTTATTAATCTCTCCTCATATGGAAGCAATTCCATACCCTAATAATTTTTGTTGCCCTTTTCTGAATCTTTTCCAATTCAAATATAACCTTTTCCAATTCCAATACGCACACAAACTACCAGTCCTATAAGGTACCATTGCATCATTGCTAAATCAAAAGGTTGGGAGGGGGGCCTCAATTTCTTTTTAGGTGTCAAATTTTTTTTTATGTAACGTCAAAATTTTCCATGGACAGAGGATACTTTCACAAAATAATTTCATTTATTTGAAACCCCAATTTTCCATTGAAAACGTTTTGACCAAAAAATTAGATACTTGTGTATGTCTTTCAAATATAGAATATTAAGGAATAGTCAAGATCTGTTATTTTACATGCCTGTAAATGCTTAATTTCTAATTGTAGTTACTTGGGGAAAAGAGTAAGCCCTAAAAAGGGCCATGATCGCTTTGAAATCTAGCCAATTGCAGGAAAAAAGCAGTTGAATGTTGTTTCACGTAATATAATCTGCTCTTGAGTCAACCTGACAATTTTTTTCCCTTTCACCTATTCCTGTGTGAAAGGCCCATAAAAACAAGGGAAATTAAAACTAATTTCAGCCATGATGGCTACAAAACACTCAACAAAAACTAGGAAGCTGGTGTGCCCTGACTGATGCTTGTTGTGTTAATCATTGTCGTGCTCTGTTTGTAGTATCCATCTGTTACCTCCTATATCATACTGAGATTGCAAGCAATTTGGGCAACATTACATTACTCTTTTTTTATTATATGCTTGCTCCTAGCACTTTTGGGCTGGGCATTACCACAATACAAATATTAATTATAATGAATAAATTAAATCACTATCCAGAGGAAAGAGTGAAACAAATTGATCCCTTACGGCCTTCCAGTGCAGAAAGAAAACAGAATGAAAGACACAAATATTCTCCCCTTATATTTCTGGTATAGTCATCATAGATATTGCTTGTAACAATAGCAAGTTAAAAAAGTCCAAACAGCAGCATGTTTCCTTCTAAGCTGAATCTTGAATTTAGCGGAGATAAGACGTGCAAGCAAAAAGGTTTTCTCACTTGATCAACAAAAGTAATATTGCAATGACTTCAAGGAAATTTGCACAGAAAACAATATGTTGCTGTTTTGTAGCTCTTAATATTACTTTGTGGCTTTGTAGCAATTGCTGCCTCGCCTGAGATCTGCCAGTAGAGCTTATTATATTCATCAGGAAGGCAATTGGTGCAGAACATTAAGCAGTCTGCAGTCCACTTACAATAACAATATCAGCTGCTCACTATACTAGATAGAGAGCTAGAGATAGATAATACAGCCTTGAGAGACAGGACGGTCTGCTACTGTCAAATCCTATACATCTGAGTAAAACAACGTAGCTGGGTTGGCTCAGCTGCTTTGAGCAGAGATGATGCATATAGTCTTAACAAGAACATCCCTGGACGATGAAGCAAGCTCAAAGATTCACATTAAAAAATAATGAAGGGAAATCGTTCTTGCAGCCATTTTGGCCACCAGATTCTTTCTAAATGGTGCAGAAATATCAACACGGAGGCTCCCAGCTCCCCGCTGGGAGCACAGCAGCTGCCAGGGCTCTTGGCTCCCTGCCAGGAGCAGGGATGCAGCCAGGCTTCCGGCGGGGAGCTGGGAGTGGGAAGCCTGGCAAGCGCAGCCCAGCTTGGAGCGGGGAGCCTGGTGGGCATAGCCCAGCTTGAAGCAGGGAGCCCCGGGGGCAGCCGAGCTCTAGCTGGAGTCCCCCATCTGCCCCTGGTGACAGCCCGTCTCAAGCCTGGAGCTGTGAAATTGGCAAGCATGGACAGCCAACAGCGATGTAAGTAACCCACATTGTCTACACAGCGGTGTGCCATTTCCCCACACTTACACAGGTTCAAGTGGAATCTGGTGGAAAATGAAAGAGTCAAAGGGCCAGTGCAGGTACATAAGGTCCTTAGTAGAGCTGGGCAAAATTTTTGGACAAATAGTTTATTCAATTTAAAAATTTTTAATTTTGATCGACCCAAAACTATTTGTGAATTTGACGTGAAGTGGAGGGGGAGAAGGTGCCCCCCCCCTTATAACCATTAGCTCATTGGTTAAGGCACTGGGGTGAAAAAGGAGAGGTAGTACCTCTGAAAGTCAGTGCAATTACACTCTGAATGGTTCTCTTTCATTGGTCTTCACTTCACACCTAGCTCTCACCTGTGGCTCCAAATAGTTGCTAATATGCAGCAGTAGCCATATCCTGGGACACCGCTTCGACTGGTGGCCTAAACTACGGAGAGATTACCCATGAGGGGAAACATCTATCCCAGGGATACTAAGGCCTAGTCTATGCTTAAAATGTAGGTCGACCTCACTACATCACTCAGGGCTATGAAAAATTAGGCCTGGTCTACACTACGGGTTTAGGTCGACTTTAGCAGCGTTAAACCGAATTAAGCCTGGACACGTCCACACAACGAAGCCCTTTCTTTCGACTTAAAGGGCCCTTTAAACCGGTTTCTTTACACCACCTCCGACGAGGGGATTAGCGATAAAACCGGCCTTTGCGGGTCGGAATTGGGGTAGTGTGGACGGAATTCGATGTTATTGGCCTCCGGGAGCTATCCCACAGTGCTTCATTGTGACCGCTCTGGACAGCGCTCTCAACTCAGATGCACTGACCAGGTAGACAGGAAAAGACCCGCGAAGGTTTGAATTTCATTTCCTGTTTGCCCAGCGTGGAGAGCACAGGTGACCACGCAGAGCTCATCAGCACAGGTAACCGTGATGGAGTCCTCCCAGGATCGCAAAAGAGCTCCAGCATGGACCGAACGGGAGGTACGAGATCTGCTCGCCATATGGGGAGATGAAGCAGTGATAGCTGAACTCCGTAGCAGTAAAAGAAATGGAAAAGTATTAGAAAAGATCTCCAAGGCCATGAAGGACCGAGGCCATAACAGGGACACACAGCAGTGCCGCGTGAAAATTAAGGAGCTACGGCAAGCTTACCACAAAGCCAGAGAAGCAAACGGAAGGTCCAGGGCAGAGCCGCAAACTTGCCGCTACTACGCGGAGCTGCATGCGATCCTAGGGGGTGCAGCCACCACTACCCCAACCGTGTGCTATGACTCTCTCACTGGAGAAACACACAGGGAAGACGGTTCGGGGAACGAGGAAGATGACGATGGAGGTACTGTAGGTAGCTCACAGCAGCAAGGAAGCGGAGAAACCGGTTTCCCCAACAGCCAGGATATGTTTGTGACCCCGGACCTGGAACCAGTAACCCCCGAACTCACCCAAGACCCTCAGGGCACACAGGAGACCTCTGGTGAGTGTAACTTTGTAAATATTTGTAAACATTACAAAAAAAAAGCAAGCAAGTCTGTTAACGTGTATGGGGATGGAGCGGAAATCCTCCAGGGACATCTCCAGAAAGCTCTCCTGGTTGAAATGGGGTGATTTTATTAAGGGGGACATTCAGAGGCGCCCGTTCCTGCTCTTCTGACCGGAAATGTTCCCTGCTGTTAACCACGCGGTGGGGGGAGGGGTGAAGTGATCATCTCAGAGAATCGTGTGTGTGTGTGGGGGGGGTGGTTTACTTGTGTTTGTGCCGCATGTTAACCGGGAAACCGCAGCCCCCTCCTTTTACATTGAAACCCCATTTTAAATGGACAACCCAATTCATCCTTGATATGGGAAATGCGCTGCTGTTTGCAACCTTTCCCGCATGTTAAGAAGGTTAAAAAAGCCAAAACACTGTGGCCTACGATGGCTGCCTGCAAGCCGAAATATGCGACCTTGTAATGAAAGAGTGTACCCATTGTTCCCTAAAATGTGTCTTTTTTAACCACCTCTCCCTTCTCCTCCGCCAGCTGCAAATGTTTCTCCTTCGCAGAGGCTCGTGAACATTAGAAAGAGAAAACGTAAGACGAGGGACGAGATGTTCACGGAGCTGCAGATGTCCGCCCAGGCTGATAGAGCACAGCAGAATGCGTGGAGGCAGTCAATGTCGGAGATGAGAAAAGCCCAATATGAACGAGAGGAGAGGTGGTGGGCTGAATCGCGGGAAGAACAGAGCAAGTGGCGGGCTGAAGACGATAGGTGGCGTCAGCTTGCAGACAGACGGCAAGAGGCAATGCTCCGTCTGCTGGAGCATCAAACTGATATACTCGAGCGTATGGTTGAGTTGCAGGAAAGGCAGCAGGAGCAGAGACCGCCGCTACAGCCCCTGTGTAACCAACAGCCCTCCTCCCCAAGTTCCATAGCCTCCTCACCAAGACGCCCAAGAACACGGTGGGGGGGCCTCCGTCCACCCAGTCACTCCACCCCAGATGATCGCCCAAGCATCAGAAGGCTGGCCTTCAATAAGAGTTAAAGTTTTAAAATGCAGTGTGTCCTTTTCCATCCCTCCTCCCCCACCCATCCCAGGCTACCTTGGCAATTATCCCCCTACCTCTGTAAGGAACTAATAAAGAATGCATGAATGTGAAAAAACAATGACTTTATTGCCTCTGCAAGCGGGAGGGGAGGGTGGGGTGGGGTGGTTGGTTTACAGGGAAGTAGAGTGAACCGGGTCGGGGGGGGGGGGTTGGAGGGTTCATCAAGGAGAAACAAACAGAAGTTTCACACAGTAGCCTGGCCACTCACAAAACTCGTTTTCAAAGCTTCTCTGATGCGCACCGCGCCCTGCTGTGCTCCTCTAACCGCCCTGGTGTCTGGCTGCGCGTAATCAGCGGCCAGGCGAGTTGCCTCAACCTCCCACCCCGCCATAAATGTCTCCCCCTTACTCTCACAGATATTGTGGAGCGCACAGCAAGCAGCAATAACAATGGGGATATTCTTTTTGCTGAGGTCTGAGCGAGTCAGTAAGCTGCGCCAGCGCGCTTTTAAACGTCCAAATGCACATTCCACCACCATTCGGCACTTGCTCAGCCTGTAGTTGAACAGGTCCTGACTCCTGTCCAGGCTGCCTGTGTACGGCTTCATGAGCCATGGCATTAAGGGCTAGGCTGGGTCCCCAAGGATCACGATAGGCATTTCAACATCCCCAATGGTCACTTTCTGGTCCGGGAAGAAAGTCCCTTCCTCCAGCTTTCGAAACAGAGCAGAGTTCCTGAAGACGCGAGCATCATGTACCTTTCCCGGCCATCCCACGTTGATGTTGGTGAAACGTCCCTTGTGATCCACCAGGGCTTGCAGCAGCATTGAAAAGTACCCCTTGCGGTTTACGTAGTCGGTGGCTTGGTGCTCCGGTGACAAGATAGGGATATGGGTTCCGTCTATGGCCCCGCCACAGTTTGGGAATCCCATTTCAGCAAAACCATCCACTATTGACTGCACGTTTCCCAGAGTCACTACCCTTGATATCACCAGGTCTTTCATTGCCCTGGCAAATTGGATCACAGCAGCCCCCACCGTAGATTTGCCCACTCCAAATTGATTCCCGACTGACCGGTAGCTGTCTGGCGTTGCAAGCTTTCACAGGGCTATCGCCACTCGCTTCTCAACTGTGAGGGCTGCTCTCATCTTGGTATCCTGGCGTTTCAGGGCAGGGGAAAGCAAGTCACAAAGTTCCATGAAAGTGGCCTTACGCATGCGAAAGTTTCGCAGCCACTGGGAATCGTCCCATACCTGCAGCACGATGCGATCCCACCAGTCTGTGCTTGTTTCCCGGGCCCAGAATCGGCGTTCCACGGCATCAACCTGCCCCAGTGACACCATGATTTCCACATTGCTGGGGCCTGTGCCTTGTGAGAGGTCTATGTCCATGTCAATTTCCTCATCACTCTCGTCGCCGCGCTGCAATCGCCTCCTCGCCTGGTCCGGGTTTTGCCTTGGCATGTTCTGGCTCTGCATATACTCCAGGACAATGCGCGTGGTGTTCATAGTGCTCATAATTGCAGCGGTGATCTGAGCGGGCTCCATGATCCCAGTGCTAGCTATGGCGCCTGGTCAGAAAAAAGGCGCGAAAGTAGTATCTGACGGACCAGGAGAAGGAGGGAGGGAGGGAGGGCTGAGTGACGACATGGCGTACAGGTACAGGAACAGGGAGAAACACAAACAACTGTCACACAGAATGGTCCCCCCAAAGATTAAACTGGAAACCCTGGGCTTAGCAGGCCGTTGATTTCACGGAGGAAGGGGAAGCAAATGAACACAGAACAAATCTATTTTTTACATCTTAAGGTGGCAGCCGACGGTGCAGCATGAGTGACAGCCATACCAGTATGACGACGATGGGTACCAATCATAATATACCATCATCTGCCAAAAGGCAAGGGGCTGCTGCTGTGTAGCAATGCAGCCCCACGTCTGCCAGCCCCACGTCCGCCAGCACCCAGCATCGCCCTCGGCCTCTTCTGGGTGCTTAGCAGACAATACTGGGCAATTGGCAGAAAATAGTATATTACGACTGGTAACCATCATCATCAAAACAGTAGCATGTCTGCCCAGGTGGCCATGATTGACAGCCATACCAGTATGACGATGACGGGTACCAGTCATAATATACCATCGCCTGCAAGGGGCTGGTGCAATGCAGCTCTACGGCTGCCAGCCCCATGGCTATCACTCATGCTACACCGTCTACCGCCAAAAGGCAGTTAGCAGCTGCTGCTGTGTAGCAATGCAGTCCCACGTCTGCCGGCACCCAGAGGACATATGGTGACGGTGAGCTCAGCTGAGCTGAGCGGGCTCCATGCTTGCCGTGGTATGTTGTCTGCACAGGTAACCCAGGTAAAAAGGCGCGAATCTATTGTCTGCCGTTGCTGTGACGGGGGAGGGAGGGGCCTGACGACATGTACCCAGAACCGCCCGCGACACTGTTTTGCATCATCCGGGCATTGGGATCTCAACCCAGAATTCCAAGGGGCGGCAGAGACTGCGGGAACTGTGGGATAGCTGTGGGATAGCTACCCATAGTGCAATGCTCCGGAAGTCGACGCTAGCCTCGTACTGTGGACGCGGTCCGCCGACTAGAGCACCTAGAGCATTTTATTGTGTGGACACACACAATCGGCTGTATACAACCGATTTCAATAAAACCGGCTTCTATAAATTCGAACTAATTTCGTAGTGTAGACATACCCTTAGATCAACCTAACCCCACTGTGGACACTGCTAGGTTGACAGAAGAAGATTTTTTCCATTGACCTAGCTACTGCCTTTCAAGGGGGTAGATTTACTACAGCAACAGAAAAACCCCTTCAGTTTCTGAAGTAAGTGTCTACTTTATAGCAGTGTAGCTGCTGCTGTATTGCTTGTAGTACAGTCATATCCTAAGTCTCTTTTGGCAGACCAGGCAGAGGAGACCTTTTGGTCCAATGGCTAGAAAGGCACTGAAATTATGTATTACTGAATACGAAAGGCTTGACGAGGCACAAAAGACGTTAATGGCAATCCACTGCAGCTAATGAAGTTCAGAATGGATAAGGGAACCTACCTGGAATGTGAAAGACTCAGGTTTGAATTCCTGCTCCAGAACAGACTTGAAAGGGACTTTTTCAATTCACCAAAAGTTCTGAAAAATTTCTGATTCAGTTTGGCCTGAACCATTTTTTTTGTGGGAGGGGGTGAGGACAAACTGCCTCCAAACCAAAAAAATTAGTTATTGGCACAACTGTAGTCCCCAGCAGATTCAAGTTCCGCACAGATCTTAAAAGGCACTAGAAGGGTGTTGGTACCAGCGCTTTTTTAATTTTTTTATCTATTCAAGAAGGGGTGAAAACCTCTCTCTCTCTCTCTCACACACACACGCAAGCAAGCAAGCAAATAAGTACATAAAAGGAAATTAATTTTCTTCTTCCCCTAGGGTTTTCTGCCAGAACCTGCCCATCTTAATCATCTACCATTTGAAGAAAAAAAGTTGCTTTCTAAGAAGCACTGTTTCTCTGTTTATGAAAACATCTATAACCTACAGCTATTAAGGAGATGGAAAGAGGGTGCTTATCATAGGGTGTGAGTATAAGTATGCAAGTTGTTAATGTAGTATTTATCAGCTTTCATCCTGAAGAATCCTAAAGTGCTTGATATTCTATATACATAGATAATTCATCCACTTCTGGGGCAAAGAAGTAGCAGCCTCCCAATCTGGAAGATTTGTGCTGAAGTTGTATTGTCCCTTGATTCTACAAAAACACCAGAAAGAACAGGCAGCAACCCGGACTACTGGCAGCGGCAATCTGTTCTATTAAGAGAATGTGAGCCACCGCTGACGAAGGAATAACAGTCTCTCTCCCCACCCCCAGTTCTTAAGTTATTGTGGGTAGGTTCAGAGTCATACCTGAAACCCCACAATAACTTCAGTTGGATCTGGTGCAGATGGGTAACATTAGCATTACAGTAATGCCTCATGGCCCCGCAATCAGAATCAGGGCCCCCTACATTAAAAGCAATACAAATACATTGAATTGTATACCAAAGAAAGAGGTAGATGCTAGAGACAGTCAGTCAATCTGAAATATTTTCAGTGGAAGACATAGCAGTCTCTCCTGGATGTACCCCATGACAAGGTGTAGGGAGGTGGTGTGGTTCCCCGCCACCCCGGAGAGAGACAAGCTCCATCGGACACCAGAGTGGGCAGAGCCAGAACACTCCAAGCCTGCACCTCCAGAGGGTCAGGTGCCGGACAAGAAGTATAAGAGCCCAGCCCCAGAGCTCACTCGGGAGGCAGCTGCTGGAGAGGCCAGATGCCTCCAGCCTATCTCCCGCTGGGGAGACTCCAGACACCAGCGGCAGGCCTGGGGATCGGTCTGACCGGCCGATACTTGACGTGGATCTTTACTGTGATTCTTTACTGCCCCATCCTGACCCCGGGCCTGGGCTTGTTAACTGCTAACTTTTACCTGTGTTTGCTCAGTCCCTGCTGGACGGCTTGAGCCATGACTCCTGTGACCCGACTGATTCCTCAGGGGCTAGTGCAGGGACTAAGGGAGGCGGTGTGGTTCCCCGCCGCCCCAGGGAGGGACAAGCCCCAACGAACCCTCTCTACACAGAGCAACAGCAGATACTAGAATAGCTAATGTAGGTGGGAGTCGCTGCATCTCCGGCATAGAATATAGTGTCTTTCTTTGCCAGGAAATAGCCAAAAGTAGGACAAATATTTCTGGCCTCTCAGTACATGAAGGCAGGGGCAGTGACAGAGATAATACAGATGTTCCAAGATAATATCAGTCCATACCAATGTTGTCATTTGTCAGAAAACGATTTCTACATGATTCATGGGCTGATAGTGCTCGCACACCTATGTAAATCAGCACCTATTCCTAGGAAGTCAATGGAAACTGCTGGTGCTTGGCATTGTTCACAAACATGCTACTATTTAGGTGGCCTAAATATGGACTTAGGGACTATCTACAGATACTCATTTTTGAACACTCCGGCCAACATTTTATGTCCTCTCAGTAAAAGAATTAAAAATAATGTGATAACTGAAAACAGAGACTGCAATTCACTGTGAGTAATAAGGCAATAAGTGAAAAATATCAGCACATCATTTACACACTATTTTAATTAGTATATTCAAGAGCAGCAGCCTGGTGAGTAACAGTGCTACTTATCAGGATGGTCACATGATCTATTGTGCCTAAATTAAAGAAGGACTTTTGGAGGCTTGTTCCTTACAAAAGTGAATTTGTTGAGCATTGTCTCTGGGCGCACTGGTCTTGCCAAACTGGGATACCCACTGGTGGCCAATTTGGGAAGGGTGGAATTGTATGCTTCAGAACTGGCTATATTTTCCTGTGATTACACATATCGCTGGGAAGAATAACAAAAGGTATTTTGGACCTTGAGCATCTTCCATCTCAGGATATCCGATGATCTTACATGCATTGTTAACATATTACAACATTTCATTATTTGCCATGTTGCAGATGAGGAAACCGAGGCATCGAGAAATTAAATTACAAGTCTTTAATCAGACAGGAAGTCTGTGAGAGAACCAATAATAGAACCCAGATGTCCAGGGGTTGTGCTTTCATAAGCTCTTCCCTCCTTATATGAAATGTGAATAGTGATTATAAAAATTGAAAAGTGCTGATCAGACCTAGAAGGTAGTTAAATACCTCTGATTTCACTCAGGATAGGATGTCTGTTAGAAAAAGAATGGAATGTACACAAATCCCTGGGAATGTAAAGCTTTTATCAGTCAAAATAAGGCGCTTTAGATTGCAGCTGTGATTTCAAACAGACTCAGACATTACAAAGAAACCATGAAAATGGCTATTTAATGCTGCTCAAAGTAATAAACTGCACAGCAAAGTTCAAAATTTAAATGTAATTTGTAATAAGAAATTCATAGGGGGAAAGCAAATGGAATGATAATCTCAGCATTATACAGCTGCATGATAAAGTTTTAGGTTTTTAAAAAGATGATTTCTGAAATTATTTATGTCTAGCAAAACACAAACATGTATACATTTGGGTAAAAGATACCTTAATTATATTCTAGCTCCTGTATGCTGCTCTGTTTGTGAATCAAATAGAGGAGGGGGGCAATGGACCAAAAATGGTGAAGGAGGTTCAGGTTCACCATTTTCCCCAAAAAGACATTAGGTTTTGGGGATTCCCATTGCCTTGGGGGCTTCTGTTGGGAGAAGAAAGGACTAGAACTGTGCAAATCACAATCCAGATTTGCTGAGCTTTCCTAGACCTGGGCCAGCATTCATAGGCTAGGCTAGAATTGGATCCCATCCTGATTTCAGGTGGATTTATAGGTTCTAGTGTATCCTCTTGCACAGTCCTTATGCCACCCCCTGCCACAGAAGGAGTTGCATTTCATTGCTGTTATGGGCATATAGTTTGTGGGATCCTTTAAGGTGAAAACATAAAGCTCTATGCTTTTTTATTTTAACTATGTAAAAGCCCTGGAAACAAGAGGCAGGCACTGGTGCCATTTAGTATCTATTAGTGTGGATCCTGGCCTCCTAGTTCAGATCATTGCTTAAGGTAAGGGCTAACAGGGAAAGTAACCTCTTGCTGTTTTTCTTGTAGAATTATCCACCAGACAATGGTACCATGATAAATTCTGCATTTAAACAAACTGGAAAGTGACAGGAATGTGGAAATTACACTCATTTGCTGTGAGCTTGTGCCAGGCAATTTTTACTGTTTCTCACATTTTGAAAACGTACCTCTGAAGATGCTGGTGAGGGCTATTAAAGCCAGGCTTGCTTTCAGTCTAGAAATATAAAATCACCACACAGTAGAATGAAGCACCCCTAGATGTGACAGTGACTTACAGGTACATAGTATCTTTCATCCAGAAGGAAACTGTGGTGCTTTCCAAACAATGCAATTGCTTCTGCACCCGTTGGCCCAGATTCACCCCTGTGCCAGTGCAGAGCCTCATGCAAAGACTGAGAAGGAGCTTTGTCCCTCTTTGTTCTGGGGGGCCAAATTGGCCCTGATGCAGATTTGAGAAGTCTTGAGGGGTTTGCTAGTTTGTGCATGGTTGCCCTATGGGATTTACAGCCATCATGGGATAACCAGGGCACAGGACCATCACAGCAACATCCCCTTCTGCCACTTCCGTATATGCCCCAGAATGTTTCTTGCACCAGAGCCCCAAGGACTCTCACAGAGCATGCAGGACTAGCAGAGCTGACTCTGCCTAGTGGGGAAGGTCTTCTGCACAAGGGTCATTCCCCAGGGAATAGGGCAGGGCAGGCATGAAGCTGCTTTGTGGTCCATTTGCACCAGCATATGCAGCACAAAGGATCTGTAGAGCAACCATGAACTGGGCCCATTGAACTTTATGACAGAACGACTGCACTTCAATGGGAGTAGGATTGGGCCCACCTGCCACTGAAATGGAAACTGTCCGATGGGAAACACAGCAACTGTTAAACTCACAGGAATGCTAATGAGATAGGACTTCAGAAGACTATCCAGCTGAGACAGTAAGGGGGTGGGTTTGTTTTTGGGTAGGCAGAATGTAAATGGAATCTGGCTAGAATACTGAGATCCCCTCTGTAATGCAAAATGCCATGGAACCTTTACCAGCTCCAATGGTCAGGATTTCAACTGTACATCTCATGCAAAATGCAGTTGCTGAAGCAGAATGATGCATCTTTAAAAAACACTGGGCTATTTGTTCAATGCTGATGCTGAGGGATCAGTGCCACCTACTAAGTTGGCCACCAGCACCACTTAAATCACCTTAAAAAAAAAAGCTTCTCCCTTTTGTATATACCATATATAGCAAAATGCTTACCAGGCTGACCCCACTTAGCATGCAAAACCTGACACAGAGCCCAACATGGAGTGGATGGAGGCTGAGTTCTTGTATATTGTACCCCTGTTAGTATTACAGATTCAACACACCTAACTGGGTTGGCAAAAATCACAGCTCTCTAATATTAACAGTATCTTGAAGAGATGAATTCAGTCTGTGTCGCTATGTAACTATCAAAGCCCTGTTTTCTCTGTACTGCATCTTTGAATTTCTAAGGAATATGCTGGCCTGTTCAGAGTCTCCTCAATGTGAAGAGCAATTTCAGTACAAAATGGATTCAGTCATTGAATCACACATACACTGTCCTCTCAGGGAGTGCTTACGTTTGTTCTTTCTGGTGTAACAATTAAAAATAAAAAAGTAAATGATTCCTGGTGAGCTGCAGAATGGCAAATTACTACTTAAAAAAATGGCAAAATCTAAAGCCATACTGAGAACAAAAGTGGGAACTGTCTTTGTTCAGAACCTCTGTACAGGTACAAGGAGATGCATTGTGAATATCCCGTTCCCACCCCTACCAGTAGGAGTAACTGAAAATCCTCAGCTGCAAAGGTCATGTGCCTTTTAGAACACAGTCTCTGGTCTAGTTTGAGACATGAGCTTGAGTCAAGTCAAAGTTGAGTAAATAGAAATGAAAGTGAAGGGACAGCACTAGAACCAGCAAAGTCATTTTACTGGTAACTAAAGGTCAAGGCTTCAAGGAAGTGAAATGAGCTTTGATCCATTAAGCAAGCAAGCAATCAACCCCCACCCCCAACATCTCATTTCACAATAGTGACATAATAATAAACTATTCTGATTCGTTTATAAAAGGAAAATTATTTCAAATATCTCCCTATTAAAACAAAATAATGTTTGACAAACTGAGGTCTGTTCTGAGCATAAAACACCTCCCTACTCCACTCCTTTTCATATAGATTGGGGTATTCTTTGTGAAGCTCTGAGACTCCGGAGCTCGGCTGTGACTAAGAACAACTGTAAAAAATGAGTCATAACAAAGGTCTCTTTTGCTGATTTAGTTTGAGCAGACCACTTATTCACCCAACCTGATGCCTTTTTTTTTTTTTTAAAGCAGGGCCTAAAGGAGCAAATGTTGATTTCCATTCGGATTTGTTATTTTTACCGTGTTGCCCTGCTGGACAAGTCCAGGTATTAGAATCACTTGGTTCCTGCCAAGCACTCTGTCAGCCTTTGCACTGTTAGCCACAGGCTTAAATGTTAGCCATAAACAGTCACCCCAGGATGAAATGCAGAATACAAGATCTCAGCCAAGGACAGAGATTTATGTTTTGTTTAAACGTATTGTGTCAAATCTCATTCTGATTACATGTGGGAATCAGAGGCCCAGAAGGCTCTAGCTATTTTTTTTAATGGGACTCTACACCCACCTAGCTATTCCCACCAAGGGTCATGCTGATGTGAACAGAAGCATGAAAGAGCTCCCCTGCAGCTCTGTGGTGGGGCTCCATAAAGCTATCAAGGGGGCAGAGCTAGGGAAGGGACATTATATGAGCTCATCAAGCCCTTAAATGGGATCTCTGGTATTGACCGCTCTCCTCAAGCCAACCCCGCCTTCCCCACAAAGGTCCCACAGAGACTCAGTAGTGCAGAGCTCCCAGCTATGCTAAGAGCTGAAGAAGAAATGTAGAATAGGGTTGGCTTGAGGCATTGAGAAACATGCATAGTCCTCGTGTGCAGGCAGCACAATGACTCAGGCTCACCTTTGTGCCAGAGTGGAAGGATGCGGGAAGGTCTTTGTGCTCTCTAAATTCTGGAGTTTACTCTGTAGCTAAAATCTCTCTGTGGCTCAAGAATAAACTCTCTCAGCACACAGGAAGGGGCGTTATCAAAGCTTGTTGATTATGGATGGCTCCGTTAGTCTTCATTAGCCTGAACATACAGGAGAGTGTGTCTGAAATGCAACCCTAGTGCTAAAGAGATCCCTTTGTTAAGACGAGTATGAGAGACTTGCATTGCCAGGGTATGACTCCGGGCATTCCTTAAAGCAGTAATACTTAAACTGAGGCTTGGGAGAAGCAAGTGGCTCTTTAATGTGTCTTCTGCAGCTCTCTGTAGCACATGATATTAAAACACGGTGTGATTTAATTGTTAACCAGTCTAAGTTATTAACCAATCCGGATGATTTTATTATGTTATTAACCAATTGTAATTGATAAAATAATAATACTTGATCAGTTATTTTGCTGTGAGAATAATATACATACCGTATTTACTTGTTCATTAGCCCATTCATTTATAAGCCGACCCCCCAAGATGGTTAGGTAAAAATAGCAAAAACTGTTTGACCCTTTCATAAGCCAACCCTATATTTCAGGGGTTGGCAAACTTTGGCTCCCGGCCGTCAGGGTAAGCCGCTGGCGGGTCGGGACATTTTGTTTACTTTGTTTACTGCGGCCACAGGGAGTCCCTCAGCTCCCTGTGGCCGCAGTTCGCCATTCCCAGCCAATGGGAGCTGAGGGGCTCCATGCCTGCAGACGCTCCAGGTAAACAAAATGACAATGTATTAGATATTCAATTCAATGATTCCATAGAGTTTAAAATCATCGAATTTTGGTGTAGACCCATTTATAAGCCGACCCCCGCTCTTTGATGCGTCATTTTTTTACCAAAAATATTCAGCTTATGAACGAGTATATACGGTATATATAAAAACTAAATATGAATAGATTCATAGATTCTAGGACTGGAAGGGACCTCGAGAGGTCATCGAGTCCAGTCCCCTGCCCGCATGGCAGGACCAAATACTGTCTAGACCATCCCTGATAGACATTTATCTAACCTACTCTTAAATATCTCCAGAGATGGAGATTCCACAACCTCCCTAGGCAATTTATTCCAGTGTTTAACCACCCTGACAGTTAGGAACTTTTTCCTAATGTCCAACCTAGACCTCCCTTGCTGCAGTTTAAACCCATTGCTTTTTGTTCTATCCTTAGAGGCTAAGGTGAACAAGTTTTCTCCCTCCTCCTTATGACACCCTTTTAAATACCTGAAAACTGCTATCATGTCCCCTCTCAGTCTTCTCTTTTCCAAACTAAACAAACCCAATGCTTTCAGACTTCCTTCATAGGTCATGTTCTCAAGACCTTTAATCATTCTTGTTGCTCTTCTCTGGACCCTTTCCAATTTCTCCACGTCTTTTTTGAAATGCGGTGCCCAGAACTGGACACAATACTCCAGCTGAGGCCTAACCAGAGCAGAGTAGAGCGGAAGAATGACTTCTCGTTTCTTGCTCACAACACACCTGTTGATACATCCCAGAATCACGTTTGCTTTTTTTGCAACAGCATCACACTGTTGACTCATATTTAGCTTGTGGTCCACTATAACCCCTAGATCCCTTTCTGCCGTACTCCTTCCTAGACAGTCTCTTCCCATTCTGTATGTGTGAAACTGATTTTTTCTTCCTAAGTGGAGCACTTTGCATTTGTCTTTGTTAAACTTCATCCTGTTTAACTCAGACCATTTCTCCAATTTGTCCAGATCATTTTGAATTATGACCCTGTCCTCCAAAGCAGTTGCAATCCCGCCCAGTTTGGTATCATCCGCAAACCTAATAAGCGTACTTTCTATGCCAATATCTAAGTTGTTGATGAAGATATTGAACAGAGCCGGTCCCAAAACAGACCCCTGCGGTACCCCACTCGTTATGCCTTTCCAGCAGGATTGGGAACCATTAATAACAACTTTCTGAGTACGGTTATCCAGCCAGTTATGCACCCACCTTATAGTAGCCCCATCTAAATTGTATTTGCCTAGTTTATCGATAAGAATATCATGTGAGACCGTATCAAATGCCTTACTAAAGTCTAGGTATACCACATCCACAGCTTCACCCTTATCCACAAGGCTCGTTATCCTATCAAAGAAAGCTATCAGATTGGTTTGACATGATTTGTTCTTCACAAATCCATGCTGGCTGTTCCCTATTACCTTACCACCTTCCAAGTGTTTGCAGATGATTTCCTAGGGTTACCATACGTCCTCTTTTTCCCGGACATGTCCGGCTTTTCAGTAATCAAACCCCCGTCCGGGGGGAATTGCTGAAAAGCCACACATGTCCGGGAAAATGGCCGGCACTTCCTCTCCCCCTGTGGCTCTGCTCCACTCCTCCTCTCTCAGATTTACAGAGCCAAGCTGCCCGAGCAAGCGCTACTGGCTTCAGGCAGCACCCCCCCCCCCGCCTCCGGACCCCGAGCCCCCAGCCAGGCACTTCTCCTACCCGGCTCCAGCTGAGCTGCTCCCACGGTGCAAGGTCCCGAGGCAGGGGGGGAGGCTGCCTGAAGCCGGTAACGCTGGCTCCTGCAGCTCTGCTCTGTAAGTCTGAGGGGGCGGAGCCGAGCAGCTCAGTTGGAGCCGGGGAAGGGACGTGTCCAGCCAGCTCTGGGTCCTGAGGTAGGGGAGGGCTGCCTGAAGCCAGCAGCTCGGCTCTTACAGTCTGAGCTGGGAGGAGCAGCTCAGGTGGAGCCCAGGTAGGAGAAGTGCCTGAAGCCGGTAGCACTAGGGCAGCTTGGCTCTTAAACAGAGCCGAAGAGTCAGGGAGCAGCAGCAGTCGCCAGAGCCTGCTCTAAGGTAAGCCAGGGATGCCAGCAAAGCTGGGAGTACCATGCGCCGCTGATTGCACAGGTGGGGGGCAGCGCTGGGGGAGCTGCTCCGGGGAGTCGCCAAAAAGCACTGACTGGTGGGGGAGGAGGGGAGGGCAGTGTGAAAAAGGCAGGAGTGTGCAGAGGGATCAGAGCTCTGGCTGCGATGGGCATCGGGCTGCCTTGCCTGCAAGTGGATCAGAGCTCCTGGGGCTGGGGTGTGCTGTATGGCACTCAGCTCCCCATTTGTGATGAGACACAGCAGTGTGGTGGATCACTGCGAAATACCTGCCCAATCAGAGCTGCGGGGGCAGGGCTTGCAGGGGCTGGCTCCGACAGCTCCCATTGGAGCTTTTCCCAGCCAATGGGAGCCTCTGAGCTTGGCTTGTGGCGGGCCCAGCACGTGGAGACCCTGGCTGCCCCTGATCCTAGGAGCAAACACAATGCCAAAACGAAAATACAAAGTTCACTACATATAAAGAATTACGTTTTAGAATTAAAGAATTAAATAGCTCCCTATAAAAAAAAATAGGGATTTTACCGGGCAGGGAGGAGAACTGGGTGCTCCAAGGCATCTGGGGAGCTGGGAAACAGAACAGTGTGAGCTGCGTGTCCTGACCGCTCCCAAAAACTGAGCGCCGGGGCAGATCCTCCACTGAGCAGCTTCATTAAAGTCATGGGAGTCTATACTAGTGGAGTGCCTGACTTTAGAATTGGTGCAGCTGTTTCGTGTGGCTGGGAGGGAGGAGGGGGAATGTGGGGTGCTCAGGGGAGGGGGCGGAGACTTTGGGGAAGGGGTTGGAATGGGGACAGGGAAGGGGCGGAGTTGGGCGGGGCCGGGGGTGGGGAAAGGGGTGGGACCGGGGGAGGGGAAGGGGCGGAGTTGGGGCGGGGCCGGGGCCCCATGGAGTGTCCTCTTTTTTCAATGTTCAAATATGGTAACCCTAGATTTCCTTAATTACTTGCTCCATTATCTTCCCTGGCACAGAAGTTAAACTAACTGGTCTGTAGTTTCCTGGGTTGTTTTTATTTCCCTTTTTATATATGGGCACTATATTTGCCCTTTTCCAGTCTTCTGGAATCTCTCCCGTCTCCCATGATTTTCCAAAGATAATAGCTAGAGGCTCAGATACCTCCTCTATTAGCTCCTTGAGTATTCTAGGATGCATTTCATCAGGCCCTGGTGACTTGCAGGCATCTAACTTTTCTAACTGATTTTTAACTTGTTCTTTTTTTATTTTATCTGCTAAACCTACCCCCTTCCCATTAGCATTCACTATGTTAGGCATTCCTTCAGACTTCTCGGTGAAGACCGAAACAAAGAAGTCATTAAGCATCTCTGCCATTTCCAAGTTTCCTGTTACTGTTTCTCCCTCTTCACTAAGCAGTGGGCCTACCCTGTCTTTGATCTTCCTCTTGCTTCTAATGTATTGATAAAAAGTTTTCTTGTTTCCCTTTATTCCCGTAGCTAGTTTGAGCTCAGAATATATACTACTATAATAAAACAATTAATTCACACTACTGTGGTTCTTTTGGATAATGTTGATTGCTAATTTGGCTCCTGAAACACAGGTCTGAATACCAACTGCCTTAAAGGTTTCAGAGTATGTCAGAAGGCAGGTGCTGAAAGGAAGTGGGGTCCAATCATCAGGGACAGAGACTGTGACACACCTGATTAAAATAAATTAGCTGTATCACAGTGGAGAGTTTTGACATTGAGAAGCAAAGGAAATTGTATAGCCAGTCCCAACAGGAATTCTGTTAATTATTAACAGGGACTTGTTATAGTTGTCGTCTCTGGTACAGGAGGCAATCCAAAGTGACTTTGTGCGTGGGCGAGATATCCACTGCTGACTAAATGAGCCAATATATCCAATAAACCTAGGCAGCCTTCCTTAGCTGGCCATGAGCAAGAAGAAAATTAAGGGTCAGAGGCTGGGAGAGAAATCAGCCTATTTGAACTTCTGACTCAGTGACAGAAAATACTTTCCTTTGATTCTCTCTGAAGTTTAAAATTTATTAAACTCATGAATATAGTACAGTGGCTAAGAAGAAGAGAATTCTGGCTGTGTTCATATAAGCCTTCTGCATGCTTTTCTTTTCTTTCAGTTTAATGAATTTTCTTCCCTAACCTTATTGCTGCAAACCCATTTAGAGCTGGTTGAATATTAAAATAACCTGTTCACACATCAGAGGCCTGAGTTTGGGTCACTATGTTTCCTAGTGTTATAATGTTAATCAGTCACAAGTATTCGAACAACTGACAGGTATTTGTGAAAATATCTGCAGATCCCAGAAGTTTCACAAATGTTAGCCTGAATACTTATTCATCAAAACATTCTGGCCAGAATAGAATAGTCATTATTTTCTCTTCATTTTTGTTACAAGAAGCTTCAGTCATAGAATCATAGAAGATTAGGGTTGGAAGAGACCTCAGGAGGTCATCTAGTCCAACCCCCTGCTCAAAGCAGAACCAACCCCTACTAAATCATCCCAGCCAGGGCTTTGTCAAGCCAGACCTTAAAAACCTCTAAGGATGGAGATTCCACCACCTCCCTAGGTAACCCATTCCAGTGCTACAGCACCCTCCTAGTGAAATAGTTTTCCCTAATATCCAGCCTAGACCTCCCCCACTGCAACTTGAGACCATTGCTCCTTGTTCTGTCATCTGCCACCACTGAGAACAGCCTAGCTCCATCATCTTTGGAACCCCGCATCAGGTAGTTGAAGGTTGCTATCAAATCCCCCCACTCTTCTTTTCTGCAGACTAAATAACCCCAGTTCCTCAGCCTCTTGTCATAAGTCATGTGCCCAGCTCCCTAATCATTTTCATTGCCCTCCTCTGGACTCTCTCCAATTTGTCCACATCCTTTCTGTAGTGGGGGGCCAAAAACTAGATGCAATACTCCATATGTGGCCTCACCAGTGCCAAATAGAGGGGAATAATCACTTCCCTCGATCTGTTGGCAATGCTCCTGCTAATTCAGCCCAATATGCCATTAGCCTTCTTGGCAACAAGAGCATACTGTTGACTCATATCCAGCTTTTCTTCCACTGTGATCCCCAGGTCCTTTTCTGCAGAACTGCCACTTAGCCAGTTGGTCCCCAGCTTGTAGCAGTGCATGGTATTCTTCTGTCCTAAGTGCAGGACTCTGCACTTGTCCTTGTTGAACCTCATCAGATTTCTTTTGGCCCAATCCTCCAATTTGTCTAGGTCACTCTGGACCCTATCTCTACCCTCCAGCATATCTATCTCTCCCGGCAGCTTAGTGGCATCTGCAAACTTGCTGAGGGTGCAATCCATGCCATCATCCAGATAATTAATGAAGATGTTGAATAAAATCAGCCCCACGACTGACCCCTGGGGCACTCCTCTTGATACCGGCTGCCAACTAGACATTGAGCCATTGATCACTACCCACTGAGCCCAACAATCTAGCCAGCTTTCTATCTACCTTATAGTCCATTCATCCGATCCATACTTTTTTAACTTGCTGGCAAGAATACTGTGGGAGACTGTATCGAAAGCTTTGCTAAAGTCAAGGTATATCACATCCACCGCTTTCCCCATATCCACAGACCCAGTTATCTCATCATAGAAGACAATCAGGTTGGTCAGGCACGACTTGCCCTTGGTGAATCAATGTTGACTGTTCCTGACCATCTTCCTCTCCTCCAAGTGCTTCAAAATGGATTCCTTCAGGACCTGCTCCATCATTTTTCCAGGGACTGAGGTGAGGCTGACCAGTCTGTAGTTCCCTGGACTCTCCTTCTTCCCTTTTTTAAAGATGGGCACTATATTTGCCTTTTTCCTATCGTCCAGGACCTCCCACGATCACCACAAGTTTTCTGGACTTGTGCATGTCCAGTTTTCTAAATAATCCTTAACCTGTTCTTTCACCACTGAGGGCTGCTTAGCTCCTCCCCATACTGTGCTTCTCAGTGCAGCAGTCTGGGAGCTGACCTTGTCTGTGAAGACTGAGGCAAAAAAAGCAATGAGTACTTCAGCTTTTTCCACATCATTTGTCACTGTGTTGCCTCCCCCATTCAGTAAGGGTCCCATGCTTTCCCTGACCTTCTTCTTGTTGCTTACATATCTGTAGAAACCTTTCTTGTTACCCTTCACATCCCTTGCTAGCTGCAACTCCAATTGTCCTTTGGCCTTCCTGCATACTCAAGCACTATTTTTTTACTCCTCCCTAGTCATCTGTCCAAGTTTCCACTTCTTGTAAGCTTCCTTTTTGCGTTTAAGCTCACCGAGGATTTCTCTGTTATCCAGTTAAGAAGCAAGAAATACCACCATGTGGCTCAAGGACCAGCCACACATGATTACTAAATAGTAATCAAGCAAAGAGTTCACGAGCATGAATCCATGATCAGCAAATGCTTACAAATAACTAACATAGCTCAAGAAAAGCGGGATCAGTTCATGAATAATTTGCTACCCCAAAAAGGGCTAACATAGTAACAAATAATATTTGTAACAAATACTTCAAACCAACCCCATTCCCATTTCACTGGACTCCTTGTATCAATATACCAAGACTAGTATTGCAGTACAGTTGGATGTTTACAAGGTTGACTTAATGTTCCAAAACACCCAAAGCCAGAAAATCCTGGCTATAAATAGATACATTTTTAGGATAAGATACCTCCTTGTGCAAAGTCATCCTCAACTATTCAAGAGCTTAATAGGCAGGAGATAGAGTTGGATAAATATCCACATTGGGGTGCTTATCGGTTGAGTGTGTGCAAATACAGTTTCAGTTATTGCTAGAAATTAATGCACCTGCAGCAATTCTCCACACACCATCCCGAATACTTGCATCTCTGGGGGAAGAACTTCTGAGCTGTGGATGCAGAGCAAAATAGATTTCTCCCTTCAACTCTTACCTCTTAAAAGAGTTTGGTTACCTGTTCCATCAGCCAATCACTTAGCCTCTCAATGACACCTGTGGACCTGGCAAATCCCCTTCTTCCTTCCAGGGTGCCTGCTGCATTTGACTGGCCGTGCGCTCAGGTAGTCAGTCACCTCTATGTCTTTTTCCATCCAGCACCCTCCCTCCTCCAAGCATGTTGAAATGTCCCTGATCCCCTCCATAATGCCCTCTACCAGATAAATTATACGCATTTACAATTTGCAGGAACAGGGCCTAATCAGAACAGGTAAATCTATGTGAATATGGAATTTACTGTGCCAGAGAGGTGGCTCAAAGACCCAATATCTAGGGTGATTGCTATGCACAAAAATGAAATCCTCACCCACACTCCCAGGTTAGACTAACAGCAATCCAGCCATACTCAATCACACATATGATCATTCATTAATAACCAGATCCTAACTAACCCGCCCACATAGATCACCACCCCCAACAGCTTCTCTAATGCTTCCAATGTTCTTCTAATAACACAGGATAATATATTGGATATAATAAAACAGGCAAATTTGCCCACTAGCATGATCCAGATGAGACCATAGGGAAA